>NC_064615.1:686987438-687659938 GCF_023898315.1 Schistocerca nitens | reverse complement strand
CTTCTTTCTTGCTTGTCATAACTTTTGTCCTCCCGGTATTTATCGTCATTCCATACTCCTCGCCCATTCTTGCAATACCCTTCAGTATCTGCTGTAGATCCTCTCCTGATTCTACCAGCACTGCCTGATCATCCGCATATTTTAAAGTCTGACATTACACTTACATAAATTCTCCATATTCAGTACAAAATCATAAATAAACATAAATTATAACGAAGTATTCACAAAATGCTTGTAGAACATTGTTTACAAACAACTGAAAATAACGAGTGGCATGAAGTGTTGATGTTAAAAGTAGAAACGAATGAAGATTAGGACTTAACTGTATATAGAATGGCAAGGGCGAGGCAAGCAATGGTGAAATGGTTTTCCATAAGCTCAATACATATTAGCGTCAGCTAGTTGTGACAGACGAAAATTTATGCCATACAGTAACTCGAACCCGCATTTCCGGTTTCTCATGAGCGGTCGCTTAACCACTTCGGCTACCCGAGCACGTCCCCAGTGTCGCTCTGAACCTATATACACAGTCAAAGTCCTCTCACTCTATGAAACAAAGCATAGGAAGACTTATTATTGGGTTGGTGCCTAAGTGCATAGCGTATTTCCAAAAGCTTAAAGAACACAACAGATCCACATAAGAGTTTAGTCATCAATAATATATTCTCCTTCTCTATTTACCACAGTCTGCCAACGCTGGGGCAACTTTTTGATTTCGCGACGATAGAAATAACGTTTCAAGGCAAAGACCTCATCGAGTCATGTTCGGAGCCCATTTTCATCAGCAAAGGAACTTCCTTAAAGGTTGTTCGATAGACGGCGGTAAAGGTGAAAATCCGAGGGCACAAGATCAGGTGAATAAGGTGAGAGCACAATGTGATGGGGCGTTATCGTGGAGTAGCATCTGTTCATGCAGTCTTCCTGGACGTCGTTCTTGGACTGCGCCTGCAAGACGTCTCAGTTGTTGACATTTATTGTCAGCAGTGACGGTTATACCGCGGGGAAGCAATTCGTACTACACAACGTCCTTTTTCGGCCAGATGCGTAACATTCCTTTTTATGGATGCACGCAGGTCCTCGTAAAGGGAGTTGTTGTTTTGTGTGGCCTCAACCATTCCTTTCCGTTTGATATGTTAGCATAAAGACACAATTTCTCGTCATAAAATGGTTCAAATCACTCTAAGCACTATGGGACTTAACATCTGAGGTCATCAGTCCCCTAGACTTGGAACTACTTAAACCTAACTAACCTAAGGACATCAGACACTTCCATGCCCGATGCAGGATTCGAACCTGCGACCGTAGCAGGAGAGCGGTTCCGGACTGAAGCGCCTAGAACCGCTCGGCCACATCGGCCGGCTTCTCGTCATTAACGGTACAGGGTAGGAGTAAAGGTGTTATTCAGAAGCCAACTGATGACAAGCAACCAGATATGCACATATGGCCAGCTGTTTTTTATGAGTTTTGGCTTAGAGGATGCGGTACGCGTACACCCGATTTTTGACTCTTCCTCATGACATGCAAGTATCGCACTCTGGCGGCATGGTCACAGTTCTTCACAGTTCACTGACGTGGATCATCGTGGGTTAATGCGTTTAAACAATCTTCATCAAACCCCGAAGTTCTTCCTGAACTTGAAGAGTCACTGATGTCAAAACGATTCCACTTAAAAGCAGAAAACCATATTCTTGACGTGCTCTGTCCAACGGCACTATCCCCATACACGGCGCAAATGGTTGTGGCTGCCTGGGCTTGTCACACCTTTACTGAACTCAGACAGAAGACAGTGTCGGAAATCTTCCGATATCTTCACCCCCCCCAGGGGGTCCACAACTCTTCTGTGGATACGTGCGTGGCGAGCACGGGGCCCCGAGCCATTGCAGCCTTCTTTCTCTCCCGGGCTGCATTTCCTTTCCCTTCCCCTCGATGCTCCTTTCCCCTCGCCCTCTCCTCTCCCTCTATTGGTGTCCTTGCTTATGTTGGCCCCCGCTATCCTCCTGGTTCTGTTGGTTTTACACTCCGGCTTTGTTGCGTAATCGTCTCCTCCTTTTGGCATTCCTTGGTCCCCCTCTGGGGTTTGACCTCCATTCCAAAATTTCTCCTCCGTAGTGTGAGCCATTTGGGGAAGAGCACCTTACCTAGTGTCTCCGACGTGCGCCCTCCTAGTACATTCCACCTTTTCTTTCACGTCGTTGTTTGATGCTAGGGTGCATAGCCAGCACGGTAGCCAGCCCGTGTGGTGGGGGTCGCTATGTACCCTTTTGGTTGAGCCCCCTGAACACACAGGGATCACACTTCTGACACCTGAGCTGTGACCTCCTCATGCATGCCTTGGAGTGGTTGCTCGTCATCCTGGAGCATCGGAACTCCCGGCAATGGCCACTGTACCAGACGGCCCTTGCTGTGGCTGGGTGGCGCCCGTGAGGAGAGCCCCTGATCGGAGTGGGTTGTATCAGGGCGGACGCTATGCAGATGAAACGCATACGGGTCCAAAACTCTAGCCGTTCTTCTGCGGCCGTCTCTCTGCGTGGAACTGATTCCTCAAGTGCTGCTTCTCTTGCTCCTTCGGCCTTCCCTTCCATGGCTACCCCCTGGGAAGAGGGTCAGGCCTGTCGTCTAGGGGCAAAACCTTTCCCTCGTTTGCACCAGGACTGATGGAGATACTTTCACCAGTGTCAAACCTTTATTCTTTGTGGAACACATTGAAGACAAGTTTGGCGAAGTGGACTCCCTGAGCAAGATGCAGTCGGGTTCGTTGCTGATAAAAACTGCTTCAGCTGCCCAATCTGCGGCCCTTCGTGCCTGTACCCATCTTGGCACAATTCCTGTGTCCATTACCCCTCACCAGTCTCTAAACATGGTACAAGGTGTGATTTTTCACAGGGACCTCATCCTTCAAACTGATGAGGAACTTCGAGACAATCTCGGACGGCGGGGTGTTCACTTTGTTCGGCGTGTTCAGAAGGGTCCTAAAGATAATCGTATTGATACTGGTGCCTTTATCCTGGCCTTTGAAGGGGATACCCTTCCTGAGAAAGTTAAGATTATGGTCTATCGCTGTGATGTGAAGCCGTACATCCCACCTCCTATGAGGGGTTTTAAGTGCTTGCGGTTGGGCCACATGTCTTCTCGCTGTTCCCAGGACCCTCTCTGTGGTGACTGTGGACGTCCACTCCACGAGGGGAGTCCCTGTGTTCCCCCTCCTGTATGTGTAAATTGTCATGGTAGTCATTCTCCACGTTCACGAGATTGCCCAGTATATAAGAAAGAAAAAAAGATACAGGAGTATAAGTCCCTCGATCGTTTAAGCTACACAGAGGCCTGTAAGAAATATGCACGACTGCACCCTGTGTCCATGACATCTAGTTACGCCTTGGTTACATCTTCACCCCCTTCCTCCCCCTTCCTTACCCCCATCGCGGACCCCTCTCCTCCCCCCTTCCCCTGCGGCTCCCACACCTTCTCCTATGGGCGCTGCTCCCCCTCCACAGCCGGAGAAGTGTCCCACTCCTTCGGCGTCTGCCAGTCAAGGGCGCCTCTCCCGGGATGCCCCTTCCCAGCACCTTCCAGATCAAAGGTCTGCTGCCGCGCGGCGACCGCGAGAGCCGCGGTCTGTCGGCCCCCAGGTCGCCCGGTCTCTTTCTGTTCCTGATCTTGCTGCTGCTGGCTCCTTTATGCTACACAGCCCTCCTCGATCTCAGCCTGAAAAGAAGAAGAAACATAAGTTCCGGGACAAAGAGCCTCTGGTGTCACCGGAGGTCCCTTCCTCGACTTCAAAACCGGATTCTGACCTGTCGTTCATGGATGTCGCCCCCTCCTTGTCGGTGACGGGTGGGGACCCGGCGGTATGACTGGATTTAGCGTGTTCAGCCCTCACTTCAACCATCGTTCTGTGGTTCTCCAATGGAATTGTAATGGATACTATCGTCACCTTCCGGAATTGAAATCCCTTCTTTCGTCCTACTCCGCAGCTTGTGTGGTTCTCCAGGAATCTCATTTTACTGATGCTCACTCACCGACCCTCCGTGGGTTCCGTGTTTTCTGTCGAAATCGGGTCGGACCCTTGCGGGCTTCTGGTGGCGTTTGTACGTTGGTCCGTACAGACATTGCTAGCACGTGGATTCCTCTCCAAACTACATTGGAAGCGGTTGCTGTTAGGGTCCACTTAGACTCTGCAGTCACAGTTTGCAATCTTTATCTCCCTCCTGACAGGACTCTTACACCTGCTGCCTTAACCACCCTTCTTCAGCAACTTCCTCCTCCCTTCCTCCTCCTTGGGGATTTTAATGCTCGTCATCCTTTGTGGGGCAGTGCCTTTCCATTTAGACGAGGTCTTCTTATAGACCAATTTATTGCAGACCACGACCTGTGCCTTCTTAATGATGGCTCCCCTACTCATTTCAGTGCCGGTCATGGTACCTTTTCTGCCATTGTTCTTTCTCTTTCTTCTCCCTCTCTCCTCCCTTCATTACACTGGTCGCCACACGACGACCTTTGTGATAGTGACCATTTCCCGTTGATTATCACGCTCCCTTCCCGCTCCCCGATGGACAGGTTACCTCGTTGGTCTTTCCACCGCGCCGATTGGCCTCTATACAGTGCACAGGTCGAGTTTTCTCCCTCTTTGTCGGGTTGTATTGATGACGTCCTACGTGACGTGTCTGACGCGATTGTTCGCGCTGCTAACATTGCTGTCCCGCGCTCATCTGGACCATTTCGTTGCCGGCAAGACCCGTGGTGGAGTACGGCCATTGCCATTGCCATCCGTGATCGCCGTCGAACTTCGCAACACTTTAAGAGGCACCCATCCGTCGCCAGCCTTACTACCTTTAAACGCCTCCGTGCTAAAGCCCGTTATTTAATCAAACAGGGTAAGCGGATATGTTGGGAACGATTCGTTTCTACTGTCCCTCTGTCACGGGTATGGGCTACACTTCGTTCTCTCCAAGGTTTCCATCGGCAGTCCACCCTCCCAAGCCTTCACCTCCCAGATGGCATTTGTACGGACCCATTAGTTCTTGCAGAACATCTTGCGACCCATTTTGCAGTGGGGTCAGCGTCAGCCTCCTATCCAGCTGCTTTCCTTCATCAAAAACAGCTGGCTGAAGCTTCCACCTTATGTTTCACCCCTTGTGAGTCAGAATCTTACAACGAACCTTTTACTGAATGGGAATTTCTTTCTGCTCTATCTTCTTCTCATGATACGGCACCTGGCCCAGATTCCATTCATAACCAACTGCTTCAACATCTCAGTGCTCCACAACGCCAGCATCTTCTTCGGGTGTTTAACCGTATCTGGCTCCAGGGTGACTTCCCTTCTCAGTGGAGGGATAGCATTGTGGTTCCTGTCCTTAAACCTGGTAAGAACCCCCTATCTGTTGACAGCTATCGGCCAATTAGTTTGACCAATGTTGTTTGTAAGCTACTTGAAGGGATGGTAGCCCGTCGGCTCGATTGGGTCCTCGAATCTCGGGATCTATTGTCCCCTTACCAGTGTGGCTTTCGAGAGGAACGGTCTCCAATCGATCATTTACTCCGCTTGGAATCCGCAGTCCGGCAGGCTTTTTCCCAGCGCCGCCATTTGGTTGCAGTGTTTTTTGACCTTCGCAAAGCCTATGACACGGCCTGGCGCCATCACATCTTACTTACCCTTCATCAGTGGGGTCTTCGGGGCCCACTCCCGATTTTTATCCGCCAGTTCCTGATCCATCGGTCATTCAGAGTTCGAGTTGGTACTGCTTTTAGTTCTCCACGGACCCAGGAGACGGGCATCCCACAGGGTTCTGTCTTGAGTGACCTTCTTTTCCTCATTGCTATCGATGGACTTGTGGCCTCTGTCGGTCCCTTGGTCGCCCCTGCCCTGTATGTGGATGATTTCTGCATTTGGGTTAGTTCCTCCTCGATGGCATCTGCAGATCGGCAGCTCCAGGTAGCTATACGGCGTGCCTCTGCATGGACCCTCTCACACGGGTTTCAATTCTCTCCTTTAAAATCGCGAGTGGTCCACTTCTGTCGCCGTACTACGATCCACCCTGATCCAGAGCTCTATCTCGTTGCACAAAGATTGCCTGTGGTCCCACAGTTTCGTTTCTTGGGTCTTCTTTTCGACAACAAGCTCACTTGGCTGCCCCATATCAGACTCCTGAAGGTAGGTTGTTTCCGTAAACTCAATGTCCTTCGCTTCCTTGCCCACTCCTCTTGGGGTGCGGACCGTTCCCTCCTCCTCCGTCTTTATCGTGCTCTAGTTCTGTCTCACTTGGACTATGGTTGTGAAGTTTATGGTTCAGCTGCTCCTTCCACACTGCACGTGCTGGATCCAGTCCACCATCGTGGTATCCGTTTGGCCACTGGTGCCTTCCCTACTAGCCCTGTTGATAGTCTCCTGGTTGAAGCTGGGATCCCCCCCCCCCCTTTCTGTTCGGCGGTCCCAGCTTCTGGTGTCTTATGCACTCGCTATCCGTTCCTCTCCCACTCATCCTTGCTATTCTATCCTGTTCCCAGACCATGGACGTCGCCCACCCGACTCCCGCCCTCGGGCGGGTTTACCGGTTGGGCTGCGCCTTGCGTCTCTTTGCCGTGATTTTCAGCTTCCTTCTTTGTCCTGTCTTCCTCGCTCCCTCCCCTCTACCCCTCCTTGGTTAGTTCCTCGGCCTCGAATTCGGATGGATCTCCGCCGAGGTCCGAAAGATTCCATCCCCCCGGTGGTGTTCCATTCCTTTTTCCGCCAATTTTTATGGGAGTTTCGGGATGCTGTTGTTTTTTACACTGATGGCTCTAAATCTGCTGATCATGTTGGGTATGCCTTCACGTCCTCTGTTGGAACGGAAAGTCATCTGCTGCCACCTACATGTGGGGTGTTTACTGCGGAATTGATGGCAATTTCTCAGGCCCTTACCTTTATTAAACAGTCCCAACACAACCGCGTTTTGTTATGTACGGACTCGATGAGTGGCCTTCTTGCTATTGACCGGTGTTTTTCGCGCCATCCCTTGGTCTCTGCCATCCATGACCATCTCGCTGGTATTCACCGTGCTGCTTGTTCCATTGACTCCCTTTGGGTCCCTGGCCATGTGGGTATCCCGGGTAATGAGCTCGCTGATCGTTTGGCTGGGGGAGCAGTTACTTACCCTCCGTTTTCTGTAACCCCTCCTGCAGCGGATTTACGGCTTCACATCAAATCCCACTTCGCACAGTCATGGGCCAATTCTTGGGAGGCTACTCCCCTGTCTAATAAACTTCGTGCAATTAAGGTGACACCAGGCCCGTGGCGTTCTTCCTTTCGCCTCTCCCGAAAGGACTCGACCACACTGTGTCGTCTCCGCATTGGCCGTACCAGGCTGACCCATGGTTTTCTTTTGCGTGATGAGCCACCCCCACTTTGTGGTTGTAGAGCCTTCCAGTCAGTAGCCCACATTTTGGTTGAATGCCCCCTTCTTTTGGCTCTGCGTGCTAAGTACAGGCTCCCCCGCACTTTACCTTTGCTGTTGGCTGACGATTCCCGGATGGTCTCTCTGGTTCTCGGTTTCCTCCGGGAGAGTGGTTTTTATTCTCAGTTTTAAGGTTTTTAATCTCTCTCTGGTGTTGGGGCAGGGCGGTGAGTGTTTGGGTGTCTCCCACTGTAAGCAGTGTTCGGAGATTCCCGATTACCCTCCCTGACCGACATCCTCTTTTCTTTCCCTTTTACTCTGTTTTTACCATTTTTTTACGGCTTGGTTAGTCTTTTTATTCCCATACGTACTTTCTCCATTCTAGCAGTTGTACCTTTTACGTCACAGGTGGTCTTGCCTATGCTGCTTCAGCATAGTGTTCGTTCTCTTGCCGACTTCCCTCCTTTTGTTTTTTACCAATGACAACATGACTGCCCTTTTCCGTTTTTACCTTTTTCCGTTTTATTTTTCTGACTTTACTGAGATGTCCCATTAGCGGAATGGAGCCTATTTGAAACAAGGGACTGATGACCTTGCTGTTTGGTCCCTTAAACCTCAAACAACCAACCAACCAACCGATATCTTCACTTGGCACTCAATTTTCCAGCGTCCACATCTGCACCCATTATCTCCATATGACAAAATGACAGCATGCAAACTGAAATAGCAACAGTGAACTACAAATGAAGAATGACAATCGATAAATAAACCTATAGCAGCCGGCATACCAACAAGCAAAACAAACGTTGCGAACGTATACACCAATCTAATATTTTTTGTATCGTTATTTTAGCCCCGCCGGGCGCGATTATATTATTTAAAGCGACTGTGTCTGTGTTGATGCAGTAACTGCATTTATTACAATACAATCTCCTTCAGGTATGCATCCATGGTGAGAAGGGAGAGCTACGCGAGGAGTGCAACGTTAAATTTCTCGTCGATGACGCAATGATTAGAGGGGGAGCAACAGTCCCGGATAGAACAAGGACGTTCTGGAAGCCGTCCATGTCGGTTTCGAAGTATCCACCCCTACATTGGCGATAAGCGATTTCATGGAACTGCGGGAAAAAGGAATATGAGTGGCGTACGGCGGTCTGAATGCGTCTTCTCCCATATATGCATATCTGTCCAGCATGCCAGGCGAGAGGAACAGTCGGCAGCGTGGGTTCAGCCTGTCCAGCCCGTCAGCTGCTTGCAGCCGCTTGCGTGGCGGTCTCAACCCGCAAGGCGTTGACAAGCAAAAACAAAGCGGCCACTGTGAGGTCGAGCTGCGCAAAGCTGTCCGTGGGAGCAAGGTTCAGCCGAGAGTCTTGGCTTTTACGGCTACGAGAAAGACCCAACATCACCGCAGAAATAAGGTGATCTCACTTTACTGGAGAACTATTGGTCAGGTTTCTTGCCATCATGACGTAACTGACACTGTGCAGGAGTCTAACGGGTAGTTCTTTTGCAATCTTACGACAACTGTCACATACATCCGTTTTGTCTCAAGAGCACATTTCAAATACGAGAACGTGCTGTAAAGGAATGCATCCGAATTTTTTATATGAAAACTCTTAAAGCTTTTTAAATAAAGCAAACTTCATTAAGGTTTATAACTGCCCACTGTAGCTTGAATGGATTTTTAAGTTTGTTTTATATGCCCGACTTCTAATTCCACCACACAAGTCTCCGGGGTTGAGCAGCTATTGCCCGATGACGACACGCAATACAGTTTGTTAAAGCGGAGCTCGCCGTTATTAATTATGTTTTTAGATTTAATTTTATTACTCGTACAGAGACTCAACGTTCCTTTGTTTACCAGCGCGTCATCAAAATAAGTATGAAATGCTAATATCTTTGCAATACATAATGTCGACTGTTGAGTTAAAGTTCGTACTTATTTTGCCATTTTTTTGAGAAGAGGAACTTTAAGCGCTTGTGCTTCTATAGTCTCAGTATCAAATGTTCACTAATTTCAATTTACTTCCTATCTCAGTTCAGTATTTGACACAAATTATATATCAATGTCATTTCAGAGATATTACGTCGGTTCCACACTAACGGAATAACACGTAATTGTCATTTAACATCACTTTTATTAATAATCCTTTTTCTTATGACATTAATGTTAAAGAATGATCACTATCTAGGAGGAAAGAGGGATTGATCCTAATCATGAGATAATAGCTTTTAATGAGCCCGCAATCGTTAGTTAAATAAAACGTCAAGTTCAAGGACGATATGCGAAGAACTTTCGTTACGTCCGTTATCACGTACCTGTCAAAACTAATCCTGTCGCCCACAATTCAAATTAACACTGACGTTAACCCCTTTTGTCGGAACATCGAATCGTAACTATTATGTGAAAGTTTATTATAGTCCCCGAATTAATTCCTTTCAGATACGTGCATGACCGAGCAGCAGAACGGAACACAAACGACATGTTTTAACAACCGAACTACGCGACGTTACATTACGACAATGTCCGCCCAATGAACATCTCTTTGACTTTATCTTTTCTACTCTGCTTAGTTAAATTATGCCTAATTACAATTTATTCAGCTATTTAACGAAAACATTCAACAAAAAATAAAATAAATTTATCCCAACCTAAAAGATCCGTTATAGGTTCTAAACTTTTTTCTTCATGTCAGCATATTTGTAATGCTCTGCCGCTAGGGGGATCCAAATTGTAGCATGTGACATTCTGGTGTGTGGTGCAACTATGTCGGCACGTGAGATATAGCGTGCTGTAATCCAGTTAAGAGTTAGAAAATTTTGTACACAAACGGAGCAGCCTCTCCTTCAGCATGCCAGTGTCAGACTACACACGAGCGCTGCGACATCCACAATAATCAGACGCCTTGGTTTCACTGTCATCGATCGTCCGTCACACAGCCCCGGCTTCGCCCCGTCTGATTTTCATGTGTTGTGAGCGACATGTGGGTGCTATTCTGTCATTCTGCGCAACGGATTAATCTGAGATGTACCCTTTACCCAGTGGCCCCTGCAAGATGCAATTTCCACCCCCCACACTACTACAGAAATCAGACAGACGCTCCTAACGTTCTAAAGAGACATGCCTGAAAAACTTTCAGCAATAAATATCTTCTGGAGTCGTCCGTTGTAAGGAAATGACACAAAAATTCAAAAAAATTCTTACCTAACTAGTGGGATACTTGGGTACTGGAGTAGTGCTAGTTTGTGTAAGAAAAACATGAAACTAACGGATAATTATTTGTTTTGCTAAAATTCTGAGAAACCACAATGCCACTTTTAGTTATGAACTGAACAAGTTATTTCCAGGTTCTTTTCGAAATGTGAAGTTACCTCTCAAGGATAGGATTCGCTAATGAAATTTCTATACAAAGTTTAAGATTGTTATTGACTTGGCAGAATGGCTGAGAGCCGCGCCTACTCAACTTGAATAATCATCCGTTACAATGTTGCTAGGTACGGTCGAGGCTGTCGCATGTGAAATACAGTGAAGTGTACTGTTGTGGAGGAAATATGGGGCTCGCAAAAGCTGCAGCGCACAATACCGTAACCTGTGATGACTGCTGTCTCTGCCGCTCGCTGCTGACAAATAAGATAACTCTCCTATCTGGATTGACCTTCGCCAATCAAAGTATCCCTACGCCTTGATGAAGTCAAGGACTCCTATTCGCCCCTAGTCTAACTATTGGCGTGGTACACCGGTCAGATAACCAGTCCACCGCGATGCCACTCAAAAATTCGCTCACAGGCGTTTAACTATAACTCTGTCCGTTCACGCCGCGCAAGTGTGGTGGCCAACACAGTGAACAACGCTTAATCGCAAGGACTCAATATAGTCGCTCTCGTCAGAAGTGCTTTCCCAGTGAAGTACTGAGGAGAGACTTGTTCCTCGCTCTTTGAGTACACATACGACAGCACACGCTCTCGTTATGTGTTCTCGTTCCAAGCGCGACAACAGAACGGCCCCTCTCCATGCCAGACATGAAGGGGTATATCTTTCAGTCTCTTCCATTACTCCTTCAGCTCGAGGCATCAGGAATATCGCCTGCCAATCAGCATTGCTCTTCTAAAACGGGAGGATGACGTTTCGTTTAAGGTGATCAATCTGGAAATCTGTAGCATCGGCGTTTGGCGTTTGCTGTCTCCCTGTGAAAACCTCAAACTGCGTGCTCTGTTTCTAATGAATGCATGGGCTGGGCACTCCCACACAGTGTAGTGTAATTTGCTTTTAAGCTGAACATGGCGTCGTTCTTCCTTTCGCTCGGGCTAACGCTGTCCGCTCCACGGGCGGCCGAGGTTGACTCATCCTCTGAAGGGACCGGTCTCCCGGCGTGTGGTCTGCCTATCTCGAACTAAAAGCTCCTGTGACCGTCGTGTGTGGAATGTGTGTGTGTAAACCAGCCTCGAGTATTTAAACCACGGTGAGCTTAGTTATTTGCATATCGTTTACATGAATTCATACAACATTGACTTTATCTTATCGAGTTTGGGTTCGAATGAAGCGTCTTGATGTGCAGAATATAATTGTGAGGGCGGAATATGTAAGCAATGAAGGTCGGAAGACCACGACGTCTTACACTGTTCCCAAAACTTCGAGGACTTCACGTTGATAGTGATGAAGCAATGCAAGCAGAGGTGAAGTTGTGGTTCCATCAACAAAGTCAAACGTCCTACAGTGACGGTACGAACAAACAGATCTCTCGTTAGGAGAAACTTGTTCGTCACCAGGGTGACTATGTTTAGAAATAAATATATAGAGATGAAGAATAAAGATGTAAAATGTTAATGACGTGTATTTTATTTAGAAAGGTGTAAGAGGCATTACTTTTCAGTACGCCCTTGTACATACATCGCAGCACCTTAATAAACCATCGTACCTTACGTATAATGCTCATTTTCGGTGTATTGTGAATGCGGTTATTAAATATATACCTAGTGTCGAACGATTAATATAGTCGAGATTCCGCCAGTGGTCTCATTCAAGAGAATTTGACTTTTCGTATGGAGTTTACCTCTGGAGAGTGTTTTTAACATGGTACTCTGGGTAGCCTATCTGGTTTTAGGTCACATGAAGACACTTACGAACTCCAGTATCAGTGGGCGTTAAGTTTTTTCGCTATGGGGTAAATGCGCCAATAATTTAAAAAAAATGGGCCCACCCTTACTATACAAGGACGATCAGCATTTAATGTCCCTTCGACGAGGTCATTAGAGACGAAGCATGCGTTCAGATCGTTTGGTTAAGGATGTGGACGGAAATCGACCGTGCCCTTTCAAAAGAACCATCCGGCATTTGCATGGAGCGAAGTGAGGAAATCACAGGAAAGCTAACTCTGGATGGTTGGACGCTGATGCGAATCTTTGTCCACCTGAATGCGAGGCCAGAGTATTATCCACTGCGTCACCCCGCTCGATCACCCGCCCCTCGTACTTGATACATGATACGTAACTCAATGTTGACCACCAGAATATCGATGGATGATTCCTCTGAATCACTGGAAAAGTTCTTAGACGTTAGAAACGCATCAGTTTCATCAAGGTAGACTTGCAATGGATCGACGATTGGCGAAGACACCGGCAGATGACCTTGAGCGTAAGTAAATGCAACTTATTCCGTATAAATTAGTGAAGAAATTGGTTTGTTTGGTTACTCCTTGCTTTGCGTCTGGGGTCCTGTGTCGTCCGAACAAGACACAGCCAGGGCAAAAGCCCCACACACGCAGAGATACAGGCTGGTGCCAATGCAGTAGATACTCGCCACTTAACGCGAGCTCCACCAGCGCCGCGGGCGGCGCTGAGAATAAAGATATCGACTTCGCCTCGGACAACTGCCGACCGAGTACAATCCGCCAATGACCGGACGACAACGGAGAATGTCTCTTTGGCTCTTGCACACTTGGTTATAGAACATCGTCTATGGCTGACTTACACAGGGAACGTCATGTAGCGATCTCTTAGAATTGAACAGACAGTTGCAAATTCCTTTTTATATGTATGATGATGTTTACCTACCTAGATCATTTGCACTTAGACATTTCGGGCCATTACATGCAGTGCCGCAGACTTCATTATTCGACAAGTCGCAAAGATACGTAAACCTTTCAACTCACTTGTGGGAATCTGTCACTAATTTGTTGGAGTGTTGCAGAACATTCGTTCTCCTATCCCGTTACCTGACCCTAGGGCATTGCTGGATAATAGTGGCACGGAGAAATTATCTTAGCTACATACTGCACCAGAAGCCGTTCAAGAACTCGAAACCTGCCTACCGCAACAACAGTGGCAACGCGGCTTCCACAGCGGTAGCGACGAGGCCTATACAAACTGACAAGGGCTTACAAAAGACTCAAAGGCTCTTTTCACTACAAAGAAACAATTTTAGCGTGGACGTAGGCCTCTTGGCCTCCAGATATACTTTTTATGGACTTTTTATAAGCGGGCAAGATTTTTGATTACATCACGGCTCATAGTACAATATTTCAATATTTTTGCAATGAGGTCAGAAAATACCGCAGGTATACAACAAGTGATTTTGTCATTTTCCAACATTATTACGAAAATAAAAACTTGGCCTCAATGCACATTCTCTAGAGACATTTACGTCTCTTGTTGCAATCAATTCGTAGAAAATACATACATATGCATTATTGAAACTAATTAATTCACAGTTAGGAATTACTTTTTGTTGAAGTAAGACATGGTATCATATTTTATACATAATTGATGATGATGTACGCTATGAAAGGTGTGGTGTCACCGCCAGACACCACACTTGCTAGGTGGCAGCCTTTAAATCGGCCGCGGTCCGCTAGTATACGTCGGACCCGCGTGTCGCCACTGTCAGTGATTGCAGACCGAGCGCCGCCACACGGCAGGTCTAGAGAGACTTCCTAGCACTCAGCCCAGAAGCTACAGACTTTCTTACTAGACTCAACTCCTTTAACTGTTCCAGACCTCACGCCAGCCTGCGTGTGCTTAAACGCGTGCCTTTCGGCTATCTCATAGTGGCTTGGCTGTCTTGCCAAGTCACAACAAAAGGGGCTACAGGCTCATGCAGGCTTTGGCAGATAGACACAAGTAATAAATTTTTGGAAATGTGGATCGGAGTGATGAGTGATGCTGATGTAGAAATGATAGAGGAATATATAGAGGTCGGAGAATATGCGGATGTAATGAGTGTGAACTTCGTAATGGTATTCAGGAAACTAGTGCGGCTATCCTTGCATATCTAGAAGTGGACAGATAACATAAGACATACCACCACTCGATGTTCCCAAGAACGCTTTCAAGAATACAATACGTGAAACTCCACATATCCCAAGTCACCTTAGACCACAACTGCATACAAGGGCAGATTGTTTCAGACTTTTTGTCACCACATAATGTGCTGAGTGCAACAGTACTGTATAACAGTAATCGTGCAGAAGACAGTAAAATTCTATAGCCATACCTTGAACACTGAGTTGAACTTGACTCTACAGAACTGCAGATACTCATTCTTTGGTCTGGTTTACACAAGGCACGTGGGAAACCTCTGAGTGAATTTTGGTCGGATGAATACGGCTTACGTATATTTCGGTTGTCCCTGAGACGTTCTGATGTGGCTCCGGTTCGGTGACAAACTTCGGTGACAAACTTACAGGAGAGAAAAGAAAAACCGTTTCTGGATCCATTGCTGAACCTATAGTGTCTGTGTCCGAAATGTTCTTTGATGCCTGCATTTCTTCTTATATTCCTGGGTTGTATATTATTACAGTTGATGAGCACCTGTCTAGTTTCAGGGGATGGTGTCTATTCAAGCTGTACATTTCTTCAAAGCCTGGAAAGTACGAAATAAAAATGTGGGCTGCTATAGATTGAGAGACCAAATACCTCATAAATGAACGACTGTATACAGGGAAATCTGCTGAAGGAAGGGAATAAATCAAAAGAAACAAGTGGTGCATGTTTCAGTTGACCACTTGAGGGGAAGAGACTGGAACATTGCCTCTGATAATTTTTTAGAAGTTTGCAGCTTAATTGGAGCATGCAAAAATGGAGAAAGACCTCATACATACGTTTTTCCAGAGCTGATACCATGCGAGAGTTACGTTGTTGCTGATAATCTTCGGAAACTGTAACAACCCTAAAATACTTAGGAAATACTGCTCAGAGCGACATAGAGTGGGAACATTACACAAAGCTAGTAGCAGGAAAACAGATGTCACGCTGAGATGTATTGGAGGTATCTTAAGGGAATGTAACTTATCCATGCTCTCAACACATCCGTTAGGCCGATTCTTGAACATTGCTGACCAGTCTGTGACCCTCTTCATATTGGGTTAATGGAAGAGACAGAGAAGATCCAATAAAGAGATGCACATTCCCTAATGGTAACATGTAGTAACCGTGAGAGGATTAGTGAGATGCTCAACAAAGTCTGGTGGCAGACGCTACAAGAGATGCGTTGAGCATCATGCACAGGTCTGTTGTTCCAGTACCGAGATCGTACTTTACAACGAGGGCCAAGAAAGATATCGCTTCCTCCTAAATGCATCAAACATATTGCTTCCCCCTAAATATACCCTCCGTAAAAACCACGAAGAGAACATCAAAGAAGTTAACTCATGTAGGCCTTACTTGCAGTCGTTAGCACTACTCACCATTCGCGAATGAAACACGGAAGGTACCAAGATAGAATCACCCGAAGAACTCTCAGCTATACACAGTAAGGTATGGATATAGATGACGACGTTCCTGTGGCATTTTATGTGCCTGTGTTCCGGTCTGATCTTGAAATCTTGTTCCTGGAGGAGGTATTGCTGCACAGGGATCTAGTGAATTGCCTCACTGTCCTGACTTTCGAGTAAAGAATTCCTTCTGACTCTCCTTGGATGTCACAGGGTCCACCCTCCATTGCTTACTCGCGACAGTGGGAATCTTGCGCTCAAGAGTAACTTTGCACGGCGCACCTCCACTGTTGAGTCATTTTGATGCTTTATGTAGAAGGCTTCTAGAATCTGACCGTCCTTTTAAATAATATACTGAAATGACATAAACTGTTTTAAAAGAACGAATTACTCATGACTTAAGCAATGTGGGAGTAGCTATGTTCCCACTTCTCAATACTAGGAAAAATGTACTTTCTATGTCGTTGGTTTTCGTATTTGGAAAGCAACTTTTGTATGAAAAAACCCACTGCCTGTTCTTAACAAAACATAATTTGCTTACACCATGAGTTTATAGTAATCTAAGGACCTAAATACGTAGGCAAAAATAAATGACTTAAACTGAGTTTGCGTTAAGTTCTGATTTGGTATTCGACTACCGACTAAGTAATTAATGAGTATTTTTCACCATGGGAAAACTTGTGTATTAAACAATGTTAGTTCTTGGAAGGACCTTTCGCAAACTGAAGACTGTTACTGGCAACGGGCGGCGCTAAAGCGTAAAGATAGAATTTTCTCGTTTTGAGAGTACTGAAGGATCGATCTGTTTTATTTGCTAAAAAATATTCATACGCCGAGATCGCATAAAATATTCTTTATTTAAGACACAGTTTCGATAGACTTAGCTGTCACCTTCACGTCTTAATGTTTTATTGTGAAACATATTCATTTTATGTTGAACCTCGCTCCAAGTTGTCAGCACAAACCTTTTATAACGTGCTGATTTTTATCCACTTGACAACTTGGGTCCCAGTTTTATATAAAATGAACATGTTTCACAACAAAAGATTTTTAAGAGCTGAAGATGACGTCTAAGTCTGTCGAAACCGGTTCTCTTAAATACTTTATGCGATCTATGCTGCTGAATGTTTTCATATGAAAGAAAAACAAAATGAAATTACAGGTGTATCACTGAAACACCGTAAACTGACAAATTATATATACCCACAAATCATATTCATATGGCTTCCAAAGATACGTGTAGGGTGTTTATAAACAATTTACCTCTATTTTGCTCCATCCTGAATACCCACAAATATTAAGCAATATTTTCATTATGAGCTACTTGCCACAGAAATGATAGGATAATTAGGACTCAATTCATAGAACTTTTTAAAAGGCGATAATTCAATGTTTTGCTGTAGTAGTTTCGTTGGACAAGTTTCAAAGAAATTATTAATCGTGTTGTGAATTACATATATTTTACCTCTGAGTTTCTCGTGTAACGAATGAATCGTAATTGTAAATGGTTAAGTAAATAATTTTATCGCCTCGGCTCCTCGAACGAACTTGATGCAATAATGTGTGAATTGAAACTTCCTGGCAGATTAAAACTGTGTGCCCGACCGAGACTCGAACTCGGGACCTTTGCCTTTCGCGGGCAAGTGCTCTACCATCTGAACTACCGAAGCACGACTCACGCCCAGTACTCACAGCTTTACTTCTGCCAGTACCTCGTCTCCTACCTTCCAAACTTTACAGAAGCTCTCCTGCGAAACTTGCAGAACTAGCACTCCTGAAAGAAAGGATATTGCGGAGACATGGCTTAGCCACAGCCTGGGGGATGTTTCCAGAATGAGATTTTCACTCTGCAGCGGAGTGTGCGCTGATATGAAACTTCCTGGCAGATTAAAACTGTGTGCCCGACCGAGACTCGAACTCGAGACCTTTGCCTTTCGCGAAAGGCAAAGGTCCCGAGTTCGAGTCTCGGTCGGGCACACAGTTTTAATCTGCCAGGAAGTTTCATATCAGCGCACACTCCGCTGCAGAGTGAAAATCTCATTCTGGAAATGTGTGAATTGTCTGAAAATTTCTCGGAAGAGCTTTGAAAGTGCTCTACACTCAGATACTCTTCGAAAGGCAATTACTATGATTCAAAAACTCACAGATGGCTTCGTGAATGTAGGTAAAATGAGTATGAGGGAACAGAACATGAGGGACTTATCGTAGTGCAGTCACTGGTCGCATTCTGTCGCCCGTGTTTGACTATCTGTATTTGTTTTCTGTAAACCATCGTACGGTCTAAGTATAAGGGCACACTGCATTAAAAGTATATATTTCCCCACTTCCTCCTGTATCCACGGACAGTGGCCGAAAATAAATGCAGTCTACATGCCATCGTATATGCCTGAATTTTTCTAATTATATAGCCATGGCCCTTATTTGAGATATAAGTGCGGGAAAGTAATTAGTTTCTTCGCTCACGTATGCACTCGGAATGTTAATGCCTTACCAAGATGAAATAGCTCCTAGTTGCTATAATTAAAACTGATACAAATGATTAATCACAGGTGATGTAAACAATACAGGTATCTTTGCTGTTCTGCACTCATCCCGCTCCTGTTATTTCCTCTCCCTACTGCCCTGACGTATTTTTTCTTTTGCCTGTTGTCCCTTTCCCTAGACCGGACCGGACTGTGCTGTTTCTGTTCTTCCCTTGATTTCTGCCATCTTAGACCATGGAACCGATTACCTCGCCGTTTGGCCCCAACCCCATCAAAATTAACCAATCTTTGTCTGTTCAGCGCATTTATTATACGTTCATATGCTACGCTGAGGGCCTACTACCAATCATAGCACCAAGCACTGCTTTACCAACAAGTCGTCTTAAAACTTTCTTACGATGGGTATCTGGCAAAATGATCCTCTATCCTCTTCACAAGAGCAGCATTTCATCACTCACGTTTATCAAAACATAACTACGCATTCAAAAATACTCTATATTTGTTCGCTTTTCTCTACTACTTCATTGATTTGAAAGACTTAAATCACTACAACATGCTCTGAACAGAAATGACGTTATGCTGCCTAATAGCGTGTTGGCACATGCAGTACTGGACCGCTTCTGCGAGAGAAGTCTTTGGTAGATTTCGAAGGTATGTGACACCAGATGTGTAAGCACAGGTCACGCATTTCCTGTAAATTACAGGCCGGTTCTTTATGGCTACGGAACTGGCGCCCCATTGCTGTCTCAGATGCGACCAGTCGGCTTCAGATCCGATGAATCTAGTGGCAAAGACACCAACGTGACTTCACTATTATAACCTCAAACAACTGTAGCACGATTCCGGTCTTTGACGCAGCTGAAGACACCTTCGACGCCGGAGAAGACATCAAGCATGGAGGGCTGCAGGTGGTTCCCAATGATACTCACGTAGTCGTGATGGATTCGATTACCACCACAGATCTCTCCCATAACTTAATACTGACTCCACCGGCCTGTGTTCGCGGTGCGATGCATGTTTCGAGCAGCTATCCACCTTGACACGACCATCCGATTAATACAATGACAAATGTAATTCATCCGACTAGGTGACACGTTTCCCACTGAAATCGTAGTTGACATCTTTGGGTCAACAGGGGAGCCACATATTCAACAATGTGCCCTGAACTGTGAGCTCTGAAACATTTGAGCCTGCACCAACGCTGTAATCTCGTGTAAGATCCACAACAGATCCTCGCCTATTCTACTTAACAGAGCAGTAAAGTGTCTGACATCCACATCCTGGGATGAGAAATGAACGTCCAAACACCGTGTGGCCTCCTCGTGGTTTCACAGTCCTTCAGTAAGTTTCCATAAATACTCGTGACAGCAATCGGACAGCTGACAAGCTTAACCGTTTGCGAGTTTCTTGTTCCCAGATACCGAGCCATAACCTTCTGCCATTTATCTAAATAGTTTTTAACCTCCCAACAGTTAAATTATTTTCGTAACCTCACAATAAAAATGTGACTCATATATAGCCTATCAATAATTGACTGTGAATCTAAACTGGTGAATCTAGACGTCATCAATGCTGCGGCATTGCCCTGAAAAGTCATTCTGAATAAACTGAAAATTCTTACCTTAGTGATGTCGCCGGATAACGCGTATATATATATCTGCTCCTGTAAGAAATTTTTCTGGCACAGCCCAGTGCAATGCTAGCCACTAGTTTTTGTTATGTATGAAAAACAACTGATTTTATTTACGATAATTGGCTTGCCTATGGATAGGAGAAATTAGCAAAAAACTTTAAATTCAGGTGAATGACTGTCAAAAGTTATGTTTATAAGAAAGATTATTATTGAAAACTTGTTGAAAAAATATTTACATGAGACTTTGATGTAACAATAGTGCAAAATGAGTTGTTGCAAATTACATATGCGCGCGGCAATTAATAATAATAATAATAATAATAATAATAATTTTTTGCTTTTACCTTATACTACATCGCTCGGGCACCGCCATCGTTCTCCACGACCGGCCTTGGTAATTCCATACAGGACACAAGTGCTCTCTGTGAGCTACACAACTAGACAACTGCTCTATACGAGCGACCTGACCCCAACCGCCCGACTGCGAGCTGCTGCTGCTGCTGCTGCTGCCGCTGCTGCCGCTGCCGACATTGCTCTCAGGTCTGCGATTCTGTTGTAGCTTACATACCTCAGGCAGCGCGTGAGAAATCCATCGAAGTTACATCTGCTGGAGTGCGCTAGCAATAAATTCCTTAGTCATGTACGTCTTACAAGTTTGTCAGCGGATTTCCCCATTTTAGACCCGTATCGTCGCTAGAATGCTCCCCCATCTTCTCTGCTCCGCTTACATACTGAGATGACGAAAGTCGTGGGATACCTGCTAATGTTGTGTCGGACCTCCTTTTACCCGGTGTAGTGCAACAACTCACTTTGGCATGGACTCGATAAGTCGTCACTTGAAGAAATACTGAGCTATGCTGCCTCTATGGTGGTCTATAATTGCGAGTGTGTTCGCCGGTGCAGGATTTTGTGCACGAACTGAGCCTCCGATTACATCCCATGAATGTTCGCTGGGATTCGTGTCTGGCGATCTGGGTGGCGAAACCATCCGCTAGAATTGTTCAGAATGTTCTTCAAACCAACCGCGAACAATTCTGGCCTAGTGACAAGGCGCATTGTCGTCCATAAAAATTCCATCGTTCTTTGGGAACATGAAGCTCTTGAACGGCTGCAGATGGTCTCGGAGTAGCCGAACATTCAGAGAATCCAGACCATTCCATGTACACACATCCCACATCATTATGGAGGCACCACCAGCTTACATAACGCCTTGTTGACGACTTAAGTTCATGGTTTCGTTGGGTCTGCACCACGCTCGAACCCTTACCATCAATACTTACCAACTGAAGTCCGGACTCACACGGCCAGGAAATGGTTTTCTAGTCGGCTAGGGTCCAACCGACATGGTCACAAGCCCACGAGACACACTGCAGGCGAGTCGTGCTGTTAGCAAAGGTACTGGCTTCTTACGTCTGCTGCCATAACCAATTAACGCAAAATTTTACAGCCCTGTCTCAATGGATGCGTTCATCGTACGTTCCACATTTATTTCTGCTGTTATTTCAAGAAGTGTTGCACTGACACCTCTACGCAAACTCTCGATCGTTAAGTGAAGGCCGTCGGCCACTGAGTTGTCCGTGGTGCGATGTAATGCCTCAAATTTGGTATTCTCGGCATACTCTTGACACTGTGGATCGTGGAATATCGAATTCTCTAATTTCCGAAATGGAACGTCCCATGTGTCTAGCTCCAGCTACCATTCCGTGTTGAAAATATTTTATTTCACGTCGTGCGGCCATAGTTATGTTGGAAATCTTTTCACATGAATCACCTGATTACAAATAACAGGCCCGCCGATACACTGCCGTTTTTTACCTTGTGTATGTAATAGTACCGCCATCAGTAAATGTGCATATCTCTATCCCCGTGAGTTTTGTCACCTCAGAGCATACTTTACAAAATATAATGTGCAATAGTGTAATGTCAAACAACAGCTCCGCCATTACACCAGTGATGCAAGCGAAGCAGCAGGATGATTAAATTGTAAGTGATCAACTGTCATATAAAAGGCTTTCACACTATTTTCGTAACACATAACTGATGCAAATCTATCTGCACCCTATACAGGCTGCTACAGTAAAAAATAATGGACAAAGTTTTCTAGATTAATCTAGTTTAAGACTGTTTATTTTTAAGTAACATTTCTCTATGTGTATGTATGTATAAACGCCTGAAGATGAACAGGACGTGTTCGAAACGCGTTGCATTGTGTTAGATTAAGCATAAAATAAAAAGTGACTGGCAGCAGAAACTTAAAATAAATAATTATCCCACACAATCACGGTTCACAAACAGCCATTATGGCTGAAAATAATACTTTACAGAGTCATGTGGCCTCAAAGAAGTTCAATCTCCCGGCGGGCAGTAAATATGCTTGGGCTCAGTGTACAAGTACCTACCGCGGTCAAAAAGTATTCTTTCTGTCTGAACAACTTGAACGTAGTTCCTCATCCCAGTTGGCATCGAATCGCGAAAGTACGCGCAGTGAACAGTTTGTGTTTCACCGATGCTCATTGTAGATGGTACTCTGGTCGTACAGGTAGATGCATTCGGCTTCTGCAGGATGGAGTGTCTTCCACGGGAACGTAATTTTTACAACAGGTGTATTTCGTGGCGAACAAGCTGGACCGAAGGTATGCATGACGCCCGGCACGTGGCCTTCCAAGCGAGAGCAGGCGAAGCCTGCGGGCAGCGAGTGCTTGCAACACCACCGACGTCACAATTGCTGGCCGCAGTCGTTGGCTGCAGCACTGGCGTGATGCAAGAGAGGAGAAATACCTGAGGCTCCGCGAACCTGTCTGCATGTGAACGCTGTGATGACTCAGCAACACGTCCACGTACAGTGCTGGAGTAAGAAAATTGCAATATTGTGAGAAACTCATCTGAAAAACACCTATTTCAAACGGTGAATGCTTTGAACGTAAAATTATCGTTCCAGACGAGTACCATTACAACGCTGAAAAAAAAATCCTGTTTAGAGTCCAGGTCACTTAAGGCCTCTTCGCATCAATGAATTCAGTAAGAGATGTTCTGACATGTTTCTGAGAAACTTACTGCCAGGTTTTGATGTTCTAGTTGACATTCGTTTTATGGGCAGTTGCCAGTTCTGTAAGGTATGTTTGGCAAAGCTCCAAGGCATATTTTTCTGCCTAACGTTTCGTCCGCTACTTCGGGAGATATCCTCAGAAGCTATAAAGATGTAATAACTTAATTTTCAAACTTAGCCGAAACTATAGAATTTTTTATTGGTAATCTCACAGCTAGCAATTGTGACGCCACCCGACCGCTACTAACAGTCATGCTGACGCGTGTTCCGTAACTTAAACAGCAGAAGAGTTAGCCGTCTTTTATTTATTTATTTATCTATCTATTATTTATTTATACTGACCTATTAGAACCTTCAGGCCCTCCTACATCGGACTGGGGTTTCTCACATACAGTATAAATTACATCATAGTAACCTAAATAATTAACAATGTTAGTATGACGACTGGTATTAAAATGATCAGAGTGTCTGCAGTGCCCGTGTGAATAAATTATACTGACTATGAAGTAACAAAATTAATATTGGCATTGCTTCTACTACAGCTGCAGTCATTAGTAGTGACAATAGTAACAGTAACGGTGGTGGTTGTGGTGGTAATGATGGTGGTGTTAATAAAAGTAGTAACAGCTACAGTATAAAAAGATAATTTATACGTCTAGCATTAAGGTATACAACTTGTCTGACTTTAGTTTTTCCTCTTATTTCCTTTTAACGTTACTTTTTTTAAGTTCGAACTTCTGTGACCTCTGTACAACGGCATGATAGGAACTTGATAAAAGTTTAGGCACAGAAAAACTCCTGAATTAAGCCCATACAACACGTCTCAAAAATAATATAGGAATAACGGCCGTGAATTCCTGTATTGCTATTCTTATTCTGTTTGTTATTAATATACGAGCTGTCAGGTTAAGAGAGACGCGACACAGTTCGTCTTGTGGAGAAGGCTTTCATCTGAACATCATGCGGTGTTTTTCTGTCGAACAAAGCCAGCGGTAAATGAAAGAAACAGCAAAAGTTGTATGCGGGCAGCCTTCTGTCTGTAGCAACTTGGAAAGTGTGCAATCTGCAGCCACATGCGTGTAATAGGACCAATTTACAAACGACCTCAGAGACACTGCGATGGTATCTTTGTTCGCCAGAGAAACATCGAATTTGGAGAGAAATGAGGCGGATGGTTAAAATCATATAAGGTGGGAGAACGCCGATTACTGGCTCTTTGCAGACTGCGTCTTTGCTACGCTCTTGTCTAATAAGAGTTGCAGAGTCATGAAGCAGTAGTGACGATGCACGATACGACGTCACTCACTCCTTCAACGTTTACTCACCTGCGAGACTGGTTTTTGTCTTCAATAGACTCGTGTAGTTGGATGTACAGAGAGAACACCCTCCTGTTCCCTTAAGTGAATTCCGATAACGTTTTTCAGTATACTCTGGGACTGGCAACCGTAATTTGTTTAACTAATTGTGTACAGAAGGCTGGAAAAGGAAAATGAATCTCTTTAGATGACAACCCGTGTCCCTTCAGGAAAGGTAAAGGCATCAGAAAGGCTATTCTGATGTGCTTGATACTGGAAAGGAGACTTAAAAAAGAAACATAAAGACCTGGAAGACCTGGTAAAAGGATTTGTTGACCTAGGAAATGTGTTCCACAATGTACAGCGTTGGAAGATGTTCGAAATTCTGAGAAAAATATGTATGAGCTATAGTATGATTCAGTACGTAGAGGGAGACGAAAATCTAGTATTCGGGGGGGTTGGAATGCAATTGTAGGGGAAGGAGTAGAAGAAAGAGTTACGGGCTTAGTATTGGGACTGTGAGAGGCGAAAGACTGAATTCTGCAATAAATTTCAGCTAGTAACAACGAATACTCTGCTCAAAAATCACAAGAGGAGGAGGTATACTTGGAAAAGGCCGGGAGTTTGATTACATAAAGGTCAGGCAGATATTTCGAAATCAGATTAAGGGTTGTAAGGCGTACCAAGGAGCAGATATACACTCATTTAGACCAATATCACAATCTAGTAGTGATGAAGAGTAGGCTGAAGTTTAAGAAACTAGTCAGGAAGAATCAATGTTCAAAGCAACGGGATACGGAAGTTGTACTGAATGAAGGGATACGCTTGAAGTTCTCTGCCAAGGAATAGCTCAGTAGGCAGTTCAGTCGAAAAATGGTCATCTCTCAAAAAGGACAGTTGCAGAAGTTGGGGAGAAAAAGATAAGATAGGTACAAAACGGTAACTGCAAAGAAACCATGGGTAACAGAAGAAATACTTCAGTTGATCGATGAAAGAAGTACAAAAATGTCCAGGGAAATTCAGGAATACGGAAATAAGTCACTTAGAATTGAAATAAATAGGGAGTGAGGGGGAGCTAAGGCGAACTGGCTGCATGAAAAACATGAAGAAATTTGAAAAGAAATGATTGTCGGAAGGACTGAGTCAGGGTTAAGAAATGTCAAAGCAGTCTTCGGTGAAATTAAACGGAAATTGGTAATTCGGATCTAGTATTAGAATTAGAATTTAGAGGAGATTTGGAATAATTAAGACTGAATGAGGCAGAAGGGACAGATAACATTCCGTTAGAATTTCTAAAATCATGGTGGGGGGGGGGGGGGGGAGAGGAGGAGGAACAAAACGAGTATTTACGTTAGTCTGGAGAATTTCAGACTTGAGATATACTAGCTGACTTTCGGAAAAACATCATCTACACAATCCCGAAGATTGATAGAGCTGACAAGTGCGAGAATTTTCGCGCAATTAGCTTAACGGTTCATGCATCCAAGTTGATGACAAAAATAGTTTACAGAAGAATAGAAAAGATAATTAAGGTTCTATTACATGAGGGTAATTTTGGCATTAGGAAAGGTAAAGGCACCATAGAGGCAGTTCTGACGTGTTTGATGATGGAAGTAAGACTAAAGAAAAATAAAGACACGGTCGTAGCGTTCGACAATGTCAAATGGTGCGAGATGTTCGAAATTATGAGGAAAATAGGGGTAAGTTTTAGAAAAAGACAGGTAATATACAATATGTACAAGAACCAAAAGTAAACAGTAACAATCGAAGACAAAGAACGAAACTCTCAGATCAGAAAGGGTATTAAGCAGGATTGTAGCCTTTCACCCCTACTGTTCAATCTAGACATCGAAGAAGAAGTGTCGGAAATGAAAGAAAGAAAGAAAGAAAGAAAGAAAGAAAGGTTAACCAGTGTGAATGAAAATTAGGGTGAAAGAATATCAACGAAAAGGTTCACTGATGACATTGCTATCCTCAGTGAAAGTTAGAAAGAGTGACAGGATCTGCTGAATGGAATGAACAGTCTCTTGAGCATACACTATGGTTTGAGAGTAAACCGAAGAAAGATGAATGTAACGAGGAATAGTAGAAATGAGATTACAGATAAATTTATCACACAAAATGGTCACCATGAAGTTAGAGAATTCTGCTACATTGAAAGGAAGATAACCTCTGACTGACAAAACAAGGATACAAAAGCAGGTTAGTACAAGCACAAAATGGAGTCCTGGCCAAAAGAAGTCTACTAGTGTGAAACATAGACCTTAATTTAAAGAACGAACTTCTGAGAATGTACGTTTGTTACATAGCATTGAATGAAAGTGAATCGTACACTGTAAAGCCCGAGTACACACATGAAAATCCACTAAAAACGATACTTTTGTCTAGAGATGTTTCTGTTGGTCAATCTGTCTCATTTCATTTCTGTCTTACCGTGCAGGTTCTTTCTTCGTCTATGTACTCTGATCGTCCCATGTAAGGTGAATTATTTACTGTTTAATATGTACTGACAGAGCTGTTTTCGAAAATGTCTGGTTGCATGTATTACGGGATTACCATTTCATTTCAAACGTGCTCTCTTATTTTTTTCATTTGTGTCCAGCTATTGTTCAATTCATCTTCCGCACCCACTGCTGACACTTCCAAAGGATATTGGATATAAATAAATTGTTGTGGGTCTAGTTTGGCCATAATAGACCGTGGTCTTATAGTAGGAGCAATCCTGGCTTTTGACTGCAGTAATTTAGGGAAAGCAAGGAAGATATATAGCATGATAACCACATGGCTATTAGAGCCTGTGTCTTCCCGAATACAAGACTACTCTGTTAAAAAGGTGCAAATTCGTTCGGCTTACCCGTACAGTATAATACCGTTTCATTTATTCATATTTTATGCATAGTCTATTTGCAAGAAAAAAGTTATTTCATAATTTAAAAAGTTGGTGCTATGCTGTTCATTTTTCAACAAGAATCACACTATTCGCACAATCAGATGAGATCAGGACCACAACAATGATTTTTGATTTCATATTCTGTACAGCAGCTTCTTATTTGCTTGCCTAAAAATTGAGTCAATACTTGTGTATAAGAGTGAGATGTCGAGTTGAGAAAGAGTTTAAGATGTTAGTGTTATCCATTGAAAAGATTTGGTGTAAGTTTATCCGAAACTTTTGTACTGTAAATGCGTTTTCTTAAACTTTGTGATGAGTTGTTATGCGACCTACGTCATAATTACTCTGCGTGTAGCTTGTTTTAAGACACTTACTGTATGTCTTTATTTTCACAGTTAGTAACTGCAGATCACCTAAGGAGGACCTAGGGGCCAAAGACAGTTTTCTCAATAAAAACCTTTTTACGCTACTGGAGCTGATACTTTATCAATTACTTAATCATCTGGTGAACTGATCCTTCCGCCGACCGGGAAACTGGAACATCAAACGTGACAAGTGCACAGAAAATACCCTCCGCAGCGCACCATAAAGTTACTTGCGGAGTATAGATGTAAATGTAGATGACGCAGATGTAGTAGCTTTCGAGTTTGTTAGTGACGTAGAAGCAAGTCAAGTGTGGAAGACTCGAGATTTCTGACAAATATGAAATATTCAGAGTGTCCGTGGAAACAGTACACGGCAAACCTTTTTATTGGGGTGGGGGGCTCAGGTACAATGGCACCCGACACTGATGTGATGGAACGGCAAAAGAAGGAAGTAGCGGGCTTCAAAGTTGTGTCGCCACTAACTGTCGTACGATATTATCGGCAGTGGCAGGAATACCGGCTTCCTTTGAGTTCATGGGACAACTATGGGCACAAACCTAAATAGACCCCCGAAGAATATGCTAACATACCAGAAAACTAATGACTAATGAGGAAGAAAGTGCCGAACAGTGCTGGGAGGATGAATCACAAATGCTTAACAATGCGCAAAAAATTGGTAAAAACTCCTTCCGCTCCTCTGTATACGTGTCTGATGACGCGGGTAAGAAACTGTAGTTTCGTAGGATTCATGGAGCGGTAGTCAAGTAGAAGAGACGCATAAGTGATGTTTTCAGTACAGGTGTTTATTGCTGGGAGGGACGGCTTGATGAAGTACCTCATCAGCGTGATTTGCCGTGACTGGTAACGTAATGAGGCACCGGAAGACGGAAATTCACCCCTCACTGCGGGAGACTGCTAATGCAGTTCGTTTGTTCCACGATTGCGAACATACAAACACTGCGAGAGGATTGTTACGTATCAGAGAATGGTTGTTCATAAAATCATGCTGTAGCGATCGCATTTAGGTTTGCGTCAAAATAAGTGTATATCCTATTATTAGCATTTACCATCCTCATCATTAGCAGCAGCAGCAGAACCAGTCCGTGAGATTTGTTCAGGCGTTCAGTCTTTGTTTACTCGTTTCGTCTTCGATTTTTTAAACTGTAAGGGGCGATCAAAAAGTCTTCGTCCGAGGGTGTGGCTGTAGCCTGTATGCAACGAAGCGCGACTCTGATGTGGCACCGACATGTAGGCTAGGGATTAGAGTGACATTCGTGTCTTTCCGGCGTGCGTGCGGCAAATGCGTGAACGTGGAACTACGGACGTAGACGTCCATCGGAGAATGAAGAATGTGTAGGGAGCAACGGAGCAGCATGCCTGTGGAAAGCCACCGTTGTCGGGTGCTGCTGCTTCATGACAACGTACGTCCCCATATCGAAAATGCAGAAACGCAAAAGTTACGCCGACTCACGTGGTAGACAGCCGAGCACCGGCACCATAGGCCCATTCTCTCCCCATACGATTGTCACGCCTTTGGTCCCTTAAAGAAACACCCTGAAGGGTTGACGATTCCTGTCGGACGAGAATGTGCAGCAGGCAGTTACAGACTTCTTTACGTAGCAGAACACGGTGTTCTGCAAAATGGATATCTTTATCAGCGCTAGTTGGATGATTGTCAATGCTCACGTCAAATTTGTCTGACTAACATTCAGATTCTGGACACTAAGACCATTGAGTGGAAACTTCTTGATCGTTCCTTCCATTTTTGTTGTTGTTTTGCATCTATCTCAGCTATATCATCGCGGTTCTGTCAATTCCGCATCTAGCCATGCGTTCCTTTAATTCGTTCTCATATATTACACTGAGGGGACGAAAGTCATGGGACACCTCCTAATATCGCGTCTGGCCTCCTTTTGCTCGGCGTAGTGCATGTGGCATGGACTCAACAAGTCGTTGGAAGTCTCTTGTAGAAATATTGAGACATGCTGCCTTTATTGCCATTCATAACTACGAAAGTGTTGCCGATTCAGGATTTTAGCACGGACTGACATCTCGATTATGTCCCATAAATGTTCGATGGGATTCATCTCTCGCGATCTGGTTGGTCAAATCATTCGCTGCCGGCCAGAGTGGCCAAGCGGTTCTAGGCGCTACAGTCTGATGCCGCGCGACCGGTACGGTCGCAGGTTCGAATCCTGCCTCGAGCATGGATGTGTGTGATGTCCTTAGGTTAGTTAGATTCAAGTGGTTCTAAGTTCTAGGGAACTGATGACCTCAGCGGTTACGTCCCATAGCGCTCAGAGCCATTTGAACCATATAGTGTTTTCTTAAGCGCAATAAGTGCACCGCACTGTAACACTAAAAAGACGCCTATACTGTAACGTCATCTTCTCCATTTTGAGTGTTGGGATTACTCTTGATGAGAGGTAAAATTCTCCATGCATTAGGCAAACCCAAACCCTTCCATTGGATTGCAGCAGCGTACAGCTTGATCTTCTTCTTAAGTTGCCAATCCTAAGATTGATTTGCAGCAGCTCTCCATTCAGTGCGATTGTCGGCCAGCCTCTTCAATTCCGTGAAACTTCCGCATCCTAGGTCCTGCATTATCTGGCTGATGTACTTTCTTCTAGGTCTGCCTCTTGCCCTTTTGCCCTCCACAAGGCCTTCCATTATAGTGTGGAGAAGACTTTCATGTCTCAGAATGTGTCCCATCCATATATCTCTCCTCTTCTTGACCGTCTTCCAAAGAACTGGAACTTCCTCCGCTCTCTGCAGGACTTCTTCATTTGTCATCCTGGCCGTCCATGGAATTTTTAACATCCTTCGCAGACACCACATTTCGAATCCTTCAATCCTTCTTCTTTCGTCCTCTCCAAGTGTCCAGGTTTCGCTGCCGTAGAGAAGCACACTCCCAACAAAGGTCTTTATTAACCGCTTCCTTAACGCCAGACTTATCATATTTGATGTGAGGAGTCCTTTCCTTTTATAGAATGCAGTCTTTGCCTGATTTATTCTACTTATTACATCTTTCCTACTACGACCATCTGATGTTATTCTGCTTCCCAAGTAGACAAAGTCTTGTATTTCTTTCAGCTTCTCTCCATTCAGCTTGATTATTTTGTTTGCTTGCAACTAAGATTTTTGTTTTTGACTTATTAATTTTCATGTTGTACCGTGTAGCAAGAGTGTTTTCCATTTCCTCCAACACTACTTGTAATTCTTCCTCATTTTCCGCTAGGACAGCAATGTCATCCGCAAAACGCAGCATATCAACTATTTTTCCCTGGATCCTGATTCCATTAGCTTGTCCTAACTTTTCTCTGACCTCGTCCATTGCTTTCTGTATGTACATATTAAAGAGGACAGGGGAGAGTGCACATCCCTGTCTGACACCCTGTTTAATTTTTGCTTGTTGTTGATGTTCCCCACATCTCACTATTGCCACCTCTTCTTTGTATAAGTTCCATATCGTTCTCCTGTCCTTGATGTGACACTCCAAAGCACTCGTTTCCACTTATCCACTTCCACTTATCCACTTCCACTTATCCACATCCACTTATCCACTTCCACTTATCCACTTCCACTTATCCACTTCCACTTATCCACTTCCATTCTCCAGTGGTGTCGCTCTTCACACCGTCTTAAGTGTGCGTTCACTACGCAAATATATGTCTTACGAGGAGCTGCCGATTCTTAGCTCCATATCCAGTCACTGAAAGTTGGACTGCTGGTAGCACTGTGGATCACATGAATGATTCCTTCCGCTGATTTTATGCGATTTTTTACAGCCCTCAGCAGTCTACGACGGTCCCTCTCTATCAGCACATGAGGTCTGCCTGGTCATGGTTTATCTGTGGTTTTCCCTTCACATTTCTAATCCATTCACGTCGCCAGCAGTAGATTTGGCTGATTTATTACGTTACCATCGACTATCCCACGTTCGAAGTCACTGTAGTCTCCTGACAGCTGTCTTTTACACTGGCGGTCTTCCTCTCGTGACTTCTAGTTGTCAGTTCCGCATTACATAGGCATGTCCAGATACTTTAGATTCGACAGCATAAATGTCACTCGTATGTGGTGAGGCTTCTGATAACAGATCTCACCGTCTCGCCGACATACACTGTTCCTTACTCGCAGCTGCTTTCATTGACTCCAGACGAGTGCAGTTTAGCACCTTTCTTTGTTGGTCCTAACACATTTCTGACTTCATGAACAGTGTGCTACCAATTGTGATTTTGGAGCACGCGTCACGGACGTGCCCGAGCCGTTTGGGAAGGGTTGAGGTCAATGGAAAGTTGGTTTAGGTCGGCTCGTAAGACTAGCTTGGACAGCGTAGCTCAGAAAGTACTGTCAGGCATCCAGGTTAGAGTGCCAACACAAATTAGAATTTTGCTTCATAAGTATTACCGATGAAATGTATACCTGGCACAAGATAAAGATTCGGTGTATTAACGAATGGTATCCGGAGATTAAAATTGAATCGTTATGAATCAAGACACACACACACACACACACACACACACATGATTGATTTAAATGGTGAAGTTTACTACATTAAAAAGAATCTAGTGTATTATAGCTGTAGTTGATAATTAGACAAATCAGAATGGATTCAAACCTTAGAGTTCTTTGAAGTAGGCGAAAGAGAAAAATGCCAAAATGTTTATTATTATTTCAGACTAGTTTCCATCTTACATCACGTTCACACCAACAAATTTAAACGAATCTTTCTGCCGTGTTGTGTCGGTACTATTTGGCAACATGATTATTTACAATCTATGCCAGTAAAAATAATAATAATTAATATTATTGTTAAAATTTCTTCAGAAACAACTGTAACCATTCGCCTTTTGTGATTATTCATTTTTTATTATTTTTAGGGCTGCGTGCCTCAGTCTGTAAAACCTCAGTCTGTAAGATCGCTTTGTTGTCTGTCCATCAATTAAGACCATTTTTTTTCTGAAACACGTTGGCGTATCAAATTCATATTTATTTTACATACTAAAGTCTAAGGTCACAGTGTGGTTTAAAAATATAAGCTTATAAGTCAATGCAATCAAAAGAGTCATTAATATCACATATTTTGATAAAAAAATTACTCATCAAAACCAATAGGGTACTTTTCGTTGACCTATAATCATGAAATCAAGGTTTGACAGGACGAGTGAAGTAAAGATTCTGAAACTTGTTAAACTCTAATAACATCACATAAAAATCTTTTGCCATCTGAACATACTTTGCTTTCATCATCACTCAAAAGCCTACGACGAACAGTCATGCATTCAAACGTAAAATGTAAGTTGTAATCAATTTTTAATAAATAAACAGATGTTTTGTTAAATGTTACCTCTCTACCTATACACACACTGAAGTCCCCTGCTCGCCTCTTTCTGTGTGTCCGGGCTAATCTGAAGAATTACAGCGGAGATTCTGATATGATTTTGAATCCTTTGGGCTAATATCTTGCAAGTATCGACATCGATAACAGGCAAAAATCGTAGATTCGTAGACCTTCTCGAGTCATTATATATATACCTAATGATTCGCTTTCTAGTATTTTTCGACAGGCATTTTTTGTTGTAGAAGTCTCGAGTTATACCATATGCGCTTCCCATTTCGTTTCCTTTCCTTCATAGCAGCTTTTTACAAACAATTCTCGTCCATTGTCTCACCAAGAATTTAAATTTTAAAATTTTTCATTTTGGTCAATATTTGTTTTCAGAAATTTTTGTGCATTTTTAATGTTTTTAAAAAATATTATTTCTTTCTCTACAGAAATTCTTGAGATAGTTTTATTTACTATGTTCTTCTAAAACATTAATTTGTGTTACAGCAGATGTCACATTTTCAGAAAGAGTAGCAAAGTCAGCCTTCTTCCCGACGTTGTTGGAGAAATATTACATTCATTCGAAAAAATTTAATAGTCAGTGATATTTATTCCTTGTTATGGGTTTCAACAGACTGTAGTCTTCTGACAGATAAAGAACTTGCTGTTACGCGTCCCGTTCCATTATGACTATCGCACATACCATGTTGACATCCTAGTGGATATTGTGTTGGATATTCCACACAGGTTTGTCAAAATTAAAACTCAGTTTGTCAAAATTAAAACTCAGTTTGTCACAAATAAAATAATTACTGCACTTGTTTACATTTACATGACGAATTAAATACTCCATTGATCTACATTATTTAACAAACCTGTGTCAACAGTCCTACATAATACCCACTAGAATGTCGACATAGTATGTGTGATACAGTAATAATGGAACAGGACATATAACAAGTTTTTTTAACGAGTCTTAACTCTTGAAACTGTTAATCAGGAATAATAGTACTGAATACGATCTTGACTATTAAAATTACTCCAAACCAATTACGGATAGCTGCTCCTTATCTCTATTATGAGAAATTTGTTACATTCATTCAGCCTTTCATACCAAATTCGCACTGTTTTCTCTAGAACACAATCTGAAGGAACTGGGTAAAGGTCATCACCTTGCTATATACCTGTAGTTATTCTGAAGGCTTCAGATATTTTTCCCATAAATTTCAGTTTAGATACTGTTTTTATTTATTTTTTATTATTATTATATCATAAAGCAATGCTCTTGGCGGTTTTAATATACCTTTTCCGAATGTTGTTATGTAAAAATTTAGTCATACTATAGCATTTCCTGATTTAACGTAGTATGTGATTCTTTTGTTCCGAAGGTCGTGGCACATAAATCAGCCATGTCGAGAGGAGATGGAGCGAAACAGGTGACGCCACCGTCTTGGCTGGACAAGGCCTTTGTCGCCGACGCCCTGAAAGCTTCTGACCCAGCAACCGATGAATCCAGCGTACAGATCGTCTCTGTGGCGGAGGTGTGTGGCGGCTACCTGAGCGAAACCTTCAGGGTTGTCGCGCGGAACACTGTGACTGGGGCGACCCAGAGACATAAGACCACGTCGCTGATTGTGAAGATCGCGCCGAACTCCGACGGTCTCCTCAAGGAGGTAATCGAAAGTGGAGTGTTCACCAAGGAGAAGATCGCCTACAGCAGCTTCCTCCCGGCCGTGGAGGCTGCTCTCAGAGCGGTTGACCTTGACGAGTGGCAGCCTGTGTGGCCCAAGTTCTATTATCAGGGCTCGACGCCGAGCGACTTTCTGGTGATTGAAGACCTGGACGCTTCCGGGTTCCGTAAGGTGGACGAGGCCGTCTCTCTGGACCTGGAGCAGTGTACGGTCGCAGTGCGAGGTCTAGCCCGCCTGCACGCCGCCTCCGTCGCCTTGCTGGACGACGAGCAGTATGCAGACGGTCTATTCCACCAGTCGCTCATCTTCAACGAAAAGATGCTCGAGAGGTACGAGTCCTCAATGGCGGACGGATTTGGTAAAATGATAAAGATCTTCGAAGACTACGCTTGGTTTCACAAGTACAAGGGCAAGCTGAGCGATTTCGGGCTTCCTCTGCTGCGCACGACAGTGGATGTGGTGACAAAGTCGAAAGTAGATTTCAGAGTTATGCTACACGGCGACTTCCACAGGAACAACATAATGTTTCGCAGGGACGGTGAAAGTCTACAGGTTCGCGTCTTCGATTTTCAGGTGAGATATTGGAGAACTTTTTCTTGTTGTTAAATTAATCAGTATAGAATCCTTTTGGAGATGCACCATTATACCAGTAAACCGACTCTGAGAAAGTGGCAAAAAGGAATAAGCAGTTGATAACCGTATACATGAATGTAATTTGTATGTGTGACTCGAGACTGGGGAGAAACTCTGCAAAGGTGTCTAAGAGGTCAGTGCGAAAAGTAACCCCCATTTCCTCGTGGAGGTAGCAGAACAGTAACCACCTTTTCTAAACCAGTAGGTCAGCGTGTCCATAGCTGCAGTAATGAGAAAGTAACATTGAATTTCACTCTCATACGGTTTTTATAGTCAAAATGTGAAAATAGTTGAGATTCATCATGGAATTAATGCTGTATATGGACCGAATAAGTGGATGTGATAGTCACTTACAACGTTAGTTAAGATTAGATGGACAAATGCTGGTCATCTATAGTAAGCAAAAAAACTGGTGCAGGAAATTGATGAAAAAGTTTGCGACAACCGGTCTTTCAGGATATTTAAAATGTCCGCAGAATTTCTCGATTATTTTGTACGAGATAATGACAAAAAGACTAAGATGTCACATGTTCTGTGTTCTTTGAGTTTCAAAACTCCATTATGAAATTCAACGGATAACTGCAGTTCTTTTCCTTTATATAGTGTTGTCAGCAGCGTCATGAGGTCTCTACCCTTTCGCGGTTTGGTCGAAGCTTGTCAAGGTACCCGTTTGAACCTCCAAGTGTGAATTCACTAGTGGGGTGTGAATTCACTAGTGGGGTGCCAATGATGATCTTGGTAAAATTTCAACAATGCCCCAGGTTCACGTCCAGGGGGGAGGGATGGCGACGAACCCACCGTCCTCAGTGATAGTATGCCATCATCATCCCGCCTGTGGCCATAAACAGCGCAGCATGATTCAGGATCAGAGCATTCCTGCTGCACAGGCAGCTCAGCAGCTGCTGGTGCCGAGTTAGTGATGGTGACTCACCTGTATTTCCTGTCAACACGGTTATTTATTTATTTATTTATTTATTTATTTATTTATTGTATGGCTTTACCAGTGCAAGTGCAGTATTGACATCGTAAGTTTACATAACATAACACATAAATACAAATATACATATACACACATACATAATAATATAACCAGAACAAACACCAGTCATTATTAAATCTGAGCAAAGTTGAAATATAATCACAGTGACAATTCGACAAAAAGTTATGTCCAAATGTGACAGCCATTGAATGGCAGCAGGGCTGGCCTCCACGAAGTGTCCCCAGTCACCACAGAATCTTCGCAGTGGGCGATCTTGCACTAGACGTTGTAATGTTTGTTCATCAGTTTCACAGTCACACATTGGGTTATCATTGGCGCCCCATTTGTACAGCATGGATTTAGTTCTCGCGTGTGCAGTTCTCACACGGTTAAGCTGGCACCAGATTTTACGAGGAAGCTGCATTCCTGGGAGTTGTTGGCTGGGGTCCTCTATATTGTTTTCACTATTGTTCCACTTGGTTTTCCAGGATTTGTGGCAGTCATAGGTATTTCCTTGGGCAAGTGTTCTGTCTTCCCATATTGAGGCTCTTGATTTAAGGCGATATCGACAGCGGTCATCTAGTACTTGGTGTATCGGTAGTACTCTTGCCTTATCTGCATGATTTATTTTTTGCCATTCCTGAATCGTTGCCTGCTGTCTACGGATCTCAGGCGCAGTGATGTTTGAGAGGACATGAAGCCATTCTAGAGGTGTTGACTTTAGTGTCCCTGTTATTGTCCTCATGGCTTCATTGATCTGGGCGTCAATCTTCTTTACATGGGCACTCCTACTCCACACAGGGGCACAGTACTCTGCCACGGAATTGACGTGTGATATTGCTGCAACACGTAGTGTATTTGCATCCGCTCCCCATGTGGTACCTGCTAATCTCTGGATGTTATTTCGGGTTTTCAATTTCTGGCTAGTTAGTTCCAGGTGTTCCTTGAAGGTAAGTGACCTGTCAAGAGTTATACCTAAATATTTGGGAAATTTGTTATGTATAATTCGTTTTCCGCAGAAAGTAATATTTAGTTCTCTATCTGCTAGTCTGTTATTTAAATGGAAGGCGCAGGTCTCTGTTTTATTTGGGTTTGAGCACAGTCTCCATTTTTTGTAGTACTGGTTTAGTACTTCTAGGTCAGCAGTTAGAGTTCTTTCACCATCTTCTAGCCATTTGCATTGAGTAGCTATAACCATGTCATCAGCGTAGCAAAACTTACTTGACTCAGTGTCTATATGTCACTGTTGTAAACATTAAAAAGCAGTGGAGCCAATACAGATCCTTGGCGGAGTCCGTTTTTTATTCTTATTGACTTGCTGCTTTGTGGCCCCAGGTTTACTTTGAGATATCGGACTTTCAGCATTATTTTCCAACAGGTTTGTCACTTTCAAGCATGGAATCATGTTGGCAAATTTCAAGATAAGACCATGTATCCATACCGTATTATAAGCTGCACTGAGGTCGACAAAGACTGCTAATGTTTTCAATCCGTTTTGGAATGCCGATTCTATGTGTGATGTGAGGGCTAATACTTGTTCGCAGCAACTTCGATTCGTTCTGAATCCGGCTTGTTCGTGAGGCAGGTGTTTGTCTATCATTGGGCATATCCTATTGTAGATCAGTCTCTCCAGCAACTTATAGCAAATGCTCAATAATGCTACTGGGCGGTAGTTCGCAGGGTTTTCACCAGATTTCCCTGGTTTAAGGATGGCCAGAGTAAGAGAAATTCTAAATTCCTTCGGGATATCTCCAGTTTTTATTATGTCATTGAAGTAGTCTTTAATCCAGGTTCTTGCTATTGGTCCCAGATTTTTTATAAATTCAAGAAATATATTATCAGCTCCAGCTGCTTTCCGTAGTTTGAGGTTTTGAAAACTGTTTTCTTGTAGAGTGCGCTTTACATCTTTGAGTGACTCCTTAACGGATGTTCTATTCTCTTGACTCAACATTACATTTTCAGCTCTCTTTTATATGTGAGGCAATCTGGTTGGGTGATATTGGTGGTTTCGGGGATGGTGTATGAGCAGCTGCCCCCAGACGTCTTAACAATGACTAACTTTTCCGGCTAGAATGGGTGAAGTTCATATTTACAGTGGTTTCTTCCCATGTTTTCTTCCTTTGCTCATTGAACGACTCTAGCAATTGGCTTCCTAGTTGTGGGTTACTTGTTTCCTGGTATTCTCTGTACAGTTCTTCAGTTTCAGAGTTCCAGCATGGTATGTACTGCTTTATATATCCCCTTGGTATGTTTCTCTTCGCCGTCGCTGTTATGAGGCCAGCAAATCTCGCATAATTCTCTTTGCTGGAATAAACCGTATGTTGGTATCAATTTCTCTTTTATATGTTGTCCAATTTGCTTTTCTGAAGTTCCATCTTGGCTTCTTGACTGATTCCATCAGTGGGAGTTCTATACCCACATTTACTGAGGTTGGACGATGTTGCGTATTGAGAAAACCGGGCAGTACCTTTCTCGTGTGGACTATAGGTATTCCCTCATTGTTGGTGATCACAATACATAGGTCAGGATAAGTATCTGTCTGCCAGTGTGCTGAGTGGAAGGTTTTTTGATCTTTAGCGTCATAGCTGAGGTATAAATTTTGTTCTTCGATCCACTGCTGTAAAGCTTCACCATTCTGGTCATTAGTACTGTATCCCCAGTTGATGTGGCGGCTATTGAAGTCCCCAAGGAAGATTGTTGGTTTATCTTCAACTTGCAGTGGAGGATTTAGGCGTGTTGTTTGGTGGTTTATATACTGACACCAAGTCTAGCTTGGGAAGTTCTACTGTTATCGTTTCAATATTGCAGGTGTTGGACTTCTTTACCACTTCATAGTTATTGATGCCATTACGTATGTATAATTGACCCATACGTTTCTGAGAGAACTGTTTCCACCACTGTATATCCTTGAATTTTGGCCCTGGTTAAGATATCCGTTTCCTCAGATAAATGTGTTTCTTGCAGTGGAATTATATCAACTTGGTGTTCCTTAGCCATTCTACCTAGGTGCTCACATTTACTGCGACTGATGCCTTCTATGTTTAACTGCATAATATGGACTGATGGTCCGATATTAACTGTCTTAGCCCTCAGACGGTTTCTTCGCTGAGGATGCACTTGCTGCTGTTGACCGTGAGGGACTCTCCGTCCAGTTCGGTCGCCGTTTCTGTAAACTTTCTGCCGTGCTGCTGTCGCAGCCCGTTGCCCGGGAGACACCATCTTGGAGGTTGTTTACACACGTCTCCCGTCAACACGGTGAGCAGTTGGTACAGATAGCCTTCCTGGTAGTGACTTCAGTTGAAGGCGATGTCATCTGTGGAGCAAAATCTGTAACACCAGTCCTGCCAGCGTCCAGCGACAGCCTAGTATGGGTCCAGTTTAAAGCCCAGGACAGCCGATTGCAGATGGAGAACCTATGGCAAAGTCTCGTTGAACAATACTGACATCGATTACTGCACCAGCGGACAGCGATTGATTGACAGTCTGGACGATAGGGCGGTAACCCAATGAAGTGGCCACTGACACGCTGCCCTGTGCTGCTTGAGAGGGAGTTTCTTAGACGCGACCTTGATCCAGCCTGTTGTGATGTAGGTGCTGAAGGTATCCTCTGGTCACATGTTGGAACGCCCAAGCGTCATGCTGAACAATGGTCATAGCGACATAATGGGGCCAGATTGAGTGGTTTAATGCAGAAACAGATCCCTGACGCAATATGCTGTAGTTATGCAGTAGTTAAGTGGTGACTTTCAACTGTTGGCTAGTGGTGTTACATTTATGATGTGGAACATGGGTTTCCTGTTCCGTTGGTTTTCAAACGTTTGCAATCCACAGATCCCTTGACATAAGAATAGTTATACATTATGAACTGCTGACACAATACATTTTAAGCAACTTAAAATGTTATTACATCTTATTATTTCAATGCAATCAATTCGAAGGATGAGCTTGCTTCTGTATATCAGTCCCACAAATCTTTGCAAAACAATGGAAATTACGGCTCGCATCTTTCTCCATATTCGTGTACAATCTATATTTCGTGTTGATAACTGCGAATGCTGAAAAAGCTACCCAAGTACTAAGTTGCAAAAAATTACAAAACATGTGTGGTCTTGTTACCTACTTGGAGATAGTTCTGTTTCACTAAGCTCCGAAACGAAAGCAATGATGAGGAAACAAATTATACTGGAAAGATCTTTGATACAGTAGTGTTGATCAACTTGTTGTGGAAATTGCTACAAAACGTTTTTTTAACGTTTTACATGCCCAATCGTGTCTTCAGTATTCAGATTTCCAAAGAATGTGCTATATTTACTGCAGAGGTCCATGCGATTCTAAAGGCAATGAAGCAGATGAGACATCTTTTGGGCAAACAGTTCATCTGCCCCAGTTCCCCTTCTGTCATAAACTCGTTGCAACACACATACCCGCAGAGAAAACGGCCCAGCTCATACATGACAAACTGTACTTGCTTCAGCAGTGGGGGTGGTGGGTATCATTCTGCCGCGAACCAGGGCATGTGAGGGTTCGGCAGAGTAAGCCGCCAAGCAGGCCTGCTGTGAACATGGCATGGCACAATGTGCTATTCCCTTTCAAGCTGTCATTTAGTTTGAGTGTCAGAGATACACACATGAGGAGGAGTGGCTGCTGGTGATGGACAATAAGCTGTGATTGATTGAAGCCAGCTATTTAGCCTGGCATTCCTCCTCCTGGTTGCACAGGCAAGATGAGTGTCCCTGATCTGAATCGAAATTGGAAACTGTCCCATCACATATGGGTTTGTATCTTGGCAAGAGGATCACCCCCACCAGTCTGTGATGCATGTGTTCTACAAATTACTGAAAGCCACATTTTCACTGGGCGCCTTTTATATTGTATTAAATGGATAGAAGCTGGTTTAGTTGTGAACCTGCCCTTTGATGGTGAATGTGGTGAAGATTTTAAAGTTTCGTGCTATGTCTGGCCTATTGTGGAAATTTCGATTTTAGTGTACTACAGAGTGGCTGGCTCATCCTCTTTATTCTGGTGATGAACTTTAACAGTTGCTTGGTAGATGATTCAGTTGTTATAATATGTAGTATGTCCAGAACAGCTCTTAAAGTATAAGATTTTCCTTTGTTACATGCTAGACAACTTTTTAAGATGAAAGAAGGGCCTCTGTAGGAATCGTAGCTTATTTAGTGAATGCTTTCATTGTTCTGTCATTTCTTTTAACTTGAGGGAACATTTTTTCATTGGTTTGTTTACTGAATTACCGTGATTCGACAACAGTCGTTACGTTTTACTAGGTAACATACCTTTATTAGCTAGGATTTTGAAACAACTGATGCTCCCAAGCAACAGTACACGTAAAACTGAAATCAAAGTAACTGTCGGAATGTTTCTTGCATTGTCGTCTATTCATGTCATTAAGAGCGCATGATAAATTTGAAATTTCACTTTTTGTACGTACATTTAAAATTTTGTTCATGCTGACAAAAATTAAAAACGATCTGCGTTTTACAAAGCAAACATCCAAACTGGATTGTTACAGAATAAAAACAAAGGAGTCACATAGTAAGATTTGGCTGCCATCTACCACGCTACTATAGTAGCAATACCTACTTGCTGATCCCCTAGATATCAGAATTAATGCACACGTCATTCCTTCTCTCAGAAAGAGAATAATAAATGAAATTATTATTTTTATGAAACCACTAAGATGCCTCTACTGCAAAGCCACATACATTCTAACAGCAAGTGCTTGAAAAACCAAATCGTCTTACAATATGATCAGTACCAAGTCAACATTATATCTAGCTGGATAAATAAAACATAAGACGTGATGTTGGTGAAAGAAAACGTCCAACTGAAATACAAGAAGACAGAGCATCTGAATACTAAAATACACATAACATACCTAGAAAAGGGCAGGCTAGCACAAAACACAGTATTTAGCATTACGATGAACATTACTACATATAACATAAACGATTGGACATCAACACAGTAAGAACATTAATTCTTCACTAACTAATAAATAACTCATGTAACGGACAACAAATTGAAATTGAAAATTTGAATTCTACAAGAGTGTAAGACTTCTCAACATCGATCTTATCAACTAAAATGTTTACAGAAATGTTGAACTTACAGCACTGTATGAGATTCATACCAGAGTAGTAAAGCAGAAATGATTGAACGTGTAAAAATTGCAGTAGATGCAACAAAAACCCAGCAGCAGAATAAAGCAATGTAATTTGTAAAAGATCGCCGATAATCAAGAAACAATTATAAAAATTCCAATAAGTCAATTGATCACAAAAAGCAAAATCGTAAATGCTATTAATGACAAAATAAAAGATAATGGTGCTGTCATTTCAAAACCAGACAAAGCAAACACCATTGTAACAATTAAACAAGAATACTTCAATAAAACACGAGCATTTTGTAGAAACAGAAGATGCATTGGCAGAAACCCAACAAACTTATTTCAGGCACTTATTTAAAAAAGCGTTAAACGGTAAGGACACCTTATTTGACAATACTGAAAGATGATGGGGTAAAATGATAATCTGTCGGTTCTTAAATTACGATCTTCAACAAAAAAAGACACAAAGAAAATGTACCATGTAGGCCTATAGTTAACTGTATGAAACGTCTAGCCTTTCACTTGAGCAAAAAGCTAAACAACATTCTTAATAAAAATTACGTTCCCGACAAGCGAATCTATGGTCCCAACATCGTGGCGTCCCCTTGTTAGTAGTACTCGATATGAATAAACTGACTTACAAAACGAAAATTCTGTAAGTATCTTTGTACAAAGAAGACGCAAACATTTAAACTAAACATAAACAATGCTATGGTAATTATAGTATACATTTTAGTTTTAAATTAATTGCATTTTATATATTAGGGCGTGGAGAAAAGTAGTGCCTTCAATTTTTATGTGAGAGCTCTTAAAGCTTTATGAATAAAACAAACATTCTACATCTTTATTCTTCATGTCTACATGCTTATTTCTCGACATAATCACTGGTGAGAAGCACATTTCTCCCAACGAGAGACCATTTGTTAAGGATGGGGAAGCGAAAGGAACCATGCTGGCATGGCGATCTGTGGAACTGATGGACTAAGTAAATGTGGATTGTCGGACTTGGCTTTCAACCATCGTCGTCCCGAAAGCGAGTCTTACACACTGATGGCTGCGCCAGTTCTCTCGGTATGTGTTATGTTGGTGTGTAAGGTCATGGCGTTTTTGTTTTGCTTGCTGGTAATACGGTTGCTATAGATCTTTCTATTTTTTTTGTAGTAGACGGGTGCCATTTGAGTTTACTTATTGTCATTATGTCATTTGGAGATAGTGAGTAGAGCTATGGAGGCTAGAAAATGGAGTGCCATGTGGATAAATCGGAATATTTCCGACATATTCTTCTGCATAAGTTAAACAGAGAGGTGACAGTAGCGGAGGCAGCCGTGTGTGGGAATAATGCCAGTACACACAGCATTGCAAGAAAATTGATGATCATTTAAAGGTATTAATCGACAACTATACACGCCCACCCACATTCTAGACCGACAAAAGAGCACTATACAAGAGTTGGATTGGGAAGTCATTTCGCACTCACCTTATTCAAATGATCTTGCGCCCTCAGATCTTTCACTTTTTCCACTCTCCATCTAACAACCTTCAAGGAACTCCCTTTCCGGATGAAAAAGTGGTACGAAAATGGCTGGAGCAGTTCTTCACATCATAAGCACGTGATTTCTACAGTCGCGGAATCGAAAAGTTAACCTAACGATGTCAGACTATTGTAAGTAGTGAAGGAGACTGTTGTTGATGACTAAAGTCTCTGTTCTGTTAAACTTATAGAAATACGCCGCAGCTTATGCACCAACCTAATACTTCCCTGCGAATAGTGAATGTCACAGGTTCGACCATCGGTCCGCCACACAGTTTAAATCTGCCAGGAGTTTTCTAGTCTAAACTTGTGTGCACGACACCTACGGATCAGTACGTAGGGGTTGTGGTATACTCCTAGATTTCTCGCCGCGTGGGATTAGCCGAGCGGTCTGGGACGCTGCAGTCATGGACTGTGCGGCTGGTCCCGGCGGAGGTTTGAGTCCTCCCTCGTGCATGGGTGTGTGTGTTTGTCCTTAGGATAATTTAGGTTAAGTAGTGTGTAAGCTTAGGGACTGATGGCCTTAGCAGTTAAGTCCCATAAGATTTCACACACATTTGAACACTTTTTTCCCTAGATTTCTCATTTAAAGCTAGTTGGTGACGTCTGTAAATAGGCTTTTGGGGAACAGTTTTTATCTATATTAAAGTGTCACCTAGTTATGATTTTTTTGTCTTGATGGGTCGAGCAATCCTGTGATCATTTGTGCTGCCGTTCTTTATATAGCTCAGTAACCGCTGTAATCCTATTTGATACAAGTCTCTCACTATAATAGATAACATGAATGTTTTGTAAACAATCTCGTTTGTAGACTAATCACGTTTTCCTGATTTCCTACCAATGAACAAACGTCTGCCACATGCTTAACTTTAGACGCACCGCTATGATCATTCCATTTAATATCGGCTCACTGGACATCTCCAGAAACACCTTAGAAAAGGGATGTGAGGAATCTCAGGAGGGGCTGAGCCGGCCACCGTAAGCACGGTTGCTTGAACTTTGCTTCGACATTGCAGGGTATGTACGTGGGGTGTCCGGCGGTGGAGCTGCAGTACTTCCTGCACACGAGCGCCAGCCTGGAAGTGCTGCGCGACCACGTGGACCAGCTGCTGGCAGAGTACCACGTGGAGCTGCAGCGCGCGCTGCGGGCCCTGGGGCGCCTCCAGCAGGCGGACGCCTACCCGCTGGACAGCCTGCGCCGCGACTTTGACCGCTTCGGCATGGTCGGCGTCTACGTCACCTTCCACATCTTGCCGCTCATCCTAGACACCCACATGGCGGGGCAGATGGCCGACATGACACTGGAAACTTTCCAAGAGCAGGCGGACGAGTTTTGTCAGAAGCACTGCAGAAATGAAAGGTTCCTGCGTTACGTCGAGTACCTGATCCCTCATTTTGACTCCAAAGGGTTGTTTGAAGTAAAGGTAGAATAAATCATATGCAGTTCAACGCTCTTGACGTAAACATTTTATGTAAAACGAAGAAGGGGTGGGATATGACAGTTTAATGTCCGGCCGACGACGTAGTCACGAGCTCGAATTGGGCAGCTGACGAAATATATGAATATGGATGGGAGGACATGTGGTTGAACCGGCGTCGTCGTCTCGAATGCGAGTCAAGTGCGCTTATAACTGTGCCATGTCTGTCGGTATGTAGGAGGAGGCAGAACTTGGTTCTAGCCGGTCTTGGGATTGACAATCAGTGTCTGTGTCAGCACTAAAACACTCACGCCGATGCTCTTCCTCCAACTGAGGAAAGAGGCTCAGTGAGATCGCAGTAGTATAGATTTGATTAGAATTCCCTTCCGGCCATCTAGATGGAAACTTTCCACGCTTTTCCAGCATCACATAAAGGCAAATTCCGGTACTGTTCCTTAAAGGACACGGGCGATTTCCTTGCCCCTGAGGTTCCGTATCTAATGACGGGATGTTACAAGCTAACATTCCTTTCTTTTCCTCCAGTCACAGCCTGTACTCTATCTCTGATGATCTCGCCGTCGATGCAACGTTAAAGCACAATCTTCCTGCCTTCTTTCTTGCTATTCTCACGATACACAGTTGTTCGTAGCCCATCTGAATGTGGTTCTTGTCTAAGGAGCAGACCATGACTTGTCGGTTATATTTCGACATATATTTTAAAATATCGTTTAACCACACCTTCTCTAAAATCGGTCAGCCTGTAGTTGACCTATTACCATTAACACATGTAGGTCAGACTGACCTCTCGTGACATTTTGATGTGTCTTTATATACGCCGTCGCACCGTGGAGTAATTCACTGTCACAATTTTAGTTCTGATTATTGCAATTTGGGTTCCATAAGTAAACATCTTCGTAGCGCATGACGTTGTTTACTTTAACGTCAATAGTAACAATTGCACTAACGGATGCAGTCCCGCGTCCCATCTCCTCTGCATCTGAGCGTCGCTTTCTTGGGAGGAACAAACTTCGATTACAGCAGAACGCCAAAGACGCACGACTTTGAGGTTGGCAGAGATTATAGCTAAGCTGTTGTTTCGACGTGAGAACTTTTAATGGGCAGCTGCATGAAGAATATTAAGTCACTGACATAGGCGTTACGAATTCATTAAAATCTCCCAGTTTCTATTATTCGTGCGACTGTGAGAACAACAACAGGGAATGTGGGTGAAGGGAAAGAAAGCGTAATAAGAATAATTTGCTACTTAAGAACATGTCGGAAACCAATCAATGCTTATTCACAATTTAAAGTTGAAGAAAACCAGTTAGATGTTCTTATGTAGTCATATCCTTGCAACCAAACAGCAGTGGACAGAAGTAATATCCAAGGGCATATAAGGAAAACCATGTTTATGGTGTAGTTTGTTCTGTCACTCGTACCTGTCTCACTGGGTACATGAAAGTTTGCCTGTCGTTATGTCTTTGCCACGGATCGACACACACGCCAGCTCTCTCATTTCACATATACCTACCGCAATAAGGCTGTGGTTAAAATACTGGTTCGCGTTCGGATGCACGTCTCCCTTCGGCCACTCGGATTTATGTTTCCCCTTGATTTATCTACACGACTGAGGCGAATGTCAGGATGATTTCCTCAGTATGCTGTCGGATAACAGTGATACCCAAACTACGTTCCCTCCACTTCGTTGCATTTATACTGGCTAAAACAAATACATATCCCACTGATATAAGGTAAAATAAGACACACTGTACGTATTTTATATTTGTGCTTGCTTTTTGTTAAGTTACATTTTGTTTAATTAAAGGTTGCTCATATACTATAGTACTTAAGATGTGTACATGCATTATGTATAAAATGTGTATTTCGCTTTGATTCGTACATGACTTAGCCTGCATTGTAAGCTAGAAACAAGAGTTCTATACTAAATAAAGCTTTCTAGATACTTTTATCACAGTAACTACGACATTATTCTTTGAATTTAGCACAGAAGGAAATTCTACTGCCTCTGTATCTTGAATCATACGTAACTATAGTTCTCTCAAAAATATGTTCTTATTCCAAAAATTACATTTTACTTATTAACGACGTTCATTCTAGTACCTGTTTATGTATTATCGATACGTATTTTTCTTGAAATATGTAGAATATTGACACAGTTGTTACAAAGATGCTTTCATGTGTACTCTGTCATCTGTCGCTTCAGCGTGTTACTCTATAACTAACTCATTTAACTTCCTCATCAATCATCAGAAATCTTATATATTTGTAAAGCTTATTCCATTCCATGATGGTTTGAATGTTACAGCAACCGGTTTTTCATAATTATTACACATATAATGTAAGTTCCCTGAAAAACAAAAAAGCCAGTGGAGAAGACTGTATTACAACTGAACTTATAAAATGGTCTCTCCCCTCCCCGAGAAAATAGTAAGCGAATGGAAACTAAAAGAACATTGCATCAGTAACATTGGGGACTATAAACAAAGATAGTGAAATTCAATCTAGCATTTGCAGATGATTTTGCCGTTCTTTTTAAAACCTAACTAATGCAGTAATAGAAATCAACCTCTTAGAAGCAACTACCAACAAAGCAGGTTAAAGAATTTCTGTAGAAAACACAATGTGGAAAACATAAGTTAATATCCAGAAATTCTCATAACATATATTGGACAAATAGAGGATTAACAAATTTGAATTTTTAAGAGAAGTGATTCCAGAAAATTGTTTAGAGAAATTCGCTGTGGAAGAAAGAGTACGTAAAAAGGAGAGAGCATTTGGTACAACCAGAAACATTTACAACAAGAAGTCTCTGCCTAAAAATTTGAAAATACAACACAAGACAGCAGTAAAAACAGAATGTATCTGTGCAAGTGAATGTTAGTACTAAATTACCCATTACACAAATTGAAGTCCTAGAAAGAAGAATCATTAGGAAAAAATACACGGTCCGCTAAGAAATGCAGAGGCATTCATTAAGAAGTAATGAAGAATATCGCAACATAGAAAACATAATTGAAACGCAACAGAACAGGTGATGGATGTTTCTTTACACGTTTATACAGAATGAACGGCAGCAGATTAACTCAAAAGATTGTTAAATATCCTGGGGACAAGAAGTCAACAATAGCCTGGATACAAGAAGTTAGGAAAGATTTGGAAAGAAACAACATAAGTGAAAAAATGCAACAGATTTTTAAGAACTTGTTAAATATTGAAGCATTCCAAGGCAGGAGGGCGAAGAGACGGACAAAATGGTCTGAGGATAGGGGGATACATGTTGAGAACATGAAAGAATATTGGAAGAAGAACGAACAAAAAAGGAGGAAGCATTGAAATCGGCACCTGGTTCTTATGACTCAAACGGAAAAAGAAACAATCTCGGTTGCAAAGCTAGTTTATTATAAATAACGCGTTTCACATGGTTAAGCCTCCCTCAGGTTTTCTAGAAGAAAAGAAAAAGCAAGGATGTAGTTATACAAAATTAAGAGTTAAGGTGCGTGGTATTAAGATGCGTGGTATTAAGATGCGTTAAACGTTCCAGTTTACTTTAAAAGTGCAAATTAACAATTACGAAAGGCTTTCAAAGCATTACATTTCACCGGCTGGTTGGGCTGTTAGTCAGAAAGATGGTATCAAACCATTTAAAGGAAGAACTGTCGTACAAGATACACTGGAACAAAACAGTGTAAAAAATTCAAAGGATAAAAAACGGGGAAAACGGGGATATATATATATACGTCCGTGGGAGGACTAGAACCTTGGGCGGGAGGGGCCGTGCAACCCGTGACATGAAGCCTCAAACCTCGCGGACACTCGGTGCGGCAAAGGGGAGCAAGGTGCACAGACACAAAGTAACGGAAAATACAGCCGCCAGGTGTGAAGTGCTGCGTAGAGCCACACGAGCATCGAATGACCTGGCTATAAGATGACTAAACGGTCTAATAGATGGCCAAATTGAAGCGGGAATGCAGAGGAAAACTGTTCCCCGTGTTATTAGGTTGCTATAACAACAGAAGGCAATAGTATCGCTAAAACTTAACTAATCTCGGCCGATGTTTATAAGAAGGGGCTACAGGAAATAAACAATTTTCAGTTAACATGCGATCTAATTAGGATACTTTCATTTATTACTATACCGTAACTATAGAAGAGAGAATCCTGTCATAGACTACGGCTTAAAAATTATCAGTTGTTAAAGTATTTTAATGATAAACGTTGATTTAAAGCGGTATTACAACACGTAGAGCTGCTAACTGTGTGCTTATTACAATAAGAGAACTGTTTCCAGCTTTATTGGCTGTAGTCATTATCAAGCAACTGAAATTCTTAAAAATGTCCTGATATTCCATTTGTGGCTAATCAGCTTTTTTCTTTTCCTTTTCTTTTTTTTTTCTCTGTCACCACTTAGTGATTTGGTTACTGAGTTAACATTCACGAAAATCATTTAGCGAAGATATAGCTCTAATTAATACCAAATACCTATTTTACCAAATCGTAAGTCCGAAAGTTTGTTCCAAGTATTTAAAGTAATTAAATCTGTTTCTGTAGTTCTTTTATGGTAACCTACTTTTAACGCGCAACACAATAGCATTTACCTCTTTGTTTCTCGCATTGGGTTATCGAGACTTACAAATCTGAAGCTATGTCTATTTCCTGCGATAACCAAATGAGTTATGAAAGAGGAATGTCAAGAAAGACACGTTCGTATTAAGAACAGTGTAAGGCAGGACTGCAGCTAATAGCTACTGTGCTTTGCCTCCTGTATTCGAGAAGCCTTGAAAGAAAGATCGAAACTAAGTTTCACCTTTCTCACTGAAAGTAAGGAAGGCTTCAACATGGCTGACGAAATTTGCAGAAATTAAGCATTGTAGGTAACAAAGCGAAGAACAAGCGATGCTGACTGATTGAAAGGAGAACCGCGAACTGGGCGTTTTTCGGTATCACAGCTCGCGAAAAAATTCTCCTGTTTAGGAAGTGGAATCACACAGGGTGTCAGAAACACCTCTCCGAAACAGTTATTTCAAATGGAGTAAGAATTGTAATCCATAAAGCTTTCCCAAAGTAATGAGTATAACGTCAACATATTGTTACAAAATTTCGGGTGGCAGCCATCGAGCCATCTTCAAGTGAGTGTCTTACACTGAAGATTGCTGCTCCACGTCGCTAATTTGTGCTGAGGCCGTAATTTTAACTCCACAGCCGCAAGTCAACAGATGGCATGCATGCACTATCACCTCCAAATCGTTAGCACACGACGGAGCGTGCATTCGAACATCGATCTTTGAGCGTGCCGAGTTCCTGACGTTATAGCATATTAAAAATACGCTGGGGAGTCCACGCAGGGCTCACTGCTGCTGCAAGCCGGTGACTGGCTGGCCCGAGCTGCGCTCCAGACGCGTTGCAACTGAGTGGCAGGGCCCGACTCACGACCCGAACTGCAGCCGCGAACTCTGCTCCTCGCACGTTCCGACTCACTCCACGACAGATGACAAGCGGGAAGTCATAGCAGCCGAGCAAAGATCCTGTCGTAAAGCGCTACTAGCGCCGATGACGGTTAGGCAAAACAGCAACTCAGTAACACCAGTAATTTAAATAAACGTGGTGAGATGGAAATACGTTAAAATAGGATGTAAAATACCAAATGATGGGGCGTTGAGCCATGCACGGCTCAGCTGGAGCACATGACTGTCTAGGCATGAGACGTGGTCAGTGTGGAATCCGAAAAAAAAAAAGACTGGATGTATCTGAAATGTGGCTCAATCGAAGAGTGTAAATAAAAAAAAAGTGTGAACTGACAAGCGAGGATATGAAACCGTCGTAATGACAATGGGTGAGGGAAGAAATCTCTGGAAATAACTGACACAAAAGAAGCGTTAGTTTGGAAAAATATTGCCGTTATTAATGTAGACCACACAATTTATTGATTTTCCGAAACTATTATTGTGCCGACATCTGCCTTGACGTCTAGAAATATGAGTACTTGGTTTGAAAGCATCTGCCAGGCCATCACGAAACACTTACTTTGGAAGTAAGTAAATGCGGAGGAGGAAAACTGTAAAATTAATAGGGTTTTGGATATAGTTGTTACTTGGATATGAAAAGAGAAACGTAGAGGAGAAGGGAGAGGCTTGATTCGTACAAAACAAGGAAAATATCCACAGCTTCTCAAAGTCAGTAATTGCAATTAAAAATTTTCATTGCGGAAATAGTTTGATTCCTTCCCTTAGGCATTTTATTGGGAAGTCGTTAAGCGCTTTCTAAATCTCTGAGACGCCTGATGTAAGCATCTTCATACAAATTCTCTAAGTCAACAAGGAATAGAATCATTTTCGTTACAAACGAAATGTTCTCTTCTTGTCCTGAAAGAACAAGATTGCTTTTGGCTTGCAGCTAGTAAATGACCTGATTTATTTGTAATATGAAGTCCATTTGAGATCACACGTTCAACAAATTTTGATGATCTATTAATTATGCTTGCTGAAAAAATTCGGTCTCGAAAAATTTTCAAATCTGGGATAAATTTCCCAAATAACTATCAATCAAACGTTTGAAAATTGAAGGAACTTAGCCTGTGCGTAGAACTCTTACAAAGCATAACTGAAACATGAAAACACTGTATCAAGGAAAAAAGTGAAACATTATGCTTGAAAGCTCCGTCAATGACGTCTTTAGGACAAGGATAGAGGAGGCCGAAGTCTTTTTCAAAGTAACAGCCGCAGCGTTTGCCTTAAGCGATTTGCAGTGTCCACGGAAATCCTGATTGGACACTCTTTGTGATTATCATCGTTTTGATTGGTTTGATGTAGCCCCTTTACGAATTCCTCTCCTCAGCCAGCATCTTCAACTTAGAGTAGCACTTACACGCAAACTCCATCTACCCCTATAGCTTTTACGCTCTAGTGGCACGGAAATTACTCATTGATATCTTCAGACGTGTCTTTAGCAGCCAATCGCTTCTTCTTGTCAATGATTTGCACTTGTTACTATCCTCGAATTTCCAAATTTCTGATATCATTAATCCACCAAATTTTCGTCATTCATCCACACCATCTCGTCTCAAACGCATCAATTCTTTTCGTTTTCTCCATCGATCACAGTACACTTCCATACATGCTGAAATGTTTTCCTTTACTCTCAATATGTAGTATCTGTTCACTGGACTGTTTATTTCACTGCACTGGCGTTGCAGTTTCTCAGTATCACTGAGGATAGCTGAGGATCTTATAGATATACTTTCAACCTCAATATTTCCGCCATCGCTCTTTCGATGAATAGACTGAACAGTAGTGGCTAACCACTACACACCTGTGTTGTACCCCTTCTGCTTTGACCATTACGTTCTCGGCCTTCTATTGTTATTGTTCCCTCTTGATTCTTACACATATTGCGTACTTCCCGTCTATCCTTCTAGCTTACACCGTTCTTCGAGATAATTTCTGACATCTTGCACCACTTTACATTGTCGAACGCTTTTTCTAGGTCAACAAATCCTATGGAAATGTTAAGTCTTGCTTCCATTATGAAACGCAATCTGAGAATTGCCTCTCTTGTGCCCCTGCCTTTCTTGAAGCCAAACTGATCGTCATCCAGCAGATCTTCAATTTTCTTTTCCAGTCTTCTGAATATTATTCTTGTCATCAACAAGGATGTTTGAGCTCTTAAGCTGATTGTGCGACAGTTTTCGTACCGGGCTTGCACTCTTCGAGATTGTGCGGATAACATTTTTCCAGATGTCTGACGGTATGTCTCTAGATTCTTCTCCTCAGCTTGAGCAGTCGTTTGCTTTCACTTCCTGCAAAGATTTTAGAGATTACGAAAGGATCTTATCAATGCCTTCCAGCATATTTCACATGTTTGACAAATAAAAATTTTGCATCATCAGTCTCGTTTCCTTGTGCCAGTCCTCTACAGAAAAGAAAGTCAAATGGATTACTCGCACTTAGAAGATAGCTTTAATCGCTGTATCTAGGAGCGCGCAGACAGAACTGGCCATGACACAGTTGGTGACTAGGTCACTGCAAGTGGCTAGTGTGACTCACCATGAAGCGTATCGAGGTCAGACTGCGACCACTGGCGTCCGGGGCCATGACAGCTGTCAGTGTCTGCAGCTGATTGCGCAACGGAAGCAGCCGCTCTTCGCAGCTGGAGAAGTACCGAGACGCGCGTGTGGAGGTTGATCACCATGTAAACGTTTCCGTGATGTCACTTCTTAGCATCGCTTAATGTAGCAGCTGACTTACATTTACCAGCACTGCCAGATAATGCTTCGCATCACCTAAACAACTGCAGTGTCTTTGAACAGGGATCTCACCTAATCGAAAGCACTCAACTCTGTATTGATATACTTCACATCATGAATACATCCAGTCACGTATTACTGCTAAAACTTCGTATTAAGCCTTTAGAGAGTTAGCAAGTTGTATTCGAACACACGTGCTATACAGATGGTCTGGTTTTTCCTTGAGCAATGTTATTTTGGTGTTTCAATAAGGAGAAGCACGTCAGATGTTAATTACTCCGGTGATGTTAACGGTTTGATTATTTAACGAAATAATGGAAAAACTGGTAGAAGCGGACTTCGGGGAAGATCAGTTTGGATTCCGTAGAAATGTTGGAACACGTGAGGCAATACTTACCTTACGACTTATCTTAGATGAAAGATTAAGAAAAGGCAAACCTACGTTTCTAGCATTTGTAGACTTAGAGAAAGCTTTTGATAATGTTAACTGGAACACTCTCTTTCAAATTCTGAAGGTGGCAGGGGTAAAATACAGGGAGCGTAAGGCTATTTACAATTTGTACAGAAACCAGATGGCAGTTATAAGAATCGAGGGGCATGAAAGGGAAGCAGTGGTTGGGAAGGGAGTGAGACAGGGTTGTAGCCTCTCCCCGATGTTATTCAATCTGTATATTCAGCAAGCAGTAAAGGATACAAAAGAGAAGTTCGGAGTAGGTATTAAAATTCATGGAGAAGAAATAAAAACTTTGAGGTTCGCCGATGACATTGTAATTCTATCAGAGACAGCAAAGGACTTGGAAGAGCAGTTGAACGGAATGGACAGTGTCTTGAAAGGAGGGTATAAGATGAACGTCAACAAAAGCAAAACGAGGATAATGGAATGTAGTCAAATTAAATCGGGTGATGCTGAGGGAATTAGATTAGGAAATGAGACACTTAAAGTAGTAAAGGAGTTTTGCTATTTGGGGAGCAAAATAACTGACGATGGTCGAAGTAGAGAGGATGTAAAATGTGTAAGTAGGCTGTTTAGGTTTTTTATTGGTAACGCCACCTCTGTATGAAAATCACTGGCTGTGCTGTGTGCAGTCTGTGGCTGCTTTGCATTGTTGTAATACTCGCCATTGTAGTGTTAGGCAGCTGGCTGTGAACAGCGCGTAGCGTTGCGCAGTTGGAGGTGAGCCGCCAGCAGTGGTGGATGTGGGGAGAGAGATGGCGGAGTTTTGTAATTTGTCATGAACTGCTATATATATATTATGACTATTAAGGTAAATACATTGTTTGTTCTTTATTAAAATCTTTCATTTGCTAACTATGCCTATCAGTAGTTAGTGCCTTCAGTAGTTTGAATCTTTTATTTAGCTGGCAGTAGTGGCGCTCGCTGTATTGCAGTAGCTTGAGTAGCGAAGATTTTTGTGAGGTAAGTGATTTGTGAAAGGTATAGTTTAATGTTAGTCAGGGCCATTCTCTTGTAGAGATTATTTAAAGTCAGATTGCGTTGCGCTAATAAAATATTGTGTGTCAGGTTAAGCACAGTCGTATGTAAAATTGTTCTAAAGGGGACGTTTCAAATGTAGACTGACAATGGAAAGGAAAGCGTTTCTGAAGAAGAGAAATTTGTTAACATCGAGTATAGATTTAAGTGTCAGGAAGTCGTTTCTGAAAGTATTTGTATGGAGTGTAGCCATGTATGGAAGTGAAACATGGACGATAAATAGTTTGGACAAGAAGAGAATAGAAGCTTTCGAAATGTGGTGCTACAGAAGAATGCTGAAGATTAGATGGGTAGATCACATAACTAATGAGGAGGTATTGAATAGAATTGGGGAGAAGAGGAGATTGTGGCACAACTTGACAAAAAGAAGGGACCGGTTGGTAGGACATGTTTTGCGGCATCAAGGGATCAAAAATTTAGCATTGGAGGGCAGCGTGGAGGGTAAAAATCGTAGAGGGAGACCAAGAGATGAATACACTAAGCAGATTCAGGAGGATGTAGGTTGCAGTAAGTACTGGGAGATAAAGAAGCTTGCACAGGATAGAGTAGCATGGAGAGCTGCATCAAACCAGTGTCAGGACTGAAGACAACAACAACAACTAAATAATGTCTTTTGACTTCATAGATCTAACTATTCTACATGAATGCAGAAACATGCACGCGTCGGACATGGTAACATTCCCAGAATTCACTTATTCTTAGTAGTGTCCACTGATACTGGCGAAGAAGGTACTGTAAATGTAAAAATTGGGCAAATACGCTATTTCTACCTTTTCGGCTTATTTGAAAATCAATGTCAATTTCTTTTTAAACACATATTTTCATCGTTTTTTTCACGCTGTGGTCTTGATGTTCAGTTATGTGTTTCAAAATTGTAAATCACGGCGCCTTAACATGTCATGAATAACGTATAGTTGGAATTTTAGGAGTATAGTCTGTTCTCGAAGCTGAGTGGAGAAAGAATCAAGTGCGATATGGGTCGCGTTTTGTATTGGTTGAAAGTGGACTTCGCCCTCGCTAGTGGACACACGCTGCAAAATATGAATATTGGGTGAAACTAAGCGTCCCTTCTCAAGCCAGAAAAAAATGCAGAAATCATGTATGTTTTCTTACCTAAAAATATCGTTCAAAAGTAACTGATCAGCCAATTACTTTATTACCTGAAGCTCAGTTGTTAATACCACTATGTTAACTTTATTATTAAATCATTATGACGAGAAAATCTTATTTTCCCACCAAAACTTGTTATTCTTTTTTGACAAGTCTCTTTATCCAATGGAAGCTTACAGCGATACTTTGATACGACCTGGATGACATAGTGCTTTCTCGTTTCGTATGTAAATTATTTATTATAATCCTCCATTAGTTTGACATCTCTCTCGAATAAATTTGTTTTTGGTTACTTTCCGCCTTGAGCAAACACAAACTTCCATTTTAACAACTTGGTGTTGAGCGTTGATGAAATCTTCATTTTCATTCAACTGCGCAGTATCTGTGTTAAGGAACTTGCCCCTCATACCATTAAATCTGGCAAAAAATACTCTTATTTTTATTAGAAACATTCTGTTCAATTCCATTATTTATAATATTTGGTATTTTATCGAGTCTTACTTTAATCCTCTTAACATTTCCAGAACCGATGGTTCTGCGTCATGATGCAAAGCACCAACAATTAGTTCAAATGGCTCTGAGTACTATGGGACTTAACATCTGAGGTCATCAGTCCCGTAGACGTAGAACTACTTAAACCTAACTAACCTAAGGACATCACACACATCCATGCCCGAGGCAGGATTCGAACCTGCGATCGTAGCAGCAGCGCGGTTCCGGACTGAAGCGCCTAGAACCGCTTGGCCACAGCGGCCGCCTGCAAAGCACCAACAATTTTCGTTTTTTTATTTATAAGTCTAATTAGGATGAAAGATGACTAAGGCGACAATAGGAGACAGATATGGTACACAATTTTTTAATTTTTATGACACAATATTAGAAATAAATAAAGTGGAGATCAAAGTGCAAAATGCGGCGAACTGACCTGTCTGAAGAGCGCAAAGCGCAAAGCGCGAGCTGTCGTACCGTTGAGTGCCGAGGACTGGCCTCCATACCGTGTCGAATTTTCTCGATGTTTTCTGCTCTTCTAACAATCCGAATACCTCCCCGAGCTGTTGCAGGGCTCAGCGTTCCTCTCATTCTGAAGTTGTGGAACTACTTTATTATTGAGAACCACTTTATTATTGTTGGTCGAGATGGGACAGCACCGTACATCAACCATTGTTTACGCGATGTTTCCGCCACCACTTAAGTTATAGCGGAGTCTGATACGTAATACTTCCCTGCCAGACCCTGTGTAATAAACATACGCTGCCGCGTTATCTGAGGAAACAAATGAAATATTTCGTCTTGTGCGTAAATCACTTTCGTAACATTCTTCCCTCTATTCAATTGGTCGGTGCATCATGATTTTTCCGGAGATATGTAAAGGTTGCAGCTTCCTGTTTCAAAAATCATTAAAAAAACAGGGGCACTGTATCCTCTAATATTTCAATTAAAATATTCACCAATCAAAGTTTCATAGCATTCTTGTAGTCACTGACTGGGTCGCTAAGTTATCCAGACATACTCATACTCTGCAAATCACATTTAAGTGCCTGGCAGATAGAAATATGAAAGTTAGAGCTCTGAATCGAAAGGGAGCTAGGCTAGTGAGTGAGTGGTAAGGTGGTGGATCGTGTAAATCGACACAGTTTCAATTACGTTATATTACGTTTATCGTTTTCCATGGATCCCATGGAGAGGAGTCTCTGGGATGTGGAAAGAGTCAGTTTTTTCCTCAGATATATGGATATTGTACAATTCTAATGCAGACAGTTATGAGCTATAATCCTTCTGAAGATATTCATCGATGTAGTTGGCCAACAGGAAGTTTTTTAATTCACTCTGAAACCGATATTCATCACTTACAAGACCTATGATATGTTCTGGGAAGTTATTGAATATATGAGTACCCATGTATTTGACTCCTTTTTGTACTGATGTTAAGCTTTTATAGTCCTTATACAGATTGTTTTTGGTTCTGGTATTATGATCACGTTTTGCACTATTTTGTGTAAAAAGAGACATGTTGGAAATGACAAAGGACATCAATGAGTACATGTACTGAGAAGTAATAGTTAGAATACCAAGTTTCTTAAAGAGGTAACTGCATGATGATCTAAGACTGACACCAGATATAATTCTAATGACTCGTTACTGAATTTTGAAAATAATCTCTTTGTGAGAGTAGTTCCCCAAAAGATGATTCCATAACTCATTAGTGAATGGACGTAGGCCGAATAAACGAACTTCTTCATTTTTAAATGACCTATTTCTGCTATCATGCGTACTGCAAATGTAGCTGAATTAAGGCGTTTCATTAAGTCTAGAGAGTGAGTTTTCCAATTTAGGTTGTGGTCAATTTGTAGCCCTAAAAATTTGAATTTGTCTACAGCTTTAATTTGATTGTTTGAATACATTATGCTTATATGATCATGTATTCTTTGTGAGGTACTAAACTGTATGTACTGGGTCTTGTAAAAATCCAGTGACAATCCATTTACTGTGAACCACCCATTGGTACTTACAAATATTTCATTAGCTGATTGCTCAGTGAGATCACGGGTGCTGTTTTTTTATACCAATACTTGTACCATCTGCGAATAAGACAAAATTTGCATTTTGTGACCCTGCATATGGAAGGTCATTAATATATAATAGTAACAACAAGGGACTAAAATAGAGTCCTGGGGCACCCCTTGTCTGATGGTTTCATATTTTGAATGACTATTGTTATGTGGTACTAAACTCACAGTTTTCTATTAAAAAGATAGGATGAGAACCATCAGACTGCTACTCCTGTTATCCCATAATATTTTAACTTTCGTATAAGGACATCATGCTTAATACAAAAGCTTTAGCTAGATCACAGAATATTCCAAGTGGTAATAAATTTTTTTAACGATAAGATCAAATACCGAAACAACAATAAGTTTTAGCTCTGTTAATGTTCCAGACGGACACTACAGAAAAGCAATTGACGTTCCATTAAATTTTATGATATGAAAAACACTCAGAATAATGACGGCACCAGCAGTAAAATATGAAAAACTATTCTAATTATTGGCCGCCATAAAAGGCAATAGAAAAAAAAGTGATTTACTAAACGTCTTCTTAGTGACTAATGTGTTTAAATACCGTTTTAAAAGTTACGACTAGCAGCTTGTCTTAGTTGGCAACCAAAATAAGCAAAACATACGAAAAAAAGCACTTAGGAACAGCTTAGATAGCAGACAGAACAAATTACCAAAACGAAGAACATTACAATTTAACTATCCTCCTCAGGAGATCAACTACGTTTCAATTGAGTTGCCAAACTAAATACTCCACGCGAACTGCTGAAGCCATTCCCTCGGCATTACACGGAGCAATTAGAAAAATGTCACCTGCAAGTCACACTACTACAGTAGTAGCTCAACCAGCCTTCTTGCATTGGCTGGAGGAGAGCTTTTATCCGCGCAAAGAGCAACGTGGCTGCCAATTAGCGGGATGCCCGAGGTGCTATTATCATGCAATGGACCAAAGATGTTAGGCTACAGCGGCAGCTATGGATAAAAGCTCTCGCACGGCTCAGGCTTTGTGACATTTATTTAGCGTTCTTTTCCAGATATTGATAGCTGAACGCTGCACTATCTGTAACATATAGTTCATAGATCTTTGTGTCTCGTACCACACTGAAAGATTCTTCCATATGAACCTATCATCATAAATCCAGAGATCACACTATAGCAACATGTCGTCGTCTTATTTAGCCTTTAGTTTCTATTCTGCTTCCAGAATTTAGATAAAGGTTTCCAGTTAACATGATCACGGAATTGGTGGTAACAGTTTCAATCGTTTATTATTCATTCACAGGTACATTCTACTACCACATAACAAAAAAGGTTACGTTAATTCACGAAAGTCTGCTAGCAAACATAGCTGACACTAACTGATACGTCATTTTTACAATATGGATCACATTCTTTATTTTTTAATTTCTCAGGCATTTTCAGCTGCGTTTTGACTCAGCGGAAAGCATCATTTTGCCAGAAATGGTTGTCGGGTCGGTAGTAGATTCATCCGTTGACTCGACAAACATGAAACAAACAGAAAAAGTCGAACGTTTTGTAGAATTTTGCAACACAGACTTAATGCAACAAAATCATTTATCGTTCGATGAAATAAATGACTTAATTTACTGCAACTCATACATCGTGACGGCGGCATAACTCGTAGGGGAACAGCTTCCATTGTTGAAACACTACTATACCACATTCATAAATATGGTATTTATAATGTTTTGAAAGAATGCTGAAATCCATATAAGGCGCCATGGCTTCAGAAAGGACTCAGTTTTCGGAAGGGGTTTGATACGCACAATCATAAAGAAAATAGAAATACAGTGAACTGCTTCCCTCATTGTAGTCAGATTTCATATTCATTGCGGCATAAAGATTTTCAAGCAACTAAAAGATTTCTCTCTTTCTCTAGTAACACAGATAAGCCCTAGAACAGGAGGTTCCGAAACCTTTCCTCCGACGCAACACTTTGAGTAGCCTGATACTTTCATGGAATGCTTTATTTTGAAGGTTAGTAACATTTTTTAAGAAATGAGAAACTTGTTCTATTCACTGATTACTTTAATTTTAGATCATAACTAATTACACAGAAAATTAAGAAAATAGTGTCCTCAAACTGTCGAAATAACCGCCATCTTATTAACAGTTTTTCGTGTAGCGTTTCTTCATTTCCCGCGGCACACTGGTGTTGCATGGAACTAAGTTTGGGAAACACTGCCCTAGAGCACGAAAAGATACTGCTTGAGATGATCGACAAGAGAGATCGCGGTTAGTTCCGCAAGAGCTCGATTTACAACGTTCACCTGCTCTTTTCCATAACCCACGACGGTAGCATGCATAAAATAACCATCACTGAATGGGCGATCATGCATTGGACTAGAGAGCAGCACGCATTCGCCCTGGCGCCTTACTTTTCCAGTGACTAATCTGTCGTCGCAACCCAGAGTGCACTCAGGGTAAAGTTTAATATCGCGCCTGCAGGTCGTGTCCCTGACTGAAAAGTGATTGTTATGTGGGTGGACACGTTTATGGATAGTACTAGTGAGCAGAAAAAGCGACCAAGACCTTCGAGAACCACCACGACACCGGCAAAAGAGAAAGGAAGGCTGGAGATTTTGAATTCCTCCAAACGATCTGCACGCAAACATGCAGCTGCTCTTGCAGTTTGTGATTTCACAGTGACGCGAATTTTTCATGAAGACTTGAAATTTCATCCACAAAAACTGGCAGTGATGTACACACTTAACCAATGCTGTTTTGTTTCACGAAAAAACGCACGTGAAGCCTTGTGCGAAAACCTGCTCCATGACGCCACTGCACTGTGCGTGAATCAGTTGCGATACTGTTGTGACACGAACCATCCGAGAGCTTCTCGAGTAGCCCCTGAGTACAGAATGTGTGACTGCATGATGTTCATTACCCAAAATTGGCATTATTGGCCAATGGTATTTCGAAAAGAACGCTAGGGCTGTTACGGTTACTTCTGAGCATTATGTTCAGAAGAGGTATTTCTTCTTTCCGAACTTGAAGAAATGGACGTGGGGGATGTCTGGTTCCAATAAGATGGCGCCCGGCTCATACGGCACGAACGTTAATAACTCTCTTGCGCGAACACTTCCCCGACTGCGTCACCTCTCTGATGGGCGATCTTCCTTGGCTAGCACGCTCGGCAGATTCCTCCCCATGGGACTTTTTCGTGTGAGGCTGACTTAAATCGCTGCTGCATACCAATCGTCCACAAACCCTGGTGAGCTGCGAAACAATAAATCTTGCTGCTATTGCCAGCATAGACAGAGACATGCTGGATAAAGTGGACCGTAACTTCTGATTTCGACTCTCCAAATGCATTGATCTTAACGGAGGCCACCTTCAAGAAATAATTTTCAAAACCAATTAAATATGCCTCTAAGTAAAGAAAATAGAATTATGATGTTTCATGATTTCTTTTTTTCAAAAAATAAGGAAGTTCATAAATACATACAAAACTTACTGAACCGTTTAATTATCTCTTTCTTCTCTCCTCTTCACACTTGTCTCTGTTCGCTCAGAAAATCTCTTTTTCAAACAATTGTGATCGATTCCATGCATGAGGATGGTCCTCCTTTCAACTGTTGATTGATGAATAACTGACTACCTTCTGGAATAGCAAGGGCCTTTAAAGTATTAGCATGTGTTCCGTCCTCAGGACTGTGAAAACAATTAGTTCCTTTTCGTTTATGAACCTCCAATGACCATTCAGCATGTTTTTGTAGTTGCCTCCGTTGTTTATACAAAGCTTCTGAAATCAGCTTCTCAGCTCCTGTGCCATACTTTTTACTTTTCCCAAGAAACCATCACTTTCCAAACATTGCTGTGGCACATTAATGCGCAGTTAATACAGACACTTGCAAACTATTAAAAAACCTATAAATTGTTTTGACAGATGGCAGGCTATTCCCAGTTGCTTCGAGCATAAAGCGCGAGAAAATATGTTATGTCTCTTAAATGAAGACATTGTACTTGCTACGATTTCTGCCATCCCAGAAAGTAAAAGACTGTTGGGATTGGTCAGGACTGGCGGAAAAAAAAAAAAAAAAAAAAAAACAAACAAACAAAACTGCTCGGTTCGTTCTGCAGCCTCGTTACGTGCCTTTTGTCATTGTTTCCTCACGTCACCAACCCGCTAGATAGGAATGCATTCAGTTAAGGAAACTGAAGTAAACAACCTACATTAGGTAAAAGATAAATTTATTATGCGTATATAATATTTTGGCAAATTACCGATTTTCCTATTCTGAAGGCTCAGGGCCACCCATCCTTAGCCTACAGAATCTAAATATTAGATTGTCATTTTTACATAGAATTGAACGTAACGGGAGAAACTCAAGAATAATTTTAATTTTTGAATTATCACGATGTCCACATTAAAACAATTCGTTGTCGAAGAGCCAAGTATTTTTACGGAAAACTGCGCCTAACGAACTGGGTTGATGGTACATATTTCATATATTTTCATTCAGAATCACGTCTTCTAATGAGTATCTTCATGTGTACGTTGAAGCACCATCTGTCAGTAAAACTGGCCGATGTGAACTTTGGCTCTATTGCGACGTCACTAAACTGAAACTTCGACACATTTACTGAGAAACTTTTTGATCTCAGTGTATTTATCTTATACTTTGCCATACTGTAACTGGGTTTTCTCTTTTGATGCTGGCCAATTGTCAGGAAGAGCATTACTGCAAAGGGCATTTGATTCTAAAGCATTATGTCAGGGTGAAAGACACTAAATAAATTACTTTTTCTCTCTTAACAACCTGTGGGCAGGGTGGGTTCTTCCTTGGCTCGGGTATGAGGTAGAATGAAACAGCATTTTTACATAAGATAACGTTTATTGAAAGATTTGTACAATGATTTTCTTACTGGATTGTTCTGGCTGGGAGAGCGGCAGCTGTGTCGTTTGCGAAGCCTTCTGCTGCGACAGTAGCGGCGTCTGATTACGCCTGGCGGTGTGTATCTAGTGTCGCCGTCTCGCCCAGTTGACTGGAGACGTACATCGTGAAGGGGCCCGTTTAATTATTGAGAACGAAGTCGTGAATCGGATGGTGATACCTTGGATGTGGCGTCCCAGTGTTTCTCTTCTCTATGCGGCTGCGTATGTCAGTGTTGTGCGTCGGCCAGCGGAGCGGCGCGGCGGGGGAAGGCCAGTGTCCTGGACTCGAACAACGGACTCCAGCTTGCCAGTCTTTGGCTGTCAGATCTTCATCCCAGCTCACAGGTGGTCTGATGTGAGGCCGTCTCCTTCCCGTCCTCGCGAGTCACCCGGGTACGTAAAAGTCAGTCTTCAAATACCTTCTAACTTCTGTCTTCTGACGGCGAGGCTGCTGCCTGCTATTCCATTACAGCGGCGAACTTGGTGCTTCTGTGTACGATGTAGTCTCTTCCTGCATGACAGTCTTCAGCTCCGAAACTGAACTGAAAATTACTCTCTCTCGGGCCCACTGCGTCTCGCGTATTTATTCACTTCAGTTCACTGGAGGTGAACGAATTCACGGTCATTGCCTCTTCTGTCACGTTGAAAAGCTTCTCGAAGAATGTTCTTAACGTCGGTCATTGGCTCTTGGAATGTAGGCGAGGGCCTGTGATCACATGTGACAATTGAGAAACACGTGAGCCGGTCGGGCGATGCCCTGACGGCTGAATCGACGGCATCCGCTTATGTGGGGAGGGCGATGGCTTCTCTTGAATGTGCTGACTTGCAAGCACCGGACGTTGCCACTGCTGCTCTGTCTGCTGTTTGCCAGTGTGTAATTCTTCTAAACTAAGCTTTTCATTTATTTTCTAATTTCTACTTCACTTCACATTGATTTCACTGATTTATTTACCTATCTTAAGTACCACTCAACAATATCTCTTCACGACAAATGTGCTACTCAGGATTCGTTGCAGCCAAGTAGAGGGCAAATGGTATCCCATTCGCTCTTTGGGTGTTGCTTGATGAAGAAAACTGTGAAGAAATCAGATCGTATTATTAAATGTCAGTCTATTTGCTACTCTTATAGCACCGTGTAGTGTTCCTTAAGGGTATTAGCTGAGGGAAATATACTTTAAATGAGCTATTTTAAATGTATTCTAGCAGCATATCCTACTGTGGTCACTATTATGGTGAAAAGCCAGGTCGAAGTGATCGAGCTATTAATATACATCGATGGTAACAAATATAGGAAAAATTAAACTGTAGATATTTATTGAACTGAATTATGTAAACATAAAGATAGAACATTCCCTGAGGTGATCAAAGGTGGATTACAAGAGTCTGACGTTAACACTCTGCTTCCCTCGGCAGGATTCATGTAACGACGGCCACCACCACTATCCTAATCTGGATTCATTTATTTGATCATCGAAGATCTTCTTCTCAATTGTAATTTCGTCACCCTCGCCTAATATGGGCTGTGGGTGAGCTGTCAATGGTACAACATTCCACTCTTCAGACAAGAGCTTTTCAAAATATAACAAAGACAAAAAACAAATATTATTAAAAGGAGAAATTGTACAGCGACTTTCGAAAACTATAAAAGGATTAAATTTTGTCGGTGTTTGCGTAAGAACAGTAATACTGTTGCCTTTTATTTAGGTTAAATTCAGAGGACTAAAAGTTAAAAATGCAAAAGATGTAATTTAAAAAAAATCAGAGAAAGGTGACATTCCTTTTAGAAGCAGTGCTACACTTCCATTTAACACCTAAAGGGTCTGCACTTGAAGGGAGGGATTTGGGGAGGAGAGAATATGTTCTATGGGGTTGAGTGTGATGGATAGAAAAAATATATGGGGTTTATAAGGTAGGAACTATGTAGGTGAAGGTAGGTGTTGGAGTGGACAGTGAGAAAGTGAACAGGAGTGTAGCAGGTCCGTAATGTCACAAAGGGACAGGACTAGGAAGAGGGAGGGGGCAAACCTAATGTTGAGTAGGATAGGTGGCGAAGTTATTGTTGGTAGGGCGGATAGATATCAAGTCAGATCGCATTGTCTGGTAGAGGTAGTTGAATTTGGAGTGTGTGTAGGTGTAGGGACTGTGGGATTTGTTGTTAAGGCGCCGCTGTGTACCAGATTGATGATCAGAGGTGAAACAATAGGGTTTTTATGATTTGCGAATAGTGTAAGATAGGCAGCGGTGCTATCTGTGGGCGAGGAGGGGTGAGATTTAATGTCAGCGGATTCACATGGTGGCAGGGAAACTGGAAAGCGAGACAAGGTGTGTTTCGTTAAAGGATTTGGAGGAACTTACGGAGCTTTAGTAGGGTGGATATCCTTGTAACATTAACATGGATTAGGATAAGAGAGAATAGATCGGACTAACGTTTTATATGTGTGGCGGATGGTGGAAAGATGTGATTGCTGGTCAAGGTTTCGTCCGAAGTATTTTATGGTACTATGATAGTCATAAGAGGTAAGATAAGTCATGGGAGGTGCACGTGGTTCATTCTATAATTATTGCCTGGATCTTTTGAGGCAGCGGATAATAATCCAATGGTCGATGCTTCGCCATGAAAAGACTTAAATTGGGCGATACGAGGAAGCATCAGTAAGGGATTTGTGAGGAAAGAAGAAGTGCAGGATTTTGGAGGTTTTCGATAGGTAAGTATAGTAACCTGTGGAGATTATTATAAAAGGTTGCAAGGTTGTCTCGAAAGGCTGGGGACATTCTTTGAGGTTTCGGTAGGTAATGTGGTCATGACCTGGGCAAGTGTTGTCTTTTCTGTACTTATTTTATGCTTTGTGCTGTGTTTGGTACATTTAAGTCTGTTTGTTGTATGTTTCCTAAATACTGTGTGCTGGGAGCCAGGAGTGAGACAGTGGTGTTTTTGCGTTCACAAACTGTGGGGAACAAGGAGTAGTAAAATTGGGGTAACCAGGAACTGAGATGTCAGAGAGATAGGATGTAAAGCGTCCAGCTCCATTTCAGGTTGTCATTTAAGGGGTAGATGTTATAGAGGAGTAGGTAGTGAGGGATAGAATTACTATCAGTGTGTCGATTGAATGCTTTCCAGTACTTGGGAGAGTTCATGAGGACTGTAGCATTGAGTCTGTTGCATGTCTGGCGCCACTCCCTGCATTTTTTTTATCACTGAGTAAATTCCTGATGTTTCTCTGTATTTTCGGAGTTGCGCGTGAGTATATCCCAGTCATGAGTCCTTAGGAAGGTGCTGTGTAATTTACAGGATTCTTGAAGAAGGAATAGAGCTTGTAGAAGATTGGGATGATGAAGACATGTGGGCTTGGTAGGACTATGGGCAGATATTTTTTCTGATAAGGTCTGTGGCAGGTGAACATGTCTAGTGTGGGGGGCATCATCATGTTTCTAGAGAGTTATGGGGTGGCTTCCAATCTGAGTATCGATGAATTACTGGTAGGCCTTCCAGTTGGGACTGGAGTAATCTTGGATGGCTTTTGGACGAGGATGAGGTAGTGTGAAGTAGTGCATAAGAAGTAGTGATGTGAACAGGTAGGTGGTTACTTTTAACTGGACTGAGGACTTGTGCAGTGAGGTGTCCAAGGAGGTTGGGAGATGCTAGGGTGACATCTGAATTAGTGTTGCTTTCTGCATGGGTGTGCTGTGGGATGGGGTCAATGTCGCCTTGGGGAGACCCTGTGAACTCATGCCACCATTGGAATTCTGCAGGGGATCTGCTGTGGATGTTGAGCAGCAGTAATAAAGTTGGAAAAGATACAATCGATGTTAGTGAGGAGGTCATAGGGAATGGGATGATTATGTTAGATTTCGATGGTGGTACAGGTAACTGTTAAGATTCTGAAGAAGAGGGTAGGGGTAAAGTCTTCAGTAGAAGTAATGTACGAAGGCTGTGGCCGAACAGGGCTGGTAGCAACTCTGCCTCTGGCCGGGGGAAGGGGATTATCTTTGTAAGTGGAGGATATAGGGAGAGGTTCGGATGATGTGGTAGGGCTGAAAGAACATCTTATTAAGGATGGACATTGTGTTGGGACGGGATATGCAATGAAAGAGGCTTGTTGGTGAGTAGGGAATGGACATTGTGGTACAGGATGCTACAATGCTCTCGTGCCAAGATGAAAAGGTAGGTGGTGGGCTGAGTGGGTGAGAGGCAGAGTGGCTTTAAACGACCATTTCAGCATAATATGAAATGCACTTGGTGTCTGAGGTAAGTGGCTTGGATATTGGTGTGGAATACGGAGTGGGTGGCAAGGCATATGGTCATCTGAAACGATAGGTATTTTGGAGGACGAAGGTAAGAAATCTGATGATATCTTTGGCAATGGAAGATGGTAAGAGGGAGTTATTGGGATGTAGAGGATTATCAACACATCAGACAAGAATTGTTATTTCTGGCTTGATGGAATTAGGCTTGGCTTTGCAGTTGGCAGAATATGTCTGATAGGTATCATTGCAGGTATTACATGTGGGAAAGGAGGTAAGGTTTAGACGTTGTTTGAGGAAGTGTGAGGCTTTACAGTGAGAACCGGTCGATTAATTTTTGCAGCTGGGAGCCAGATAGCCATTGTAAAAGAGGCACTTTTGGCAATTGTAGGACTCTGGGAGGGATTTCGAGGGTTCAGTTTCGTGGCGACCATTGTAAATCAGGGATCTCTCTGTAAGAAAGTGGTAGATGGTGGGTGCAGACTCAGTGGAAACGTACATGAGGAAGGTGGGGCCTGAGTCACTGTAGATGTGGAGGGCTGTGCGAATTTCTATGGCAGGATGGGATTAGAGTTTGGAGGCCATCTCCTCTATTATGAACTCAGATCAAATCTTCGTTATCAAGACAGTGAGGGTGGTGAAATGGCGAGGAGTCTGGAGTTGTTTGGCTTGGGGGGTACTGTTGAAATGGACGAGGGAGGCATGTGAACCGATGGTGAGGCGTGGGATTTTGAGGATAAGACATATGTCGAAGTTAGAATTCATGAATTTATAAGAAAATCTTTGTGGTGTTTGATTTTGGGTAGTGGGAATGTGTGGTAGGTACTTCTTGATTGCAAGGGTAAGGCATTTGGAGTAAAAGAATTTGGAGTAAAGGAATTTGGGACCAGGACAGGATAGGAAGGTGTGAACAGTTAGGGAAAAGATGGAGGAGGGGGGAGGGAGGGGGATAAGGAGAGCAGTGTCCGTATATTCAGTGGGACTGGTATTTATTTATTTGTTTTTTATTTTTGGTCATACTGCTGGTAGTGTGGTCTATGCTAGGATGATTTTGTTGTTTGCCAGCTGGAGTGGCCGAGCGGTTCTAGGCGCTACAGCCTAGAACCGCGTGACCGCTACGGTGGCAGGTTCGAATCCTGCCTAGGGCTTGGATGTGTGTGGCGTCCTTAGGTTAATTAGGTATAAGTAGTTCTAAGTTCTAGGGGACTGATGACGTCAACAGTTAAGTCCCATAGTGCTCAGAGTCATTTGAACCATTTGTTTGTTTTTTTTTGGAGACGGTAAGATGGGGTTTTGGAACTGCAGTAGATGGAAGTTGTCATGGTGCAGGTAAAGGTGACGGCGTCGGCGACATAGACGAAGCCAGCGATCGACAGTGGCAGTGGTGGCAGCGAGATATGAAAAGACTGCAGTGGCAATGGCGAGACGGACGTGGAGAGAAGGAGACGCCGACGACGAAAGGGCTGCGACAAAATGAAGTCAATCACAGGGGATATGTGGAGTAGAATGATGATCACCACACATCCACACACAGAAGAAGACTCAAAGATACATATTAGATACACACAATCGGTACAAATGTGAAGCGTAGAGGAGTACCCCTACCAGTCTATGCAGGACAAGTAGATGGATGAGGTGAACCATGGATATAGAAGTAGGGAGTGTCCTAGCCAGTCTTTTCCAACGGCTGATGGGATTATCGTCTTTGAAGATAATTCTCTACATATATAAATCAAAGTCCTCTGCTATCTTGTTTCTGTACATTACAGCTAATCTCAGGAACTACTGTAATGACATGATTTTTGCTAATAGGTAGACCGATTTATGAAGAAGGTTTGCATGTACAGTTTATAAATATTTCGAGCAAAGTGGCTGAACTATGATGAATTTGTGAACGGCTGCTGTGCAGATGATGCCATCGCCATCTAACGTGAGCGACATAACTCAATGTACCCAAAGTCCTGTGCAGCACGATGTACCCATCGCTAAACTGTCTGTGAATACGCTGCTTTGTTTGGTGTAGTGACAAGAAGAAGAACGTATTCGGAGTGGTGCAGTCGGTGGGACACGACTCAACGTACTGAGATGTTATTTATTTGGACACCAAAATTAGGCTACATTTCGTGCACAGCACTGATAGTATCAACTGAACAGTAACAGCATTGCTCATAAATGTTAGTAGATGTGTGAAAAAACCACCAAAAAGAACGGCTGTTTCAGCTCACCGTGGCTTGCGAGCTAACCGTCATGAGATTGAAGTGGGCGCGATGGGCATGAAACGAAAAAATTACCATATTTGGCGAGTAAGCGAGCGTCAGTGACGTCACAACCAGCAGCACGGCTAGATAACGTCGCCGCAACGCTGACGCAGCAGTCATTTACTATTTGACACTGGCTGAGGAAAGCTCAGTCGAAATACCTAACGCGGCTGGAAGCTCGAGAAATTTTATTAATTGTCCACATTTGTCTCAGAATTGCAAGCTTCATTTTTCATCTTATTCTGAAGAAGGTTTTGTCTTGGTTCGCAAAGTGCAGAAAAATTCATTATCGTTAGTCTCCTTTGCATAACTAAGCACACAGTCAGTATTGCATTTTTCTTTCACAAAACAAAGCTGAACTTCATCCGTAACCTCTTTAATTTTCCTGTAGCTATTTTTTGCATTATTGTGGAGAGCAGTTTATAAACGTCACATGCCAGACACAATTAGTTTTCATGTTTCTCCGATTGTGCTTTGCTCAGTGGCCTTCAGTTCGGACTATCGGATTTGGTATTATATGCATCGGCCGAGTGACACTAGCGGGTTATCTGATTGTTCTGGTTTAGGTCCACTTTCGTGTCCCTACATGACTTCATGTGAATGTCTGTCGTTTTTAGGATTTCGTACTACAACTGGTAAAAATGGGACACTTACAGGACTATATCTGTATGGGGCTTTTAAGTGAGCATGAGTATTTATGTTCTGTGTGCTGTGTGTGATGCTTCACGTAATGATTGTTTTGACATGCCGATGTACTACGCCACGCATATTTTTGGAATGTATTTATTATGTGACACAAAGTATTGGGCACATGGAGAAGATGCTTTGAAGTGTAGTGCATGAGGTCCGAAGATGGTAACATAATTTTGTCGAAATCGATAGCCTGAATAAATGCTGTATAAAAACGATCCTGGCATTTTGAAGTTTGTCGCTTCTAGAAGCGTTCCGTGCCTTACTTTGTAAAAACGGAATCCTTATAGGCACACGTGGTTGTCCGTCTGCCTGCCGGTCTCTCTGTCCGACTGTTCGAATATTTAGAATCCTATTTGTCAGTAACGTAACAAGACGTATCGAGTTCACATTTATGTCATACAATACGAACAATGCTGTTGGTGGAACATCCGCAACTGAGCATGATAACAGAGAATGAAAATACCGCTACAGTTGTAAAGTTCTTTTTATTATCACACGACCGGTTTTGGGCTCTTCTACGCCCATCTTCAGGTTTTGTAATTTGGTGCTTTGACCCCCGAACGCCGCGGAGCATGCTGCGCTCGTAGGTAGCACACCGCGCCTTGTACACGTCCTCCGCGGCGCTCGGGGGTCACAGCACCAAATTACGACACCTGAAGATGGGCGTATAAGAGCCCGAAACCGGTCCTGTGATAATAAAAAGAACTTTACAACTGGAGCGGTATTTTCAGCCTCTGGTATCATACAAATCGGTCTAAGGTAACTCGGCAGCGGGAAAGTTTTGAGCTTCTAAGTGAATGCAAACAAAAGATACACCCCTTTATATCACATACTTTGATACTCGGAAACCAACCCATCAAAACATTTAGGGTACTTCCCCTTGACCTGGAATCACGAAATTCCGCGAGAAACAAAGTTTCACAGTACAGGTAAATTAAAAAATTCGAAAATTGTTAATTTGTGATTATGTAACACGAAAATATACTATTTTCTGTTTTTCTGTCCGTTTCATTACGACCCCTTTTTCTCATGAGTAGGTTGGCGTATCGAATTGAAATTTGTCACCAAGGTCTACGGCCCCGTGGTGGTATAAAAAATTTAAAATCGTAAGTGAACGTAATCAAAAGATTCGGCTCACAAAAACCGATAAGATATTTCCCGTTGACATTGAATCATCAAGTTGTCAAGAAATACGGTTTCACAGTACAAGCAAAGAAAAAAAAAATCTGAAAATTCATATCAGATAACAACATCGCTTTGCCGTTAGGAAATACATTGTGTTCATCTTCGGTCAAAAGCGTAATAGACGAACATTACTGCAGGCAAACATAAAATGTAAGCTGCAGTCATGTTTTAGAAATAAATAACAAAAATTTTATTAAATCTTCTACGTTTGCATATATATACTCAGTTCCCCTCAATTCCCTTTATCTTACCAGTATCTCTATCGAAAACAGAAAGTATTACTTATGTATTTATTTTACATTTAATAATCGATCACACATATTGTACAACCTTCAGTTTACCACATAGTTACTTTAAATGTTGAAAATGTTCACCGTTGGCAGCTATACACATAACAGAACGACGAGCGGTCGCCGCAACTACATCAGTCACTGTTACAGTGGAGATAGCTGCACATGTCGCTGTAATTTCCTGGCGAAGTTCCTCCAGCGTGCGTGGCTTACGTCAATAGACGTTATTTTTCACAGTTCCCTCAAGTAAAAGTCCTTAGGCGTTAGATCTGGAGACCGTGGAAGGAACTCATAATGGGCCCTCTTCGTCCAGTCCAACGCCCCGGAAAACTGTCATCCAGGGAAGCTCGTACGGCTAGGTGGTAGTGTGGTGGCGCCCCGTCCTGTTGGTAGAAGACATCTTCATCAGGTCCATAAAACGCATGTATACCTGGAAAAATTGATGTGCTTAACATTTCCAGATACACTTCTGCAGTGACAGTAGCATCAAAGAAAAAGAGTCCTACATAGCCCCTAGATGATAGTCCACAACACACATGAAGCCCTGGAAGATTGACCGCTTTATCCAGATAAACATGCTGATTTTCCGGTGCCCAATTCACACTGTTATGCCGATTCACGGTTCCATTAAGTTTCAATTGTGCCTCGTCACTCCACACTACCTTCGTCACAAATTGTTCGTCATCAGTTACCATTTGCTGATACCATTTGCAAAATTGCAGTCGGCGATCAGGATCGTAGTTACTGGTAGCAGTTACTTCTGTAAAATATCTGAGAGTATGCGTCCGGAACGATTGGAAGTGGAATGATCATATAAAATTAATTGTTGGTAAGGCGAGTGCCAGGTTGAGATTCATTGGGAGAGTCCTTAGAAGATGTGGTCCATCAACAAAGGAGTGCCTTACAAAACACTCGTTCAACCTGCACTTGAGTATGGCTCATCAGTGTGGGATCCGTACCAGGTTGGGTTGTCAGAGGAGATAGAGAAGATCCAAAGAAGAGCGGCGCGTATCGTCACAGGGTTATTTGGTAAGCGTGATAGCGTTACGGAGATGGTTAGCAAACTCAAGTGGCAGACTCTGCAAGAGAGGCGCTCTGCATCGCGGTGTAGCTTGCTGTCCAGGTTTCGAGAGGGTGTGTTTGTGGATGAGGTATCAAATATATTGCTTCCCCCCACTAATGTAAAATTAGAGAGATTCGAGTGCAAACGGAGGCTTTCCGGCAGTGGTTCCTCCCGCGAACCATACGCGACTGGAACAGGAAAGGGAGGTAATGACAGTGGCACGTAAAGTGCCCTCCGCCACACACCGTTAGGTGGCTTGCGGAGTATAAATGCAAATGTACATGTAGATGTAGATCGTTATCATTAATCACGTGCAGTAATCGTGGAATGTAAACTTTCCATTTTACAGCTTTCAGAATTCTTCGTGCACTTGTACTAACCCCCACTTCACGTGCACATTGCATAGCAGACTTCTCTGGAGAATTAAAATCGTTTCCGACACGAGAGCCGACGAAGCAGGACTTGTAGTAGCTGTACGCTGTCTCCCTGATCTTCCTTTGTGAATATCACAAATTGTTCCATGCAATTCGGACTTGACAATGAGATGTTTATTGTTAGGCGGGTTGGCGGTTCTGTTTCCTCCCTCCCCCCTCCACTGACGTTGCATCTTCAACGGCATTATCAAACTTGAAAAATCACTTCGTTGTTCGAATGTCAAGCATGATCCAGGTATCTTGTTTTCTCAATACCGAGATAGATGTACTAACATCTGTTCAGCCAAAGACCATACTGCAACACACTCGAACTCAAATCGAACGACAAAGTCGACATCTCGATAGAGCCTCCGTACGTCCGAATGTCTGTCTAACTTAAGGGACGTGTACACGTATGAATATGCCACGTATTTTGAAATCTTTCCAGTATCGGTACCGATAACAGGCAAAAAGGATCAAAATTTTCGATTCCCAGGGTGGATGAACTATCTGTACTCGTAATTAAGTCTGTACGCAAACCTCCGTGTGCGAACCGTACTCGCTCTCTTGAGGATTTTGTTTTCGTCAATACTCATATGACTTTCATAGTCGTCTTTGCATAACTCAGCAGTCATCCACCTCCAATTATTTCGCCATCAAGGGAAGATTGAACTATAATTTCCCTTATTTCTTCATATGTTGAATTACTAAATAATTAATATATTCCTGTATACAATGATACCAATATGATCGACGGTGTCGCCTCATTGAAAATTCAGTAACACTAAGAGAATTTGTAGAACTTGTGGAAACCTTTCAGGAACATGTCTTCCTTTGATTTAAAATGGAGACTTAAAATACATTTTTTTAACGATATCACTCTTTGGAGGAACTGAGACAAGCTGTAAAAATAATTTTCAGAGAATGGATACAATGTCAGAAAAACGAAATAATTTCTTCTAACATTAAAAAACGGTGTTTCTTCAGCTGTGAAGTTGTAATCTGAAATTATTAGTGATTGTACTGGAATAAGTAATTACAGTGGCAACAAAGATGACAGTTGTTGAAAAGGGCAAAAAACCGTTCTGTTGCGGTTAAGTAAGGGGGTAATGGCGTTTCCAATCCTGGTGGTAATTATTTTTTTTAGTCATTCTCTCAGTAATCTCACCGCACAAAACATTCGTCACTCCCTTAAAAGCAATCACTGGGCTCTTAAGAAAGTTGAAGACGACAACAACCGTGTTAAAAGGACCGCTTTCCTACGTTCATAGTTCGAAGGTCGCCGAGCCACCTATCCCATCCCTACTGGCCCGCAGGCATCACCCAAAATGAATTCAATAGAAATCGTCTGGGACTATTTTGAACAGCAGGCGAATCTTAGAAATCAACAGGCCACAGTTGGATAGCTCTGCGATGTCTCATCATCAATGACTGACTTCATCAGGTTACGGCTTACCAGAACAGACTTGTGCTCTCTCTTCCCGTCATAGTTGAAAACGGTGTAAGCGCCATGTCTTCCAAGGGGTGCTTAATTTTTTTGTCTTGTGCGCTTTTCTTTGAATCGAACATCCTCGCTTTTGCTGTCATGAACATCGACAATCGTTGCCTTGAGAACCACACAACTACTGTATGTTACCCATTTTTACCAACGATATACTTTGACCCATGACAGCTATCATTTTTCCTTAACCCAATATCGACTACTATCCCCGCGGTGACCACACAATATGTAACACATTTTTTCACACGCGTGCGCTAATCACGCCTGACACTGTTCCACAGAAAGGCCAAAACGCAAGTTTCTTGCTCTCTCCTTCGGTGGTGTTTCTCTTGCGCATCCACCAGTAACGGCCTGTGATACCTGGCAGTGGTTTTAGCCATTTTCTCAGAAGATTCTTCGGAGGTGGCTTAGTTCTAGTGGCAGGTTTTAGGCACTGAGTCGACTGTAGTTCAGATCTTCGCGTTTTTATTGCCGGGTGATAGAGACTGACAGCGTGCTGATACTGATCCGTGTGTGCAGATTTCCTGTAGGCTATGTGGCTAAGGTGCCCACTGGTTGGCGGCGAATGAGTACGTCAAGGATAGAGAAAAAGCTTGGCTCTGAATATACCTAGCAGATTTGCCACTACCACGCGGTCAAACTGGTCGAAATGCTGTCCGCCATCTAGGAAATATGATACTGTCAATGTGTGCTTAAACAATCCCTCTGCTGTACTATCAAATAACTGGGAGAGGAGATCTATACAGTCTTTGACAGGAACACGCGTAAATAGGGAGACCACATCAAAGTTCACCATTATGTCACCTACCCCAAATTGTGACTGACAAAATCCTCGATTTTCTTGTGATGCACACAACTACCCACATGCGGATTATGGGATAATGTTATTAAACGAGCTATAAAAATAAATATATCTGAAAATAGCTTTAATAAGGACTGCCGTTTGCAGCTCAGCACGGTCTTGGACCCTATCATGTTGAGGTTGAAGCAGGTGCGACGGACGCGGCAAGGAAAAGATACCACATTTCGTGAGGAAGCGAGCACCAGTGACGTCACAGGCAGCAGCGGAGCTATATAACGGCGTCGGCACATCGACTCGGCAGTTATTTACGAGAGTAGAGCCCTGTCAAAAGCTCTTGGGATTTTTAACCACCTGATGTGGCTGGAAGACCGAGGAGATTTTATTGATTCGTATCGCCGCGGGGCAGTGCGTTCTTACAAATGGGCATGCAGAACAGACGAAAAATACGCAAAACAACAAAACACAGAAATTTGAGAGAAAGGTCAGTAAAGATAATTCAGCGTTAAAACGGATGTAAGATGCGGTCACAGTTTATCACTGCTGTTGCTCAACCTATATGTAAAAGAAGTTATGGAAGAGGAACAAAATTGTAAATTCCATAATTTGCCGTGCTATTAGTAGGTGGGATCCTGTCGTTCCCTTCAGTTCCTGAGATAACAATTTAAGCTGATACTATGTTAGGCTACACAGAGAAGTTATAGAAATTGGCAAATTCGATAATAACATCACTAGGAAAGAGTAGGTATTATCGTCTTACGTATTTGGTCTCCAGCACCGAAAAGTAAGTCCAGTTGCGTGTGATTTAGAAAACTGCGTGACTTCACTCGCTGACACAGATGTATCTTGCTACGAAATTTGTCTTGATTTAACAGTGAGTCACTATGTGCAGTGAATCGAAGCCATAAACTCACTCTCCACTCTCCTGAAGATTTTCTTTGGAAACAGAGATGGAACGTTGTGTTAATCCATAAATTCCATTCGGTCTCAGCTTAACAGAGAATAAAATTTTAATAACTGTACCATCCGCGTCCTTCAGAGCTAACATTTTGTGGATCTATAGGTAACGAATAACTAGCTTTGCTGTAATTAAGCTTAGCCCCTCTGGCTGGAAGTAATGAAACTTTATGAAACCTGTTAGACGGAATTGAGTTGGTAGAAGCACATGTCAGCTAACGTGATATTAATCAGTAGGAAGGAGAACGACGACGCAACGTCAGAATTTGGAATGACATAGTAGAGGCGGAAATGAAGTAATTCACTTAAGTACGAAGTAAAATTGAAAGGATGTCCGAAGCAAGATAGCAGAAACAGATTTCCGTTGGCAAAAAAAAAAAGCTTTCTTAAATTAAACATCTCCACAGTGAAAGTGTTCGCTGCAGGACTGAGTGCTACAGCAGTGAAACGAGGGCCATACGTAATCGTGAGTGATGCTAAAAACTACAGGTTAGGAAAGAAATCTACGGAAAACCACAATAAGAAGGGAAAGTTTCGTGGGGTATCTGCTACAACGTCCGGAGATGGTTAACTTAGTACTTGATGAATAAAATCTTCCGCGCTGGCTGTCAAAATACTTTTATTAAAAAGTCGCAACCGGTTTCGCATCACTGGAGCTGCATCTTCAGGTGACAGGTTTCTTTATTTTTTTTTTTTTAACTGTAATGGCGCGGCAAAGTAAATGCTAAGAGTCAAGTCCCATCGTTCACCGTTAAGATCCACTTGGTACTAGCAGGAGCAGTGGGGAGAAATACATTGACAGAAACAAGTGTTAATATCGTGTGGCGTTAAGTCCAATATTATAAAACTTTAGGGAGGAGCAAAGCTGAATTAAATGAACTTCCATTCCATTCGGAAAAGATGACCATCATCGACAACAGTATGACTGGTAACCCCCGTAGGCAGCAATAAAGTCCTGTATTCATCATGGCATGGAGGCTAACAGCAACCGAGTGGTATGTTGGGGAACTTCTTGAAATTCCTGAAACATATACTGTGTCAGTTCATAAAGAGTGCTGGCTGAATGCTGGTAGTAAAGTGTGCGTCCTGTCATCGCTTCCCAGATCCTCCATTCAATAATTAATAAATCAAACCTGTATCATACCCAGCAGGAATAGATCCCACATTATGGTTCCAGGAGTTGGTTGGGTCTCGAGCATCGCAACATCATCTACATTTATATGACTACTCTGAAATTCACACCAAGTGCCTGGCAGTAGGTTCATAAAAAAATTTCACACTAGATATCTACCATACCTCTCTCCAAAAATAGAGGGCAAAATCAACACTTAAATCTTTCCGTAGAAGCTCTGATTTGTCTTATTTTGTTACAAAGATCATGTACGTGGACGTCAACAAAATGTTTTAAAATTTCGCGAAAAGATCTCCCCGTAACGAAAAACGCCTTTGTGTTAACGATTTCCATCCCAATCCGCTTTTCATACCCGTGACACTCTGTCTCCTATTCAGCGATAGTACAAAACGTGCTGCCCTTCTTTGGACGTTGTCGATGACCTCCGTTAAGCCTATGTGGTAAGAGACCCACACTACACGGTAATATTCTAGCAGAAGACGAAGAGGCGCGATGTTGGCAGTCTCTATGGTAGTCCTGTTGCATCTTCCAAGTGTTCTGCCAAGAAATCGCAGTATTTGGTTTGCTTTCCCCACTACATTATCGATGTGATCGTTCCAATTTAAGTTGTTCATAATTATAGTTCCTAGGTATTTAGCTGAATCGACAGTCTTCAGATTCGCATGATTTATCGTGTAGCCAAAATTTAACGGGTTCCTTTTAGTACTGATGTGGATGATCTCACACTTTTTATTATTTAGGGCCAATTTGCTTTTGATCTTCTGATGACTGTACTAGACGGTACACAACAGCAAACAATATAACAGGGCTGCTAAGATTGTCTCCTACATCGTTTATGTAGATTAGGAACAGCAGACGGTCTGTAAAAATTCCTTGGGGAATACCAGTTATCATTTATGTTTTACTCAATGATTTTCCGTTAATTACTACGAATTGTGACCTTTCTGACAGGAAATCATGAATCCAGTCGCACAACTATGACGATGCTCCACAGCCAAGCAATTTGATTAGAAGCCGTTTGTGAGGAACGGTAATAAAAGCCTTTAGGAAATCTAGAGATATGACATCAGTCTGACTTCCTCTGTCGATAGAATTCATTACTTCGTGAGAATAAAGCACGATGTAATTTTTGACAAGAACAATTTTTTTTCGAATCCGCAGTGACTATGCGTCAGTAGATCGTTCTCCTCGAGGTAATCCACAATGTTCGAATACAGTATATGTTCAAAAATCCTGCTGTAAATCGACGTCAGTGATATGGGTCTGTAATTAGTGGGTTTACTCCTATTTCCTTTATTGAATGTTGATGTGGCCTGTGCATCTTTCCAGTCTTCAGATACGTATCTTTCGCTGCGACCGGTTTTACGTGAGTGTTACGTACGGAGCTACTACATCGGCGTCCTCTGAAAGGCGTATCATTGATGTAAAACTGGAACGGAGGACTTGCTAAGTGATTTAAGCTGCTTTACATACCGAGGATATTTATTAAGCTACTCACGTCGACAGCAGTTCTTGATTGGAATTCTGTTCTTTGTTGAAGGAATTTCAGAAGACCGCATTTAGCAACTCGGCTTTAGTGGCACTGTCATTGGTCAAATTACAATCACTGCACAGTGAAAGTATTGATTGTGTCTTGCTGCTGGGTACTTCACATTCGACAGAATCATTTTGGATTTTTCGCTGACCTTTCAGCAAGTCGCTTACGAATACACAGTGGAGACTCATGCCGGACACCGCAGACCGCCACTCATTGTCCCGGTTGGCTCTGGCTCTGCAGCATGCACAGCGTCTGTGGACTGGTGTCAGAGGGAAAAGGCGCGTGTTAACGCGAGAGCTCAGCGAAGACTCTAGTGACTGTGCCGACAGTTCGGCATGGCCCTCTGTCTGTAACCTCTGCCCGGATTCAAGCTGTCATTATCCACTGGTAGGAGGCAGTTAAACAATACTACGATCTTTCCGTGGTGCAGTCATTTTGGAAGAGGCCGTGCCTACCCTTCTCGCCTTCTCTTCACCACCCGTTCTTCGGCTATTGTACTTTGGTAAATTGAGCGACCTATCAACATGAAGCTTCCACGTCACTCATACCAATGATTCGATCTTTCGTGAGGTTCAAAAGATGGCACTAAGGTTCACATAGTAAGGTAGAATTGAATAAAATAATTTATTTTACAAAATACCTTTACAGGCTTTCAGAGTTATCTCAATTCTTGCTTATGACAGCTTCCCAACGTTTTGGCTATCTGATTATTCCGGTCACGTCGTTGGAATCTTCATCAACTGAATCAAAACGTTTTCCACGGAGTTGCTCCTGCAATTTGGGAACAAATCAAAGTAAGTTGGGCTCATATCAGGACCGTACGGTAGGTGGGAAATATTTACCACTCATATTTGTCGAGCGGTTCTCTCAGGTAGGTCAATATGCGGTCTTGCATTAGTGTTGAAAATGAGTGGTTTTAGAGGAGGCTTTGGTACCAAAACATTTTGCAAAAGCAGCTTGAAGTACGCACCTTTTACAGATGTCCTTAGGGTACTCTATTTGCAGCTACGTCTCTATTCATGACATACGCGAAAATCATCATTATCTTCACCTTTGATTGCCGCCGGCGGAAATTTTTAGGCGTGGAGGATCGGGACTTTTCCATTGTGACGACTGACAGCAGCTCTGGCTTAAAATGTCATATCCAGGTTTCTTCAAGTGGAACAGTTCTTTTCAGATACTGTTCTCCTTTTTTCGAGAACGCTGGAGCAGTTCTTCTGCGATTCCTTTGCGACCTGTTTTCTGCTCTTCATTCAGATCATACCGAACCTATCTGGCAGCAACTTTCCTCATCTTTAACTTTCCGGTAATGATTCTGTAACCTAATGTGACAGACATTCTGGCCTCATATCCAATTTCCTCACATGTTTTTCGTTGATCCTCTCCCAAAATGTCACCATTAATAACCTGGAGGTGTAGTCTGTTGCAGAAGATATCTCGCCACTTCTTGGGTTGTCGTCAGAGCTTACCCAACAATCACGGATACGAGCAGACCACAGTGATACTACGACCCATTACACTATCCTCACACCCCCTCCCAAAGCGATGTAACTTTCCATTGGGTTCTTTCCATGCAGGGATTACTGAACACACAGCCCCGTGAACCAGCAAATACATATACTACCGTCACGCCTAAAATCTCGCCCACAAGTGACATGAATATCAACTTGATCACGCACTGTGACGATTGCGCATACGCAGTATGCAGGACTTTTGAAGTGACCGTCATATTTCGTAATGTTTACCACAGCTGTAATCGTCAGTGACAGTGTCTGTTCCTTGAGATGTGTATGCAAGTCTGAAGGACATCGTATTGGTGAACACAGAGACATTGTATAAACACAGTCAGTGTAACAATAAATGATGTGTTCTTTCAGACATGCATTATAAAATTTATGGGCTAGGTTGTGCAAACAGAGCAGCTAATTAATAATTCGTGTGAACACTTACTGAAATGAACTTTGTAGCGGAAAATAATGTGTTATTATCTGAACCAACGACATGGCAAATATAAACAATAAGCATCATGTACTCACACTGTTGTTCATTTGTAGGAATGGCTTTTTCTGAGCTTCTGTTAAGGTCGCATAAGGATCAATGTTAAATAAATATAGCTCACAGGCATATAAATCTTGGAGAATCATTTTGAATAAAATAATTTGGGGCATTAGGTCGCGTCATTGCAAAACGCTAAATCGACTAAATCGCGCCGCGCGGGATTAGCCGTGCGGTCTCTGGCGCTGCAGCCATGGACTGTGCGGCTGGTCCCGGCGGAGTTTCTAGTCCTCCCTCGGGTATGGGTGTGTGTGTTTGTCCTTAGGATAATTTAGGTTAAGTAGTGTGTAAGCTTAGGGGCTGATGACCTTAGCAGTTAAGTCCCATAAAATTTCACACACATTTCAACATTTTTGACTAAATCGCAGACGTTTTGACCAACTTGCTGCGGTCCTCTTCATGGTGGTTGACTGCCCTGAAGACGACCGCAGCAACTTGGCAGTTTAATTGCCTTAATGTTTTACTATGGCGGGTACTAATATCCAAAATTATTTTATTGAAAATGACACTGACGGTGGAAGCCTACTAACTTATTGGAGATTCCGTTCGGTAGCACCCTGTCAAGGCGTTCATGGTGTAACAGTTAAAATTTCCAATTGCGTATTCCTAGGGACAAAGAATAAAAAATATAGAACAATATATAGGAAATATTGGGCGTAGTATTTATGTAAAGATGCAAAGACTGTCGCAGTATAAGAAGAGGTGAAGGGAAAATTAAAAAGATATCTTACCTTATTAAATTCAGTTTAATTTTCTTTCTTTGAAAATGTGAGCTTTTGCTGATCGCTGTCTTGCTCTATGGACCTTCGTTATGATGGTAGCAGGATTGTAAGTAGATCTGAAAATCGACGGATCACAGAAGTATCTTTCATTGACCTTATAGTTACAAATTACACAGTGAACCACAGTATACTCTCACAGAAATGGTTTGCATTCATCAAACTTACCAGATTCATGTCAATCTTGCCATGGAATCGTAGATTTTTGTTGATATTCGGGGTCAAAAAATTAAGCGGAGAATACAGAAAAATGGAATGCCCCAGGGCAGCGTGATATCTCCATTACTATTCAATATTTGCACCAACCACTCCCCAACAACAAAAGACTTTTACCTATGGAGACGACCTTCTACTAGCTTGCCAGCACGTAACCTTTGAAGAGGTAAAACTCGTAAGGCAGAACTAACCCTTAATAGAGCTCTAAAGAAATTGTCACATACTGGAAGGCTAACGATCTCAAGCAAAATCGATCAGAATCCCAACTTCGAGCTTTACACCTCAGGAATACTAGGCTCCAAGAAAATTACAGCTCTCCTTTCACCCCAGAGTATCTCGGAATAACGGTGGACCACTCACGTAATTTTAGAACACACTAAATCCAACATTAGGCATAAAGGCAGTGCCAGAAATAACATCCTGAGGAAGTTAAGAGGTACAAATTGAGATGCAAAACCATAAGTTCTCAGAACCACAGAATCGGCTACGTGTTATTGTGCTGGAGAATATGCATCGCCTGTGTGGCATACGTGATCCCATGCCAAGATCATGGATCCTGCCTTGAACGAAGCTTGCGACTTAATCAATGGGTACCTAAAACCCACTCCTGTGTGGAAAGATAGACTGTTTTGCTGGCACTGCAACTCCAAGTATTCGTCGAGAAGTCGCTGCTAATCAAGAACGATTGAAGGGAGAGAACGTTGAAGCGCACTTACTGTTTGGCCGTCAATAAATTCAACTAGGCTGAAATCGTTGAAAAGTTTGATCCAGATACCAATGTCTTAGGAAGTAGCGCCAGATAAGGCAAGACTCACTGTGGAAATACCAGCACCAAAACTGGATGGAGCCGGGTGAGCATCTTCCGGCTGGTTACAACGAGGACTGGAGACCCCTTAATCGAATAAGAATTGCTGTCGGTAGTGCTAAGTCATCATTTAAGTCTTGGGGCTTTTGAGGACAGCAAGTTCGGGTGTGGTCAAGAACAAACAGCAATATGTGCCACTGCCCTCTCTGTCTGTTTTCATGTTCGGAAGTAAATTCATTGCTTGCCGGTGATATTGCCCTTGATGTGACTCAGTTTTGGAAAAATGTTATGTGAATGCAGATTGGGTCAATTCCTTTGTCTTGTTAATTTAGCTTTTTGTAATCTACGTATATGTCACTGTGATCGTTATGTAATCAAGTATATATTTAATTGTATGTGTGCACGTTCTGATACGAGCAAATAAAAAAGCAAGTAGATTGATAACAGAGCCTATGAAGCTTACACAAAGTATAGTAACAGCAACGTACGTGCTGTGCTGTTACTTGGTGTCACTACTTTTAATGTTTAAGTTTCGTTATGTTCTCTTCGTAGCTTTCATATCTGTATCTTATTGATTATTTATTGACATACGGGAACAAGTGCTGACATGAGATGATATCAGACCAAGGAACGGTTTGCTATGAGAATCCAATAGCGCTTGTATTTGGATAACAATATGATTTTTTACGATAAAATTGCGATCTTTTATAAAAATTATTAAAAACGAGTTTAGGAACTATGAGTCAGTGCAAGATCTGTTACTGGTAGAAACTTGATCATAAATAAAACTGACATTGTTTACTGAATGCGGCATGATGCTTTATCTAGACCGGATATGGTAAGAGCTAGCAGTTGTAGATAAGGAGGCAAATGGCGTTACGTCATTCCCTAATGCGCTTCGAATGAATGAGCGTCCTTGACGAATATATTTGCAACGTTATTTCGCTCAGTATATTCTGAGGACGTCTTGCTAACTGTTTTAGTGTCGTCCTGTACACCAAGCAACGATTCCCTGCTCATCAGGGACGACAGATGTTTTAGGATGGATCCGCTGGATACACAATGGGAACTGTGAAGCTGAGTTTCACTGGAAATTTGATTCATTTTTTAACGTGGAAAACAGAAATGTACCAGAATGCTCAGGGTCAATAATATTTCAACAAAAGAAAGAAGTGTAGACATACAAGTGTAATTCAGTTTTATGGGAAAATCGTAATGGAATATAATTATATAAATGAGGTGCACTGACGGTACAGCTTCCGTGTTAAATATTAACTAATATCAGAACATTATTCAATGTGGAGGAAGGCTACTGAAGACATGTCTTTCTAGTACTTGCTTACCACAGCACAGAGCACAAATAAATTATCGTTGGTGAACGTGCTCCATTAGGGTCGTGAAACTAAATAAGCTGTTCTGTGAAACTATTGTGCGATACTGCGAACAGTGCTGCAATGAGTGACGTCACAATATGTGACTTGCAGTTCCAACATACGAAGTTAACAAAATGAAAATGAAACATAAAATTACTAATTGAACTTTGAAAGAATGAATCACCCAAACGTTTCTCTAAGATCCCTTGTGAATTCACGTACGTAATCTGACTGAAAAAAATTGCAATCCCTGAATAATACACAGGCAAACGTAACAATGCACTGTGAGGGTAGCTGTCTACATATGAAATGGGATCTGAAACAAACTGATCTGGCAATGAACTTTGAAAAGCATAGCTAAATGAATGATCTAAATGTACTGTAAACTGATCCTAAAAGACTTCGTGTGGTTTACCTGTGACAACGAAAACTCGGTACTGCTCGAATTGTACATAAAATAAGCAACTGCAGCAAGTAAACTGAAAGGAAAGAAAAGCCATGTGCAGCACAGCGCAAGTTCGTGAAACTGTTCTAAGCAACTTGTGCTTCAACCACTGCGTTCCGCAAAGAGCAATGCGGCGACACGAACAATTTGAAAAATGACTTCCTTTCGTGTGGAGACGCTGCTGGAACTTGATCTTGGTAAATGTTTGACCTTTAAAAAACTATACTGCATAAACTGAAACTCATTATCTGACTATTACAGTCATTATTACAAAAAAAAATATCATTTATAACACATTTTGCTCTGCCAAGATTACTTCATGGAAATGGTAAAGGAGTGGTAAAATCTACAACCTCTCGGTGCATGCCAGGTGAACAGATAACCTTACTTACTCTGGTCTGAACAATGAACTAACTAACCTACACCAATAAAGAAGAAAATTATAAAAACTTTCCATCTTTCAAACACATCACGATTACGTGCAAGTAAGCAACGCAGCAACACGTTACCAGAAATCTCTTCACCTCTCCAATTAATCTTTATCAAATCATAATTCACAATTCATCCTTTTCTATATCTTTATCTCTGGGACCTGCAAGCCATATCCATCAGCACTATATCGTAGCCAACACCCGACGTTTTCACTGTCTGCTCCGTGAATCCCAACTGCAACGACAATCCTACCAGCAAACAGAGATCACAGTGCTTGTGCTCAAAACCTCTGTGGTGTAACATACCGACTATTAAAAACCAATGTTTGAAAAATGTTTAGCGTAGAATTATGAAATATGACACACGCAATGAAAATATAAAGCTCACATCACTTTCCTTGAATACAAAAAGAAAAAAAGAAAAAAAGAAAAAAAGAAAAAAAAGAAAAAAAACTAGAAACCTTAAAAGTGACGCGAATGAAATGCAAAATGCCACATTTTTCTATATACCTTTCGAGCATGCAGACGAGTAAGTATTACTTCAAATGTTTCAGGGAACTAATCTTGTCAGTAGTTCAGATCTGTTCCAAGAAGGTACGTCGAAGAATGTGCTGCTGTTACCAGTATATAGATTGCATGTTAAATGAATATATTTAAGCTCGTAAATGGTCACTGTAGCCGAGTAAACAACGTACAGCCTCAACTTCGAATCCATGTCATTCTTTTTTTTTTGGGAGGGTAACAGTTTGTTGTCTACGAAGCCCTCCATTCCATTATTTGAAACGCTTTTCGATTATGGCAGCTAATATCCCACAGAAAATACGTCAGAATTTTGGCTACAAATTGATGAGATTATGGTGGGGAATGAACTCCTTGGAGTGGAAAAATATTTACTATCTCTATTCGACTCAATTCGTGATAATCATTCATACAGTTTCATACGGAAAATACGGTAAATGTCTGACAGTCTGTCGAGGCGACTTGGGTATGTAAGACAGTCATTTGTCACCTACAGTAGTCAACGACAGTACAAGAGTAAGGTCAGATACCTGCACAACATTGTTTTATGTAAAATCACATTATTTATGCTCCATGCCTCGTCGTAGGCCGAGACACGGTACAGCGTTCACAAGGGCACTGCGTGATAACGAATAAAATCCAGAATGCGTGTGGGAACTGGACTTTGGCGTGAAACAACACCTATTCAGGATAACGAACTTGTTAAAACGTCACGGCAAAATCCTTTTTTTAAACGCGGTGTGGTTGCAACATACCATTGCGTTTCCCTGATCAGTGGTTAGAGTTCGCCGCCGGCTTCGGGAGCCCGGATTACTTAGCAAACGTTCGGCCATCAAGAAGAGAGTCCGTGATAATTCTGCTCAGCCATTTAGCGTTTGCTGAGGACGATGTCAATTGTGATTGACAGAACCTGATACTTTCCGACGAATTGGTATTGTCCTCAGCGAATGATGGCCCAATAAGAGCATACAGACCACAAGGGGCCCCTTTCAAATCCAAATATATCCATGAGTCATCCCGCAGTGGCTTTGTGTCTGTAGCAGTTTGGGCCTGGATGTGTTCCCGTGGACCTCACAGGATGGATGGTCGACTTGATGCTGTTCGGTATACCCATATTATAATGTTATGCGCCCGTCAGTTCGACAACTATATTCTGTGAGACCAATCTCCTGTGTACGTGTCAGCGATAGTGAATGAGTGGAGATTCCTCTTCTCGACTGCCTTCGTTCCGCAACATACCTATCGCTAAACGGGTCTAAGGCTTCCATTCAGTCCCTTGTCGACCAGTTTGGTGTGGCAGTTGAAGATAGCCAAACGAAAGCCGAAGTTGTAAATTTCACGTTCAAGCAATCGTTCACACAGAAGAATCGTACAAACATCTCGTCATTTGGCAATCGGACAGACTCCCGTATGGACAACATAGTAATAAACATACCTGGTGCAGAGGAACAACTGAAAGATTTGAGAGCATCAGTTTCGGATGGAATCCCAGTTAGATTTCACAAATAGTACTAGCTTCCATTTGTCGTGAATCTCTCGCCCATCACAAAGTGCCAAGCGACTGGAAAAAGGTGCAGGGGACTCCAGTATACAGGGTGGTCCATTGATAGTGACCGGGCCAAATATCTCACGAAATAAGCATCAAACGAAAAAACTACAATAAACGAAACTCGTCTAGCTTGAAGGGGGAAACCAGATGGCGCTATGGTTGGCTCGCTAGATGGCGCTACCGTAGGTCAAACGGATAACAACTCCGTTCTTTTAAATTGGAACCTTCATTTTTTATTACATATTCGTGTAGTACGCAAAGAAATATGAATGTTCTAAATAAAACAACACTTGACAATGGCCAAGGAGTGCTTGGCCGAAAGCTCGTGTAGTTTTAACCAATTGACGCGGTTGGAAACCCGAGAACATTTTATTCAATGTTATCGCCGCGAGACTCTGCATTCATACATGACTGTTTTAGTTGGACCACTTTTTTCGCTTTGTGATATTCGAAATGTTCAAATGTGTGTGAGATCCAATGGGACTTAACTGCTAAGCTCGTCAGTTCCTAAGCTTACACACTACTTAACCTAAATTATGCTAAGGACAAACACACACACCCATGTCCGAGGGAGGACTCGAACCTCCGCCGGGACCAGATGGCGCTGTACTAGTCACAAACGTATATGTACGTGGTATCACGTAACATTCCGCCAGTGCGGACGGTATTTGCTTCGTGATACATTACCCGTCATAAATTGCGGAAAAGGTCGATATCGTGTTGATGTATGGCTATTGTGATCAAAATGCCCAACGGGCGTGAGGTATGGTATGGGACTCAACTTCTGAGGTCATTAGTCCCCTAGAACTTAGAACTAGTTAAACCTAACTAACCTAAGGACATCACACACATCCATGCCCGAGGCAGGATTCGAACCTGCGACCGTAGCGGTCTCGCGGTTACAGACTGCAGCGCCTAGAACCACACGGCCACTTCGGCCGGCCGGCCTGCAACAAATGATGATGCCCAAGTAGGTGTTTTAGCTGCTGTCACGGCTAATCCGCACGTCAGTAGCAGACAAATTGCGCGAGAATCGGGAATCTCAAAAACGTCGGTGTTGAGAAGACTACTTCAACATCGATTGCACCCGTTCCATATTTCTGTGCACCAGGAATTGCATGGCGACGACTTTGAACGTCGTGTACAGTTATGACACTGGGCACAAGAGAAATTACGGGACAATAACAGACTTTTTGTACGCGTTCTATTTAGCGACGAAGCGCCATTCACCAGCAGCGGTAACGTAAACCGGCATAATATGCACTATTGGGCAACGGAAAATCCACGATGGCTGCGACAAGTGGAACATCAGCGACCTTGGCGGGTTAATGTATGGTGCGGCATTATGGGAGGAAGGATAATTGGCCCCCAGTTTATCGGTGGGAATCTAAATGGTGCAATGTATGCTGATTTCCTACGTGAAGTTCTACCGATGTTACTACAAGATGTTTCACTGCATGACAGAATGGCGATGTACTTCCAACATGATGGATGTCCGGCACATAGCTCGTGTCCGGCTGGAGCGCTATTGAATTGCATATTTCGTGACAGGTGGATTGGTCGTCGAAGCTCCATACCATGGCCCCCACGTTCACCGGATCTGACGTCCACGGATTTCTTTCTGTGGGGAAAGTTGAAGGATATTTGCTATCGTGATCCACCGACAACGCCTGACAACATGCGTCAGCGCATTGTCAATGCGTGTGCGAACATTACGGAAGGCGAACTACTCGCTGTTGAGAGGAATGTTGTTAGACGTATTGCCAAATGCATTGAGGTTGACGGACATCATTTTGAGCATTTATTGCATTAATGTAGTATTTACAGGTAATCACGCTGTAACAGCATGCGTTCTCAGAAATGATAAGTTAAGAAAGGTACATATATCACATTGGAACAACCGAAATCAAATGTTCAAACGTATCCACGTTCTGTATTTTAATTTAAAAAACCTACCTGTTACTAAATGTTCGTCTAAAATTGTGAGCCATATGTTTGTAAGTATCACAGCTCCATCTATCACAAAGCGAAAAAGTGGTCCAACTAAAACATTCATATTTCTTTACGTACTACTCGAATAGGTAATAAAAGTGGGGATTCCTATTGAAAAAAACACAGTTTATATCCGTTTGACCTATGGCAGCGTCATCTAGCGGGCAAACTATAGCGCCATCTGGTTTCCCCCTTCAAGCTAGACAAATTTCGTTCTTTGTCGTTTTTTCGTTTGATGCTTATTTCGTGAGATATTTGGCCCGGTCACGATCAATGGACCACCCTGTATAAGAAGGGTAAAAGCACTGTCCCGCAAAATTACAGACCACTATCCTCGAACATATTCTCAGTTTCAATATAATCAATTTTCTTGAGACTGAGAAGCTTATGTCCGCGAATCAGCGTGGTCTTAGAAATCACCGCTCGAGCGAAAATCAGCTTGCCGTTTTCTCGCATGATATACTACGAACTACGGATGAAGGGCAACAAGCAGATTCAATATTTCTAGATTTCTGGAAAGTATTTGACATAGTATTTGACACAGTGCCGCATTGCAGGCTGTTAACGAAGATACGGGCATGTGGAATAAAAAAAATGGCTCTGAGCACTATGGGACTCAACTGCTGAGGTCATTAGTCCCCTAGAACTTAGAACTAGTTAAACCTAACTAACCTAAGGACATCACAAACATCCATGCCCGAGGCAGGATTCGAACCTGCGACCGTAGCGGTCTTGCGGTTCCAGACTGCAGCGCCTTTAACCGCACGGCCACTTCGGCCGGCCATGTGGAATAAGTTCACATATATGTGAGTGGCTCAAAGACTTCTTAAATAATTGAACTCTGGACAGTGAATGTTCATCAGCGACAAGGGTATCGTCAGGATTGTCCCACGGAAATGTGATAAGACCGCCGTTGTTCTCTATATACATAAACGATTTGGCGTACACTGTGGGCAGCATTCTGCGATTATTTGCTGATGATGCTGTGGTGTACGGTTAGGTGTCCATGTTGAGTGTCTGTAGGAAGATAAAAGACGACTTGGACAAAATATCCACTTGGTATGATGAATGGCAGCTAGCCCCAAATGTGGAAAAATGTAAGTCAATGCGGATGAGTAGGAATGTTCGGTACAGTACTACTAGTGTCCTTCTTGACACAGTCAAGTTGTTTAAATATCACGTTGCAAAGTGATATGAGATGGAGCGAGCGTGTGAGGACTGTGGTGTGGAAGGCGATTGGTCGACTTCGGTTTATTGGGAGAATTTGAGGAAAGAGTGGTTCTCCCGTAAAGGAGACTGCATGTAGGACGCTGGTCCTGGTGTTTGGGATCCATACAGGTCGGACTGAAGAAAGACATCGAAGCAATTCAGAGGCGAGCTGCTAGATATGTTACCGGTAGTTTCGCACACCACGCGTAAAAATTGAGATCAATTTGATGCCTAAACATTATCATGTTATGATTCCAACTTTTATTATGAAACGTTCATAGGAAAGATGTCACAGAAATTTTCAAAAAATGGTTCAAATGGCTCTGAGCACTATGGGACTCAACATCTTAGGTCATAAGTCCCCTAGAACTTAGAACTACTTAAACCTAACTAACCTAAGGACATCACACACACCCATGCCCGAGGCAGGATTCGAACCTGCGACCGTAGCAGTCCCGCGGTTCCGGACTGCAGCGCCAGAACCGCACGGCCACCGCGGTCGGCAGAAATTTTCCACAGACCAGCAAACGTGTACTGCAAACCATAGAGAAGCAGTCAAAGAATAGCGATATTGGTATTAAGTATCGAAAAATCGTGTTTTTATATGTTGGTATCATAGTCGTTGTATATATTCATGGTGACTGGTACAAATTCTGTAGATGGTGTGTGGCAATGCAATTAGTAATAGATAAAGTTTTGTGTTTGTAGTTAGTAGCATCTCCAAATCTACTCCACTTCCTTACCAAATCTTGTACAAGACCTGTCCTGACCCATTTCTCAACGTATGTAAAGCTGTGTCTATGTTATATAAAAAGTATCTTTGTTGTTTGAATTTTGGGTTCAGTGTCCCTCTTGTGAAGGGAGCTTAGGTAATTTTTTTTTGCTCGGCGAAATTTTTAATCACCGAGATGATTTCCTGAGAGTTAAATTCGTTTCCTTTTACGGTTAAAATTAACCCTAATGCTTAATAATTGCTCATATAAGTTTTCTTCTTTTTCTATATTTTTATGAATGACCTCCATGTAAAACCATTTTTGGCCAATTCTTCACGTATTAATCAGTAGTAGTCTTTTTTGTAATATATGCATCATATATATGTGAAAGTCTCTGTGAGTGCAACTATTAAAGGGCAGAACATCGGCGGGCCGCCTAGTGAGCCTGCGCATCAGAGAGTACGGGACTTGCTGCAACGGCAGGTCTTGTGGAGCCTTGCTATCAGCTGTAAGGTAGTGGTGTGGCGAGCGGTCGTGGCTGTTTCCACGCCAGAGGGGAGCGGATGCTGGTTTTGGCCCAACCCCAGACTGTCGGCAAGCGCAGATGGCGTGGCGCGGGGCAGAGCATCACCCTGGTCGCTGATCCAGGCCAGGTGCAGGCATGCGGCGCTGGGTTAGCGTGATGCGGAGGAGCGTCGCTCGCGCACACACAAGCCAGATTTGGGCACTGCCCGTGGTACAACCTGAAAACATAAATACAGTCTGGCGGCAGCATGGCTCCTGGTCTATTGAGACGCAACCATCTCAGGAAGACGTATCATGGCACAGCGGGGGGGGGGGGGGGGGGGGGGGCATGCGACAAGTACAGAGCTGTGCATCTGACCGCTACCAAACGGCACCTGAAGTGGACGTTCCCTGCTTGCTGAGCGAAGGCTTGAAGAAGAGCTTATTAGTGCCTTCCTCGTGCGGGAATATCCTGACGAACATTGCATGGATCTACCAACCGAGCAGTGCGCAAACGATGATGATGATGGTATGAAGACCGAAGTGACGAACCTGAATTAGTGAGCATAAAAATAGAAATCAAAATCGCATTATCCTATAAGTAAACACATAAAAGATTGTAAAAAAAATCAAATCATTTGCCCATGACCATAATTTCTCATCTTACTAATTGTCATACGATACTCACAACCATTGCACTATTAATCACCACGTGTCGCAGGAATCCCCACATACCTTCACTTTATTTTGCAGCCGGCCGGTGTGGCCGAGCGGTTCTAGGCGCTACAGTCTGGAACCGCGCGACCGCTACCATCGCAGGTTCGAATCCTGCCTTGGGCATGGATGTGTGTGATGTCCTTAGATTAGTTAGGTTTAAGTAGTTCTAAGTTCTAGGGGACTGATGACCTCAGATGTTAAGTCCCACAGTGCTCAGAGCCATTCGAACTTTAACTTACAGATTGTTGCCTTGATTATTTACCAAATATAAAATTGCATGCAGTTTGTTTTGATATTCATCTTCCAGGGCTTCCATATTCTGGTCTTAATTGTACCTAGTTGTAGGTGGTGGCAAATTGCAACTTCTAATCATCTTATAATGTGGCGTCACTGAAAATCAAACACTATTAGTCCCACTTCATACACAAATTCATCAACCAACAAGTGGTGAAATCGACTCACAAACATCCCAGTACAGTTGCAAACCTCACAAAATCATCCTCACTAAGAGGGAATAAATACACCACAACTGAAATTTATCATAAACAACCACCTTACAACCATTTACTCGCCACACCACCACATTCTATGCCGTTTCACTCATGAGAATAAAAGTTTTATCTTACTGTTAGAGATAGCCCCTCATTTGACCCTCATAACCATTCATAGTCTGATGTTATAAAATTAAGCAGCACGCTCCTTTTCTGCTGAAAATAAGGCACAACAGTTAACATATTGGGAAATTCTTCATAATTCATAGGAAATAATACACTTTAATTTCACCCACACAAGAAATGAATCAAAAACATAGGGGAAACACTTCGTTGCGATGTCAGAGGTGCATGATCGTCTGCTGCTTACTCAATATACGGTTTTACGTTGTAGATGTGTGCTGGCCCTTCGACTTGCCAGAGCGAACGGTTTCTACTTCAAGTGCGTTCGGATGTGGAATACACTTGATTCTGTATGGCCCATTGAATAAGATAAAGAACTTCTTTGATAACCCAGCACTGTTATTTGAGTGCTTGTGTGAGCGTACAAGTAATTTCTGACGTATGTGAAAAGCTGTGTTCCGCACCTTCTTTTTGCAGGCTCTTACGCGAGCTTCTGCAACACTCTATATTTTTCAGGGCAAGCTCCACAATTTCAGATCGCCGTAACCTCGGTTCCGCTAGCCAGGGAACCACCTCTTTTATCTTACTTGGGGGATCCTTGTTTTTCAGGACTAGAATCGGTGGAAGCATCGTCGAGGTATTTGGTAATTCATTCAGTATATTCTGGAAACCGGATAGTTTCGTGTCCCACGTCCAGTGGTCACGTTGGCAGTATAACTGACGCAATTTCCCAATTTCCTTCATCCACCTTTCTGCTGAAAGGCAGAAAAGGGATATAAAGATCGGCCTAACCCGCTTTCTCCGAAGCATACACTCCCAGTGACGTGATCTAAATTGTGGCCCGTTGTCCGAGATCACATGCTTCACAGCCCCATCCTCCTGTAAGAAGTGGTTAGCGAACACGGCGGTACGGCCTCCCCGATGGCCCTACACATTGGGCTGAGACAGACGAATTTTGACGTCTGCTCTACTGCCGTTCGTGGAGCGCACTAGTGGCCCGAATAGGTCTATTGCCGCGAGATCCCTGAGTTTACTGGGAACGATTGGGTGCATTGGTGCGGCAAATGATACAGTGGGCAGCTTGGTTTGCTGACAGGGCCTGCAAACCCCAATTACTTTACGGACACCCGAAAGCATATTATTAAAATAGCAGGTTTCCCCCAGTTTCTCCAAGCACTTCCGCGCACCAAAGTGACCATAGCTCACATGCATGTACAATATGAGCTTATTCACCAGTTCCTCAGGAATCGTTAACAGCCACCTAGAGTCATCCAGGGCTCGCCTCTTAAATAGGACACTATTCTGTACAATATAATACTGCCTGATAGCTGCACGAGATTTATCGTGCCATTTCTCCTTGATGTCACATAAAATTTCGTCCTTGTTTTGCTCCACCCCCCCCCCCAATTCCTAGTGATGTAGTGACATAATTTTCAAATGCCTTGTTCTGTAGGTATAAATCACTAAAATTGTTTTCATCTATTGCACTATCCTCAGCATGGGTGAGCCCGATAGGCATCTGAGACAGAGGATCTGCAATAATGTTCTTGTGCCCAGATATATTCAACCGTGAAATGGCGTTCCTGGAGAAACACTGTCCACTGTCCTAGCCTACCATAATTAATCTTGGCACTCATTAAGAATTGTAAAGCCCTATGGTCACTGTACACCATAGTTGTGGGTCCGAACAAATAGTGCTGGAATTTCTTGAACGCCCAGACAATCGCCAGGGTTTCAAGCTCTGTGACAGAGTAGTTCTGATCACTCCGTGAGAGCACACAGCTGGCGAACGAAACAGTTTTCCAGGTAGACGAGTCCTTTCCACCTTCCGTCTGGAACAACATCACTCCCATCCCAATCAGTGAGCTATCTGTCATCAGACAGAACACCTGATTCAAATCTGGGCACATGAGCAATGGAGCGCTAATCAGTGAATTTTTTAGCCCTTCAAATTCGCTGTGTGCTTGCTTGTCCCAGATCCCGTCAGTGCACACAAACGAGGGGTTGACAAAACAGTGAGATTTAAAAATCTTTTGTAGAAGTTGCAGTCCCAAATAACCCCTGAGCTGGCACTTTGAAGCAGGTGTCACACACTCCACAATGGCTGCAAGTTTGTCGAGGTCTGGATGAATCCCATCTACTGACACAATATGATCCAGAAACTTTATACTTTATGTGTCTGAACTTTAATTTGTCCAGATTCACAATCACCCCAACTTTCTTGAATACCTTGAGCCCAGTTGTATTCCTTTCATGACTTCTCTGCAATGAGAATGTCATCCACATACACAGTTATGCATGCTCTCAGGTCATCAGGTAGTATGCTGTTCAGGCCTCTTATGAAGGTGGCTGAAGAAACATTCAACCCAAAAATGAGGCATTTAAACTTGTAGCAACTTCCATAGCAGAGGAATGCAGTGTATTGCCTCCATGACAAATCCAGCATTAGTTTGCCAGTAGCTGGACCGGAGATCAATAGATGATAAAACTTTCACACCGTGAAGGCATTACAAAAGTTCCTCCAGTCTTTCTGGCCTATCCATTTCCGACATATTAATCATATTTATTTGTCACGAGTCCAACACCAAATGCACAGACTTCTCCTGCTTTGGTACTATGAGTAATGGCGAGTTATAGGAGCTCCTTGCTCACTCTATTACACCCTGTTCCAGCATCCTACTTATTTCAGCTTACTCTTGTACACCAGTGGAATATGGTAGGGTTTAACAAGAAACGGTAGATGTTCACACAATGTAAAGTGGTACAGAAATCCACTGATCACCCCAGTGAGTTAGAAAATACTCGGGCATGGCTTCTCAGAACATGACACAGTACCACTGGATTAGTGTCTGTGGCTCTCGCACCGGCAATACACCTGTCCACAATGCCCATGAAAACAGCATTCCTCTCATGCTCACTAGATTGTGAGTCCAGGTCACTAATCAGATTTGCAAAAACCTCCTGCACAGGTCACAACTCAGTTCTAACATGTAATTTCAGACAGCTCACCTCAGACTCCTTGCACAAAACACATTCCTCAAAAATTAGACTGACGGGGCTGCTCCTGGTGATGACAGTTATAACACCTCCAGCCACATCAATTAAGGCATGGTGTGCATTCATAGAGTCAGTTACCAATATCATGTTCATTAGAGGCATCACAAAAAAAATTGAACTCAAACTCACGACCTTGACAAATGAACTTTACTCGAGCCTGTATTTTAATTTTGATGCTTTTTCTGTATATTGTGCCCCTGAACGTGGTTCTTCTCGCCTGGAAAGTCGGCCAACTCCCCGTCTATTCACGCCTTCGAAACGCTGCCTGTCTGATAAGTGACAAGGGGCTGCCTGTATTGAGGACACACCTAAGGTTGACTTCTCGAAAGGAAACAGACAAGACTGCACTTACCACTGGCACACAAATACTGTGGCCCTCCCTCAACAAATCTTCCCTAATGCTGTCTTCCTCTATCGAACGTGCTCCATTGTTGTCAATAGCACTGGTCCTCAGTAAGTTGGCGCCTTCTGCGTCAGTCAACTGTCATTGTTCCATTTGATTAGGGGAATTAGGCAGATTGGGTCAGGGGTTTGCCCTGTTCTCAGGTGAACCATGTTTGTGGTATAATTGGTTGTAGTTGATTCCATCTGAATAGAGGTTGGCCTCACAGTGGTTTCATGTAAAAGTGAGACTGTGTTGTAAAACGAATTAATTCAAGGAAATATATGTATAGCCTCTATCCCAATGTATGCTTTGCCTATCAAACACCACTCCTTCTCTGATTTGTGTTTGTCATTTTTGATGTTAGAATTATCAGCCAGTTGCAGTTCCAGAAGGAGTAATAAAATTTGTCGTTATTTTGTAAACTTAAATACACCACTGTTCTCATGCATACTCACTCTAGTATTGACTGTTTTTATTTTATTGTGGTGGTACATGGGTACACCAGCAATTTAAGGTTCAGTCTTATTAAATTCATGAATTTCATTATTAATTTGAGTTCTGAAAGTGACCACAGGCATTGGCAACGAAAGTTCAGTGAGTAAATTCACTAATTCATTTATAAAATTAAGGGTGGAGCTCAAGATTTGAGGTTAATATAATACATGTAAAAAAAAAAAACATTTAGCATCACTCAGACATATAATTATGCGTGAAGCAAGCGTCTGCTTGCAAATGTGCTATTAGCCGTCTTTAGACATCATAGAGAGGTATTGTTAGAGCGCTTTCATTGGGGTCGTTTCAATATAGATAACAATATTTCCATGTGATACAACGAATTTCAGTTGTCATTAAATATACACTGATGGAAAAAAATCGCATCATGAACTATTTGAGCGACGTAAAGATGGCATCTCTTCAAATTTAACGCCAGTCGTATAATAGTGGCGCTAGTAGCTGTTAGTAAAAAATGCCTTTAAGCCGACAAAGAAACCGTTATCAACACCTGACTGAGTTTGAACGAGGTTGTGTAACAGGGCTACGCGAAGCTAGATATTCCTTCTTGCTGAAAGGCTTGACAGGAATGTAGCCACTGTACATAACTGCTGGCAGCCATCGTCACGAGACAGTATGGGCTCTGGCCGGCAACGTGGCACTTCCGAGAGGGAAGATCATCGTGTTCGGAGCATGGCTTTGGCACATCGCACTGTTTCTGCAACAGCAATTTGAGCAGCAGTTGGCACCACAGTGACACAACGAATTCTGACAAATCGATTACTTGAAAGATAGCTCCGAGCCAGAGGCCCCGCAGCGTGCATCCCATGTACCCCAAACCATCGCCATTTGAGACTTCAGTGGTCTCAAGCGAGAGGGAGGGTGAAGGTTTGTTGTTTTCTTCTGAAAACTAGTTCTGCCTCGGTGCCAATGATGGCTGTATGTTGGTTACAAGGAGACCAGTTGAGGACCTGCAACCAACCTGTCTGGCCGGCCGCGGTGGTCTCGCGGTTCTAGGCGCGCAGTCCGGAACCGTGCGACTGCTACGGTCGCAGGTTCGAATCCTGCCTCGGGCATGGCTGTGTGTGATGTCCTTAGGTTAGTTAGGTTTAAGTAGTTCTAAGTTCTAGGGGACTGATGACCACAGCAGTTGAGTCCCATAGTGCTCAGAGCCATTTGAACCAGCCAACCTGTCTCTGTGCTAAACACGCTGGATGTAAGCCTGGAGTTATGGTCTGGGCTGCGATTTCGTGTTACAGCAAGATCACTCTCGTGGTTATTCCAAACACTCTTACTGCAAATGCGTAAGTCAGTCTGGTGACTCGCCTTTTTTCTTCCATTCATGGACAGTATTCCAGTGAGTGTTTTCCAGCAGGATAACGTTCACCGATATACCTCTGTTGTAACCCAACACACTCTACAGAGTGTCAGTAAGTCGCCTTGGGCTGCTCGAACACCAGATCTCTCTTCATTCGATCACATATGGGACATCATCGGACGACATCTCCACAAACAGCATTAACCTGTCGCGTATTGACCGACCAATAGCAAAATTCATGAAACTCCATTCCATTAACTGACATTCGGTACCTGTGTAACACAACACGTGCACGTTTTCATGCTTTCATTCAACGTTATGACGGTTACACCGTCTATTAACGTACCAGCATTTCAAATTTGGAATGCCATATTTTGCGCATACGCTAACCTGTTATCATGGAGTGTAAGTACCTACTGCGTTACCTAGACAAATATATTCCCGAAATTTCATTGCTCTGCATTATCTTTCGGTGATGCGAAGCTTTTGCATCAGTGTAGATAAAACTGTAGTGCCTACAGCAAAGAGAAAGAACCCAATGTTATCTGATTACAAGATTAGTGGTGATCGTCAAGAGCACGTCAGATCATGGAAGATTTTAGGAGGTAATTCTAAGAAATCATTGGAAATACTCTTCTTAAAATGTAGCACATCTGTAAAGGAAATCAATACAAGACGCTAGTACAACCAGCTATAGCGTGTTTTTCCTACGTTTAGACCTTATCGAATAGGCATAGCAACAGACGTCCAACGAATTCAGAGAAACGCTGCTAGGATTGCAACATGTTTTGCAGCCTATACTAAAGTCTAGCAGAAATTCTGTGGGAACACAAATGGGAATTCCGTGGAAGGAAAACGATGTTGTCCACGCGAAATGCTGTTGTGTGAATTGAAAGAACCCATATTCGAAGTAGACTGAGAGACCAACATAGCGTACACGTGCCGAGATCGTGACAACAAGATGAAAGACGTTAGAGTACTTTACAGGGACATACGGACACTGGTTTCTCACTTGATCAGGACCAGAGCGGGGTAGGAAAGAAAATCAGTACCACTGGTTTCTTCCGTCATGCATTGTACAGCTACTTACAGAAAATAGAGCTACAGAACAAAATGAGATGATCACCTCTCTGTTTGCGGCGTTCGCTGCTAATAAGTTACATTGTTTTTTCAGTTTCGATGGACTGTGAGCGAATGGAAGCGATTGTGTCTGCCTGTGATTGCTCCGCTTCGGACGCCTTCCGTCGTTTGGAGTTTTGTCGATAGTTGTAGAGCTAGACTTTGGAGCACTTCAGAGATATTTGCAATCCTCAATGGCTCTCTATGAAACGGATCAAGTAAACGACATTCTGAGCCAGTGCCCGACCTCTAGTCGAATCGGCGTATCCCGACCACAACTCCTGGGTATCTAATACCTAGGAAAAGACTGATACTTATGTCCTAAACACAACTTGATCACCACGATGTTTAGCCTATCTGTTTTAATCCTCTGATTGCTGGGCTAGTGTGGATTACGGAGGTAATGCTTTCGTGGCGCTGTGTTTCTTCATGTTGAAGTGGAGCGTGTCTTACTGGTATTTCGCGCAAGCGGCGGGTAAATAAATAGCCGTAAAGCATTTCCCTGGTCACCAGTCTCTGCTATTCTCACTCTTATCTGTAGACTGACGAACCGCGCGATATCATTGTTACTTGCTGTGTGCTTCGTTGTACCAGCGTACTTCATACCAATCTGCTGCTGACGTCTCTGCTACACAGGCCATGTTTGCTGTTGTGTAACCTGTGACGGTGAGTGAGCTGTAATTATGGAACCGGTCGTGGGCTGGGACCCAACCGCATGGGAAAGAGATATCTTTGTACCGTCGTTCTCGGAAACGCGCACATTGAATTGTCACCTCCCCTCGCAGTATATAAACAGGGGACATGCTCAACAGCCTGGGGCGCGTGCGCAGTCGATGTCTAGTGCACGCACAGGGAGCAGCGTGGCAGCCCCACGTTCAGTCGCAGTATTCCGAAGTACGCACGGACGCCTTGCTAATCTCCGAGGGGAGGAAACCGCAGTAGACGTAAGCTCTATTCTTACTGCTTGTCGAGTGAAGCTATTTTCAGTAGCTATGGCTGAAACAGAAATCGAGAGATATGTAATATTGTTTTATTGTTAATATCCATCTCTTGCTGAAACATTTCACTGCTAATGTCACTGTGTTCTTTTGCTGTTTCTACATATAATCGGAGTTGTAGCACGCCTTCTTAATCAACGCACACAAATTAAAATGCGAGCAAACAAACTGTACTTTTTTTGCCATTTTACCTTTAGACAATGTATGTAAATGAACTCCCCAAACCATATGAGTTACATAGTACGTGTAGTGGATCTTATCACATTGGAAGATGGAAGCTATTTGCCGCAACCGGTTATGTAATTATTTTATATGCATTTAAGCGATCGGGACGTAATAAATTAATATGCAAACACAACGATATCATATTTCCTGCTGACAATTTGTCAATTTTTAACAAACTTTCATTTGCGCCAGGCAATGAGTGACCGGGGTGACCGAGCGGTTCTAGGCGCTACAGTCTGGAACCGCGTGACCGCTACGGTCGCAGGTTCGAATCCTGCCTCGGGCATCGATGTGTGTGATGTCCTTAAGTTAGTTAGGTTTAAGTAGTTCTAAGTTCTAGGGGACTGATGACCTCAGAAGTTGTCCCATAGTGCTCAGAGCCATTTGAACCATAAACAGAAATCCTCTTCAAAAGCTATTAACGTCTTGCTATATACTGTTCTGATTATATTGTGATAATTAGTTTCACTAGAAACCGTTATTGCAATAAAATGTTCCTTAAGCAACACAGTGTGAAGACATCTACGGGTTGTAAGCAGTGTCTGAATTCGAGTAAAACGCTTTAAGTATATGTGAATTTATTGCCACTGTATGTTTTGGGAAGGTAATTAATATTTCGTGTAACTTTAATATACTTCAGAACTGCTTAGATGACTGTCAGTAAACTGCTATAGGATTTTTAATAATCACTTGCGTAAAGAGTAGTAGAAAACGTAACAGTTAATGTTATTTTTCATGATCGCAAACGCACGTTTCCCTTGCCTGTTAGAAACATTTAAGCAGCTTGAGACATAGTTGTCATCATAGGAAATCAGTGACTTGAAACTATAAGTCAACTGTTTGACTTTTCATTTAGTTGGACGTAGAATCCTGTCACATAAGTTTTCAGACTGTGAACCAGAGTATGTGCGCTGCTACCAAGTGCAGATCCTCCTATAGGTAGCTGCCAAAATGTGACAGTGTTGTGACCGTGTTCGTGATCTGCGTGTGTGTACAGTGAGTCAAGTGACTGTCAGGAGACATATAAGGTATCTTTAGCTGTAGTAGTAAAAAATTCATTTCTGATCTCTGTCATAGTTGCCAACACTTTGGTCTACTTCAGAGTTGGTAGTATGAGTATATTCTTAGAGAATCTTTTCCTCCCCGGCCACTGGAAAAAGATAAGGTGCGGTAAAAAGGAAATTACTGTGACACACTGTCTGAAAATTCTCCGACATTCACGAAGGGCAAGCGCGTCACCAAGGTAGCTTTCCCAAGCGACATGCATGTTGGATGCCAAATATGTACCCGTTATTTTACTAACACTGGGAAGCCCGTCCTCTGAAAGGACATGTCTACTGATCAGGCTGCTGAGGCATTGATGAAACGGGAGTTACACCCACGTTGCATCACCCATTTGCCTCTGCAGAAGAAATGTGTAATTTGAGTCTTTGTAACAGAAAGGCAGACAGAAATATTTCTCCGAAAACCTGTCGCAAGCAACGAAAATGAATCATGAAGGGTGAACATAATATCTCCCTTTAGAAATGCAACAAGAAGAACAATCAGAATTAAATAAAAGTATGCAATACTAAATACAACCATTATCGCGAAATACACTCCTGGAAATGGAAAAAAGAACACATTGACACCGGTGTGTCAGACCCACCATAATTGCTCCGGACACTGCGAGAGGGCTGTACAAGCAATGATCACACGCACGGCACAGCGGACACACCAGGAACCGCGGTGTTGGCCGTCGAATGGCGCTAGCTGCGCAGCATTTGCGCACCGCCGCCGTCAGTGTCAGCCAGTTTGCCGTGGCATACGGAGCTCCATCGCAGTCTTTAACACTGGTAGCATGCCGCGACAGCGTGGACGTGAACCGTATGTGCAGTTGACGGACTTTGAGCGAGGGCGTATAGTGGGCATGCGGGAGGCCGGGTGGACGTACCGCCGAATTGCTCAACACGTGGGGCGTGAGGTCTCCACAGTACATCGATGTTGTCGCCAGTGGTCGGCGGAAGGTGCACGTGCCCGTCGACCTGGGACCGGACCGCAGCGACGCACGGATGCACGCCAAGACCGTAGGATCCTACGCAGTGCCGTAGGGGACCGCACCGCCACTTCCCAGCAAATTAGGGACACTGTTGCTCCTGGGGTATCGGCGAGGACCATTCGCAACCGTCTCCATGAAGCTGGGCTACGGTCCCGCACACCGTTAGGTCGTCTTCCGCTCACGCCCCAACATCGTGCAGCCCGCCTCCAGTGGTGTCGCGACAGGCGTGAATGGAGGGACGAATGGAGACGTGTCGTCTTCAGCGATGAGAGTCGCTTCTGCCTTGGTGCCAATGATGGTCGTATGCGTGTTTGGCGCCGTGCAGGTGAGCGCCACAATCAGGACTGCATACGACCGAGGCACACAGGGCCAACACCCAGCATCATGGTGTGGGAAGCGATCTCCTACACTGGCCGTACACCACTGGTGATCGTCGAGGGGACACTGAATAGTGCACGGTACATCCAAACCGTCAACGAACCCATCGTTCTACCATTCCTAGACCGGCAAGGGAACTTGCTGTTCCAACAGGACAATGCACGTCCGCATGTATCCCGTGCCACCCAACGTGCTCTAGAAGGTGTAAGTCAACTACCCTGGCCAGCAAGATCTCCGGATCTGTCCCCCATTGAGCATGTTTGGGACTGGATGAAGCGTCGTCTCACGCGGTCTGCACGTCCAGCACGAACGCTGGTCCAACTGAGGCGCCAGGTGGAAATGGCATGGCAAGCCGTTCCACAGGACTACATCCAGCATCTCTACGATCGTCTCCATGGGAGAATAGCAGCCTGCATTGCTGCGAAAGGTGGATATACACTGTACTAGTGCCGACATTGTGCATGCTCTGTTGCCTGTGTCTATGTGCCTGTGGTTCTGTCAGTGTGATCATGTGATGTATCTGACCCCAGGAATGTGTCAATAAATTTTCCCCTTCCTGGGACAATGAATTCACGGTGTTCTTATTTCAATTTCCAGGAGTGTACAATATAGAAGAAAAATAAAAAGGGGTCAGTTTCAATGTGTGGTATAGTTAGAAGAGGCTGACCATAGTGTTTTCATAGATAACTCACTTCTGCGAAATTTAAACTGACATACAGTCACAATGGATTTGAGAAAAAAAAATGACACATCTTGCCCCAGGTCACTGTAGATTCTGTGGTGTCACCGCCAGACACCACACTTGCTAGGTGGTAGCCTTTAAATCGGCCGCGTGTCGCCATTATCAGTTGCTATTGATATTGTGAAGAATGTACAGACAAGAGCTACGTTCAACATTGATGGATTAAAGTTAAGTATTCCACCAAGTACCATCTTTTTTCGGAAGTCTGAATTCCTTGTCCTGTTCCAGACCTCACGCCAGCCTGCGTGAGCTTAAACACGTGCCTTTCGGCTTCCTCCAAACTCCGTGGGTTGGCTCCCTCCAATCAACAACAGATTCAAATAATCAGTCTGAGATTTTCTGAAAAATAAGTAGTTCATGAAAATAGCAAATGATCTTGCACAAATAAATTTTTCGAGCATGCACATAGACTAATCAGTGCAGTTTGTGTCATGTGTTCCTGTACAAAGGAAGTAAACAACGATAATGATGAATGATAAACAATGATAGAAAATATCTGATACACTTCTAATATTTTTAAGTCTTACACTGAGACAATGACATACCCAACAGTGATAAAAAATTACAAGTACGCTCCTCATGTTATTTCAGAATTATAATGTAGTGATACGTTGCGAACAAAAAACAAGAAGAAACACTTTAAGTCTCTCTCACTCTTCCTCTTTGTACTGTTTCATAAACGTGGGAGAATCACAGGGTGAAAAGAGGCTTGAGTTTCGATGTTTGTTAAAAGAAAAGTGATAGAAGAACAAGAAAGACCTGCTGTCTTCTGTAGGGCAACGGTGTAATGAATCCAGTCCGTAATAATGGAAAACGATCGCGAAACAGAAAACGCTTGCACGAAGGGAGCAGGTAACTAGGAACCATGTGGAGACCAGCAGTATCACAATATTGCTAAGCCAGAACAGATAACTGAATATAATTAATTTTCCCATGATGTGCTACAAATACAAAAGTGACAAGTCCTGGATTTGGTAGAGCTTTGAGGCTAATGATCATCGACTGAACTCTCTATAATGCAAATGTATTATATCATTAGCCCTTATTAATTACGTGAGCTACAGAAATACAGTTATTTGTTTCTTTATGTTGGTATTTTGGGAAATAATAGTTCTCTCTTGGATGTGATAAGCGCTTAAAATCTATTACGCAAATTTGGCACCTGTGCCAATAATCGACATACACAGATTACACTTAGTACAACATACGTATTCTAAAGGAATGGGGAAGTGAACTCATACCCATGATCAGATGCATTCAAAGCAAACGAGATTCATACACTCGGAACACACAGTGCGACCTCCAATGAAACTATGGGCTCGGCTCTGAGCACTATGGGACTTAACATCTGTGGTCATCAGTCCCCTAGAACTTAGAACTACGTAAACCTAACTAACCTAAGGTCATCACACACATCCATGCCCGAGGCAGGATTCGAACCTGCGACCGTAGCGGTCACGCGGTTCCAGACTGAAGCGCCTAGAACCGCACGGCCACACCGGCCGGCATGAAACTATGGGAAAAGCAACCCAGAAGGATGTTCATTAATGTAAGTGCTAAGAGGAAAGGCTGTATTCCGAATGATGGCCAGTGGTCTCGGAAATCACTCCACTTGAGACGGATCTAACACAAACAAGGCTTAAAAAACAATAATTTTAAGAAACCGCATGACTGCAATAAACTGGCGGAAATGATGAACGTATGTGTGTTCAATAACCAGGTCAAAGTGCTATGAAACGCGCAAAACTAACATTGACTAGATATTCGGTGAGCAAGGAAAATATGCTTCCAGTTTAGCCCATAAAAACTAAAACAAATATAATGCATAAAACTTCAGTTAAGAATATATATGGGCGTGTACATATGAGAAGGTTAAAAACAAGTTATCAGTCATTATAACGCTGACAGGTTGGTATCGGAAGCAGAATGATTTTTCAAACAAAACCTGGAGTTTAACACCAATAATAATAATTTCAAGAATTATAAGGAAAATGAGCATGAAAGATTCCACCAATCCCAATTAAGGGGAGATTTCAGTAAAAGACATGAGCCGTGGCTGGCTCGAGTCCTGCTTGTCTTGGGTTAAACTATAGTTGCCGTATTATGGTTTTATTTCTTCTGCAGTTATCGCGATAATATTGCTGTCCTCTCCATGAGTGGCAGCAGCAGCGTGTATCGATACTAGTACTGCTGTACTATCTTTGGTGTGGCGGATGTAGTTTCCGGCTGGGCGGTGTGTGACCAGTCGGTCGGTTGGCATGGAGCAGCAAGGAAGTCTCCATCTTCCATAGTAAACCGAGACTAGCAAATGTCTTTGCACACAATATTGCACAGGTAAAAGATACACCAAATTTATGGTACGCGAGAATAGGGACAGAGTAACCTAATTACAGGTGAAGTCTACCGATTGGAGATTTCAGATCATTAAAAGGAAGCTATTTTCTTTGATCAAATGAAACTGTATGGTTCTTGAGACGTTTTCAAGTCTCAAACATCTGTGACGTATACAGGGAGTTCAATTGACACATGGAAAGTACAAGCCAAAAGTAGCTAAAAAGCTGCAATAAACATGTGTTCACAAATGAACTGTTGTCCAGATACAACACATTTTCCGTTGCGGTTCGTCGGTGTCTACGAATACTTGGAATATCTGAACGTTAAAATAGGTGTTCGAAATCTTGTCCATGCGTCTGAATGCCACATTGAACTCGTCTCTTAACTGAGTTGCGACTTCTCTCAGACAGTCCTTGGGAATTCAGTAAATGCTGGAAGGCTGCTTCAATCCGCAAACGTAATTCCTCAAGAGAGTTGACCTCGGTAGCGTAGACCAGACTTTTGACATGACCCCACATACAGAACACCCTGGGATTTAAATCCAAAGACGTTGGAGGCTATGGGTCAGGCCCTCCTCTATCTATCCCATGTTGAGCATACGTCCGAGCTAGACGCCGGCGCTCCCGTAAAAGAGAATGTGCTGCAGAACCGTCATGCATGAACGACATGTTCAGGGGTCGGTTCAGTGAAACATCGTCATGTACATCTGGAAGTACAGTCCGCAGAAACCGAATGTACTGTTGTGCGGTTAGTCTCTGTGGTAGCAAGTATATCCAATTATGTGTTCTCCGAGCAGTCCTGCCCAGAGGTTCAACGAATAACGTTTCTGATGTCGTGATACTTGTATTGCGTTAGGATTGACATCGGCCCAAATCTGACAGTTATGGTAGTTATAAATACCGTCATGGGTAAATCCAGCCTCATCCGTGAACACAATACTGCTTACAAACAGGGGATTCTGGGTACACTGTTACTGCATCCATTGGGAGAAATTCTGTCTTGGCGGGAATTCCTCGTTTTTGAGGCTTGCGCTCGCTGGAGATGATATGGATAGAGGACTTACCGATGTAAAATCCGCTACACACTGCTATGACTCAGGAGACGCTCTTGGGTAGAAATCCTCCTTGTTGAAATACTCGGACGTTCGTGTACAATGCGTAACATACTTTCCTCAGCACCGGCTGCTATGGATGGGGGTCGACCTTCTCGTACATGGTGTGCGAAATTCTTGGTTTCTTTAAGGCGCTGATGTAACCAGCTAAATGTGCGCCTCAAGGGCAGCCGGCGGAGAGGAAAAGCTTCTCCATGCAATGATGGAGACTCAAGGGCACTGTTATTCGCTTTATCATACAAGAAGTGCATGTCAACATACTCTTCACTGATGTAACCTCTGTCCATGGTGCCTTCACGTTTGTAATTGATTGTGATGCCGATACGGCACAGTGCACGGAGGGGGAAAAGGGAAGTAGTTGCGCATGAGTAAACAAAAAAATTGTCGATTGAAAATTTTGAGATGCCAACGTGAATACTGCAGAATCCGGGGGCGTTAGTTCTCACCTCGAATTAATGCGATTCCACGCTACGGTTGATTTGTGGACACAGGACCTTTTTAGCTACTTTTGGCCTGTACTTTACATGCGTGAATTATTGACTGTCACTTCTGAAACAACGTGCATGTGCAGACTAGAAGGGACGAATAAAAATTTGTACCAAGGTCAGGATTCGAAATCCGGTCTACTACTCACTATTAGGCAGATGCACCAACCGCTACGCCACCCTGGCGCAGTAATGATGCCCAACTGCACGTGACCTAGTGGTTAGCGCATCTGCCTAGTGAGCAGAAAACCTGGGTTCGAATTCCGGACTTGGTACAAATTTTCATTTCTTCTTTTATTGAGACTTGAAGCCGGCCGGAGTGGCCGTGCGGTTCTGGGCGTGGCCGTGCGGTTCTGGGCGCTACAGTCTGGAACCGAGCGACCGCTACGGTCGCAGGTTCGAATCCTGCCTCGGGCAGGGATGTGTGTGATGTCCTTAGGTTAGTTAAGTTTAATTAGTTCTAAGTTCTAGGCGACTGATGACCTCAGAAGTTAAGTCGCATAGTGCTCAGAGCCATTTTTGAGGCTTGAAAAGGTCTCTGGAATAAAATCGTTTCATTTGATTAAAAGCACCTATGCCTAGGTTCCAGGCAGCATCCTCCCTTTTCGTTCACTGCCGAGGTGCCATTCCAATATATTTGTACTTCTAGTTCAAGGACGATACCAAGTGGGCTGAGGCGTGAATGAGAATTTTGATGAGGAGGGAGGCGTGCTAAGGTAGTCCGCGCAGTTGTGCGAAACCACTGTGCCTGGGTGGCGTAGTGGTTAGTGCACCTACCTGTTGAACAGGAGAACTGTTGCAAATTTCCGTTTGTCGATTCAGTCTGCATGTATACGTATTTTATTTGAGACGGAAATTCACGAAAAGGAGATGAATGAGGGAACAGAAGTTATTAACCAACTCTACGGCAGATACTGAATTTAAGGCCGTAGTGAATTAAAGACCGTAAATTCAACTAAATACCTAGAAATTACAGTGATGAACAACTTAAATTGGAAGGAACAGATAAAAAATGTTGTGGGGAAGGCTAACGAAAGAATACGTTTTATTGGCAGGACACTTAGAAAATGTAACAGATCTACTAAGGAGACTGCCTACACTACTCTCGTCCTTCCTCTTTTAGAATAATGCTGCGCAGTGTGGGGTCCTCACCAGATAGGACTGACGGAGTACATCGAAAAAGTTTAAAGAAGGCAGCACGTTTTGAATTACCACGAAATATGGGAGAGAGTGCGTAACCACCCTCTTACTAATCGGCCTAGCCTGCTTGCGATATAAAATATGACCGTGGATCGCGTGTATGCCTAATGGACTTTTTTATAATTGTATAAGGCTATCTTTCCCGAAGAAGTGACACCGATAGGTAGGAGGAAAGTATACAACCGACCCTTCTGATGGAAAGTATATTGAAAATGAAAGTAATTAAACCGAACAGGACTATAATTTGGAAAATGAAAGTTATTTTGTGCATTCACTCGCGAATAACACTGGACAGAAAGGGGTACCACTGATCATGAATCCAAAACTTACACTTATGAACGAAAAGGCAGTAATTAACAGTCGCCAGCGCACTAGGGCAATTTACATCCAAAATCCTGTACAAGATGATGGGAAAGAAAAATATGTATTATTAAACACTGACGTGGCAACTAAAGGTTGTCACGGTTTTTTTGTTTTTTTACTAATTTTAAGTGACTATGTAATGATAAACAAATCTGAGAAGTCACTGTTAGGTTATTTTGAAAAAGGCAATCGAGTAGTGATTTGAAAATATGCAGTTAAACTATATGTTAGTACTGAACTTCGTTACGTGAACAATGACTGTCGGTGACCTCAGCACAACGCCATCAGAGAAATTTAGAAAAAAAAAGCAAGCACTTTGTTTCTTTGCCATTAGTTATTTTGCAAATAGGATTTGATATTATTGTCTGAACAACTGAGCTTTTTTAACTGACTTGAACAGAACTAAATACTAGAATACGTACCAAACCAAACAGCCATATGCTCCAAGCTATATGTAAAATAAATAAAACTTCTGCACTCTTAATTTATGCATTTCATTAGATTTGGATTTTTTCCAGTGATTGATTCTCAAGCTTGAAAAATGAAAAAGCTTTACTTTAGTCATATACTGAAGCGTCAGTTGTACAACAGTTAATTGAAATAGACTGGGGCTAAAATTCTTAAAAGAGAAATTATTCATTAATAAACTGGCTGCAAGTATTCAGTTTATTTCTTATGTCACTCAGTTAGCATATTAGGAAAACAAAAGGAACAAGGATCCCGCTTGGCAACAATGTCTGGGGGCAATGAGGACACAATCGCCCTGAGTTTAACTGATTGTTATTTAAATAAATAATATCCATCAAATCACATTCAGTTGTGCTGCTGGGTTAGCCGTTAATACTTTCTACTAATGAACAGTCTTACTTCAGTGCTGTGCATACGACGAAACTCGGAGCCGAAGACGAAACTGTGTTGCTGGAACTGCTGCTGTCGTTGAAGACGGTAGCATATTGTGGAGCCATGGTTAATTATAGGAATGGGCAATCGTAATTAATGCAGCCTCTTCCGCCCGTCCACTGTCCATGCTCCTGCTCTAGACATCTGGCCGACGCGTGTACATGATGCCGCCGAAATGGTACACTCTACTGCGAGAGCGTTAACACCACACTTCCGCACACTACAAGCGCTGGAACCCGTCTCCTCTCTCCGCGCGCTCTGCGGAACAACTCCCTACCCAAAGATTTTACAGCGCACAAGCACTGCTATTATCGTTGCTAGTCGATGCAAATAACAATTCCTTTGGCTTTTTCCCAGAACTTATAAGTTTCACAGTAAAACACAGATATATACAATGAAACGTCAACAGACTTCTACCTAAATGTACACATACAGTGAAGCAATGTCGTTACTTATTAAAAGAAGCATTTAAATTATAGATATTTACATACAATTAAAAAAAATTATATATCGTCAGCAGGTGCCATGCATCCTGCATTTTCGGTGTTACAAGTGTCACTGAAATGGTACAGGATTTGGGATGGACATCATTGAAACAAAGGCGTATTTCGTTGCGGAGGGATCTTCTCACGAAATTTCAATCACCAACTTTCTCCTCCAAATGCGAAAATATTTTGTTGGCGCCGACTTACATAGGGAGAAACGATCACCAAGATAAAATAAGGTAAATCGGAGATCGTACGGAAAGATATAGGTGTTCGTGAAAGAAAAACGTCTTCTAACGCAATACCACTGTTACTGGTAGATATCCCGAAATGTGAACGCGCAGTTCTGCATAAGTACTGAAGCAACAATATAATGCTAATACAAAAATTGTTACAACACACTATAAGTCAAACTAAATACTTCTATGACTGATGCTTAAGCGTAACGGAGAGAGAAGGTCTTACCCAGCAGATGCGGTGCAAGTGTAGCGGGCGCGTTCATGGCCTGCGTGTAAGAGCCGTGGGGTGACAGGTCAGGTATCTTAAGCAGGAGTAGTAAAAAATTTCGTTTCTGAGCCCGGCACAACAGTGACCATCGCTGGAAGTACTCTAATATCCAAATTTATTTTTAACGCTTAAAATAGCTTTGTGTCTGTAGTTCCATCTACAAGATTACGTCTATTACAAAAAAAGGCCAGTTTTCATATTCATACAGCTTTCTTCGTAATGCTTCTCATAGATTACTACGCCAGATGCGGAAAGTGTGACGTTACAGTTGATGTTACATGCCATTTCATGATTATAGAATGTAGACAAATAAGCACGTTCAACAGGAGATTTCTCGCTGCGTTTATGTAGTCACTCCCATGGTTCTATGTTCAGAAGGAGAGGCTGTAATTAAGAACTTTTGCTCTCACTGAACCCTTTCCAGCCCACAGGGTCCAAATGGACCCATTTCAGTTTTCGATATTTCTGCAATATCCACGAAAGCCCATTGGTTCCACAAGGCACCATTGCAATCTTATGTGTAAACAAGATAACTAGATGTCAGCACCAACAGGATGAGTACTGAGTCCGAGAATTTTCAAGTCGAAAATAATATTTTAATTTTTTTTTTCTACTCCAACATAAAATCTGCGCTGCAAAGGGTTAATCGCAGGTGGATATTCCACAGTAATAATTTTTTCTGCTTTATTATATACAAATGAAAAAAGTCCATCTTTTGCAACTGAATGTTTAATTTGTATGTACCAAACATGTTTCGCCTATTCATGCTAGGCACCTTCAGTGATCTATGATATGCAACAAAATAGTACATATTTTAATTAGGAATCTTTAGTGATTCTTAACAGCTAATTTAAATTACTTAACTGTTTACAAATATACTGTTGTGTGTTTTTACACTTACATACATTTGCATGTACTTTTCATGTATTCATCTGTTCCTTTGCATGTACTAGAATCATATAGTAGCGATTTTTCCACTCAATAGGTCACATCTAAACATTTCACCGCACATTACCTAAACTGTAGCATACTTGCATGTGGTCCTTCTGGAATGCTTTAGGGATGACTGAGGGATCATGGAAGCTGTAGAGGGTGAGAGTAAAATGGAATGTTGGGCTGCGGTGGAGGGCGGATGGGTGGTGGGGCTGTGAGTGAGCGTGTGTGTTGTAAAATTTTATTATTATTTTTTTATGGAAAACTGTGAATCAATTTGAGTACTGTACTACTTTTACTCTTTTGGTCTTGAGGGTATTGTCGTTTCATTTAGGAAATTCTGTAGAGTAAGCATTCCCTTTCTTTTGCTGTTCTGGCATAAGACTACCATATCTATTTTTATCCCAGTGTGAAGGTGATTTTCTTTTATTAGACGTTGTGCATTAAGTGTCCTTATATGTTATGTGTACCTGACGTTAAAATTTCTTGCGGTCATCCCGTTATATTTAGAGTGTTGTATTTTAATTTATACACTGCTCGGCCAGAACATTATAACTAACGACATGTTACCGGATATAAACCCGTCCACGCGTTAGCAGTGTCAACTAGCTTGGGATGACTGCTAATCAGACACACACACACTGTGCATGTAGTATCAGTGAGCGTGCTTCAAATGGTTGAAATGGCTCTGAGCACTATGGGACTTAACATCTGAGGTCATCAGTCCCCTAGAACTTAGAACTACTTAAACCTAGCCAACCTAAGGACATCACACACATCCATGCCCGAGGCAGGATTCGAACCTGCGACCGTAGCAGTCGCGCGGTTCCAGACCGAAGCGCCTAGAACAGCTCGGCCACCGCGGTCGGCAGTGAGCGTGCTATCCGAGAGTAGAATGGTGTTTGAGCCAGGGCTGATTGTGATGGCACGGAGACGTGGTATGGGCATTTCGAAGAATGCACGACTTGTCGGGTATTCGAGGAGTGCTGTGATAAGAGTCTTCAACACGAGGAGCAACCAAGGTGAAATCACGTCCAGACGTCGTTGGGTAGGGCAGAAATCCCTTATTGCAGATATTGGACGTCGTAGGCTGGGCAGACTGGTGAAACAGGACAGGCGGCGAACTGTGGCGGCACTAACATCAGACCTTAATGCTGGGCAGAGTAAAAGTGTGTCTAACACGCAATGGTTCGAACATTCGCAACAAAGGGCCACCGCAGCTGAATACCCATTCATATGCCAATGTTAATACCACGACATCGGCAACTACGACTGAAATGAGTACGTGACCATCGGCACTGGATGTTGGTGCGTGGCAGAGCGTTTCATGGTCTGATGCATCCCGGTACCTTTTTCATCACGTTGACGGGAGGGAGCGAATCCGTCGTTTTCCAGGGGAACAGCTCCTTAACCCATGTAATGTTGGACAGAGACAAGCTGGCACCGGCTCCATTATGCTCTGGGGAACATTCATGTGAGCATCCATGGTCCAGCGCATCTCTTGCAAGGCACCGTGATGGCCAAGGAGTATCATACATCCCTTCATGACGATCATGTTTTACGACAGCAGTCACATTTTTCAACAACACAGTGGCGCGTTCCAATTGATGTGCTCATTAACCCCCCCCCCCCCTCCCCCCCCCCCCGTCCCCCACAACTCGCCAGATCTGAATCCGATATTCTAACTTATCTGCGATATTCTTGATGTCTAATTCCATTGGGAACTGCGTGCACCACGACCCTATTATTGTCAATATATTTTGGATAAATGGCAGCATCGGATGTAAATACTGAAATCCTTTATTTCAAAGTCCGACTTCGGTCACTGTGTGACAATCCTCAGTGCAAATGATGGACATATCGGCTATTACTTGAAGATGGTGTCTGGTGTTTCGGACATGTCCGAAAGAACAGATAGCATTGGTGATCTATCAGCTCTCGAAGAATGGAATTCAGACCATTAACTGCTTACAGGGATTCATAAATATCAACGGGGACAGTTGAAAATGTCTGCCCCGACCGGGACTCGATCCCGGGATCTCCTGCTTACATAGCAGACACTCTATCCGGCTGAGCCATCGAGGACACGAAGGATAGTGCGGTTGCAGTGACTTATCTCTGGCACGCTCCCCGTGAGACTCACATTTCCAACTTACTGTCCACACACTACATTTGTAGTGCCCCTGCCCACTATACTCATTACTCGCGGCAGTCAGTCTACCGATTGCAGTAAGAGTTTGAGCAATGTGAGTGCATCCGCACTAAGAAAATCGTTAGCCGGTAAGCCTTATCTATATAAAGATGGTATCTGTTTTTTCGGACATGTCCGATTCATAGAGGAATTAGAGAAGACACAAACAATAGCGTGTTTCGTTACACGTTTATTTGGTAAGCACAGAAGCGTCGCTGATATGATCATCCAGCATCACTGCCAGGCGCTGAAAGAGAGGCGTTCTCCATCACAGTGTGAATAATTGTTAAATTTCCGAGAGCGTATGCTCCTAGAAGAGTCAACAAATCTGTTGCTTCTTTTAACATGTGTCTCGGGAAAAGACCATGAAGACAAAAGCAGAGAGCTTCGAGCCCTCACAGAGGCTTACCAGCAATTAGTCTTCCCACGAACCATCCGCAGCTCGAACAGGAAAAAGACAAGTGACACTCCGCAACAATGAATTTGCTGCTGTGTAAAAACAATGCGAGCGTTATGTAATAGAGTGCGTTGATTCCGATTTTGCAATCGGATATGTTGCAGCACGTCTGGATTGAAAGTTATAGCTGAAAGTCATATGATATTAAAAGCATGTACATGGGTTAATATGTAGCTGCATCAACGAGTCGTGTTTGACATACGATTGTGTGAGTGTGTATATGTGTGGGTATTCTCAAGGTTACTCTGCTTTATGCGTCTGTGGAAAGATAAGTGTGCACTAGTAAAAATAAAAAGACAGGCGTGGACAACTTCTAACTAGTCCGCTCAAGTTCCAACTTGTCCATAAGCTACAGAATGCAGGCATGTTTCAACATGTCTTATAAAATTAGTTCCAGTGCAGTTTCTCCTGTTTGTCCATTAGTCTGATTCAGAGGTGACTGGAGAATAGTTCGTACTAGTGTGGTTCTGTGTTTTAGTAATCAACAGTCACAGTAAATTGCGTTTAAGTGATTTCGTATAAGACGATTCGGTAATTTGGTATATGGGGAATCAGTAACCGAAATATGAATAGGCGAAGTTGTGTGAATTTCCGGACTGCTGTAAACGACGTCCGACTAGGGCAAGAACATGATCAGAAAGCTACATATAGCTTACAAACATTACTTCGGATGTGATATCGTAGATCAAACAAAATCCTGGGTTCATCATGTCTGTTGCATCGTCTATTACCCCGGCATAACCCAGTGCTTAAAGGATAAGCGAAATCTAACGCCTTTTGTTGTTCCCATGATTTGGCGGGAGCGGAAAGACCACTATTCGGATTGCTGTTTCTGCTTGACCAACATATCCGGGTACAGAACAAGTCAAAAATGGTGTATCCAGATTGCCAGTCTGCCCTAAAACCTATGACGAATCGTACGGATTACCCGGTATCAATTCCTCTTTGTACCGATGCAATTAACAACGAAGAAAGTGATGCTGAAGGCAATGACAGTGACGCCGGAGCTATGGAATGCACGAATGATTCCGACAATGACATTAAAAAGCCACATTTGATCAGCCAAGCGGAACTGGATGAACTGCTTCGCGATTTGTCCCTATCGGAAGAAAAGTCTGAACTGTGGGTTCCACACTGAAGGAGTGGAACTTACTCAAGAGAGGTGGTACAATTAAGCATTTTCGAGATCGCCACGTGAAATTCGATGGACTCATAAAGGAACTAGATAACAAATACGCAACAGAAGAGTGCAGCTCAAGTAGTCTCAGAGCTGCACTATTACACAATGGCAACCAGAAACCGTCAACTCCTATTTCTCATGACGTGGGAATTCAGGAAACCTACGAAACAATGAACACTCTCTTGATGCTGATTAAGTATTCTGAGAACACTTGGAATATATTCGGTGATTTGAAGATCGTTGCCCTTCTGCTAGGAATACAGACTGAGTATACAAAGCATATGTGCTTTCTTTACCTGTGGAGTAATCGCATTGACAAGAGTCACTATATAGTCAAAAATTGGCCACCCAGAAATTTATCTGTAACCTGACAACGCAACGTTCAACATGTTCTTCTTGTGGATCGTAAGAAGATTATGAGACTGGGTCTTATGAAACAGTTTGTTGCAGCAATGGCTGAAACAAATAGTGGTTTTCAGTACCTAAAAGATATGTTTGGAAAGTTGAAAACTGACGCAAAATTCAAAGCAGGAGTTTTCACTGGACCAGAAACACGGAAGTTGATTCGAGATCCACAAATCAGATTGGAGCTAACGGAACGAGAACTAGGAGTTTGGGACACATTTGTGCTTGTCGTGCACAACCACAGAGTAGACAACTATGCAGAAATTGTGGACAACTTGCTAACAGCCTTCCAGCACCTTGGGCGCTGAATGTCACTAAAGATGCATTCGCATCTCACCTTCTTTACGAGAAATATGGGGGCCGTGAGTGACAAGCACGGTGAAAGATTCCATCTCACTTTTAAACCACGTCTTTGTCAATCTTAGTGTAACTAAGGCCCCCTAAATCATTTCAGAGGTAAATAAACATTTTATAATTCACTTCTTAATTATAATGTTTAGTGTTTTCATTCCAAAGTACGAACGTTAATTTTCCAAAAATTTTTCACATTCGCAGTTCAACCTAGTTAATAGCATTGTTCTTGATAACTTTTACACGTACATAACATCTTTTCCTGACGTGCCAGAACAAATCCGACAGCAGTTCTGTATTCAGCGCCTATGAATTACTATAAGGGACATATTTTAAACCCAGTAGAAGTGAAAATATTTTATTTTGTTGCATGGTGCAGTCAACCCTTCTCCGCATCTCATAAATTGTCTTGCGGTTTAGAATTGTACTCATAGATGCAGAAAAGCAGACTTGGTCGTAGGAAAAGTCAGTATTCTTGTTTTATGGAAAAAAGTGTAGGTCGCATCTTTGTTTAACTGTTGATCGAGACTCTTTTGTTCGTTACAGAACAAATAAAATATTATACAGCCTGTGTCCGGAAGAAGTATGACCTCGAGTCAGACTGTATGCTTTGACATACAGGAAGTTTGCATGCTATGCAGCATTATTTTGTGTTGTGGTGCAGTATTGAGTCTTTGCACTTACGTACTGAGGTTCAGGCAACCACAGTTGTTACAGGGTTTGGGTGGTAGCCGTCATATCAGGCGCGAGTGCCGTGCCCTAGAAAGCTTGATTACGTTATTTTTGGCACAGAGCTTGAATAACGTGTTACTTTGTTGAGTTAAATAATAGTGTTGCAGGAGGGATGGTCACTGCTGAGGGATACGGCAGGGAAGCAAAACATTCTAGTAAACGTGGGCCCTAAAACACGTACCACAGGAGCTGTAAGTACTTCGGTACTTCATCATTGACACTGTAAAACAAAATTCTGCAAGCTCTTTGCTTTCCAGATTTTGAGAAACTGTAGCATGGAGCAAAACAAGAAACAAATTTCCAATAAATATGGGCTCTAAAGTGCATATGTTAAGAGCTGTGAGCACTTGTTCATCTTCGCTACTGTGAAAGGCATTTCTTTCTCTGAACAAGTGCTCGAAGCTTAGAGTCTTTCCTATCTACGAGCCACTGAATAATTTTCCGCTCACATGACTAAAATATAGAGATCCAGTCTGGGTAAAAACTGGTCAGCTGGTCCCACAATGCAATGATGAAAGCGAAGAATGAGGAAATCAAAGGACATCTTTCCATAGTCATGAGAAAATATGTAAGGCAGATGAGTTATCCAATCCTCGGAAAAAAACCACCAAAGAAAAATATGGAGCTCCCTCAACTATGTGATAACTGGCGATGCTGTGACCAAAAATTCTATACACACTTTGGGAATGATGAATAATGGTCAATGTGGCTGCTTAACATCGGAGCAACAATTGGACCACATTTTGTACGACTGGCCAAAAACAAAATTTGTAGGTACTCGGACTTCGCAGGCGCAAAACCTGAAGCAGTCAAGTGACTAGTCTCTGCTGGGATGGAATATAGTTATCTCAACATTTTATAGTTACTGTCAGTTCTCAAAATTACGCAGGTTGAAGAAAAATTGGCGCACTCGGATTTTGCAGTGCGATTGCTCACCTTCTAGCAACACAAAAATGTCTGTTACAGACTTTCATCTGCGCATATTTCCGGCAGTAAATGGAAGTTTAAGATTGGCAATCTGGCAATCCTGTAATTTCTTATATGGTAACTGCCTGATTCTGTGCAGTTGGTGCAGTGGAAAGCGTTGCGGGTTAGCATGTAGGAGGTCGATGGTTCGGTTCTGGGTCGAGGTGAATTTGTTGCTAAGCGTAGTCAGCGAGGTACAGTATCTCGCGCCTCAGTCGTCATACAGAGATTACAATGGGTCTTCTACAAAATATTTGCACTTACGTACTCGAACACAGAAATTAAAATCCAATCGTTTTCATTTGTCAGCTTTAAAATAAGCCTTTTGCACATCGTGGACGCGAATTATTTCGCACCACTGCATCTGCTAGATTTCAAACAGGTTTTCTGTGTACCCTCCCCCAATGGCCCCATCGGTTAGTACCAATTTTTATTCTTGCTCAGGTCCATTACATTTCGTTAGGGCCTTAAATCACTAGGAGGGCTGGCAATGAGCTTTGCAAATAATTTCCAATCTCGATTACCAATTGTTCGTATTATCACCATGGAACCAGTAACTATGCCCATGGACATTGCGTCTGATAAGCGCATACTGCTTAGTAAATATCTCCATGCGTTAATATTGTTATTATTATTATTATTATTACTATCGATGGAAATGTGGAAACATCACGTCCATTACCGTGAGGGAAACAGCGTGATTCGAAAACGAACATTTCACAATACACAACCAGTGTCGGGAAGAATCAAACAGAATAAATGCTGTAAGAGAGGTGAAGCGCGTTAAGTGGAGCAGACCGCTGCGACTAATGATGTGTTTATACTGTTTGCGCTGTTCACCAGACAGTTGCTAGCGGAGTAACGCGACCGTAATAGACTTCATGTACGTTCATAAACATGTTGTATTTTCTTCTTGTGTCATTTTCAAAGATTGTGGCAGATGTATGGCACACACACATTATGAATATGTGGATATGCTTCTGGTCCTTGCTGCATCTGATAACCCGTCTGGCGTTGCCGCTCGCGAATATGCTGCTAGATCTGCTAGATATCCTGGTTGACGTCATGTAGATAAAAATGTGTTCTGTCGACTGGAGCTTCACCTTCGGGAGAGTGGTTCTCTCCTTCAGCCCTCGCGTGACAGACGTTGTCCATGGACCCTCCTACTGCAACTACTGCGGAAGTTATTCTGGAGGTCATGCACCAAGATCCCTGCGAAGTACATGCAGCGTAGGAAAGCAGCTGCTCGTCTCTCAACAGACGGTCGTTGACGAGAGGCAGTTCTATGAATAGTTCCAACAACAAGGGGCAGCCAACAAAGACTTCATAAACACTGTAATTGGGTCGGATGAAGCAGTGTTCACTCGTCAGGGTTGTATGCACAACGTGACGTTAACCCGAACGTCTCCCGCGACCTTGGATATCAGGTTCGCTTTGGCATCAACGTCTGGGCCGGAATTTTGGTAGACAGGAGTTTGGGCCTGTACTTGTTGCCTGACTGGTTGACTGCACGAAGGTATCATGTATTCCTCCCAAATTATTTACCTGAAGCACTGGAAGATGCTCCAGTTCATATTCGGCGGAGGTTATGGTTCCAACACGGTGGTGCACCTCCACGCTTTGGAATTAATGCGTCACGATATTTACACAGAATATTTCCAGGGAAATGGCTCCATCCATGAGGTCCAGTTGTACGGCCTCCGCGTTCATCTTACCTAAATCCTCCGGATTTCCACCTGAGGGGACACTTGAAGAAGCATGTGTATTCTACTCTACTAACACCTGTGGTAGAAGTGATAGGGGGTGATCATGCTGATCGTGTATCTGTGGTTGCAGCCATGTTGCGAAGAGTCCAGAGCTGTATGATCCAGCGGGTCTTGCAATGTTTTGACGTGCAGGGATCTGCTCTGAGGACAACGTATTCTTTTGTAAACGTCATGCAGTCATTAATTTGAAAATTATTATTGTCACTGTTTGATAACGTGTTACATCCGAGCGGACGTACTGCATGTAGCACAAATGACTAGTAGAGGCTGAGTTACTTAACTGAGCAGTCAACTTTAGCACCTCATTGTTTTTGTAGTTATTCTGTCCTATGACGGGTCATTTTTTTAGCCGTTTCTGATTTGCTTGACCGCGTTTTTGTTATGTTAACCATTACAGAACACTGTAGGAGGATACAAGATGCCTTGGACAGGATTTGTGATTGGTGTAAAGAGTGGCAGCTAACTCTAAATATAGATAAATGTAAATTAATGCAGATGAATAGGAAAAAGAATCCCGTAATGTTTGAATACTCCATTAGTAGTGTAGCGCTTGATACAGTCACGTCGATTAAATATTTGGGCGTAACATTGCAGAGCGATATGAAGCGGGACAAGCATGCAATGGCAGTTGTGGGGAAAGCGGAAAGTAGTCTTCGGTTCATTGGTAGAATTTTGGGAAGATGTGGTTCACCTGTAAAGGAGACCGCTTATAAAACGCTAATACGACCTATTCTTGAGTACTGCTCGGGCGTTTGGGATCCTTATCAGGTCGGATTGAGGGAGAACATAGAAGCAATTCAGGAGCGGGCTGCTAGATTTGTTACTGGTAGGTTTGATCATCACGCGAGTGTTACGGAAATGCTTCAGGAACTCGGGTGGGAGTCTCTGGAGGAAAGAAGGCGTTCTTTTCGTGAATCGCTACTGAGGACATTTAGAGAACCAGCATTTGAGGCTGACTGCAGTACAATTTTACTGTCGCCAACTTATATTTCGCGGAAAGACCACAAGGATAAGATAAGAGAGATTAGGGCTCGTACAGAGGCATATAGGCAGTCAATTTTTCCTCGTTCTCATCTGGAGTGGAACAGGGAGAGAAGATGCTAGTTGTGGTACGAGGTACCCTCCGCCAAGCACCGTATGGTGGATTGCGGATTATGTATGTAGATGTAGATGTACTATATAAAAGTTGGATTCGTGTGGCTTAAGAAGCGATGTGTACTCCAGTATTATATGGCAGAATGAAATTGGCAAATAAAACCACTACGCCTCCACCCACAATCGAACCCTAGAATTCCTACATGCTAACTCAACCGATATCACTGCACCAATTGCACAGCACTAATGTGATACGCCGTCGGAGGTAGTTACGTACATCTGATTACAGTGTTGCCAGATTGCCAATCTCTAACGTCCATTTACTGCTGGAAATATGCGCAGGACGAAATTTTGTGATAGCCCTTTTTTATTGCTGGTATGTGAGAAATGGCGCTGTGAAGTCCTAGTGCGTGAATTTTTCTTCACCCTGAGTAATTCTTTAAACCATACACTAAATAAATAATCTTTCCCCTTAGCAGTCGGCTGCCAGAATCTTGTGCCAGTTGAGAGATCATGAAGACACTTTTCCAGTTCTGTGGATACACATTACTTGCCTTTTTCATCTTTATCACGAAGCGAAGCGGCACGTTAATTAGCATGCTGGACTAGTATTCGGGACGACAACTGTTCAAGTCCACATCGAGCTATCCACTTTTAGATTTTCCATGGTTTCCCTAAACCACTTAAGGCAAATGAAGGATGGCTGCATTGGCAGGGCGGGGTCGGTTTCCTTCCGCATCCTTTGCTAATCCGAGCTGGTACTCCGTCTCTAATGAGCCCGTTGTCGACAGGGGGTTAAGCTCTAATCTTCCCGGCGGAGGTTCGAGTCCTCCCTCGGGTATGGGTGTGTATGTTTGTCCTTAGGATAATTTAGGTTAAGTAGTGTGTAAGCTTATGGACTGACGACATTAGCAGTTAAGTCCCATAAGATTTCACACACATTTGAACATTTGAACATCTAATCTTCCTTCCTCCTTGCAAACGCATGTTGTTGATTACTGCTTATTCTCCCACCTTTGCAAGAGATTGCCCTGAAACTCTGTCCACTCCTCTGCATCCTCTGACAAGGCTTTTGGAAGAACAAGGGAAGTCTTCAGCCTTTATTGGTGATAAATCCTGTTAAATATTTATACAGTGGCTGGGCTCGAACCCAGGGCACACGTTTGAAAGTCAAAGATTCTGCCATTTCACTGTAATGGGTCTTTTGTGTCGCAAATCCTCAATATAATTATCTGTGCCTATAAAAAGTATATTCTTTGTGCAGGAAACCCAGACGTATTGCAGCAGTGATGGGAACCGTACCAGATGAGCAAAAGGCCATTCCATCGTGGCTGGACAGAGCATTCATCGTGAGCGCACTTAAGTGTGGCGACCCGACAGTCGACGAATCAAGTGTCCAACTAAAGTCGATGGGCCAGGTTGGTGGTGGACTCCTAAGTGAAACTTACAGAGTAGTCTCTCAATTGCACTCTCTCGGAGAGTCCCATGAGCGGGAGACATCAGTTATCGTGAAGAGCTCGCCAACAGTGGGTGGCTTCATCAAGGAACTGGCGGACAGCGGTGTGTTCACCAAGGAGACGGTCGCCTACGGTAGCTTCCTGCCCGCCATGGACTCCGCGCTCGAGACCATCGAGGGCGAAAGCTGGAGGCCACTGGCTCCCAAGTTCTACCACCAAGGGTCGCAGCCTACCAGCTTCTTGGTGGTCGAGGATCTGGACGTCTCGGGATTCCACAAAGTGGCTCAAGGTGTCAGCCTGGATGTGGACCAGTGCAGAGCTGTGCTGCGAAATCTGGCTCGCATGCACGCCGCCTCGGCGACAGTACTTCATGACCAGCAGTACAACGAGAAACTCTTTCATCAGTCACTCATCTTCTCCAGAAGACTGGTGGACACTTTCCAAGACAAAAATCAGAGGAACGTGGACGGTACATTCGATTTCCTGGAAGATTACACGTGGTTTCAGAAATACGTAGACAAGATGGAAAAACTGTCGACGCATTTTGTGGGAGAGGCAGTGGATGTGGTGGAGCAGTGCCAGGTGGACTTCAAGGTCATGGTGCATGGAGACCTGCACAAGAATAACGTGATGTTCCGGGAAGATAGCGACGGCTTGCAGGTCCGGTTCTACGATTTCCAGGTGAGGAACAAGTACACGTTACTAATTATATATTTAACTGTCTACGGAGTTGGTAAACTGCAGAAACTCACGGCATTATCGTTCACTGTTATGAAAGCTTCTCACGTACTGTAACATCTACAGGTCTTCTTCCTCTTGTTCTTGTTCTCCTTCTTCTTCTTCACTCCAAGGAGTATAGGCTTGTAGCATGTTCCGTCTTCAAAAAAGCCAACTTTTCCTTATGTTCCTATATTTCTGTTTTCTATAGGGCTATAGTCTATGACGTATCCGACTATTCTTTCCGTCCCCATTCTTTCAATGTTCTTCTTCTAATTTCTTATCTCGTTTTCTGTCCTTCCATTCATGCAGAATATATTTCATTCGTTCCTTAATGCATTATGATCTCTCAGAGTGCATCCTTTTACTTTCCTTAACTTTACGGTATATTAATAATTTTTACTTATAGACCGTCTGACAGCAACTGAATAAAACACAATTTTAGTGCCATACGCGTTTCGCCTTTATTTTCTGCAAGGCATCATCAGTGGCCTGGAATATGTACATATGTTAGCTATTTTATTTACATTTTTGTCATTGTGCCTATAGGTTATAAACAGTTCTGGTGGTTGGTATTTCCTATTAAGTAGTAATGTTTTGAACTGTACTTACAGGTTGCGTGGACTATTTCCTACATATTACTCTCCTGTTGCATTTCTGGTGTTGTTCTTCTTCTTATGAACGCCAATTTGCGGTTTTTTCCCATTCCACAACACTATGCACTGAACGCTTGTTTTAAAGCAATGTTTTGGTTTCTGTTGCCGATTGTCAAATGTTTTTACCAAAGATCGAATGTTATTGCCAAACTTATGAGTGTAACTATTGAAGTATCTGTGGTCTGTTCGTGTATGCATTTGTGTGTGCGTTTGTGTATGTGTGTGTGTGTGTGTGTGTGTGTGTGTGTGTGTGTGTTTTGGTGTGATATACACTCCTGGAAATGGAAAAAAGAACACATTGACACCGGTGTGTCAGACCCACCATACTTGCTCCGGACACTACGAGAGGGCTGTACAAGCAATGATCACACGCACGGCACAGCGGACACACCTGGAACCGCGGTGTTGGCCGTCGAATGGCGCTAGCTGCGCAGCATTTGTGCACCGCCGCCGTCAGTGGCAGCCAGTTTGCCGTGGCATACGGAGCTCCATCGCAGTCTTTAACACTGGTAGCATGCCGCGACAGCGTGGACGTGAACCGTATGTGCAGTTGACGGACTTTGAGCGAGGGCGTATAGTGGGCATGCGGGAGGCCGGGTGGACGTACCGCCGAATTGCTCAACACGTGGGGCGTGAGGTCTCCACAGTACATCGATGTTGTCGCCAGTGGTCGGCGGAAGGTGCACGTGCCCGTCGACCTGGGACCGGACCGCAGCGACGCACGGATGCACGCCAAGACCGTAGGATCCTACGCAGTGCCGTAGGGGACCGCACCGCCACTTCCCAGCAAATTAGGGACACTGTTGCTCCTGGGGTATCGGCGAGGACCATTCGCAACCGTCTCCATGAAGCTGGGCTACGGTCCCGCACACCGTTAGGCCGTCTTCCGCTCACGCCCCAACATCGTGCAGCCCGCCTCCAGTGGTGTCGCGACAGGCGTGAATGGAGGGACGAATGGAGACGTGTCGTCTTCAGCGATGAGAGTCGCTTCTGCCATGGTGCCAATGATGGTCGTATGCGTGTTTGGCGCCGTGCAGGTGAGCGCCACAATCAGGACTGCATACGACCGAGGCACACAGGGCCAACACCCGGCATCATGGTGTGGGGAGCGATCTCCTACACTGGCCGTACACCACTGGTGATCGTCGAGGGGACACTGAATAGTGCACGGTACATCCAAACCGTCATCGAACCCATCGTTCTACCATTCCTAGACCGGCAAGGGAACTTGCTGTTCCAACAGGACAATGCACGTCCGCATGTATCCAGTGCCACCCAACGTGCTCTAGAAGGTGTAAGTCAACTACCCTGGCCAGCAAGATCTCCGGATCTGTCCCCCATTGAGCATGTTTGGGACTGGATGAAGCGTCGTCTCACGCGGTCTGCACGTCCAGCACGAACGCTGGTCCAACTGAGGCGCCAGGTGGAAATGGCATGGCAAGCCGTTCCACAGGACTACATCCAGCATCTCTACGATCGTCTCCATGGGAGAATAGCAGCCTGCATTGCTGCGAAAGGTGGATATACACTGTACTAGTGCCGACATTGTGCATGCTCTGTTGCCTGTGTCTATGTGCCTGTGGTTCTGTCAGTGTGATCATGTGATGTATCTGACCCCAGGAATGTGTCAATAAAGTTTCCCCTTCCTGGGACAATGAATTCACGGTGTTCTTATTTCAATTTCCAGGAGTGTATATTTTTTTGTGCCGATATATATTTTTTTGTGATGTGTGTGTGTGTGTGTGTGTGTGTGTGTGTGTGTGTGTGTCTGTCTGTCTCCAGATGATGTGGGGAAGAGTTTTCTTTTTTTTCTTTTTTTATGTTTTTTATTATTTTTTGTTTTGTGTTATCATTTCCTTTTCTAAGTGTAGTAGGGAGCCTGTGCTGATGTGTGTTTGTTCATTTATCACATGTTTGTTTTCTGCTATGGCTTTCTGGATGTGGAAGTTTTCTTGCATTTGTACAAGATGTTTGTCATGGTTGCTTATTCTCATTATTTTCATTTCTTGTTCCATGTTTGTAGGATGATGGTTGTAGTGTTTTAAATGCTCTGCAAATGTAGAATGGTTTGTTTCATACTTCCAACATCTGATATGTTCTTTGTATCTTGTTTGAAAATTCCTGCATGTCATGCCTATGTATACTGCATCACAACTTTGACATTCAAGTTTATATATTCCTGATTGTTGGAATTGCAGAAAATAAAGGCGAAATGCGTATGGCACTAAAATTGTGTTTTATTCAGTTGCTGTCAGACGGTCCATAAGTAAAAATTATTAATATACCGTAATATTACACGCAACTGAGGAAGACAGGACTATAAAAGTTGAAGATGTTCCTTAACTTTTTTTTTATTTTTTCTGACTGTATCCTTCTTTGGTGTTTCCTGGTTGTTATCCAGGTCTCACTTTAGTATGTGAGCATAGGCGTTGTTATTACCTTGTAGAGTTTTGTCTTACTGTCTTTCTTTGTTTTATTGGCTAATGTTCTACGTATACTGCCACATGAAACATATTCAAATTATTGGAGATGTCATTTTCATATTGATAACATATATTAGATACCTGTTCAAATGATTTTCAATTTAGCATTATTTTAGAACATAGTATGTGCTTTCCTCTAAAAGCCGTACATTTGGTTTCATTTTCTGATATTTTCAAGTTACAGAGTTTACCCATTGAGTCCAAGCGATGAAGAGCAAATTGTAAATCACCATATGTCTTCCATATAATTATTTGAACGTCAGCAAATAGTATAGTATTTAAATGCGTTAAAAACTTTTTAATATTACTGGAGAGTACCAGCGATATATAGACGGTTAAAATTCTAATCAGTCTCGGTCGCAAGGGTTTATTAAAATTAATAATCGTACGTCCAAATGGTTTCGATTTTATCAAAAATTACCTTGAGACCATGTCTCGTCGGATGGTGAAAAGAGTCGACGGCTGGGGCACTGGTCACTGTCGGAGGACACAACTGGTAACTGATCAATCAGGACTGAATAGTATTTTAATCTAAATGTGTATTTCTAGGAACTAAGTTTACCGATTAATCAAAATTTCGTTGTTTAAATACAACTTCTTATGACCTTTAGTAAGATTCTTGTTCTGGTCTCTTTTCAGTTATCTGCCGCACTATTCTAATATTACTGCATGATCACCCTTTTCTAGAACCATTTTGCTCTTCCAATAAGAGGGCGTCAGCTATTCTTTTCAGTCGGTTATTAATTATTGGTGTATGTAATTTATACCTAGTGTTCGACAGTCTTATTCCTCTGTAGTTTTCACAAGCACTTGTAATTCCCTTTTTATAGACTGATGTTTTTTCCGTCACTCTCCAAGAATCAGGTATCATCTGAAAGTTCCAACTTCATTTAACAGATGCAGCAGCCTCAGCTCTAACATTAAAACACAATATTTAATAATTTCTGCTTTAGTATTATCGCATCCTGCTGCTTTTCTATTTTTCATCTGCTTTAATGACTCTTGGGTCTAAGACGGTGCAGTCATGGACTGTGCGGCTGGTCCTGGCGGAGGTTCGAGTCCTCCCTCGGGCATGGGTGTGTGTGTTTGTCCTTAGGATAATTTAGGTTAAGTAGTGTGTAAGCTTAGGGACTGATGACCTTAGCAGTTAAGTCCCATAAGAATTCACACACCGAGCGAGGTGGCGCAGTAGTTAGACACTGGACTCGCATTCGGGGGGACGACGGTTCAATCCCGCGTCCTGGCATCCTGTAGGTTTCCCGTGATTTCCCTAAATCACTCCAGGTAAATGCCGGGATGGTTCCTCTGAAAGGGCACGGCCGACTTCCTTCCCCATCCTTCCCTAATCCGATGAGACCGATGACCTCGCTGTCTGGTCGCCTTCCCCAAAACACACACACATTTTGAACATTAATGACTCTTGTATCTTCCCCAAGGTAATGTTGTCATCTTGGTGTATTTCATCTCTTGTTCTTTGTTCTGGTCTACTTTCATTAGTTCTATTTTATCATTGTTTTCTTATTTCATCCTCTTGTTCTGGTCTATTTTCATTAGCTCTACTTTTTCTACCATAATGCCTGATAGCGTTTTATCCATGCTTCTTTGTATATGACTTGTAATCGTCCAGAATGGTTCTCTTGTCTGTTAAGTTTTTTTCAGGAATTTATATTGCATGTCTTGTCTACTATGTAGATCAATTTCAGTGTTTGATATCATTCTATCACGGGTTCTTGATGAGCTGCTCTCACTATTTTATTTACGGTAGAAGTGTACAAGTTAATGAGAGAACTGAATCGGAGTCGCCAGTAAGCGTATTTGAGGGTATTGTTGTAAAATCCAGTTAGGACTAAGAGCACAGGTCCTCAGAAAATTGAAAAAAATTGACTTTTCTGGCTCTTGCACCAAAGATATTGATATTTTCAAGTAAATTCTACACCGATATTGAATTCTTCATCACTCAGAAACCAGTAATGAGAAAATAAATTAATAAACAGTACTGAAATAGGAATTTCCCAAAGTTTCACCAAGCGTACGTTTGTTTATAAATGTTGCACGTAGTGTTCTCATTGATTTTTTTTTGAGAGACATGCGACAGTTTATCATAAAAGTAGGGGTTCACTGATGGAATGCAAGCACACCAAGTAAAGAGTTAGTAACCCTAGCCGACACCGCGCTGATACCGAGTAACGCAGCGTCCAGTCTTGATAATGACCTCAGTTCGGTGAGGAAGTTACTTGGGTGTATTGTATTTGGCGTCCTGCCCACTCCTCACTTTCGGGTGCTTAAAGGACCCTGCTTTCTCGGATAGTTATACAATAGTTCAAGAGATTCACATTAATGGTTTCTTATTACAATAAAGTTTACTGACAATACTTAACTTTGATTTACAACAACGTGTCGCAAGTTATGGGCGCTATGCAAACAGTCAGGGTCCTTTTCTGTATACAATGTACATGCAGGAGATTAATACAAGGCACAGGTATCAGTATAACAGTTAGGATGTCCGCGTCTTCTACTCTCCGGCTCTACTATTGCCGGTCTGCTACCGTCACGCCGAGGCTGGCGGGAAAGGCACTTATATTCTCTTCTTGTAGAGGCCACTCCTGTCGTGGTGACGTCCTAGTCAGCATGCTGTTGGCTGACGCCGTCTCACAGCCCTCTCTGCTCTTGCGTTGTTTATCTTCGTGCCGGCGTTTGTCGTTAGGCCGGGACTTTGTACACTGCTGGAGCGTCTTATTGATGGCTCGATACCAAACTGTGAGGACATCGACTGCTACGTTTAACCTGTTTCAAAATAGTCCGAGCCACTTTTTGTGGGATTATGAGCAGAAGATTTAGCAGGGTACTCGATGTGTGACAGGGTGCCTGAGTGTTAGCCAAACACATACGTACACTCCTGCGAACACTCCGATTGTCATCTTGTAAGAGGCAGTGTCCACAGTATAGCTCTAGAAGGAAGTGTGAGACTTGCGCAGCACGAATGTTAAAATAACCATCCTCCTGGTTCAAGTTCACGATAACCTGAATGAGTGGGGCCAAGTCATCGAACGAAATACGCCCCCAAACATGACAGCACTGCTTCCGGCCTGCACGGCACCTTACGGGTTTAAAGCTTCACTGGGCCTCGTAGCATTTGGAAAGAGACGAAATCGCCACTCGACGTCGACACTACAAGCCTCTAGTCAGCTACCGTCCGTTTCCTGTGTTGTATGGCCAACTGGAGACGTGCACTTACATTTCCCGAGGTGAGAAATTGACTTCTGGAAGGCAGCTGAGTGGAAATTATTACATGCAGCTCTCTTCGCAATATTCGCTCGTGAACTGGAAGAAACGGACGTGCATTCACTGACGGCAGGAGTTCCTGTCGGGATTGACAGTGTTTGTCACTGCTGAAGCTTGACACTTTTCTTCGGTCCATGTTCTCACGTGTTACGTAACTGGGAGACGAACACCAATTCTTGTAAACACTCTGGACAGTCGCGTTTGTAAACCAGCAAACTAGGAAACTTCATTCACACTGTGGGCACAGGAACGTCCAAAGACGATAACTACTTTCTGCCATTTTGTCGCATCTCCATATAGACCCATATATTGAACTGCGGGCAACCGCAGCCAAGTGTCCATATTGTTACATAAACGCAACAAACACCGCTGTGACTGTAGAAAGTTTATTAAAACCACAAACGGTTTCATCCCAATTTAGGTGCATCCTGAGGTCACCTAAACAGGGGTTGCAAAGAAAGTATTTTCATTTTTTCTTTTTACATAGGCTTAATGAATATTGTTACATGGAGTAGAACAGACCAGCACATTAGGCACTTACATAATTGTGTCTACAACATTATTTAACGCTTTCTTGAAGCCTCTCCTCGTCGTTCACGTCGTTGCTTAAAACCCGCTAGAAGCGTTTGTGAAATAGACAAAATGCGGTGTCCATAAAACAAAATAAAATCATTATGTGGCGCGGGAGAGTGAAATAAGCCCTTCAAAGCGTATGAAACCGTGTATAAAGAACAACAGAAACACACGATAATATCAGCAGCAGGCGATGCGGGTTCAGCCATAAGGAATACTAAACTATCTGGAACCCTATGCAAGCAGACACCGCGGTATCCGAAAACCCAGCGATATGGCGCTAGAAAAATTAGGGATACTGGACCGAACAGCGAAACGTGGTAGAGGGGGAGGTGCTGTACATAAAATAATTACAATTTACATCAGCAGTTGATGTAAAACATGGAATATGGTTGGACAAAAAACTAACACTATCAATGTTGTATGATACAGACCACTATTATTTTTAATGGATATTGTACCTTACATTGTAAGAAACAATGGAGAATTTATAAACAGTAAAAGCTTTTACTCGCAGCAAAATACGTTGTCGAAAATTAGGACAATGGGCTATGTGGATAGGTAGTCAAAATTTCCTACAATATTCCAGTGTCTCAGTTCCGTCTGGATGTTGAAGGTGAGCTGAGGACATTTTTGTAAGGCTCGGAAAGCCGCAATCGCTTCTAAAATACTAAGGTTGGTTCAAAATGGCTCTGAGCAGTATGAGACTTAACATCTGAGGTCATCAGTCCCCTAGAACTTAGAACTACTTAAACCTAACTAACCTAAGGACATCACACACACCCATGCCCGAGGCAGGATTCGAACCTGCGACAGTAGCGGTCGCGCGGTTCCAGACTGTACCGCCTAGAACCGCTTGGCCACCACGGCCGGCTACTAAGGTTGTTACCCTTATTTCCCACATATATGATCTGAATACTCTTGTGTATGTACGTCAGTTATCTGATCTCCTGTGTCCCGTAAATACGCCCTTAATGCTGACCCTGAATTCGTGCAATCGGTATGCTCTTTAAACAGAGTTGAAAAACTTCTGCCGATTTGGCCTATATATCTGGTTTCAAAATGCAGTAGACGTACGATGACTTAAACTTAAACCTCTCACTCACCCTTCTTCCTCTCATTGTTTACCGTACGTTATTTGCTTCGCCGATTCTGCGGAAATTTCTTGTAACTCCAGTTGATTTTCAACAGTCTTCTGTAGAGCCACGTCCCACTGGCTTAGAGTCTCTTCTCTTCCGGTTTTTTCACTATACATGTCTCACTGCCACCCCACGCTGTGCTCCAAACGTATGTTCTCAGAAATTTGTTCCTCAGTTTAAGGCCTATGTTTGATACCAGTAGACTCCTCTTTACATGAGGCACACTGATTCTTAGGTCCTCCTTGCTTTTTCCGTCTTGGGTAACAGAATTCCTTAACTTTGTCTTCCACGTGACCTCCAGTTTCTAGTTTAAGTTTCTCGCTGTTCACATTTCTGGTACTTCTCATTACTGTTGCGTTTTTCGCATTTACTTCCAATCCATATTTTGTGCTCATTAGACTGGTCATTCCGTTCAACAGATCCCAAGCTGATCTACACTCTCACTAAGGGCAGCTATGTCGTCAGCGAAACTTATCATTGATATCCTTTTACCATGAACTTTGATCCCACTCTTGGACCTTTCTTTTATTCCCATTCCTTCAATGTATAGATTGAACAGCATTTCGTTCTTCGTCTTTCAGTTTTATTATTCCCGCTAGCTCCCCTTCACACTGTCAGTTGCTTTATCTGTATGACAGATCTTTTGAGTGTGACATGATTTTTCTTCAGTCTTGCCACCATTACCAAGTTCAAAGTTAGAACATGTCTGTGGTGCCTTTACCTTCCTAGACCAAATGATCGTCATCTAACAGATTTTCAGTTTTCTTCTCCATTCTTCTGTATATTATTGTTGTCAATAGCTGTGGTGCATGAGCTCTTAAGCTAATTGTCCTTTATTTGCCGCACCTACCTGACGTTGCTACCTTCTGAATTGTGTGGATGATATTTTCCGGAAGTCAGAAAGTACGTCGTCGCTATCATAGATTCTACGCACCAACTTCAATAATCACTTGGTTTCCATTTCGCACAGTGATTTCACAAACTTCGATGGAATATTGTGCATGCCTTCTGCCTTTTCTGATTCCTAGTCTTCCACAGCTCTGTTAAGGCCCTCCTCTAATTGTGGATCTCCTACGTCTCCCTTATCAACTCCAAATCTTCTTCCATCAAGTCATCAGACAATTCGTCCGCCTCCCAGAGGCCTTCACTGTACTCTTTCCACCTACCAGCCCTTTCTCCTCCGTTTAACAGCGGAAATCCCATTGTACTCTTAATCTTGTCACCTTTACATTTAATGTCACCCAAGGTTGTTTTGACTCTTCTATATGCTGAGTCAGTCCTTGTGCTGGTCTTGTCTGTTTCGATTTCCAGCAGTCATTTCACATTGGCTGCCCGGCACTTCCTATTAATTTAATTCCTAAATTAGCCATATTGCTGTTACTTTCCCCGTATTTATGTTTGAATGTCCAACATTTGTAATTACCTTTTTCAGAGAGTTCCAATCGCCAACAGCTAAGCCAGCTTCTGTTGTTTTTCTTATTGCAGATCCAGATCCTTAGCGAACTTCAAACACATCTCATACGTCTCGTAATTTCTCCCTACCATAGTATCCCACTTTCTTCGACACCGATTCTTCCAGAAGATTCTTTTGAACTTGAGTCTGCTCTTCATCATATTTAGTAAATTGTGATTGGAGTCTATGTCTTCCCATGGGTTCGCTTTAAATTCAGTTCATGATTTCGGAATGCCTGTGTGACTATGATGTAATCCAGTTGGAATACCTGTGTCTCCGGGTACTTCCAAATATACGCCCCCCTCTTGAGATTCATGAACCAGATATTCTCCATTACCATCTAAAACTTATTGCTGCACGCAGTTAGTCTTTTTCCTCTCTCATTCATACTGCTAATCCTATATTCTCCCGTAACGCTTCCTTCTATTTCTTTTCCTATAACCGCATTCCAGTCCTCCATGATTACTGGATTTTCATCTCTATTTATGTACTGAATTGCACGTTCTACATCCACATATACTTTATCTCTTCATCTGTGCTTGCGGCATCGGTTTGTATACGTAAGCTATTATTGTCAACTTTGGTTTGCTGTCGAATCTGATGACAACAACCTATCACTCAACTGTTCACAGCAGCCCTACTTTCCCATTCATAACTATATCCCGGAAAAAAAAATTGAGATAACAGCGACGGCACTGTAATGGTTTCTAGCAAATCTCGATTTACTTCTGGAGGATGGATACACACACAAAAATATTAAATCAATTTATTAAAGTGTGAAGTCTGTAATATACTTAACTGGGAAACAATCCACGTCCACAGGAATGTCTATGTATTCGTTACTGCCGCAGAACACTTTATCACTTGATACAATACATAATGAAAGTCTCTTCTCAACGTACAATTGGCTATGAACTTCGATTGGCACTTCTGACTTCTAATGCTGCTCTCGCTGCTGGATCTGACGTCAGATGATGCTGTGGTCGTAAGCGATGATCCAGACCGGGCAGAGCGACGCTGCGCTCCGACGTAAGTACACTTCCAGCAGCAGCGGCTTGTGGAACGTCCTCAGGTCGTGTCTTCCCCGTCGTCTCTCATTCGTAGAAGCGTCAGGCAGCGACTGTTCTTGCTTGTGGTTTCGGGGACCTCGTTCTCCCGATGACACCACAATAACAAATGCTACTCCCATTACACCACTATACGCTGCTGTTGATATTACCCTGTATTCGACTGTCTGGAAATCCTTGTCTTCTTTCCATTTCATTTCACTAACAGCGTCTAAACATTGAACCTTTGCATTACCCTTTTTAAATATTCTAGCCTTCCTACTACGTTTAAACATCTGACATTCCCTGCTCTGACTCATAGAATGTGGTTATTCAATCTGTTTCTCACGGCCCCGTCCCCCTTCACAGTTCCCTTTCGGATATCCGAATGGCGGACTTACCCGGAATCTTTTGCCAATGGAGATATCATCTTGACTCTTTGTTAATCTAAGGTCCTGTGGTTGCATCTTCCTGCCACTGATCATTGCTGATTCTTCCGCCTTTAGACGCAGCTGTGCACCTCAAGGACAAGACAGTGCTGTGAACTTCTGCCCGCTCTTCCGCCCTCATTGACAAGGCAGCTGGTTTGCTGGTATTCGGCCACCAATGCTGATGATTTTTATTCAGAATTTAACCAGTGGTTAGATTCTAATGCGGGACACAGGAGGAGTTGATTACTAGTGAAAGACTCTTCTGCAGCTAGCTGTTGTAATCTGTCTGTGTTGGAGACTATGATCGTGGTAATGGGCTTTCCTTTTGAAGAGTGAACGCATTTATCGCGATGCGTAAACTCACAGGTTGACAGCCTCAAAAACCTCATCAGCTATATCTAGAGCCCGTGTGTGTTTTGAAAAGTGGAGTGCAGTGCGCAGTTAGTGCAAATAGAACTACTGGGCTGATCTTTTACCATCAAACCATAACTTCTGACAGACGTATGCTGCAGTCTTTTCCTCAGAGAACTAACAAATAACGAAAAGACCTACGCTTATTTCATGCACCACAATGCGAAAGGATACACAGCCAGTGCATCTATGACAGTTCTTTTGGTGATAAAGTATACTTAGATCTTTTAGATACTTACTAGTTCTCTGAAATGTTTCAGTACATTGTCCAAATACGTATTAGATGTTATATAATGGTGGAAAAAAGTCGGTCCAGTATCTTAAGTAGCACTAATTGCACACCACCCTCCTGTTTTGACATCATGCTGAGGCTTCTGATGAGGATTTTCGAAACTGCAAAGTCTTTTGTTCTCCATGTTCATGTGCCGTACAACAATGAATGTTGGCAAGATCCACCAGTACAAGCTCTACCTCACAGACTGCAATTTCCATCTGCAGTACTAGTACTGACAGACTGGACTAATCAATCTGTGCATTGCCATTACTTTGGACAGTTGCACTCTGAATTTGTGTACAGCTGTAAGTTCGTATGGTTCCAAGGCCAGTACCAATTCGAATAAAATGATTTGGGCATTACGCACTGTCATTTTTAAAAGCAGTACAGCAACTAAACTGCCGACATTTCGACCGACTTTTCAGCATTTCTGTTCAGGGCGGTTAACTGAAGAGGACCACTGCGAAGTTGGTCGAAACTTCGGAAATTTAGTTGCTTTAGTGTTTTATGATGACGCGGCGTAATACTCAACATAATTTTATCATGTACAGCTGAGTAAGCTGATGCTAAATGGCACACCGATATTTTTGAGTCTCTTTCCGATGCCACTTCTATTTTCGGTTTAAGAAGTTATGCCATCTGCCACACTGATCGAGGAAAGGGGGTCACAGCGTCTTGAAATTCCTGTGCAACACCGATGACTGATCTTTTATCTTTCGTGAAATACTCTGAAAGCTTCTTGTTCTTCTTTTTAGGATTACGTTCCTCAGTCGGTAAAAACGGAACCTTTATAGGTTGAAAGGTATGTGCTAAGGTCTGATCAGGGTAGATCCAGAAAATAAAGTCGATAGTTGCCACCGCAAGGTGATATGAGTATAATATCTTTGAGTAGGAGGATCTTTGATGTTTAAGAGAGCCGGGTGCGCTCAGTAAAAAACTCTGTCGTCGCAGCTAGGTGCTCCAAGGAAGCAGATGTGTTATGACAGCTTTAAGTTAGGATTCGTGCTACGCAGTTTTCAGGTTGTACACTGAGCAAACTTGAGCACGTTAATGGGAGAAGCTATAAAATGATTTAAAAATGTTTTTTGTTAGATAATGTTCGAGTTAGGATTTGCATGTCCGAGTTTTGACGCAGTAAGCGTTTTGTAAAATTGTTTGTAAGAGTGAGTCATGCTATATATATATATATATATATATATATATATATATATATATATATATATATAGAGAGAGAGAGAGAGAGAGAGAGTTAAAAATGTAAATCTTATACAAAAATTACCATTTCCAACATCTAACAGCCTGAATCATAATCCACACCCTTTGTTTGTATTGAATATGAAAATGAATAGTAAAGTAAAGTTACCCACCAAATGAAAGAATATAAAGAAATGAGGCCTCTACTCAATATATATGTGCAGTTCATGGTTTGAAATCGATTTTGGTATAACTAAAATTATCAGAGCAAAGTTATTTCAAATAACTAATTTTATGCCATTGCACAACTGGAATTATTCAAGTCAAAATATAATTTCATTAAGTAAACGTCAGGGCAAAAAGTTAATTTTTCAGTACCATCATGCCACTGCACAAATGGCACTATTCTCTTAAACTTGATTGCTGACACAAATACATGTTTCGTTACTGGCAAAATGGTGGAGTGCACGAAACAAGTTCACAGGCGCAGTCAGATGCAGGTTTGCTGAATGATAATTTTGGAACAATTTTACCTTTGATACTTTCACTAATTAAAAAGGAAACAGTTTTGGGTTAGATACTTTCACTTTTAAAGATAATTTTGGACATGATACTTTCAAGGTTCACTTTGTTGTCTGTCTGTCTGTCTGTCTGTCTGACTGTTCAAAACCCTTTTTCTCAGAAACAGGTAGACGTATAAAGTTGAAATTTGAATCACATATAAGGTCTTCGGTTCCTTGTCGAAGCAAGAAAACGTTGAAGTCAGTGCAATCAAAATATACAGCCATTTATGTCACACATTTTGAAATTCGCAGAACTCACTTATTAAAACTTGGGGATACTTCTTCTTGAGCTAGTATTATGAAATTGGGCAAGAAATACTTGTACGATACAAGTGAAGGAAAATAATTAAATAATTATGAATTTGTAATTATGTAACCCGAAAAAAGATATTCCTTTACTCATTTGTTAGCCGATTTCAAAATTGGAATTAAAACATTCTAGAAAGTCTTCCATTGTGGCACCAATATCTTCCCATTATCATATTTGTTAACAGGCCAAAATCGAAGAGATCCTTGATTTGTGGAATGGGTGAACTGGCTGTGTACATAACTAAGTTTGTATGGAACCCTGAGTGGGCGAATACTACTCGACCTGACCAGTTTTTTTTTCCTCACTCCCCTCATTGTTTTGATGCTATCCACCACGAATTCCTGTTCATCTGAAAGTAGCGCTTGCATCCAACACCCTCAATTTTTTGTTGGATGTAGTTCAATCCGTGTCTCCTCCTGCAGCTTTTACCCTCTTTAGCTCCCTCTAGAACCATCGAAGCTATTCCTTGATGTCTTAACACATGACCTGTCATCCTATCATTTCTTCTTGTCAACGCTTTCCACATGTTCCTGTCTCCACTGAATCGCGCAGATCCTCCCAATTTCTGATGCATCACGTCTTTAGGACCCCACATACGGGTGACTCATCAGAACGATCCGTCGTATGGGCGACCGATAAGCTTCATAGATCGCGCGTGTGTACGCAGATCGCAGCGATCGGCCGCTGATCTCTGGACCCATTGAATTCCCAGGCAATGTGGTGGATTGCATGCGGTTCGTTCACGCAATATGACTGCCTGGTTGGTAAGCAGCAGTGTGGTGCAATGTGGTTGCGACTCGTTTTTCTCTTTATTAAGAGTGATTGTGCAGTTTTGTTCCGTTTCACTTTGTCCACATTGAGTAAGAAATTTACGGTAGAATTTATAGTTATCGAGGAACCAGGAACTACCCTGAGAAGTGAAGTGGAAGCCAGAGTTTCCATTTGCATTAAGAAGTAATACATAATACAGCACCCTGTTTTGCAGTGAATAACATTGTGAAGCTTGTGCTATAAAAGTAGAATTGATGGTAACTTCATAGTAATAATCGCGATACAGTGGCTCCCTCTTATCATTTTGAGTTATTTATGAAATAATTATAAGCATTATTAATATTTGTAACTTCTAACCAGAATGACGCATGTGCCTATTGTAATGTTAAGAGGACACTTACAATGTTAGGGGAAATCTGATTAACAGTTACAGTCAAGTTCCTTATCATTTGATATAATCTAACTCTCCTTCAAACAGTTTATGACAAGAGTTACAGTAATCGGCAGTGCTGCTGTTAATAATAACTTTATAGACACACCCAGTAAATTATTCAAACACTTGCAGTTAAACTATAATACTAATGCTTAAAAATGGAATTGTGGACTAATAAAAGTAAAACGAATTACATTGGCACACGGAAAAGAAGCACACAATCCATTTGGGGCCATTGAATAATCTAATACATTCTGTAAAGTAGCCTACAGTTCCCAAGAAAACAATTCAAACCCAGTTTCATAATCTATAATTGCGATTTATTCTAAATTTGTGTTTAACAAGTATTTGTGTATAATACTGACTGGAATTGCTTGGCAAATCGCTCGTGTATAGGGTGTCAAGGCAAGCGACATTGTATGCGACGGATCACTGCAGTCAGTCTCTCGTGTGTGCGTCCCTCTAAACGCTTCGATTCTCTTATTTTCAGCCTAAGGTAATTAAAATTTGACATATTGTGATATGTTTGGCCTGTGTGCTGCAGGGAATCCACATCGGGTCTCCAGCGGAGGACCTGCAGTACTTGTTTCACACGAGCGCCAGCCTGGAGGTGCTGCGCGACCACACGCAGGGCCTGCTGGCCGAATACCACGCCGTGCTGCAGCGCACGCTGCGCGCCCTGGGGCTGCAGCGGCAGGCGGACGGCTACCCGCTCGAGCAGCTGCTGCGAGACATGGACCACTTCGGCATGATCGCCGTCTTCGTATCTTTCACTATGCTGCCTTTTATGCTCAATTTCGGCGAAATGGAATTTGCAATAGATACTTCGGACGATCAGTTTGAAGAGAAATCCAAGAAATTCTATGAGAAGAGTTGGCGGAACGACAGATACCTTGCATATCTTCAACATCTTTTGCCTGTCTTCGATTCGAAAGGGCTCCTTGACCAGAAAGTTTGATTCGATAAAAAATATAGGGGTAATCAAGTAGTTATATTGGTTCCCATCTGTTTACACGTTGCGTATACTGAGCGAGGCTGCCCGGGGTGGCCGAGCGGTTCTAGGCGCTTCAGTGTGGAACCGCGCGACCGCTACGGTCGCAGGTTCGAATCCTGCCTCGGGCATGGATGTGTATGATGTCCATAGGTTAGTTAGGTTTAAGTAGATCTAAGTCTAGGGGACTGATGACCTCAGATGTTAAAGTCCCATAGTGCTTAGAGCCATTTGAGCCATAAGACTCGTCGTGTATAGAATCTCCTTATGTGGAAGGACGAAAATATTGATTCAGCAATTATACAATTAATAGTTGCTCTGTATATTTCCCGTGATAATGTCGCAATAAAGATAACTTTAGGAAACAGTTAGGAATCTATGTTCAGAATATAGACAGCTAGTTTTCACTTGGGGACCTACATCCTGAACGGTGCCCACATACAAAAAGGTAGCGTTTTTACAATACGCCCTTACATATTACACAATTTCGTTGATCGTGTAACATTAGTAAGACGAAAGGAGCACAATGACTGGCGTGTATAAATCAGTGAACATCACAGAGATAAAACAATTGTAACATTAGTAAGACGATAGGAGCACAATGACTGGTGTGTATAAATCAGTGAACATCACAGAGATAAAACAATACGTGCTCAGTGGTTTGTATGTTAAACTTCTGAAGTGTTCGCAGAAATAGCAGGAGCAACGATTGGAAAAAGCTTCGATGGTATAAATGAGGATCCACTCAATGTTAATTCTCAATAATGGAGGCAAATAAGCCAGAAAAAAATGAAAAGAATTTCCTAGTATTCACAATAAAAAATGGCGCACGTACATGTCGATTAAATGTATATTGAAAGAATAAATATTTATTTTAACATGCTGTGAAATTGTTCTATTTTAATTGTACTGAGTCCTAAATTATATATGCTAGTTATACACTGAAGAGCCAAAACATAAAAAAATTAAAAAACTTGTATAGCCATCCGTATTCAAATACAGAGACATGTAAACAGGCAGAATACGGCGCTGCTGTCGGCAACGCCCATGTAAGACAAGTGACTGGCGCAATTGGTCGATCGGTTACTGCTGTTACAATGGTAGGTCATCAAGATTTAAGTGAGCTTCAACGTGGTATAATAGTCAGTGCACGAGCAATGGGACACAGCACACGGCACAGCATACAATGGTAGGTCATCAAGATTTAAGTGAGCTTCAACATGGTATTATAGTCGGTGCACGAGCAATGGGACACAGCATACAGCATCTCAGAGATATCAATGAAGTGGGGGTTTTCCCATTCGACCATTTCACAAGCATACCATGAATATCAGGAATCCGGTGATACATCACATCTCCAACATCACTGCAGCCGGAAAAAGATCCTACAAGATCAGGACCAATGACGACTGAAGAGAATCATTCAACGTGACAGAAATGCAATCCTACCGCAAATTGCTGCAGATTTCAATGCTGGGGCATCAACAATTATCAGCGTGGGAACCATTCAACGGAACATCATCGATGTGGGCTTTTGGAGCTGACGGCCCACTCTTGTACCCTTGATAACTCCATGACACAAAGCTTTATGCCTTGCCTGGGCCCATCAACACCAACAATGGACTGTTGATGACTGGAAACATGTTGCCTGGTAGGACGGTCTCGTTTTAAGTTCTATCGAGCAGACTGATTGACGTGTACGGGTATCGAGACAACCTCATGTATCCATGGACCCCGCATGTCAACAAGGGACTGTTGAATCTGGTGGAGGCTCTATAATGTTGTGGGTCGTGTGCAGTTGGAGCGACGTGAGACCCCTGATACGTCTAGACACAACTCTGACAAGTATCCTGTCTGATGACCTGCATCCAGCCATGTCCATTGTGCATTCGACGGATTTGGGCATTCCAGCAAGACAATGCGACACCCCAAAAATTCAGTATTGCTACAGAGTGGCTCCAGGAGCACTCTTCTGAGTTTAAACACTTACACTGGGCACCAAGCTATAGAGACATGAACATTGTTGAGCATATTTGCGATGCCTTGCAACGTGCTGTTCAGAAAAGATCTTCAGTCCCTCGTACTTTACGGATTTATGGACAGCACTGCAAGATTCATGGCGTGAACTCCCTCCAGCACTACTTCAGACGTTAGCTGAGTCCATACCATGTAGTGTTGCTGCACTTACTGCGTGTTTATGAGTTCTACACGATCTTAGGCAGGTATACCAGTTTCTTTGGCTCTTCAGTTCCATCTCATTGGCCTTTTGGGAGCTACACATACGAACAAGAAGTAACAGCTGCCTGAATCTCCTCATACTTATCGTAGTGACCGTATTAAGACGTGTCTAAAGTGATACGCTATGATTTAAGCGAGAAACATCATCCAACGCGAGCCACTACCAGAACTGATACATGTATGGAAGTGAAATAGGCAAATACTTCGATGATGGAGGAACCTCTGCGTATGAGAGTCACAATATAACTTTGAGTTAGAAAGTTTGCTTCGACAGGCAAAAATTTAAGGCAGATGATCGTGAAATCTAGGAAATCTAGATTCGATTGCTGGTCCAGACGGAAAGTTTAAAATATCTCTTTACATGTCTATCTCACAGTGTTCACGGACGATATAGTAGAGACTACAGAAAGTAAGTTACAAATGTCGACTCACAGACATTTGCATGACTCGATTAGCGCATTTTCAAGACAGAGTACATGTTCGGGAATTCCTGCAGAAAGTCTTCTGATGGATAGCAACAGGTGCATCGGGGTGTGGGAGTGAAACTGCATGACATTTGGAAACGTAATCCGAAGTTGAAGTATACTGGGCCAGTAGGATTCTTGTGGACAAAATGTCTAAATTTCACACACATCGGCAGTAAGTGAGTTTATACACCAGTTCTTCTAATACCACGCTCAGATGCGTAAATTAAAATTCGTGTACAACGAAATACAGTTCCATGTTCAGACAGCCGAAGTCACAGTCGTAAGTCTTTGTTCAGAATCTACCACCAGCCGGCACCCCGAATGCGAGAAACATAAGTCTCTGATCGTCGTAACCAAACATCAACTCTCAGGTTAGAAAAACCAAACCAGCGTTCTCTGTCCAATGGCCGTAGGATAACCTTCTTGACTCTTCCAGCACCTCCCAAGAGCACATCTCACACCACCATGTCCACCGATGTTAGCATACGTTATTAGCCAATGGGATCGCAAGCTGCACCCCACCACATAACGCACTTCTTACAACCTTCTGACACACCATATGCAATTAAAATGGAATGAACATTAAATGTACATGTAAATATAAATTGAACACCATTCCTATACTAAACAGTTCTACAATTAAGTTACGTAAGTAACATGAAATATTATTTGTTACTGTGTCCACTGACACTAATTATGATTCATTTAAAGGTAGATGTATGATTTCCATAGACAAGGAAACAGAATTTGTAGCTTTACCTACGAATTCTATCAACTATCCCATTCCTAATTTATGGTTCACTTTCGATAGACAAGTATTTACAGTGTCTGATGACTGTACCTTATCAGCAAAATAAAATCGTTCACGTTTATCTAAAATTAAAGCAAGGTAAAAAAAGAAACACTTTACATCGCTTACAGCACTGAGTGCACGAGAACAACTATGAAAAAATAATTAAATCCCCAAAATTATGCAAAATTTCAGCAAAGACCTTTGAAAGGAAATTTTTCTTTTTTCTTTTTTTTTCTTTTCTGCTGAATGTCACTGTTGGACTCTGACATGGATCTTAACTGTCACCCATAGATCCATCCATCTTGTTCTTCAGGTAGCATCTTGGCAACAACTTGTGTAGGTGATATAGCTGCTGATGCACGGGCATTATCATTTTCTTTGCGATGGGCTTGTAATAGCAAATAACAGTAGTACTGGCAAGTAAAAATAAATCCATTAGGTATTCACTGTTCCCTCCAGGGCAAGGAAATAACATTCACAAATCATATATATATACAGGGTGTTACAAAAAGGTACGGCCAAACTTTCAGGAAACATTCCTCACACACAAATAAAGAAAAGATGTTATGTGGACATGTGTCCGGAAAAGCTTAATTTCCATGTTAGAGCTCATTTTAGTTTCGTCAGTATGTACTGTACTTCCTCGATTCACCGCCAGTTGGCCCAATTGAAGGAAGGTAATGTTCACTTCGGTGCTTGTGTTGACATGCGACTCATTGCTCTACAGTACTAGCATCAAGCACATCAGTACGTAGCATCAACAGGTTAGTGTTCATCACGAACGTGGTTTTGCAGTCAGTGCAATGTTTACAAATGCGGAGTTGGCAGATGCCCATTTCATGTATGGATTAGCACGGGGCAATAGCCATGGCGCGGTACGTTTGTATTGAGACGGATTTCCAGAACGAAGGTGTCCCGACAAGAAGACATTCGAAGCAATTGATCGGCGTCTTAGGGAGCACGGAACATTCCAGCCTATGACTCGCGACTGGGGAAGACCTAGAATGACGAGGACATCTGCAATGGACGAGGCAATTCTTTGTGCAGTTGACGATAACCCTAATGTCAGCGTCAGAGAAGTTGCTGCTGTACAAGTTAACTTTGACCACGTCACTGTATGGAAAGTGCTACGGGAGAACCAGTTGTTTCCGTACCATGTACAGCGTGTGCAGGCACTATCAGCAGCTGATTGGCCTCCACGGGTACACTTCTGCTACTGGTTCATCCAACAATGTGTCAATCCTCATTTCAGTGCAAATGTTCTCTTTACGGATGAGGCTTCATTCCAATGTGATCAAATTGTAAATTTTCACAATCAACATGTGTGGGCTGACGAGGATCCGCACGCAATTGTGCAATCACGGCATCAACACCGATTTTCTGTGAACGTTTGGGCAGACATTGTTGGTGATGTCTTGATTGAGCCCCATGTTCTTCCACCTACGCTCAATGGAGCACGTTATCATGATTTCATACGGGATACTCTATCTGTGCTGCTAGAACATGTGCCTTTACAAGTACGACACAACATGCGGTTCATGCATGATGGAGCTCCTGCTCATTTCAGTTGAAGTGTTCGTACACTTCTCAACAACAGGTTCGGTGACCGATGGATTGGTAGAGTCGGACCAATTCCATGGGGTCCACGCTCTCCTGACCTCAACCCTCTTGACTTTCTTTTATGGGGGCATTTGAATGCTCTTGTCTATGCAACCCCAGTACCAAATGTAGAGACTCTTCGTGCTCGTATTGTGGACGGCTGTGATACAAGACGCCATTCTCCAGGGCTGCGTCAGCGCATCAGGAATTCCATGCGATGGAGGGTGGATGCATGTATCCTCGCTAATGGAGGACATTTTGAACATTTCCTGTAACAAAGTGTTTGAAGTCACGCTGGTACGTTCTGTTGCTGTGTGTTTCCATTCCATGATTAATGTGATTTGAAGAGAAGTAATAAAATGAGCTCTAACATGGAAAGTAAGCGTTTCCCGACACATGTCCACATGATATATTTTCTTTCCTTGTGTGTGAGGAATGTTTCCTGAAAGTTTGGCCATACCTTTTTGTATCAGACTGAAATTGATTTGACAACAAAAATGAGACATATGTTGGTGGTTTCCTGAACCAGATCCAGCTTCTTATGCCATCGAGGAAACTGTGGATTGATAGCACCAAATAGCACCACATAGCGATAAATTCTTCAGTCACCTACAAGTGACTAGCGACAGAAACAAAGAAATGTTTCCCACAAGTCAGTCTGCCGAACAAACGGATTTTCGTCAATCTCTCAGCCAAATATTAACCAATTTTAAAAATTCAGAATGTTAACATAATGTATATGAAAATGGCTATTCAGAAAAATAATAATGAACAAAACTGGTATCACTAGATACTCAATTTTTCAGTTTAAAATTTTTCAGTAGGTTTTCAGTGTTTTGCATGAAATGTGGATTTCTTCCTTCTATACATAATTGAGGAGGCGTTCGTGTCCTTTGGTATTTTATTATTGAATGTAGCATATAATTTCATAGTAGTGCTCTGAGTAGGAGCAATATTCTTTTGTCAGTCATGTTATCACAGAGATAGAACAGTTAATTCCGAAATAAATGGACTTATATCTACACAGCCTTTCAACAAGAAATGCATAATATGCCTTCATTTAATTATTTGGTGGATCCAAATTCCACATTTAATGAGGAAATATTTAATTCCTTCTAATCAGAATAAAAATTTTCTGATTTTTAACATGATTATACAATGAAAAATCAATCAACTGATTATTTTTTTGATTAGTTTGAAACACAACGAAAATAAAATAAGTTATTTCAAAGTTTACTGAATAACAGCACGTCATGATATCTAACTTGAAATAGTTCTTCACACTTAATCCTGCTACCTCAGCTGTTTGTATTTTATAGAAAGGTACTGGAATATTAGGATTTTTCATTATATTTTCTTGGTACTGAAGTTCATAATTTGGTTAATATTTAACAACAGGTATCGGGTAATATCAACAGCAGCAGAAAATAGTATAAGAGGTGTAGGATTCGTTATGAATAGGAAGGTAGGACAGAGGGTGTGTTACTGTGAACAGTTCAGTGGCTGGGTTGTTCTAATCAGAATCGACAGCAGACCAACACCAACAACGATAGTTCAGGTATACATGCCGAAGTCGCAAGCTAAAGATGAACAGATAGAGAAAGTGTATGAGGATATTGAAAGGGTAATGCAGTATGTAAAGGGGGACGAAAATCTAATAGTCATGGGAGACTCGAATGCAGTTGTAGGGGAAGGAGTAGAAGAAAAAGTTACAGGAGAATATGGCCTTGGGACATTGAATGAAAGAGGAGAAAGACTAATTGAGTTCTGTAACAAGTTTCAGCTAGTAATAGCGAATACCCTGTTCAAGAATCACAAGAGGAGGAGGTATACTTGGAAAAGGCCGGGAGATACAGGAAGATTTCAATTAGATTACATCATGGTCGGACAGAGATTCCGAAATCAGATACTGGATTGTAAGGCGTACCCAGGAGCAGATATAGACTCAGATCACAATATAGTAGTGATGAAGAGTAGGCTGAAGTTTAAGACATTAGTCAGGAAGAATCAGTACGCAAAGAAGTGGGATACGGAAGTACTAAGGATTGACGAGATACATTTGACGTTCTCTAACGCTATAGATACAGCAATAAGGAATAGCGCAGTAGGCAGTTCAGTTGAATAGGAATGGACATCTCTAAAAAGGGCCATCACAGAAGTTGGGAAGGAAAACATAGGTACAAAGAAGGTAGCTGCGAAGAAACCATGGGTAGCAGAAGAAATACTTCAGTTGATTGATGAAAGGAGGAAGTACAAACATGTTCCGGGAAAATCAGGAATACAGAAATACAAGTCGCTGAGGAATGAAATAAATAGGAAGTGCAGGGAAGCTAAGACGAAATGGCTGCACGGAAAATGTGAAGACATCGAAAAAGGTATGATTGTCGGGAGGACAGACTCAGCATACAGGAAAGTCAAAACAACCTTTGGTAACATTAAAAGCAACGGTGGTAACATTAAGAGTGCAATGGGAATTCCGGTGTTAAATGCGGAGGAGAGAGCAGATAGGTGGAAAGAATACATTGAAAGCCTCTATGAGGGTGAAGATTTGTCTGATGTGATAGAAGAAGAAACAGGAGTAGATTTAGAAGAGATAGGGGATCCAGTATTAGAATCGGAATTTAAAAGAGCTTTGGAGGACTTACGGCCAAATAAGGCAGAAGGGATAGATAACATTCCGTCAGAATTTCTAAAATCATTGGGGGAAGTGGCAACAAAACGACTATTCACGTTGGTGTGTAGAATATATGAGTCTGGCGACATACCATCTGACTTTCGGAAAAGCATCATTCACACAATTCCGAAGACGGCAAGAGCTGACAAGTGTGAGAATTATCACACAATCAGCTTAACAGCTCATGCATCGAAGCTGCTTACAAGAATAATATATAGAAGAATGGAAAAGAAAATTGAGAATGCGCTTGTGACGATCAGTTTGGCTTTAGGAAACGTAAAGGGACAAGAGAGGCAATTCTGACGTTACGGCTAATAATGGAAGCAAGGCTAAAGAAAAATCAAGACACTTTCATAGGATTTGTTGACCTGGAAAAAGCGTTCGACAATATAAAATGCTGCAAGCTGTTCGATATTCTGAAAAAAGTAGGGGTAAGCTATAGGGAGAGACGGGTCATATACAATATGTACAACAACCAAGAGGGAATAATAAGAGTGGACGATCAAGAATGAAGTGCTTGTATTAAGAAGGGTGTAAGACAAGGTTGTAGCCTTTTGCCCCTACTCTTCAATCTGTACATCGAGGAAGCAATGATGGAAATAAAAGAAAGGTTCAGGAGTGGAATTAAAATACAAGGTGAAAGGATATCAATGATACGATTCGCTGATGACATTGCTATCCTGAGTGAAAGTGAAGAAGAATTAAATGATCTGCTGAACGGAATGAACAGTCTAATGAGTACACAGTATGGTTTGAGAGTAAATCGAAGAAAGATGAAGGCAATGAAAAGTAGTAGAAATGAGAACAGTGAGAAACTTAACATCAGGATTGATGGTCACGAAGTCAATGAAGTTAAGGAATTCTGCTACCTAGGCAGTAAAATAACCAATGACGTACGGAGCAAGGAGGACATCAAAAGCGGACTCGCTATGGCAAAAAAGGCATTTCTGGCCAAGTGAAGTCTACTAATATCAAATACCGGCCTTAATTTGAGGAAGAAATTTCTGAGGATGTACGTCTGGAGCAGAGCATAGTATGGTAGTGAAACATGGACTGTGGGAAAACCGGAACAGAAGAGAATGGAAGCATTTGAGATGTGGTGCTATAGACGAATGTTGAAAATTAGGTGCAGAATCAAAGAGGAAACGAATATGTGGAAAACACTGATAAGGAGAAGGAACAGGATGATAGGACATCTGCTAAGACATGAGGGAATGACTTCCATGGTACTAGAGGGGCCTGTAGAGGGCAAAAACTGTAGAGGAAGACAGAGATTGGAATACGTCAAGCAAATAATTGAGGATGTAGGTCGCAAGTGCTACTCTGAGATGAAGAGGTTAGCACAGGAAAGGAATTCGTGGCGGGCCGCATCAAACCAGTCAGTAGACTGATGACCAAAAAAAAAAAAAAAAAAAAAGAAACCAATATTTCCATAGATTCTACTACAATTTTACTTTCTTTTGGAAGTGTATTTTGTACTTCAACTTCAGCATTACTGCACTCCCTATAGAAACTACCAAGCATATTTAATGGATAGAGCAATTCACTTTTCTTACATTGTACTTTACCATTATTGAGTATATGTTGCTCCATAGTTATTTTATCATTTAAGAGATGAAGTTAAATACAACAAAACTACATGAAATAAAAGGATCTTCTACTCTACATATAACATCATCTCCTTTCATTACAGTTAGGAAATCCAATAGCTTTGCTATGTAATTAACAATTAATTTTTTAACATATTTTGCTGTAAAAGTTTGATAATCAACTCTAATAATACTGAAGCTCATGTGCAAGCGAGGATGATCAGGATGAAGTTGTCTATGTCCTGTATTTATGTTAATTACTGTTTCGTTATTAGGAATAGCTAAATAATTTTTTTACGTTTCATTCACAGGGAATATGTAGAACTTTTGTTCATTATTTATTGAAGCCAAAAAATTACTGAAACACTGTAAAATAACTATTTAAGTCGCACCTCTGAAGACAATCAAATTATTATTTTCATCAGTTATAGTTATTTCTAATCCAAATATAATTCAAAAAGTCGAAATATATACAGGATAATGTGGTTTGCGATTTGTTGGTCCATCAAATTCTGCATTAGCCTTGAAAGAAGCAATAATATAACTTTCTCAATGAAAATAATCAGCATGCCTCACAAACATTCCATCAGATAGATTAAAATTTATGCTGATTAATTCGAATCATTAGCAGCAGTTTTTATTAGTTTCAATAATTTGGTTACTACATCCAGGATCACTTCTATTACTATCTTTTACATCCATGTATAATTTAATATCACTCTCAATGATAATTATATTTAATATTTCATGTAGTGTAATGTGAATATGTAGCTTTCATGGCTGAATAAATTTTTCCAAGCTTATCAAACTATATTGGCCCACAGGAATTTCTGTCATTTCTCCATCACAATATAATTTATTATTTTTGTGTAACATTTGGACTTTGAAATGTCATAAAAAAACCGACTAGTGCGACATTATTAAAACTTTTGCATGTTTTTGAGAACAGATGACTTACCACTCAATGGAACCAGATGATGCATTTAATGACTCATTTAATATTAATAAAATTTTATTCAGTTAACGGAAAACACTTTAGTAACGAAAAATAAGAATTCCAGAGAAGAAAGAAAAAAATACAAATTGTAATCTCTTGCATAACTTTCTTTGACATGCTGAAAGAGAACCAAGTTATTGTGGAAAAACAACATTAATGATTCATAGCTATATTCTAGGTGCAGGATTGTTGAACTTGAATAAGAGAAATCATTTGCATGTTTATTCTAAAAGTTTAAATCAAAGGAAATATCAAGAATTTATGAGAATGTTTAAAGAGCTCAACATAATGAGAAAATTGCTTCATTTTTTGGAAATAACGAAGGAATTATACTACTAGATCAATGCCAAGATACTTCATTTGTAGTATTTGAAGATTTCATTCTTGTAAATCAATATGTAGTTATAGAATATTGTACTAGAAGAAGTCATAGAAGAATAGGTTGCTTTTATTTAGCTCAGACATATTAAAAATATGTAAATTTTAAAAATATTTATATACAAGATGATGCACATTTGAATTGTATCTACCATAAGTTTTGCTAGTGGTGATCAAAAAATTGATGATTTTAAAAAAAAAAGTGTACTAAATGTTGCAATGATCTGATTTTACAATAGATTTGACTAGAAAACCTAACAAAGGGAAATACAGATATCTTATAAAAGATTCCATTAATTACATATAAATTATATATGACTGAACAAAATGGTTGCAAAATACAAATAATTAATACAATAGATAATATAGTATAAATTGGATCTACTAAAAAGCTGTTGCAAAATAAAATTAGTGATACAAATTTCTAGACTTCATAATTAAATATTGGGTAGATGCTCTCTTGTGGGCTCTTGTGACGTAAAGACCATGTTCAGAATTTTTGTTATGACGTGAGACACTTGATGCCACCTCAGTCACGACAGTGTTATGATACACACCCTTGCTGGAGTCAGCCGTTGCCGTCCGACATAGTCCATTGTGCACGTCAACAAAAATAGATCGGACAGCCATGTTCCGAAAACAGAAAGTAGGTCTACAGTGGGAGAGATTAAATGTAACCATGCAAATGTAATCTGAAAAGATTCAGTATTACTGGAAAATTAATCAAAAATCAGTTTATTTTCAAAAAACAATATAAATTTTCTAGAAAAGTGTATGAATGTCGAGTAGTCACATATCTGGTACGCTAGTAAATCTTATAATTAATGAAAACATAAAATTTACTTTGTCTGGGCTCAAGTGGTCTTAAACATTAATGGCAATAAAAATTGGTACTTGATTTACGTAGCTACAGTCATTCTTGTAACTGATGAAATTTAACATATTTCACTGCCATTGCTTAATGAATTCCATTGTACATTTTAATTTAACTAAACACTCTATACACACGTCTCACCTGCAGTGTACACAAGACTGAATGCTAGCTTTTTCATTTACAAGAAATTTTTAAACTTTGTTAGGTGATCTAATGGAGCAGTCACTACCCATTTCTTCTCACAGAACATTTCAACACGTTGTACTGTATGCCCAATAATTCCAGTTTTCTTAAGGTATGGTGCCCTCCAAGAATTAAGACGCTTTGTGGTGCAATACTGCATCTTACGAGGTAGAGCTAGATGTAGACAAGATAGATATTACAATTTAAATTTGATCACTCATTAGGATAGTCAAAAATACTGAAATATTATTTGTCTTTGGGCAATTGGGCGCGAGGGTCAAAGCATTTTTCATCATTATTACTTGTACCTCAGTCGAGGAAACATTTTGTACCCGAGTTTCCGGTCATCTAGAGCACGCCCTGCTTCTGAAAGTGAGGAGACAAGTATTCGATGCAACTGAGGTATGTAGGGTTGCTGTACACCTTGGTGAGTATTTCAGCTTGCTTGTCTTCGCTGCTGTAGCTCTGTTGTATGTCGGCTCCGTGGGCCTCCACCCCGAGTATGACGCCCATGAGGATCGCGCAGTGAAGGGCGATGGGAGCGCAGCGGTCTATGTCCCTCCGGAGCTCCTGCAGTGGGTAGGCGTCAGCTTGCTGGTGCAGCCCCAGCGCCTTCAGCGTGGCCTGCAGTGTGCCGTGGTACTCAGACAACAGCTGCTCCAGGTGCTGTCGGTGGGTTTCTTCGCTGGCGTTTGCGTACAGGAAGTGCACCACGTCTATCGCTGGAGCTCCAGTGTTCACCATCTGTGGATTTGGAAGTGGGATCTGTTATTATCTGGTGAAAAGTAGAAGGTAAAGAGACAGTTCATTCATTCATTAATTCACTGAGTGCGTTTCGCAGATCCCATCAAAGAAGATAACCTTCAGTGATGTAGGACAACTTACGTTACATATTAACAAAAGACATGGGTATCGTAGAAACATAATGATTTCGCTGTATTAACAATGGACTGTCAGTACATTACTTAGTGGTATTCATGCTTAAGCCATTTATATTTAATCACGTATTCAGAAAGGAAGCTGCGACTTTACTAAACACTGCTACCTCTTCAGTTACGCTAGATATTTATTCTTCATATGCTATTTTTAGAGTAATATTTGCTTCAATGCAGTGGTATTTGAAACAATGTTATCAAGATCTCTTAATATAGAATCCTGTTGACAGGATGTAACTTTACAGTGAACAACAGTTCGATGTTGGATGAGTCCATGGTATCATGTAATTACAAAACATGGTCGCTCACGCTTACCGTTGTCAAAATTTGTTTTGTTATTCGTTGTTTTTCTCATCTTCAGGGACAAATCCGAAGTGCAAATTTGCACACAGGCGTAAATACAGCCGCTAGTCCAAAACTCAAGCAAGAGTTAACGGATACACTAAAATAGCTTTGACTACCCGTCTAACGGCAACTGAGATGGAAACCTCAAGTACTAACCACCCAAGAGGAAGCCTACAATAGACTGAACTACTGAATGCCGAATTCGGGGATTACACCACTCCACTATCCTCCACACCCAAAAATCCTTTATCTCACCAGTTATCCCCTACGAAAATGTTGCATGGATGTATTGCTCCCCCTAACCAGTGCCTCCAAATCAGTAAACGTAATGCACTCACCCCCCCTTTTTTTTTTTTTTTTTTTTTTTTTACCTTCGCCTACCTGTATCTCCTACCACCTCATCATATTAGACCCCTCCTGATGCACATTAAACATCTCCACATATCCTATGCTGTCAGTAAGCTAGACTCGTAACCCTACTGTTTACCCTCAGATCATCAATTCTGATATGCTGCCACGCCTTTACCAATGCAGGCCACTGTCCCTACACATACATAAATTCCGTATTTTATCCCAACGTAACTGCAACCGACTTCTAAAACCAAACAATAAAATTCGCCCTGATATTTATCCATCCTGTCAACTGAAGCTCTACCCTACCCAACTCACTATACATCGGGCCTACCCCCTCACTCTTCCCTCTCTTCTTCCTCACTCTTATCCTCGTCACCCACACTCTCCCTCCTAACCCCTCCTCAACCCAGCAGACTTCTCCTCACTTTTGTCTTTCCTCCCACTATCAAATTCAAGATCTACTCTCATCTCCATAATTGATATCTGTGGGATCCAAACAACGTTAATCACAACCTTCATCCATATGGAATCCAAGTCAGCAATTGGAAGCAGTTAATTCCATAAATTATCTGGGAGTACGCATTAGGAGTGATTTAAAATGGAATGATCAAATAAAGTTGATCGTCGGTAAAACAGATGCCAGACTGAGATTCATTGGAAGAATCCTAAGGAAATGCAATCCGAAAACAAAGGAAGTAGGTTACAGTACGCTTGTTCGCCCACTGCTTGAATACTGCTCAGCAGTGTGGGATATGTACCAGATGGGGTTGATGGAAGAGATCGGGAAGATCCAACGGAGAGCAGCGCGCTTCGTTACAGGATCATTTAGTACTCGCGAAAGCGTTACGGAGATGATAGATAAACTCCACTGGAAGACTCTGCAGGAGAGACGCTCAGTAGCTCGGTACGGCCTTTTGTTAAAGTTTCGACAACATACCTTCACCGAAGAGTCAAGCAGTATATTGCTCCCTCCTACGTATATCTCGCGAAGAGACCACGAGGATAAAATCAGAGAGATTAGAGCCCACACAGAAGCATACCGACAATCCTTCTTTCCACGAACAATACGAGACTGGAATAGAAGGGAGAACCGATAGAGGTACTCAGGGTACCCTCCGCCACACACCGTCAGGTGGCTTGCGGAGTATGGATGTAGATGTAGATGTAGATTTTCTCTTCCCCGTATCCGTTTCTCCCAGTGAAATCCCTTCAGATTTTAGTGAAAATGCAGCCAGTTTTTCTTTCTTTCTTCTTTTTTTTTAGAACATCACAGTTTCTGTGTATTTTAAAAATATATCTTTTCTTTTAATCTTTTAGTGTTTAGATTTTAAATCCAACAAATAAAATCAACAGCTTTAATGTTTTTTTTATAAACGGCAAGAAAGCAAGAAACTTTATCTTTTTATAAATTTTAAAGAGACGTGGAACTTCCCTTCTTTTAAAAAAATCAGGTGTGTTTCGTCTTTGTTTATGTTCCTAAAGCCCTTGGCTGAAAAGCGGAATCTTGTACCGCTGACAGCCGACCACCACCCATCTGGAGTGAAGGGAATGGAACAGAAATAAAGAAAAAAAGAAACATCAAACGAGTACTAGTGATATCCATAATTTGGATGACATGAATAAACACGAAAACAGATAAAATACTCCGCTTTAACATATGTCTGTCGCTCGTATGATCCCACTTGATAGATGTCGTACTTTTCGACCATCGTTTTTATCTGGTTTTGTGTTTATATTTATGTACTCTTTGATTTGACACCGTTCATACTCGCTTGGTCGTTGAAACAGGCTACATTTATGCTAGTGTGCATATTTGCATTTCAGTATCTGCATGAAGGCGAGTAATACTCGAAATTACAACCACAATAAATAAAAATTAAAATAAATTTTAATAACTGTAACCGGAAACGATCATGTTTAATATTTACAACCAACACTGCTGCTCTTGCTGTTGCTAACAGAACTTTTCAACCCTTGCCTCTACATATGCAGATCATCCGGAAGAGTAGCTGATGAGAAATGCTTTGTTTTTTAATTGAAAGGGATTTCAAAATCTGTAAGTTGTATGGAAACTTGTTGAATATCTACACACCACAGTAAATAATCAAGTTTGAACCCTAGGACACCAGGTAAAGCTTACATGAAAGTTACTTTTCTGATTTGTATTGTAAGTGTGGAAACCACAGTTCAGCCGTGACTGATTACTATTCTCAGTAACAAAATCCAATCAGGAAATAATGTTTTGGGAAGTGAGCCAAAGAATTCTAAGATTCTCGCAATGTGAATAGTTATCTAATTTACACAAGATTCTCATTGTTCGTCTCTGACGAATAAGCACATTATTTACTTCAGGTGCACAGCCTCAGAAGAAAATTCAATACGCTCCCAGGAGTGAACACATGCAAAGTAAGCCAACATTTTTGTTGTTAGGTAAAGACAATGAGAGGTACTTCACAGAAGAAAACACCTTGAAATTTGCTTCCCGATTAGGTTAACAGTTTTACAGAAAAAGATAATCACATATACACCGCCAACTGCCTTAAAATGATATCCTCCTGGGCGTGGCACGCGCAATGTGTGTAACAAGTAAAGAACAGTGTACCTCTTAGCCTTCGACCTCAATAAAGTGAGGGAAATGTGCCAATACAAATCGTATGCTCTTCAGACAAGTACATAGTATTGGAAATCGGTATAAAGGCATGGACATTTGTAGGGAAATTGAAATTGCCAGTTGGAATAATTGTGTCCAGTATGTACGCAATAGTCTGAGATCCAGTATACTGACAAAAGCAGTCAAATAATATCGCATTCGATGTCAGTAATAGAGTATACAACAAGACATCAACGAGTCAGGTGCTAGAGGGTGGAACTTGGTATAAAGGCAGTGTTAGAGTGTGTGTAAATGCCATTTCTACAGATAGGAAACAGAAAACTTTATCGACAGTGTGTATTGTGTATACAAACCACGATTGTGACATATCCACGCGGAAAACAATTATCATGTGATGAAAAAGTAAAAATCTGTGCGTAGAAGGAAACGGCACTCTCTAATCGTCAAGTCGCCAAGAAGTTGAACCGTTAAAAAATCAGTGATTTATAATTTCGGTAGATTCGGCGCACGATATGGACAGAACGGAAAATATAGGCAAAGTAGAAAATTGTCCGAGACATCGAAACGGTTACATTTCCGCAAATGAAAAGCCGCAAATCGTTAATCCTTTTACGTTTTTGCTGATTTACCGTTACCAGTAACAGCCAGACGTGTACGACAAATTTTGTCAAATGAAAACATCTTGCATTCAGAAACGCCTGCATAAACAAGCTAGATTGAAGTTTGCTGAAAAACATGTGCCATGGACTTGAGAATGGGATAAATTTATCTTCATTAATAAGAAGATGTTTATTTTAGGTAGTCCGGATGGATTTCAATATGACTGGCATGATCTGAGAAAAGAGCAGCAGGTAAGAACGAGCAGAAATTTTGATGGTGGAAGATTATGATTTGGGCAGCATTCTCCGCTGAAGGTAAACCATACATTGCTTGAGTGAGGACTAGAATGAACTCAGATTCTAGAGACAGAACGTATTAGACTGTACAAGGGCCTAGGGGCGAAAGTCTAATGTTTCAATAAGATAAGGCACCTGTGCATGTTTCTGCAGAACGACAAAAATGTTTAAAGGTAATGATATCAATGTCTTGTTTGCCCTGACCTGCCCGTAGCCTTGATTGGAAGTCCGTGGAAAACATTGGGAAACACTTGCAATGCGTGTTTATGGCAATGTAAGACAATTTGTGGCCATATGTGAGCTGAAAAGAGAGGGAGGAGTAGGCGATAATTTCATTTCAAGAACTACAAACCATAATAAAATCAACGGCGAAAATAATTTTTGAGGTAATTAGGAAGAACGGAAATTGGACAAAATACTAACAGTGTAATAACACAATAGGACAGCCAGTGCTTTAACACCAATTTCCAAGCAGGAAATTGGAAATGCCTTGGTTTGTTACCCATGTTGTGAAGGAAATTATGTAATTGCGTCCAGCTTGTTTATATCTACTTATTTGTATCTACTACATCCACAATAAATTCGATATATGAATGCTTCAGCAATTATATATTACTTTCGTAGGAACCCTGCCTTAATACTGATCTCCATTGCTGTAGATGGTGTTGGAACACAGAAGCCACTTCAGCTGGTGGAAACAACCATACTTACAGTACAGTAACAACACATTTTGTAAGGAGGAAGGCAACATAAATTAAGGAAGCCTTAGAATATTCAGAAGAAAAAATACATTGCTACAAACAGGATGTATATACAATCATGTCACTGAAGATGTTTCACATATAACCGAAACAAAATGTGTGTGACTGTGCTCATACAATCAAACAGGTTGGTGCCTTATGATAACGTCAACAGTCTTGTAAGTCGAACGGTTGCCCATATGGAGTATCGCAAGCCAGTAGCCGTCGGCATGCGGACCATGCTTTCGAAAGTCAACGTTGACGGTGTCAAGTTCAACAACCTGATGAACGCTCAGAAACGAAGCGACCTGCGCATACGGTCCGTGTGCCTCAATGTGGTATACGCGAACGCAGCGCGCTCCAACGGCAGTTGCCGTCTGTAATTGGCTCGCAAAGAATACTATTTACGAAATGGACGGCCATGAAATTCCTACGACAGTTCTATTAAAACCCACATTTTCTTCCCTTGTCCACATGCTAGTGATGTTGTTCTGACGGTAGTCTGCATAAAGAAAAATTTCAATATCCATGAACATGGTATAAGGCAAAAAGGAAAGCCCCACGTCCAGTTAGTAAGGATATCGGCTTATGAAATTTCCATTAGAAATAGCGCCATGAAAATACAGCATAGTTCTCTTCACAAGGTAAAAATTACTTCATCATTCTCCCTTTTCAGTAAAGCCCTAACGTCATTCTTACTTCATCTCTGTTTCTGTTCAGCAGCAGAATATTTACAACATGTGAAATACAAAACTTGAAAGAAGAATGTGCAAAATGTCTTTCTACAAGCAGTGCAAGTACTCTTGTACATAAACCCAGTCTCATTAAGTCTCTCCTCAGTTGGAGTACACTGATTTTTACATAACTTCCATTATAATAAAATATTCTTATTGGTAAGAATGTATCAGAAACTATTAGAAAACACGGAGGTTAGAAAAAAAAATCTACGTCGCTGCTCATTATGCCACACCTACCCCAAACAATTTACGACGAAAATTTGTGTCTTACCATCTCCTGAAAGCTTTAATTGTAGATATATTGTTAACTGCCATTGAACAACAACACACTGTATAAAGAACAACGCCGGCCGAAGTGGCCGCGCGGTTCTGGCGCTGCAGTCTGGAACCGCGAGACCGCTACGGTCGCAGGTTCGAATCCTGCCTCGGGCATGGATGTGTGTGATGTCCTTAGGTTAGTTAGGTTTAACTAGTTCTAAGTTCTAGGGGACTAATGACCTCAGCAGTTGAGTCCCATAGTGCTCCGAGCCATAAAGAACAACGCGTTCCAGTTCTTGTTGGATCCTCAGTATACGACATAAATTCATAATACGCAGTTTACAACAATTCTTTAACCATCAGAATTCAGCAGTAAGTATTGCTTGGAAATGGAATCAGCAGGGCCGGCCGAAGTGGCCGTGCCGTTAAAGGCGCTGCAGTCTGGAACCGCGAGACCGCTACGGTCGCGGGTTCGAATCCTGCCTCGGGCATGGATGTTTGTGATGTCCTTAGGTTAGTTAGGTTTAACTACTTCTAAGTTCTAGGGGACTAATGACCTCAGCAGTTGAGTCCCATAGTGCTCAGAGCCATTTGAACCATTTTTTTGGAATCAGCAGGAAGATCGTGAGGCTAAATCAGGGTGCATGGCTAAGGCATTGTTAGAGGAAAAACAGGCGAGGCTTAGAGGATGACTGCACGGAATCTCAGGAAAACGACAAGTAAATTCCTTAATGTACAAGGAATGGCACAGACACATAATAAAAACTAAGTGGGAGTATTAGGGAGTGACGGGTACCAGGAGTCGAAACGGAATTTGGTTGGAATCCGTATAGTGAGCATACATAAAGAGTAAGAAAAGTACGAGTGGGGAAGGTTGGTGTAGTAAATTCGAGTAAGTACCTGAAAACATATCATCAATTCATTTTTTCCTTCGGGCAGCGTGCGAACGTGTCCATAAACACGTTTCTGCTTATTATTTCTACTCCATATCTTCGCAATAACATGAATTCATCTTCTTCACCATTTTATAAATTTGTAAATTACGACAGGGTATTACAATGTAGTTAACGGTGATTGGTGAAAGTCTTTAGTCATGTGTGCTATCACTAATTAATTCCACACTGCTTGCGGTTTTTATTATGCACAGCTTATCTTCAGAACATAAAACGTTCTATCAACATACTCAACACCAGCGTTGTCAATGCAACAAAGTCGTGGCTAATTTCCTTTTCCGATCCTCGCCCAAACTAATAATAGTTTCGTCCTCAATTATGACGATGTCCTAGGCGCATTAGATTTTACATACTTGTTTTTCCTGTTGCACGTCCTAACAGTTGATTAAGTGAACAGCACAAAGCATTTGAAGAGTGAAACAGAGAAAGATGTATGAGTGATCAATGTAAAAGGTCCCGTAGGACTGCATGTCAATCATCGTGCTGTAGAGTATTACAGCTATTTAACATCTCGTGAAATAATTTTAGGTGTAATGTGATTAGTTATTATTGTATTTTGAATAACCATTTAAAATGAGCATATGTTCTACAAACTACACACACAGTTGTACCAGCTTTAGTACCCAAGTTTAGTTTTGTAGTTGGGTACAGAAAGAAATTTTCATTGTAGTTGTCGCATTTCTGCAGTACCCTGAGGAAGATCGAATGGTAATCGTCAGTTTGCAAATAAAACGGAGGCTTTGTGACGCACAGAAGACGCACAGGTAATGTTTAAGGAGGTATTGAAAGAAGCTCAAAACATCGCACACTACAACGGAGGATTCGCTTAGTGATTCCTAGAGTCTGTAGGGGACACTGGGAGGATTTCTCCTCCGAATCAGGCGTACATAATTTTGTTGGTGAGCAGAATGATGATACGTGGTAAGGCTTTAGTAGAATACACGACAATAAGAGGAACGTAACTTTGCAAGTTTTATTAGCAACTAAATATGGCCCATTTTCGACTTCTAAGAAGGGCTAGCGACAGGTGCATAACTGTTTTTTTTATATTTATTGGGCCTCTAAAAATTATATGACCTGCTCTCCATCTTTTGAAACGACTCTTTTTTCTATTTTGTACTCTTCCATATTTCAGCAGTATTCAGACTTTACCTAAGACATTTTGTCAACAAAATCCTTTGAGTTCTGAAGCGGTCAGTAATACACTATAGTATCACAAATAGTTACTCAATGAAATCATATGAGGGTGGAAGCATCAGAATGACTAGATGGCAGTTTTGAATCATGTTCCTCCCGAATACGGGTCCAGTGTCTTAAGGTCGATTCGCTTTGGACATCGTGGAACGGAACGTCAAAACCTCCTACAGCGTGTTTCAATCGGCGGCATGCGCACAGTACGTCAACGGGACTGGTCGGAACGGAAAGGGTCTTTTCTGGGGGACAATGACGACGTGTGCTAACGTTGGAAGTTAATCTGTTCTCACTCAAATCACATAGGTACCAGCAGTCTCTTAAGTTTTTCTATTTCCTTAGTATTTATTTTATGTTTATTTTCGTGAAAGATTGGTTACGTTCCATGAGGACTTACAAATATTTTCTGTGACTGTTCTTCGACAAAAGAGGTCAAATACCCGTAAGCGAAAAGTGATTTACGTTTTACAATAGCCGGACAAAGAAAATGCCTGCACTGCACATACACAATAACAAAAATAGTTAAAACAACTTTAATTGAAAAACGTTTTTCAACTGTGAAAAAGTTAGAGCTAGGGATAAAAATACAGTGGTTTTCAACGTTGTTTGGTACTTGAAACGAAAACGAAACATAATGGATGAGGTAAAGAGACTCTACATACGGTCTTTTAAATTCCGTTTGACGCGTATGTAAGCGTAAAAAAATGGTTCAAATGGCTCTGAGCACTAGGGAACTTAACAGCTGAGGTCATCAGTCCCCTAGATCTTAGAACTACTTAAACCTAACTAACCTAAGGACATCACACACATCCATGTCCGAGGCAGAATTCGAACCTGCGACCGTAGCGGTCGCGCGATTCCAGACTGAAGCGCCTAGAACCGCTCGGCCACCCCGGCCGGCTCGTAAGCGTACATTTTGTTGGACGGATACTTGTCGGTGTCTTGAACTGTGTGGATAACACCTCGATACACTTTCATTCCTCAGCACTGTGGGAGATTTATTATTCGACCTTCGTCAAGAACGTAGATTATGAACTTTGCTTCGGGTATTAATAGGCTCTACCATTGCTACTTCCTTATATCTGATACTACACTGAGCAACAGAATTAAAGGATCACTTTTTCGAAACGTCGTAATTGTCTCCCGTTCCGACGCATAAGTTTTAGATCTGACTCAAAGATGTCTACGACCTTCTTCTGTAATGGTGCAAAAGCGTGGCGCTCTGAGACGCCACCCACGGACTCGACAACGCTTCAAACAGCCAGGAGTCGACACACGCGAAAAGAAGGCAGAGCTCAGAAGTGTAAAGTTGCTTGACGATGTGACATTGTCACCAAATTTCACATCTCTGCCCAACGCCGCTGTGGACGTGTCACACTATGTGAAGGTCGTCACAGTCCCCCCTTACCAACATTTCACCCCTCCTTTTGAGACCTCTGCGGTGCAGGGCATAACCGCGATGCCCAGCGTTTAAATTACGTAGTTTTCTTAGGAGTGGCCGATGAAAACATTTCAGATACTCAGCTGCTCAGAATCGAAACGCAAAGCCCTCAAGGGAAAGTAACGGGTGATCAAAAAGTCAATATAAATTTGAAAACTTAATAAACCACGGAATGATGTAGAAAGAGAGGTAAAACTTGACAAACATACTTGGAATGACATGGGGTTTTATTATAACAAAAAAAAAACAAAGTTCACAAAATTTCCGACAGATGGCGCTGGACAGCAAAACGTCAGTGACTGCTCATGACAATCGTGTATAAAAGGAGCTGTAACGAGAGAGAGAATCAGATGCGCCAGCAGTCGCAGCATGTTGGCGTTACCTGAAAAGGCACTTTTAGTGAAGCTGTATTATCAGAATGGGGAATGTGCTAGTTCAGCGTTACGATCCTATCGCCAAAGGAAGGGAATTCGAACGGGTAAAGGTCCGTTGACAAATGCAGCTGTGGCGAGAATGATTTCGAATTTCGAAGCCACGGGTTGTTTAGACGATAGACCCCGTAGTGGCCGACCGAGCACAAGGCGTAATGCTGCTGAGACAGTTCAGGAAGAAATGGAGATTGTGGCTGGTTCGTCTATGCACGGGGAAGTCAGCGCTCGTGTAGTCGCACGTTGCATCAGCATTCCATACACTACTGTTTGGTTGGCACTTAGGCGTACCCTCCGATGCTATCCGTACAAAATCAATCGGCTTCATGAACTGTTACCTGGCGATTTAGTGAAGCGGAGGGAATTTGCGGTGTGGGCGTTTCAAAAGATGGCGAAAGATGACAATTGGCTGAGTACCGCGTTGTGGAGCGACGAAGCTCATTTCACGCTCCGAGGGTCTGTCAACGACCACAACTGCAGAATTTGGGCTACCGAAAATCCTAGAACTGTCGTGGAAACTCCATTGCACGACGAGAAAATCACGGTATGGGTTGGATTTACCACATCAACTGTTATCGGGCCTGTTTTCTTCGAGGAAATGCGTGATTCTGGTTTTGTAACTGCTACCGTGACGGGTGAGAGGTACACCGATATGTTACAGAATCGCATCATCACCAGCCTGGCTGATAAACACCTGCTGGAACGTACGATGTTTATGCAGGCTGGCGCTCCACCCAATATTGCTAGACGCATGGAAGATATCTTGCGCGCGTCGTTTGGTGATGATCGTGTGCTCAGTCGCCACTTTCATGCTTGGCCTCCCAGGTCCCCAGACCTTAGTCCGTGTGATTATTGGCTTTGGGGTTACCTGAAGTCGCAAGTGTATCGTGATTGACCGACATCTCTGGGGATGCTGAAAGACGACATCCGACGCCAATGCCTCACCATAACTCCGGGCATGCTTTACAGTGCTGTTCACAACATTATTCCTCGACTACAGATATTGTTGAGGACTGATGGTGGACATATTGATCACTTCCTGTAGAGATCGTCATCTTTGCTTTATCTTACTTTGTTATGCTAATTATTGCTATTCTGATCAGATGAAGCGCCATCTGTCGGACATTTTTTGAACTTTTGTATATTTTTGGTTCTAATAAAACCCCGTGTCATTCCAAGCATGTGTGTCAATTTGTACCTCTCTATCTACATTATTCCGTTATTTATTCAGTTTTCAAATTTATACTGACTTTTTGATCACCCGGTATAATGGAAGCCAATGAAACCACGTGGTTCGACGAGCAGAAGGACAACCTGTGGCACTCCCGACACATTCTGCCCGGTTCTACCGTTCTCAGAGAACATTTCGAGGCTGCAGTCTCATTGAATTTGGTCTCAAAACTTTGGAGTCCAGTGTGATCCCGATTTTTGCTCTTGTGTACCGGATGGAATCCCTAGGGACCGTTCAAAATAATTCGACGAAATGTGAACGTGATCTGAAGCAGCGAAGTTTCATCACGCTTTTTCAGTGCTCCTGTTTCGCGCGCTCCTGTGGCGTGATCAGGGGGAGGTGTGACGTCGACACATGCATGAATAAAACGGCGAAGGGTTCCTCAAAAACCTCCCAGTTTGGCAAAACTATCTGTAGCAAACCACCCACATTTACTGAGAATTTTAAAAACATATGTGTCTTTGTGGAGAAAATGTGATGTAGCTCGAGATGCCTGGAGGGAGGCAACCACTTGACACTTCTACGAGGCCTGTTGTGTGCCTGCAGGCGCCTAGGAGTATTTTGCAGGTTTTCTCTGAACAGGCACATTTTCAAAACAATAAATGTGGTCAGATACCACCGAGCGTTTTGCTGAACTGGAGGGGAGGGAGGTCTTAGAGGGGTATTTTTCTGTTTTATGCATGCATGTGATCACGTCACAGGAGGGTATGTAACAGAAGCACTGAAAAAGCATAGAGCAGAGGGAAACTTCGCTGCATCGGATCATATTCAGATTTCGTCGAATGGTTTTGAACGATCCCTAGTGGTTCCACGCTCTGCACCAGAGAAAAAACTGCGATCACACTGCACCTCCAAGGGGTGATATGTTTCATGAGACTTGTAACGTATTACTATCTTTACGACTTTTCTCACCGAGCCTTTGTAGCTACTTCTCTCACACAAATAATGATAAAAATTCAGAAATTCAGGGTCGCCACCAGCCCAAGCCCTTCCTAACCATTAAAAAAACGGAGCTGGAAAATTATCAGTTTAATTACCTTAATAACTTAATTACAAGTATGTAAATTTATTTAAGTAGCCAGAGAACTAGCACTCCATGTCGTGCATGAAGCAATTTGATTAATTCAGGATTGGAAATCGGAGTAAGTGGGTAAGAACAACAATACAGAATTTATCTTTCACGTAGATTATTAATTATATCTAAGTATTTGGTTGCACATCCTAACTACACATAACTGGTGCCTGACTAGAAATATTTAAGTAAGAATTGCGTGAGAAAGTAACAGAGCACAATTTAATTACAGCAAGAAGAAATACAGAAAACGGGGTAGGGAAACAATGATACTATCATCTCCTTTTCATTCATACCATAAAAATATCTCAGTGAGATTCGCATTACGATTCTATGCATGCAGTATTCTGGACAGAGGTTTAACCAATGCACGAGGTTGTGCGATAATTATTCATCATACTAACTGCGTCTGCTGCTTGCAAACGGCCGAACTAGAGCACGTGGTGCATTCCGAATCAAACTGTTGCGCTGCTTTGTAGAAAACGCACGAAAGAACAGATATTCTTGCAGAAATTATAGCTCATTAAACAAGCAGTTAAAATAAAGCGTATTGCGCTGCCGTGGTGGGCCAGAAGGGGCATTGATTAGCAAACACGTGGCACAAAATCGATACACAAAGACAAAAGCAACTTCTACAAAAAATAAGATTAAGAATCGTACTCGCTTCGACACAGTATTACACTCACGTACGGTTGAAATGATCCTAACCAGCTTTTCCCTAATCAGATTTACCGTTTGAAATTCTACTTCATCGTTGTTCAAAATGAACAAAGTAACTTCTGCACTTTTAACTCAAACACCCAAAAATCGCCTATTTAAAGCAATATAATCATGGCACATTCGGAAATATAACTTTACACGCTTCAGTTAAGCTGAAGTATTTCAACAGTTAAACATAACGAAGTCCTAATTCAACCTGCTTCCCATCACCTGAAACCCCCCTTAAGAACTACGATCCGCACTCACCAAGCGTTCACCGAAGAGTGCCGCTTTCTCTTTCGAGATTACCTAGCTCCCCGTGCAGCGGAAGCTACCAGAGGGGTAGCCCTCCGTCACCAACCTCACACACAAAAAACAGCCTTCGACGCAGCCTTCGACTAAGATGGGTAAACCTCTCTGTTCAGGTATTGGAAACCTATGTTAGCCATCCTGTGCTCTCCTTCGAACTAGCAGCAACATTGTCTGTTCCCAGCAGACGATGACAAACTCAGCGTTTCCCACAAAACAAAACCGAAACCCCACATTAAAACACACATATAATATTCAATAGGCCTTATTTGAGTGCTCAGTCTTTCTGGAAGAGTTCATGAATTGAGCTAAAATCAGGTAGTGAAGTGAGTAAGTTGTAGCGAATTCGACAAGCGTCTTATGAAACGACTCCATGGAGACGTTTCAGACTGCTGTTCCGAGATGTCTATCAAGTCAGATGAATCGCACAGGAGACGTCAAGAGTGCCAAAGGCTGTCTACAACGTCGTCCTTTTGTTTACTGCGCTGCAAACTGTCATTTTCTACCCTGAAATGTATGAGGGTCAACACCCCAAGGAAAGGCGTAGTTTCAGTGACGCCCCTTATGCCATGCCACCCCCTAGAGGCCCTTTCGTGTCGAGTCTGAGCGGCGGTATGTCTCAGCCACTCATAAGGAAACTGCATGATTTCAACTCTGGACATCGCGATCCACCACAGGGGCGCAAAAATAAGGGTTGAAATGTTGGTAAGAGAAGCTGTGACGAACTTCCCATCTGGTAACACGTCCACGGTAGCACTTGGCAGTATTCTGGCGAAATTTGGTGCCAAAATCACATCATTAAATCAACTTATACCTCAAATGAACTTATGAACTCTAGCCTTTTTTCCGTAAATGTCGAGACCTTGGCGTTTGAAGTATCACCGATCCGGACGGTGACGCTGCAGCGCGCCACGCTTTTGCGCCACTAGCCGGCCGTTGTGGCCGAGCGGTTCTAGGACCTTCGGTCTGGAATCGCGTGACCGCTAAGGTCGCAGGTTGGAATCCTGCGTCGGGCATGGCTGTGTGTGATGTCCTTAGGTCAGTTAGGTTTAAGTAGTTCTAATTCAAGGGGGCTGATGACCTCGGATGTTAAGTCCCATAGTGCTCAGAGCCATTTGAACCATTTTTTGCACCAGTACAGAGGAATGTTATAAACGGGTACCTTTGAGTCAAATTATATGCTTAAGCGTTGGAATGGGAGACATTTACGGGGTTTCGAAAAGTGATCTTGTAATTTTGATGGACAGTGTATATTTGCAGAGTGAGATTTTTCACTGTACACCGGAGTGTGCGCTGATATGAAACTCCCTGGAAGATTAAAACTGTGTGCTCTGCCAACTGAACTACCCAAGCACGACTCGCGCCCCGTCCTCACAGCTTTACTTCTGCCAGTACCTAGTCTCCTACCTTCCAAACTTTACTGCGAAACTTGCAGAACTAGCACTCCTGAAAGAAAGGATACTGCGGAGACATGGCTTAGCCACAGCCTGGGGGATGTTTCCAGAATGAAATTTTCACTCTGCAGCGGAGTGTGCGCTGATATGAAACTTCCTGGCAGATTAAAACTGTGTGCCGGACCTTGACTCGAACTCGAGACCTTTGCCTTTCGCGGGAAAGTGCTCTACCAACTGAGCTACCCAAGCACGACTCGCGCCCCGTCCTCACAGGCAAAGGTCCCGAGTTCGAGTCTCGGTCCGGCACACAGCTTTAATCTGCCAGGAAGTTTCAGTGTATGTCTGACTTTCTGTAATGTGGGCGATATCTCATAACCTCACTTTTGTTGTTCGCTACTGGTCTAAGAAAACTGACGTCCTGTTGTTGTTTTCGCTCGTGTGAACACGGCTCCACTACATGGTGAGGTTGCATACCGTCCTGTTGACGGTTAGTCATCGTGTTACCGTCCCGCTAAGCTAGAAGAGTAGGCAGTGCGGTACCACTTGCCTGGAAGTCGAGTAGCCGGACGTCGGTGGGCTGCTGGCCCGAGTAGCGGAAGAGGAAGTTGTTCTTCCAGACGTCGCCGTGCAGCAACACCTGCAGCGCCGGCGGGCTGCCGCCATCCAGCTGCCTGAGGCGGCCCACGATGCGCTCTGCCGCCGCCTCGTACCTGTCGGCCAGAGCGCCCCGTCCGCTGGCTGCCAGGGCGGCGGAGAGGGCGAGCGCGTGACGCGGCACAATGCTGGCCAACTGGTCGCACGCGTCGCGGCTCGTCAGCGGCGACCGCGAGAACAGCGGGTCCGTCCGCAGCGGGGGCGAGTCCTCCAGCAGGCGCGCGGAGGCGGCGTGGAGGCGCGCCAGAGCGCGCAGGCCCAGCGAGCAGTGCGCGCGGTCCAGCCCCGCGCCGGGTGGCGGCGTGCGGAAGCCGCTGGCGCGCAAGTCCTCCAGCAGCAGCCAGGCGGGCCTGCCGTCGCCCCCGGTCGCCGCCCCCAGGGTGCGCGGCGCCAGCGGCCGCCACTCGCCGCCGCCGCCCCCCTCCGCCGCCCGCAGCGCCTCCTCGGCCCGCGGCAGCAGCTCCCGGTAGACGCGCGCCTCGCGCTCGAACACCTGGCCCTCCTCGGCCAGGTCGGCCATGGGCCCCGCACGCAGCCCCACCTTGAGCACCAGACTGCGCGCCTCCGCCGCGCCGCCGCTGGCCAACCGCACCTCGCACGACAGCCGCAGCAGCGAGCTCATGAAGTTGGCCCCCGCCTTCACCGCCGGCTCCACCCTCAAACTCGACACCTCTGCTACTTGCTTGCCCTCCGCTTCACTGAGCGCTTCCTTTACGAATTTCTCGTCCACCCAGGCCGGCGTGACCACAGCGTTCTCTTCTGATGAAGACATGATGATTCGTCACGAATACCTAAAACGCAAGAGGGAGATGGTTGGCTAGGTATTTCCCGTGTTCCGTGCATCGTAACTACGATCCCTCAGTGGGATGTGGAACGACAACGTTTCGCAGTTATAATGTACACTACTGGCCATTAAAATTCCTACACCACGAAGATGACGTGCCACAGACGGGAAATTTAACCGACAGGAAGAAGATGCTGTGATATGCAAATGATTAGCTTTTCAGAGCATTCACAGAAGGTTGGCGCCGGTGGCGACACCTACAACGTGGTGACATGAGGAAAGTTTCCAACCGATTTCTCATACACGAACAGCAGTTGACCGGCGTTGCCTGGTGAAACGTAGTTGTGATGCCTCATGTAAGGAGGAGAAATGCCTCCCATCATGTTTCCGACTTTGATAAAGGTCGGATTGTAGCCTATCGCGATTGCGGTTTATCGTATCGCGACATTGCCGCTCACGTTGGTCGAGATGAAATGAAGCAGAATATGGAATCGGTGCGTTCAGGAGGGTAATACGGCCTCGTATCACTAGCAGTCGAGATGACAGGCATCTTATCCGCATGGCTGTAACGGATCGTGCAGCCACGTCTCGATGCTTGAGTCAACAGATGGGGACGTGTACAAGACAACAACCATCTGCACGAACAGTTCAACAACGTTTGCAGCAGGATAGACTATCAGCTCGGAGACCATGACTACGGTTACCCTTGACGTTGCATCACAGACAGGAGCGCCTGCGGTGGTGTACTCAGCGACGAACCTGGGTGCACGAATGGCAAAACGTCATTTTTTCGGATGAATCCAGGTTCTGTTTACAGCATCATGATGGTCGCATCCGTGTTTGGCGACATCGCGGTGAACGCACAGTGGAAGCGTGTATTCGTCTTCGCCATGCTGGCGTATCACCCGGCGTGATCGTATGGGGAGCCATTGGTTACACGTCTCGGTCACCTCGTGATCGCATTGATGGCACTTTGAACAGTGAACGTTACATTCCAGATGTGTTACGACCCGTGGCTCTGCCCTTCATTCGATCCTTGCGAAACCCTACATTTCAGCAGGATAGTGCACGACCGCTTGTTGCAGGTCCTGTATGGGCCTTTCTGGATACAGAAAATGTTCGACTGCTGTGCTGGCCAGCACATTCTCCAGATCTCCCACCAATTGAAAACGTCAGGTCAATGAAGGCCGAGCAATTGGCTCGTCACAATACGCCAGTCACTACTCTTGATGAACTGTGATATCGTGTTGAAACTGCATGGGCAGCTGTACCTGTACACGCCATCCAAGCTCTGTTTGACTCACTGCCCAGGCCGTTATTACGGCCAGAGGTGGTTGTTCTGGGTACTGATTTCTCAGGATCTATGCACCCAAATTGCGTGAAAACGTAATCACATATCAGTTTTAATATAATATTTTTGTCCAATGAATACCCGTTTATCATCTGCATTTCGTCTTGGTGTAGCAATTTTAATGGCCAGTAGTGTACTTCTTCAGTATGGTAACAGTTTCACCGTTTGCTTGATTTAGTAATTTTTGGAAACGTAAACGGTATGAAACAGTGCTCTGGTTACATAACTTTAAATAACAATCATTCTTGAGTGCAATTCTTTTTCTTAAAAGTTAAAATAACGTGTCAGTGGTAACCCATTTCGATCATATGTAGATCATCTTCAGATCATGTCTCTGGAATGCAAAATAAAAATTCTCCTTACAGGGTAACAGTTATCAAAATTATACAGTGCATCTACTCACCAGGGGAGGCCATGACGGATATACTTCAAACTTTGTTCACCTTTAGTTGGCCATGAAAACAACAGAATGTGCTTAGTAGTAAAGTGCACTACTCCGGCAATTCCGAGAAAATCGCAAGTGAAGTTTCATATTTCTATGATGTGCGTAGTGTATCTACGCGTAGGTTATAGACATTGGACGTAATGGTGCTCTAATGTTGCCGGCACGGTTACTCAGAGTGTGTTCGCAGCTCGTGGTCGTGCGGTAGCGTTCTCGCTTCCCGCGCCCGGGTTTCCCGGTTCGATTCCCGGCGGGGTCAGGGATTTTCTCTGCCTCGTGATGACTGGATGTTGTGTGCTGTCCTTAGGTTAGTTAGGTTTAAGTAGTTCTAAGTTCTAGGGGACTGATGACCATAGATGTTAAGTCCCATAGTGCTCAGAGCCATTCGAACCATTTTTTTAAACTCAGAGTGTTCGATCAGAGGGCTAGCAGCCCTCTGTAATAAAAAAAACTGAGTCAATGGAATGACGATTGACTTGAACAAGCGTCATGGGATGTCCACCCCGAACACATAAAACGAGCCTTCACGAGGAAATTAAGATCAAACAAAATAAAACAAAGTGGTTAGCGTTCGAGCTTCCAAAGATACATAAGGCGATGGGTCGACTCCATCTAGAAACTTCATTTTTATAGTATAAGTGTAAGTTCTGTGATTGCACCTACACTAATAGTTCTTGCTACTTTAGCAACGTCTCACCGCCACGCAGGTTAACGGTCAAATGGGGCCTGCCTCTGTGTCTGCAGCTTTAAGCGTCGATGCGCAGACTAGTTCCGCGTACCTCGGTTCAAATGGTTCAAATGGCTCTGAGCACTATGGGACTCAACTGCTGTGGTCATTAGTCCCCTAGAACTTAGAACTACTTAAACCTAACTAACCTAAGGACATCACAAACATCCATGCCCGAGGCAGGATTCGAACCTGCGACCGTAGCAGTCGCACGGTTCCGGACTGCGCGCCTAGAACCGCGAGACCACCGCGGCCGGCTCCGCGTACCTTCCCAGATTGAATATATAATAGATTTCACATATCACGACAGGTATACGTTTTCAGGAAAACTAAGTATGTCTTCATTTATTTGTCGATAGTTACAAATATCTTTGTTCTAATACTTAAATTTAATTAAAAATAGCAAGTAGTCAGAAACATGAAATTGACTTCACGCAAATACATGTGTTTTTTTTAATTATACTGCATCTCAAAAGTCATAAATTAAAAAATATGACCAATGATGAAAAAAAATATAGATTAAAAATTGAGAGTATGCGGGAGATGAACTATCACCTCTTACACGTTTGTCTGACATACCTCGAAAGCTAACCACTCGACCACCGTGAACTCTAACGTGCAGCACGTACGCACAGATACATCAATTACATAAAATGACGTATAAAACTTCTCTTGCGATTTTCTCGGAATTGTCAAAGTAGTTCACCTTATCACTTGAACATTATCCTGTTTTAATGGCCTACTAAAGGTGTACAAAGTTTGAAGTAAATCTGTCGTGGCCTCCCCATGTCAACAAAACATGGAGACGAGAATACAGTAGGATATACAGAGCTTTCTCACCTTTAGTTGTTGACCAGAGACGATAAGCGGAACGCTGACGTGTGTCGCAGGGACACTTCCGGCAACCGCCAAGTAGCGCCTATACGCTACGCGTTATAAAGCGGAAGCTCCGCCCCTCGCCTTCTGCATAATGTCATCGGTAACCAATAGCGCTTAACATAAGATCGTAATGTATGTGAAAACTTAAAACATCAATCGAGTTACAGATAGAACAGTAATTACTCTTACGGCAAACTTACGTTTCCGTAATCTTTCATATCGTGCTTCTTTTCTGTCTAGATTGATATTTAAGTTTTGACGTATGTTGCCATTGTATGTTAAGCGCTATTGGCTCCCGATGAGATCATTCAACAGGCGAGGGGCGGAGTTTCCCCTTCATAACGCGTAGCTCTTTTTTTTCCTTTTCTCTCCTTTTTTGACGCTATTCAGCAGTTGCCGGAGGAAGGGCTCTATTTAAGCACGACTCCCGCTGTTCGAACAGTTTAAGTCACACTTCGAGAAATTTCGGGTTCTGTTCCATCTTTTGACTGGCCTGCCATCTAGTGGGTTTTGTTGGTATAATCACAACGAACTGTCTTGGCGTTTTTAATCTACTACGCATTTTAAAACCGAAAAATAACTGGAACACTGATTGAAATATCTTCTAGGGTGCAGGCTATGCGTAACAATCGAAGCAAATAAATAATACCTTTCCTTAAAATGAAGCACAAATTTTTTACATCCATAAGTATGTATCATGATTCTGTACAATTCTGGAGCTTTCTATCGTTCTGCGATCTAGTGAGGTCTAATGGTGCTATCTCCAAGACTGATCATTCCGCTTTAATTTATTCTCGCGATAATAATTAATCACCTTATTACCATACATTTCGTTTGGTGGGCAATTAGTTCTTAATTATCTTCAATGCTTCACCTCAATGTTACCGTCTTGTTTCCAAACTCATTAAACTCTGGTAAAGTTTTTATCTGTTACTATAATGAACTGTTCTTTTACAACCTACTTGGTAAATCATTAACGCCTCTCATAAACGACTGAAATATTATACTGGGTTCAGTCAAGATTTATTTTATTTTATTTTATTTTTTTTTTTTTTGGCCGACATTTTCGTCTTTGTATGTTACCTTTCCTTAAAATGCAGCATATGTGTTTATACATCCATACGTACCATTACTGTATGGGAACTCGTAAATTTGATCAAAAACAATAGGAGTTTATGCATTGGTAGGATTCAATGCTATTTTCTCCACTGTTTCACCCAGTCTTCAGTTATGAAGATCCATAGTTACTGTTGTGGCTAGTTCGCAGTATTCCTTGCACACCCGCCGAGCGAGTCAAAAGTCACATGATTGTTCGAACAAGCTCGATACTGTATCGAATGTAGCGGCGTATCACGAAATCTCGAGCCTATTCGAACGCGATATCGTTTGCACAGCCCTAGTCGGAGGTATCTTGCGACATTTGTCAGCGCACCACTTGTCATCTCTGCTCACCATGCTCACCACATAATGGCACATAGCTCCTTCTCTTTTATTATGATCGCGCATCCATAATTTATTCTGTACATTGACTGCATAATTTTGGCTTCTGTTAACCTCTAAGGAGAATCACTTTTTTCCATTGCAGAGTGTGGTGTGCGTACTGTAAGACCTTTGGTACACACACCATCAGATTATTTGACTTGTCGCTCTAACGGAGTAGGCGAGTGTCAACAATATGTCTCGTGGTCTTATCGTGGCGTGTTTATCTTCTGCCATTAGGTCAGACAATAGAAATGCCACTTGCACGCTTAGAGTAGCAGATTGATGGTGACCAACTTTAAACTGAACTTGATTAATTTTCACACACATTTATTAAAATAATAAAAAGCATAGACATTACGTAACTTGATTCTGGATGCTGTTTACAATTGACAATCTGAAGTTCCTTTGGTCTTGGTACATTAATCTTATTCTCACATATCTCTGATACTTGACAAAGTCTCTGTTCATTTATCTTACTGGCTATGTACAGGAATATGGTAATCTTGTTAGGCGCAGACTGAAACTTGACTATAGACTCGTACAGACAAATGCAGACTGGTACGGACAGGTGCAGATAAATGCAGACTGGCTAATCGGAGGTCCGTACCCTCGTTAAATACCTCGTGCATTCATGTATCACTACGCGAGTGTGATCCGCGAGGAGAAAAGGTTCTACGTTAGCAGCAATCTCATTGACTGCGTTACATATTAATACGCAGATCGGCGGAAGCAGAATTTGGTCCGTCTCTCAGGCAGCGCCATCTCATAGTGCGGAGACGGACGAGGGCTCCGCCCACGCTGTTGTGCTTAGCGTGGCGCGCTCTAGGGGGAAAGTTGTGTACGCGCTGACTATGCGGAACTATGTAGACAACACAGAGACATGATCTGACGATGATCCAGATGTGATCGAAACCGTTTACCATTGGCACGTGATTTTAATTTGAAAAAATGACAATCAGGATTGATTATTACATATTATATGATTACCTTAGCCGGCCGAAGTGGCCGTGCGGTTAAAGGCGCTTCAGTCTGGAACCGCAAGACCGCTACGGTCGCAGGTTCGAATCCTGCCTCGGGCATGGATGTTTGTGATGTCCTTACGTTAGTTAGGTTTAACTAGTTCTAAGTTCTAGGGGACTAATGACCTCAGCAGTTGAGTCCCATAGTGCTCAGAGCCATTTGAACCATTTTTTTGATTACCTTAAGTTTTATTTCAAATGTTTTCGCTTCGCTCAAACAAGACTTGCTAGATATTACACAATGAATTTTTGTCCCAATTTTCCTAGCCAGACAAGAGTTAGAAGTGGGCAGATGGGGTATCAAACTATCCAGCATGAGACATAGTTTTGCAAAACTGCTTGGAAGTAATTAGGGTAATTCAGAATAACTTAATGAGTGACTTGAGTAAAAATATAAATATTTCACAAACATCAGCTGCTAAAAATCTAAATGAAGTATCAAAAAGTTCATTTCTTGAAAGGGAAGCTATTTTCGAATCAAACATTTCACTGGTGTAATACTGTCAACAACAAAATTTGGAACTACAAGCTTTGAAGAAAAAGGTCAAGTATTCTATGACACCATTTGCATAAATACAACAAATAAAACAAATCAGGGAAGCATTTGGTGCGTCTTTGAAGGATGCTCGAAACCCTGTACAGAAAATGAGGTGCCCATTGAGAATTTGAAGTTCGATGTTTTAAGTCGGAACCTCAGAATTTTAAAGAGTGCCAGAGGATATTTGTTTGGTGGATTATATAGACCGTGTAGTCTCATTTGCATCATACAAAGCAGAATCAAGAAGAAGAAGAAGAAGAAGAACTTCGTCCGAACAGGCCTTGGAAGGTAAAACGGTACCGACCGGCCTCCGTGTCATCCTCAGCCCACAGGTGTCACTGGATGCGATTTCCTTTAATTTTTTTACATATGTAAGGTTAGTGGCAAAGAGTTGAGTGAAAATCGACAGGTGACGGAATGGAAATTTTCGCTCTTCTTTTAATCTAGCCTTACCTCTCAATTACATGTGGTTCTGATTCCACGTTAAACTGCATGTGCTAGATCAGGGACCACACACGCACACGCACACACAAAAACACACACACACAAGTATATTCCTAATATTCATACACATTCGGTAGTTCTGCTATCTTGTAGAACGAGATTTAAAGCATATATGATTTCACTAAAATTATTTTTAGTTGTTAATCGCATATACAGGGTGTTCCATGGATAGTGACCAGGCCAAATATCTCACGAAATAATCATCAAACGAAAAAACTTCAAAGAACGAAATTCGTGTATCTTGAAGAGGGAAACCAGATGGCGCTATATTTGGCCCGCTAGATGGCGCTTCCATAGGTCAAACGGACATGAACTGGGTTTTTAAAATAGGTACCGCCATTTTTTACTACATATTCGTGTAGTACGTAAAGAAATATGAATGTTTTAGTTGGACCACTTTTTTCGCTTTGTGATAGATGGTGGACAAACGTATAAGTACGTGGTATCACGTAACATTCCGCCAGTGCGGACGGTTTTTGCTTCGTTATACATTACCCGTGTTAAAATGGACCGTTTAACAATTGCGAAAAAGGTCGATATCGTGTTGATGTATGGTGTTGTGATCAAAATGCCCAACGGGCGTGTGCTATGTATGCTGCTCGGTATCCTGGACGACATCATCCAAGTGTCCGGACCGTTCGCCGGATAGTTACGTTCTTTAAGGAAACAGGAAGTGTTCAGCCACATGTGAAACGTCAACCACGACCTGCAACAAATGGTTCAAATGGCTCTGAGCACTATGGGACTCAACCAAGTAGGTGTTTTAACTGCTGTCGCGGCTAATCCGTACATCAGTAGCAGACCAATTGAGCGAGAATCGGGATTCTCAAAAACGTCGGTGTTGAGAATGCTACATCAATATCGATTGCACCCGTACTATATTTCTATGCACCAGGAATTGCGTGGCGACGACTTTGAACGTCGTGTACAGCTCAGCCACTGGGCACGAGAGAAATTACGGAACGACGACAGATTTTTTGCACGCGTTCTATTTGGCGACGAAGTGTCATTCACCAACAGCGGTAACGTAAACCGGCATAATATGCACTATTGGGCAAAGGATAATCCTCGATGGCTGCGACAAGTGGAACATCAGCGACCTTGGCGGGTTAATGTATGGTGCGGCACAATGGGAGGAAGGATAATTGGCCCCCATTTTATCGATGGCAATCTAAATGGTGCAATGTATGCTGGTTTCCTACGTAATGTTCCACCTATGTTACTACAGGATGTTTCACTGCATGACAGAATGGTGATGTACTTCCAACATGATGGATGTCCGGCACATAGCTCGCGTGTGATTGAAGAGGTACTGAATAGCATATTTCATGACAGGTGGATTGGTCGTCGAAGCACTATACCATGGCCCGCATCTTCACCGGATCTGAAGTCTCCGGATATCTTTCTGTGGGGAAAGTTGAAGGATATTTGCCATCGTGATCCACCGACAACGCCTGACAACATGCGTCAGCGCATAGTCAATGTATGTGCGAACATTACGGAAGGAGAACTACTCGTTGTTGAGAGGAATGTCGTTACACGTATTGCCAAATGCATTGAGGTTGACGGACATAATTTTGAGCATTTATTGCATTAATGTGGTATTTACAGGTAATCGCGCTGTAACAGCATGCGTTCTCACAAATGATAGGTTCACAAAGGTACATGTATCATATTGGAACAACTGAAATACAATGTTCAAACGTACCTACGTTCTGTATTTTAATTTAAATTACCTACCTGTTACCTACTGTTCGTCTAAAATTGGTTTCCCCCTTCAAGCTAGACGAGTTTCGTTCTTTGAAGTTCTTTCGTTTGTTGCTTATTTCGTGAGATATTTGGCCGGTCACCATCAATGGACCACCCTGTATACTGTATTATGATTACCAGTTTCAACCTTAGCCATATTCTGATATTTTGCAGCAAGCATAAAGGAAAAATTACAGGTAAAAGTTATGTTACAACGAACATAATGTTCGAAATCTCGTAACACAAAACTAGAGGTAAAAATTATGATACAATAAACATAATGTGCAGCAGTTCACATTTGTATACCCTCTATGTATGATACAGGTACAGCACTGTTCAATACAAAACTGATCACATAGTAAGTTTTTGTGTACAGAATTTACATGTCACAATGTAAAAGTGATGGAGATGAACGTTACAGGTTCCATATAGATGACGGCAGCTACATACTAACTGCAGCAAACCCTATGGACCAAAATTAGTTTAGGTATAGACAATTGCACGAATTTTCGGTTTTATTTATTATTAAGAGGCAACGGCCTTGCCGCAGTGGATATACCGGTTCCCGTGAGATCACTGAAGTTAAGCGCTGTCGGGGGTGGCCGGCACTTCGATGGGTGACCAGCCAGCTGCCATGTGCTGTTGCCATTTTTCGGGGTGCACTCAGCCTCGTGATGCCAATTGAGGGGCTACTAGACCGAATAGTAGCGGCTCTGGTCAAAGAAAACCATCATACCGACTGGGAGAGCGGTGTGCTGACCACACGCTCCTCCTATGCGCATCCTCAGGATGACACGGCGGTCAGATGGTCCCGCTGGGCCACTTGTGGCCTTAAGACGGAGTGCTGTGCTTATTATTAAGAAATGAGTTTTGTTTTTATCGCTCGTGCTGTAACGTAAACACCGTCTTGCGTAACTTCGGCAGCTTTTTTCCCCCAGACGTCGGCCACGCCATCCTCTTCATTGCCGTGAAGTCTGCGGCCGACACTGCAGCCCCAAAACGCGTTGCCATCCACCAGCGCCCGCGTGACACCTGTATCCTGCATACTCTCTGCCCGTGATCCTTGCACGAGCGAGTCTTGAAAAATATTGAAGTAAGAGTTGTAATAATTCACACTGCTTTTGAGCGGTGGTCCAAGATCACTTTTTCCATGACGGTAAATTTCTAATTCTTCCCCAACAGGCTAAGTAGATGTCACTTGGTATATTTATGAAACACGTTTAGACTTTCTTGAATATTTCCGAATCCATGGATCTTAGTTAACAGATGTGTAGTAAAAGTAGTTATGTTATTTGCATATGAATTTTCTTCATCGGATTGCAATATTGCAACATTTCTGGCAGTTTGCCCAATAAATTACGAGTCGTAAATTTGGCACTGTATTTTATATACTCACGAACCATGTAATTTTCTTTTACTAACGTTATCTCAGCATTTAAATTTGATCTCGTTTTTCGTCTGAAAACCTATCATGAAACTGGTATTCCTTAAACCCTTGCAATTTCGTCTGAAAGTGTCCCATTGTAGGTAGGCCGTCGCGGCGTACGTCTTATTTTCGCTGGTTGCTTTAGGTATTTATAATGATTCCTGCTTTTTAGGATAGGATCAGTTTATGAATTATTATACGATCTATGACATACTCTTCCTTATAACCATTTGCTATTGCTACTTGTTTCGTGGTATTTTCTTTTTCGATTGCTTCAGCATCAAGTGCCAATTTCAACATATTACTCAACATAGCCTCAAAATATGCCCATTTGTGTCGCTTTGGATGGCGCGAGCATTCAATTATGGTAGGAACAGTTATAGTAGGCTTCTGAAAAGTTCCGAATTTATGCCTGCCAATACGCTTGGTTATAGGTCTAAAAAGTTAATGCTCATATGTCTTCAAACTTCATGGTGAAATTTTTTAGAGTGTATTTTTCTTATTTTTTCACTGATTTATTGTATATCTTTGTCGCTGCTGCCCTGCAAGAGAATGGTATCGCCGTCATACCTCCGATACTACAGGACATTCTGCTGGATTTATAGGTTTGATTCGAAGAACTCCTTTTCGAATTGTAGTAGTATCAGACGCCAAATGCGACGTATTGACACCAAATGTAGTGGTCGGGTGCCGGGAGGTGCCGTATTAAAACTCGTCCGAGCTTTTCAAGTGATTTATTTTTTTCCACTACAGAGTTCCGTTCACCTCGGTCCACCTCACAGGCCCTACCTTGCTGAGGTAGCACCCCAGCGGCTGTGCAACGCACTGTGTCGAGCCGGCCCTGTATGCCAGCTGCAGAGTTCCAATTACGTCAGGATGGCTGCGCTAGCAGGCGACTCAGCGGCGACCGTCCCCAGTGACTCTGCACTGCTCCTCCGGGAGCCGTAGCCGGCCGCGCTGCTGATTCTTCCTCGGCTGGCGTAGCTGGGCATGCGGCAGCAATGTCCGCTCCCGTTCCGGCTTCCAAACCTGTGGCCCTCGCCTTTTAAGTCTCCGGCGTGTGTCGGGAGCCGAGACGACTGTCCGTGGTAGCGACCCGAAGAGTGGCCCGCCCTGGCTGGCTGTGGGCCCCGCATCGGCCAAAGAGGGTCAAACCAACGACCCGCCGTGGACTGGGACGCTGTCGCCGCATCTGTTGCCGTGTGTCGCCGGTAGTGTGACACGCCCCGCCGTCCAGGAGAGCTGCCACACTTGAATGAATCTCGTTAGAAAACCACACCTTCGCAGCTCTGTTTCGCTAACGCAACGCTCCAAGTCACGTACGCCCCACACCACGGTTGCGTCAGTGAGCCCCCTTCTTCCTATAGCTTGCGACATGCGAACCGCTGCGTTTACGCTTTTCAGCAGTTCCATGGCTCCTGTGGCCTGCTGGTCAGCGTAACTTTGCAATCCAGCCCGCACCTGGCTGTAATTTGTGTGCTCTGAAATACTGCACCAAATCTAACTTCCCTATCTTAAACTGTGGTGCAGCTACAGAATGATTCAGTAAAATGCCTGGAAGGGTTCCTATCAGGGTGTTTTCCATTTCTAGGTCTAATGAAAAATTGTTTTCTTAAATTTAAAACAGTTGAAAGACAGGACATTATGTGACTTTTTGTAGATACATGATTTAATTTCCAGGTAGAGCTTAATTTTAACCCTATAAGAGCAAAAATTGGTCGTTTCCCTTAAATGAGCACACTATTTCCTTTGAAACACATTGTAGTGAGAGTAGAACTGCTACTAAGTGTTGACTTAAATCATTATAATGGCGCGGTGTGTATGTGCCAGTCGGTTGCATGGAATCAGTGCAGTAAGATGGTAAAAGATGGAGACGTGACAGAATGGTAGAAAGAGCTATCACGCCCATGACCACACTACGAGTGAGATTTTCCAGTTTTGTGCTATATCAGTGCGGTCAGTCCAATGAGTCTACGAAGAGTGGTGTACCGCTCACGGCCGTGTAGCACGGCCTAAGAACAGTGGTCCTGTCTGCCAGAGGCCAAACATACACAACTAGTAAATGACAATCGATTTCAAAACAGAAAGGAATTGCTCCCTGCAGAAAATAGAAATCCATCTCAACGAGTTTCTGAACAAATATTGCTGTGGTAACTGGGTGGTACCCGTGGTCTAGTCAACAAAGAACTTAAACGGGTGTCTTACGGCGTCCGCCTCGAGCAGATCAACGAACGAAAACGAACAAAATGAGAATTAAAAAAAAAAAAAAAAAAAAAAACGGGTAGCGTCTTTGATTCATAATCAAAACGTCTTCGGTCCCGGGTTCGATTCCCGCAACTGCCTAAATTTTTATAAATAATCAGCATTGGCGGACGATGACTTCCGGCATAACAAGTCAGCCTCGTTCTGCCAACGGCCTTGTCAAAGAGGGCGGAGGAGCGGATAGAGGTTCAGGGCACTCTCTTGTCCTAGGGGTGGGAAATTGCCCCTAAAGGCGGAAGAATCAGCAATGATCAACGGCATGAGGATGCAGAAGGCAATGGAAACGACTGCATTAAAGACACGTAACGTGTATCCACAGGACATGTGGCCTGTAATTGAAGAAGTGTCATGATGATCTCTCCATTGGCAAAAGATTCCGGAATAGTCCCCCATTCCGATCTCCGGGAGGGGACTGCCAAAGGGGAGGTTACCATGAGAAAAAGATTGAATAATCAACGAAAGGATAACGTTCTACGAGTCGGGACGTGGAATGTCAGAAGCTTGAACGTGGTAGGGAAACTAGAAAATCTGAAAAGGGAAATGCAAAGGCTCAATCTAGATATAGTAGGGGTCAGTGAAGTGAAGTGGAAGGAAGACAAGGATTTCTGGTCAGATGAGTATCGGGTAATATCAACAGCAGCAGAAAATGGTATAAGAGGTGTAGGATTCGTTATGAATAGGAAGGTAGGGCAGAGGGTGTGTTACTGTGAACAGTTCAGTGACCGGACTGTTCTAATCAGAATCGACAGCAGACCAACACCGACAACGATAGTTCAGGTATACATGCCGACGTCGCAAGCTGAAGATGAACAGATAGAGAAAGTGTATGAGGATATTGAAAGGGTAATGCAGTATGTAAAGGGGGACGAAAATCTAATAGTCATGGGCGACTGGAATGCAGTTGTAGGGGAAGGAGTAGAAGAAAAGGTTACAGGAGAATATGGGCTTGGGACAAGGAATGAAAGAGGAGAAAGACTAATTGAGTTCTGTAACAAGTTTCAGCTAGTAATAGCGAATACCCTGTTCAAGAATCACAAGAGGAGTAGGTATACTTGGAAAAGGCCGGGAGATACAGGAAGATTTCAATTAGATTACATCATGGTCAGACAGAAATTCCGAAATCAGATACAGGATTGTAAGGCGTACCCAGGAGCAGATATAGACTCAGATCACAATATAGTAGTGATGAAGAGTAGTCTGAAGTTCAAGACATTAGCCAGGAAGAATCAATACGCAGAGAAGTGGGATACGGAAGTACTAAGGAATGACGAGATACGTTTGAAGTTCTCTAGCGCTATAGATACAGCAATAAGGAATAGCGCAGTAGGCAATACAGTTGAAGAGGAATGGACATCTCTAAAAAGGGCCATCACAGAAGTTGGGAAGGAAAACATAGGTACAAAGAAGGTAGCTGCGAAGAAACCATGGGTAACAGAAGAAATACTTCAGTTGATTGATGTTCCGGGAAAATCAGGAATACAGAAACACAAGTCGCTGAGGAATGAAATAAATAGGAAGTGCAGGGAAGCTAAGACGAAATGGCTGCAGGAAAAAGTTAAGGCATCGAAAAAGATATGATTGTCGGAAGGACAGACTCAGCATACAGGAAAGTCAAAACAACCTTTGGTGACATTAAAAGCAACGGTGGTAACATTAAGAGTGCAATGGGAATTCCTCTGTTAAATGCAGAGGAGAGAGCTGATAGGTGGAAAGAATACATTGAAAGCCTATATGAGGGTGAAGATTTGTCTGATGTGATAGAAGAAGAAACAGGAGTCGATTTAGAAGAGATAGGGGATCCAGTATTAGAATCGGAATTTAAAAGAGCTTTGGAGGACTTACGGTCAGATAAGGCAGAAGGGATAGATAACATTCCATCAGAATTTCTAAAATCATTGGGGGAAGTGGCAACAAAACGACTATTCACGTTGGTGTGTAGAATATATGAGTCTGGCGATATACCATCTGACTTTCGGAAAAGCATGATCCACACAATTTCGAAGACGGCAAGAGCTGACAAGTGCGAGAATTATCGCACAATCAGCTTAACAGCTCATGCATCGAAGCTGCTTACAAGAATAATATACAGAAGAATGGAAAAGAAAATTGAGAATGCGCTAGGTGACGATCAGTTTGGCTTTAGGAAAAGTAAAGGGACGAGAGAGGCAATTCTGACGTTACGGCTAATAATGGAAGCAAGGCTAAAGAAAAAATCAAGACACTTTCATAGGATTTGTCGACCTGGAAAAAGCGTTCGACAATATAAAATGGTGCAAGCTGTTCGAGATTCTGAAAAAAGTAGGGGTAAGCTATAGGGAGAGACGGGTCATATACAATATGTACAACAACCAAGAGGGAATAATAAGAGTGGACAATCAAGAACGAAGTGCTCGTATTAAGAAGGGTGTAAGACAAGGCTGTAGCCTTTCGCCCCTACGCTTCAATCTGTACATTGAGGAAGCAATGATGGAAATAAAAGAAAGGTTCAGGAGTGGAATTAAAATACAAGGTGAAAGGATATCAATGATACGATTCGCTGATGACATTGCTATCCTGAGTGAAAGTGAAGAAGAATTAAATGATCTGCTGAACGGAATGAACAGTCTAATGAGTACACAGTATGGTTTGAGAGTAAATCGGAGAAAGACGAAGGTAATGAGAAGTAGTAGAAATGAGAACAGCGAGAAACTTAACATCAGGATTGATGGTCACGAAGTCAATGAAGTTAAGGAATTCTGCTACCCATGCAGTAAAATAACCAATGACGGACGGAGCAAGGAGGACATCAAAAGCAGACTCGCTAGGCCAAAAAAAGGCATTTCTGGCCAAGATAAGTCTGCTAATATCAAATACCGGGCTTAATTTGAGGAAGACATTTCTGAGTATGTACGTCTGGAGTACAGCATTGTATAGTAGTGAAACATGGACTGTGGGAAAACCGGAACAGAAGAGAATCGAAGCATTTAAGATGTGGTGCTATAGACGAATGTTGAAAATTAGGTGGACTGATAAGGTATGGAATGAGGAGGTTCTACTCAGAATCTGAGAGGAAAGGAATATGTGGAAAACACTGATAAGGAGAAGGGACAGGATGATAGGACATCTGCTAAGACATGAGGGAATGACTTCCATGGTACTAGAGGGAGCTGTAGAGGGCAAAAACTGTAGAGGAAAACAGAGATTGGAATACGTCAAGCAAATAATTGAGGACGTAGGTTGCAAGTGCTAAAAAAAACTGGGTGCAATGGACATTTTTGTACATGATGATTCAGGAGGAATGTCACATAATTTGTGGGGTGATTTGTGAGGTGATTCTAAATGTGAAAGTAAATGGAAAGTGTTCTATGAACATGTGTTCGATTTTCGGTCGTTGTAGAACTGGAAGGCGTTGAAGACTACACCCATCCATGAATAGATAGGAAGATAATTGTGAACAATACTTTTGTGTAGGCGATGTGGTGGACGGAATAATGGTCAGACAGATGGCTGATCCATCCTAAAAGGAGCGTCAGGGTTCTCAACAGATGACAGCACTGTGACGTCATACTGAGCTAACAGTTGCAAGCATACCTAGTCTGCAATCGCTGCTTGGATCACTGAGGAGTTGTGAGGTTGTGTGGGTGTAGTACTTGAGTGTTGTTTCGCCGAGAAGGTCCATTGTATCCGTAAATACCAATATGACACATACACCCATACAGAAAACGCAGACATGTTGTTTGTGTATGGATATTGCAAACGCAGTGCCCATGCAGCTGTGACAGAATACCACAGACGTTTCTCTGATCGATGAGCCCCCTGTGTCAGGGTATTTCCCAAGTTTTTCAGCATTATATCAATCCACAACACTACCCAGTGCACACGCAATATCAGAACGTGAGGCCGACCTGTCAGCCGAGGAAAACAAAAATTGTTCAAATGGCTCTGAGCACTATGGGACTCAACATCTTAGGTCATAAGTCCCCTAGAACTTAGAACTACTTAAGCCTAACTAACCTAAGGACATCACACACACCCATGCCCGAGGCAGGATTCGAACCTGCGACCGTAGCAGCCCCGCGGTTCCGGACTGCAGCGCCAGAACCGCACGGCCACCGCGGCCGGCTCAGCCGAGGAAAGAGAAGACATTATTGCAGCGGTACAACAGAGACCCATCACCGGCACACAGGGAATTAGCGTCAGCTCGATATGCCACAAACGCGACTGTGACGTACGTTACATTCCGAGGGCTTGTACCCCTTCAATGTGCAGCCCATAAAACATCTGCATGCAGGTGACTGTAAGAAGACAACAATTTTGTGAACGGTTGGCTGTACACAGAGGCGTCGTGCAGTACGCTTTATTTCCAGATGAGGCTAAATTTATATGGAATGGTATCATGAACACCAGCATTGTTCACACAGGGGCGATGGAGAATCCACATAACACCAAGTAATCAACATTCCAAATAAGGTTGTCAGTGAACGTCTGGTGTGATTTGATTGATTACCTGGTGTTATCGGGTGACGTTATGACATGGTAGAATACTAGGGCGACTGGAGGCTGGTCAAACACAGCAGGTCGTAGCACGGGCCCTTCGTGTGCCACAAAGTGTGATCTCAAGATTATGGCAACGATCCCAGCAGACAATAAACGTGTCCAGGCGCTACAGTGCGGGGCGTCCACAGTGTACAACACCACAAGAAGACCGATATCTCACCATCAGTGCCAGCAGACGGCCATGGAGTACTGCAGGTAGACTTGCTCGGGACCTTACTGCAGCCACTTGAACAGTTGTCTCCAGACACACAGTCTACAGACGACTGAACAGGCATGGTTTATTCGCCTGGAGACCTGTAAGGTGCATTCCACTGACCCCTTGTCACAGGAGAGCCCGTAAAGCTTGGTGTCAAGAACACAGTACATGCTCATTGAAACAGTGGTCCCAGGTTATGTTCACGGACGAGTCCAGGTATAGTCTGAACAGTGATTCTTGACGGGTTTTCATCTGGCGTGAACCAGGAACCAGATACCAACCCCTTAATGTCCTAGAAAGGGACCTGTATGGAGGTTGTGGTTTAATGGTGTGGGGTGGCATTATGATTGGTGCACGTACACACTTGCATGTCTTTGACAGAGGAACTGTAACAGGTCAGGTGTATCGGGACGTCATTTTGCACCAGTATGTCCGCCTTTTCAAGGGTGCAGTGGGTCCCACTTTCCTCCTGATGGATGATAACGCACGGCCCCACCGAGCTGCCATCGTGGAGGAGTACCTTGAAACAGAAGATATCAGATGAATAGAGTGGGTTGCCTGTTCTGCAGACCTAAACGCCATCGAGCATGTCTGGGATGCTCTCGGTCGACGTATCGCTGCACGTCTTCAAACCCCTAGGACATTTCAGGAGCTCAGAGATGCACTGGTGCCAGAATGGGAGGCTATACCCTAGCAGCTGCTCGACCACCTGATCCAGAGTATGCCAACCCGTTGGGCGACCTGTGTACTTGTGCATGGTGATCTTAACCCATACTGATGTCGGGGTACATGCGCAGGAAACAGTGGCGTTTTGTAGTACATGTGTTTCGGGACGGTTTTCTCAACTTTTCACCAATATCGTGGACTTACAGATCTGTCTCGTGTGTGTTCCCTATGTGCCTAAGCTGTTAGCGCCAATTCTGTGTAGTGCCATGTGTATGGCACCACATTCTGCAATTATCCTTAATTTATGAGCATGAGTGTAGGAGGGTTGTCTGTGTTGCACCACGGACGCGCTGCACTCTCGACTTTCAACAGCAAGTCTTTCGTCATGTAGAGGAGAACCCGAGGGCACGTACTCTAAACACTGCCCATGGAATGTGCTCCTACAGCACACGGGTCAGAGCTCACTGAGTCAGTTATGTGACTAAGTGAAGTGGGAGATTTGAAAGCGATCCGATCCTCAGACTGATTCTACATCCAAACGGTACATTTCCGAATATCTGTTCCTTATCAAAACTTCATCTACAACCCCTAAGAACCTGTAATATCACCCTGTATATTCACTATTATCACTGAACACAGTGACGTTTGAACAGCACCGAATGACAGTCAAAGAACAAACTGCATTTGACTGTTAACTTTCCTACACAGTTCTGACTAATTACACTAACTCGGTGCCCCGATATTAATTATTATGTTGCTGTTATCAGACTCGGCTATCAAAGACTAGGGCTGAGCGGCGCTGCGTTCTGACATACGAGGTGCGGCTAGAAAAAAACCGGACTGATGCTGGAAAAAACATTTATTTACAATTATTTACAATTTCATGTTATCTCCTTCAATGTACTCTCCTCCTCGGTCTCTACACCGCTCCATACGAATTTTCCACTGTTCATAGCAATGCTGCAGATCATTTTCGGTAAGTCCATACATTACTTCCGTCGCTTTTTCTTTTACTGCTTCAACAGTCTCAAATATAGTTCCTTTCAAAGCTGACTTGACTTTAGGGAAAACAAAAAAGTCACAGGTGGCCAAATCAGGTGAGTAGGGTGGATGATCTAAGATGGGAATGTTGTGTTTTGCCAAAAACGTCTTCACTGACAACGCACTGTGAGCTGGGGCATTGTCTTGGTGAAGGATCCATGACTTTTTTCTCCACAAGTCGTTCCGTTTTCTCCGTACTCGCTCACGTAGGGTAGCCAGGATGCTAATGTAGTAACGCTGATTCACTGTTTGTCCCTCTGGCACCCAATCAATGTGCACAATCCCTTTGATGTAAAAAAAAAAAAAATCATCATTGCCTTGAATTTCGATTTTGACATTCGTGCCTTTTTTTGTCGTGGAGAACCAGGAGTTTTCCAATGCATCGATTGGCGTTTAGTTTCGGGATCGTAAGTAAAAAACCACGTTTCATCGCAAGTAATAACATTTTGTAAGAAGGTGGGATCACTTTCAATGTTTTCCAGGATGTCAGAACAAATCATTCTTCGGCTTTCCTTCTGTTCAATTGTGAGACACTTTGGAACCATTTTTGAACACACTTTGTTCATGTTGAAACTTTCATGAAGAATCTGCCTAACACTTTCCTTGTCAACTCTTGTTAACTCAGACACTGCTCTGATTGTTAAACGGCGATCTTGTCGAACAAGTTTACCGATTTTTTCAATGTTTGCATCAGTTTTTGCTGACAATGGTCTGCCAGTGCGAGTGTCATCACTGGTGTCTTCGCGGCGATCTTTAAATCGTTTAAACCACTCAAACACTTGTGTTCGCGATAAACAATCATCGCCGTACACTTGTTGTAACATTACAAACGTTTCACTTGCAGATTTTCCTAGTTTGAAACAAAATTTGATGTTAACACGCTGTTCTTTCTGTACACTCAACATTTTCCGACGCACAGACAAAACGTCAACTACTTAAAACAGACGCCACGGGCAGACTGAGTGCAGGAGGCAGATGAAACTCGAGCAGTAGGCGGAGCGAGAGTCACGTGACAGGCCACGCGACTTTCAGCCTTATCGCATTCGTTTTATTGTTTCACCAGTACTAGTCCGGTTTTTTTCTAGCCACACCTCGTAAGTAGACTTCCCGCAACGACGGCGTACGGAACCTCTGGAGACGTATCTTCGTCGACGTCTCTCATTCGTGATTGCGTCTGGCAACGATTGTCCTTAGCTCGTAGTTCCATCGTGAGGTACCAACTTTACCTCAATTCGGACGACACCACACATCTGAAATCTGATATATATACTAAAAAATAGAGATCCATCTTCTGATAACAGCACATGAAGCTTCAATTCTTCAACGGGCCAAACAGCACAGCAATTGGACAGTAATAGATTGGACATTTACAGTTAGTACTACGAATCACCGTTTTGGCGCTTTCCAAATGACGTGAAAGGTGTCGAAGGTGTAGGTCGGTCCAGACAAGTTTTTCGTACCACGACTTGGGTCCACTCGTTCAGGTCACCTGAACATGACTAGATTTTTATTTCACTAGTGCTGGTGGTCAAGTGGCGGGCTTCCTTCTGCATGCTCATGGTGAGTAGGCTGTCTGCCAAGATGACAACAGCAATGCTCACAGAGCTTACTCGCGTTTCTCGACTAGAATGCTAAATGACCAGATCTGGATTCCATAGAAAGTATCGTGGACAGCTTGTAACAGTGGGTAAATTTAGCGGTTAACATATAAACAATGTGGTATATTGGGGGGATCTAATTATGAACGAGTGGTTATATCTGGAAATGAAATGCCTGAAGAAATGTGTGGACCTTATTCCTCGTCGAAAAGACGCTATTATTAAGGCTACAGGTGGTTTTGAGCCGTATTAGCATCGTGTTTCCTGGACACAATTTTTTTTTTTTTATGCAGCGTGCGAATCATGTATTTGCGTCTTTGAATCACTAAGAAGCTTTTATGAATTTTTGTGAGCTAGCACATCACTTGTTTCTATGTCGAACCTTCTAGTATTACGTATATGATTGTTACTGTCATTTTCAAATTTCGATTGAGTGTTCACAGCAAACGCACACGGATACAAGCACAGGTAGACAAACGACAAGCCGAGTTAAACACTAAATTTAGCCAAGAAGGGCAAATGAAAAGGAAGTTGTTTCCAGTGTGGTTGGAACACTTTTGCGTATTGGCACTTTTGCAGGAAGACATTTCTGCAGAGCCCGTGATCAGCGAAATTCCGCAGATAGTCTATAAGTTGGCGAAGCCAACGAATATGAAAGAAAATGTCCTGGTTGTTGACACAGACTTAAGAAATGTCCAAATGTTTGTGAATTCGTAAGGGACCAAACTACTGAGGTAATCGGTCCCTACACTTACGCACTGCTTAAACTATCTTATGCCAAGAACAACACACACACCCATACCCGAGGGAGGACTCGAACCTCCGGCGGGAGGGGCCGCTCACTCCGTGACATGGCGCCTCAAACAACGCGGGCCACTTCGTGCGGCGTCACAGACTTAGATGGAGGTCTACGTTAGGTTGAAATGAGGCAATCTGTTTGTGAGTTGCCGAAGCCAACGAATCTGAAAGCAAAAGCTACCCTAAGTGTCTTGGGCTCCATGTCAACATATTCAGTCTTCGCACAAGTCTCAGCCCGCACGTCTCACAAATATGTTTTAAGCATGTCATTCGTTTAAAGAGCAGATTCCAAGATTGGTTCAATTAAGTCTGTAGCTTGGCTTCTCGTTTGTCAACTAGCGTCTCTACTCATGTGTGTTGCATGTGATAAAGGACAGTTATGTTTATCTGAGAGATTAAATTGTCAATGTTTCCGCCATTCCAATACCGTTTAATATTTATTACAATGGTAGCGCTGAAGTTGGCTGTTAGACGTTTCCAAATATATATTTTATGTCCAACACAAGACACACACACTCGAGTGAATTGACTAATTGTTTATTCATAAAATTCTGATTATTTGAACAAACAACTTAAAATTACTTGGAGAATCTTCCACATTTAACACCAAATAAACAAACACTTATTCCGTAATTCTTAGCTGGCATGAAATGTTATTCTTGCTACTGCCAAGGCTAAAGTCACTTGCTAGACTATACACGGTAGTCCATTGATCGTGACCGGGCCAAATATATCAAGAAATAGCGTCCAACGGAAAAAAACTGCAAAGAAGGAAAGTTGTCTAGCTTGATGGGGTAAACCAGATGGCGCTATGGTTGGCCCGCTAGATGGCGCTGCCATAGGTCAAACGGATATCAACTGCGTTTTTTAAAATAGGAACCTCCATTTTTATTACATATTCGTGTAGTACGTAAAGAAATATGAATGTTTTAGTTGGATCGATTTTTTCGCTTTGTGATAGATGGCGCTGTGATGTGACAAACATATGCTCACACTTTCAGACGAACAGTTGGTAACAGGTAGGTTTTTTAAATTAAATTACAGAACGTAGGTACGTTTGAACATTTTATTTCGGTTGTTCCAATGTGATGCATGTACCTTCGTGAACTTATCATTTCTGAGAACGCATGCTGTTACAGCGTGATTACCTGTAAATACCGCACTAATGCAACAAATGCTCAAAATGATGTCCGTCAACCTCAATGCATTTGGCAATACGTGTAAGGACATTACTCTCAACGGCGAGTAGTTCGCCTTCCGTAATGTTCGGTTCAAATGGTTCAAATGGCTCTGAGCACTATGGGACTCAACTGCTGAGGTCATTAGTCCCCTAGAACTTAGAACTAGTTAAACCTAACTAACCTAAGGACATCACAAACATCCATGCCCGAGGCAGGATTCGAACCTGCGACCGTAGCGGTCTTGCGGTTCCAGACTGCAGCGCCTTTAACCGCACGGCCACTTCGGCCGGCGTAATGTTCGCACATGCATTGAAAATGCGATCACGCATGTTGTCAGGCGTTGTCGGTGGATTACGATGGCAAATATCCTTCAACTTCCCCACAGAAAGAAATCCGGGGACGTCAGATCCGGTGAACGTGCGGGCCATGGTATGGTGCTTCGACGACCAAGCCACCTGTCATGAAATATGCTATTCAGTACCTCTTCAACCACACGCGAGCTATGTGCCGGACATGCGTCATGTTGGAAGCACATCGCCATTCTGTCATGCAGTGAAACACCTTGTAGTAACAACGGTAGAACGTTACGTAGGAAATCAGCATACATTGCACCATTTAGATTGCCACCGATAAAATGGGGGCCAATTATCCTTCCATAATGCCGCACCATACATTAATCCGCCAAGTTCGCTGATGTTCCACTATCGCAGCCATCGTGGATTTTCCGTTCCCCAATAGTGCATATTATGCCGGTTTACGTTACCGCTGTTGGTGAATGACGCTTCGTCGCTAAATAGAACGCGTGCAAAAAATCTGTCATCGTCCCGTAATTTCTCTTGTGCCCAGTGGCAGAACTGTACACGACGTTCAAAGTCGTCGCCATGCAATTCCTGGTGCATAGAAATATGGTACGGGTGCAATCGATGTTGATGTAGCATTCTCAACACCGACGTTTTTGAGATTCCCGATTCTCGCGCAGTTTGTCTGCTACCGATGTGCGGATTAGCCGCGACAGGAGCTAAAACACGTACTTGGGCATCATCATTTGTTGCAGGTCGTGGTTGACGTTTCACATGTGGCTGAAAACTTTCTGTTCCCTTAAATTACGTAACTATCCGGCGAACGATCCGGACACTTGGATAATGTCGCCCAGGATACCGAGCAGCATACATAGCACACGCCCGTTGGGCATTGTGATCACAATAGCCACACATCAACACGATATGGACCTTTTCCGCAATTGTTAAACGGTCCATTTTAACACGGGTAATGTATAATGAAGCAAAAACCGTCCACACTGGCGGAATGTTACGTGATACCACGTACTTATACATTTGTGACTATTACAGCGTCATTATCAGAAAGTGGTCCAACTAAAACATTCATATTTCTCTACGTACTACATGAATATGTAATAAAAATGAGAGTTCCTACTTTAAATAATGCAGTTGATACCCGTTTGACCTATGCCAGTGCCATCTAGCGGGCCAACCATAGATCTGGTTTCCCCCTTCAAGCTAGACAAGTTTCTTTCTTTGTAGTTTTTTCGTTTGACGCTTATTTCGTGAGATATTTGGGCCGGTCACGATCAATGGACCACCCTGTATAGAGGGCTGTGAGCGATCAAACGGGGCTGCGTGTGTTTATTGATTACACAGCTCGTCTGTTTCACGAAAATCCGATCAATGTTCGCCATTCCAGGAATGTATGAAGTAACTAGCTGAATTTTCTCATAGGTTATAGATATTAATTTGGAACATTAATACATACCTCAGTATTTCTGCTTCTTTGTACAGTAATGGGACGATATATTCCAGAAGACTTCATAGAATGTAGAAAACATTCGTGTGTTACACGTCAAAGCCATCTTAAAATGTTATGTTGAAAACTTCTTTGCTCTATTTCATGTTTTTCATTGTCAGAACAATAATTGCATTAACTGCGTTTCGGTACCTATTTCTTATGATTTTACCGTAATTGGCACTCTGATAAAATCATTCTAAACTTAAAAATTTATTTCTGAAAATCCTAGGTTCACATGAAAACGTAGATCTAGTTAGACTCGTGCGACACATTTGTTCCACTTTAGCGATTTTCGAGCCTGGGCCAACTGTGAATCCAGCGACGTTACGCGAGTGTGCGTTGGCGGCGTGGGCTGCGGAGGCGGGTACAGCTGTGGAGAGTTTATATAAGGAAACACCAAGGGCCATGGGTGGACGCACTAACAGGAGCTCCGAGGAACCGCTCCAAGGTTTCTTAGGATAAGGAGCAAGAGCAGATTCTCAGACTCAGTTCCAAGAGAACTGCTGCATCAGTCACTTTACCTGAGAAACGTTTTTCAAAAATTATGATTGGGACTGCCGGTTTCGGTCAAACAGCAGACCATTACCGCTGCCCTCGTTATTCTTTTCCTTGTTGAGGGCCTGTTCCTTGAACGAAACTGGTAGTTTCAATAAAGCGAAATACCTATTGTGCTAGATCATGGTTTAAGAAAAAAAAAAAAAAGAAATTCGAAAACTTCCGGACGGAGACGATGATACTCTTCGAGTCGGTACATCGTAGCTGATGTAAGACCTTGTCATTCATAACAACTGCTACGTTCGCTTGCTAGATCTGAGCATGAAGATCACTGAGAACACACAGACTGACACCAGCACTAATGTTAGACGCTGAAGGTCTCCGTACGCGAGGCTTCCGACCGCGCCGGCAAGTAATACTAAGCTTCTTATATCGTCGTCCTCTTAGTAAGAGGATAAATTGGCTTTTATGACGATCACGCTGCGCGTTGAGAACAGAGCGCTAATGTATTTCTAAGTGTGACAGTGCTGATGCAAGAGCAACGCCAACATTATCGGCATCCAGAGAGATCAGTTGCAAATATCCCATACAGCCTAAATACTGAGGCTTTCCGAAGCGTTACACCTGCCAGCTGTACTGCGTTAGGAGCCCCATTTGTGTTAGCTGTGCTGGCGATCAGCATTCGGGGTGGTTTGAGGCAGAACGGCATTATCTCCAGGCAGTCGCGATCATTTGTTGTCTGTGCAGGTTTTCCAATCCCTCTTTGTTTTTTCTTCCATTTTGTTAAACCTCTAGCGCTCCCTCTAACATAACAGAAGTTATTTCCTGATGCCTTAGCAAGTGTCCGGCCATCCCGTCCCCTATTCCTGGTGGACTTACCACGTATTTCTTTTCCCGTCGATGCTCTGGAAACCCCTCCTTATTTCTTACCTTATCATCCCACAAAATTTTCAGCATATGTAAAACAATATCTCAAAAGTCTTGATTCTCCTGTTGTTAGATTTTCCCACAGCCCATATAGCTAAACACAGTGTATGTATGTGAACAACTTGCAAAATGTGCATTATCAGAATGAATTTGTCATAGATATCACGAGGCACTGCAGTCACCAAGACCGGAACTTCTAGCAGCACATAGTCCAGATAATGTTCCTGTAACACCTCCACCTGATGGTGACCCTGCAGTGGTTTGAACGTGATACAAAAAATAAGTTGTATTAAAATTAGAAGAAAAAGACTGGTTATATCCACATAAATCGGTAACCGTTATTGCGTAAGTTTCTCTCAGACCGTCTACAGATTAGATTTGCTCACTTTAGACATATACGAAGTGCGACAATAAAGTAATGAGACTGATTTTCTTTGCAAAATGTGGCAACCCTACAGGCTTGTGTAGGCACAATATCTTTGACCTTGGTCTATAAGCTGCTTCTACTCCAAGCGGCACATCGATGCAACTGCTCAATGGTGAGTTGTGCTGTAATAAGTTAGCACGTGTTTGTGCCTCTCGTCACGGAAATGAACCGCATAATATTGCGCAACGGTATGCCATTTCTTTTTGCGTTAAATTGGGTGAAAACTCGACGACAACTTACAGTAAGCTTCAGAAGGCTTTTGGACAGGAGGTTATGTCATGAGCTCAAGTTTTTCGTTTAGTGAAAGCAGAACGGATACTGAAGATGAAGACCGCAGTGGACGACCATCAACCTCACGGACGGATGTCAACTTGGACAGGGTGCGTGAACTCGTACGATCTGATCGAAGATTATCCGTGAAATGATTGCAGAAGAACTGAACATCAATCGAGAAATGGTTCGTCTAATAATAACTGAAGATCTTGGTATGAGAAAGATTTGGATTCTGCATCACGATAATGCGCCATCCCATACTGCTCTGTCAGTACAGCAATTTTTAACCTCAAAACAAACTGAAGTACTACCACAGCCACTTTATTCACCAGATATCGCTCCGTGCGACTTTCTTCTATCTCCAAGGGTCAAAATGGCGGTCAAGGGACACCATTTTCAAACATCACAAGATGTCCAAAAAGCTGTGATGAGGGTCTTGGAGGATATTACAGAAGATGAATTCCAGAACTGTTACCAACAATGGCAGAAGCGCTGGAAAATGTTTGTGCAATCAGAAGGGAACTACTTTGAAGGAGACAACACTAAACATGACTGAAACGGTAAGCAACATTTCTTTCACATCAGTCTCCTTACTTTATTGTCGCACCTTGTATGTGGTCCCTGTTACCATGTGTTAGCTTCGTGATCTTACATTCTGACAAGAAACAGAAATCGATCTTTGCTTTAAAAATGAGATCAGTGTTGTTTCTGTAGGAAGTCCTGAGAAACGACTCCATGTTAGGCATTTAGAGAACGTTCATGAACATGTAACTGAATAGCAAAATCTCGGAATGTCTTAAATACACTGTCGTGATTAAAGACATAGGATAGCGATATGCACACATGCACATGCGCTAGTATAATGTATGCAAGGTATAAATGGGCAGTGGTTTCGCAGAGCTATCATTTGCACTCAGGTAATTTATATTAAAAGGTTTCCGTTCAAAGTGATAGGAATTGATAGACTCTGAACGCGGAATGGTAGTCGGAGCTAGATGCATGCGACACTCCATTTCGGAAATCGTTAGGAAATTCTCTAGTATCCTGGCTCGACACCTTTGAGAGCCGGAAGGCCAGAAGGCATGGACGTCGACGACAGCCGCTGGGCGGCGCCCTTATAACTTGGGAGCGCTGCGTCGGCACAGCGCTATTCGCGGGCCACATCCAACGCGCCGGCGATCGGTGCTCACGGTGGTCCTATGAAGCCGGCAGCGCAGGGGCTCAGAACGTACCTTACCATCTGCGCCCGTTCTGTCCGCCTCTCCCCCACCCTCACCTACCTTGGCGTCACCATTGACAGTTACTTCACCTGGATCCCTCATCTCCGGTGTATCCAATCCAAAGCCCACAACCGCCTCCGACTCCTCAAACTCCTCTCTGGCCGGACATGGGGGTTGAACTCGTCTACCATCCTCCACACCTACAAATCCTTAATCCGTCCCATCCTCTGTTATGCCAGTCCCACTTGGATACCCTCCCCCCCCCCCCCCCAAATTCTATAAGTGCCTCCAGATCCTCGAGCACCATGCACTCTGGCTCGCCTTCTGTATACTCCTCCCATCCCCCATGCGGATCCTCTACGATCTCATTCCTCTCCCCCATCTGCTCCTATTCCTCGAACATATCCGCATACTCTACACCCCCCGCCGCCTTGATCCACTTCATCCCCTGGTTGCTCTTCTCTCCATCCCCGCCCCCTGCCACGCCTTCACTGTTGTGTCCCCCCTACCCTCCATCTCTGCACCCTTCATCTCCTTTCCCAATGTGGCCTCCGTCAACTCCCCCTCCCGGATGATGCCCTCTCTCCCTCCATTTATCCCTATTATCAACTCTGATCCTCACCTTCCCCTCCTTTCCTCCGTCCATTGCCTGGGCTCCCTCTTCCCCCCCTTCCATCCTGTTTTTTCCCCACTTACCCTCTCTTTGTATCCCTTCTCCCCCCCCCCTCGAGTCTTTTTGCATTCCCGTCCTCTGCCTTTCACCTCTTCCTCTCGCCTATGCCCACCCCCCCCCCCCGCCCCATTATGAGTCCTCATCCTCTGTTGGCTCCTTTCCCCCCTCCCCCCTATTCATTTTTCCTCTCCTTCCCACTTTTCCTTCCCATCATCTGTCCAGGCTCCCCCATCTGCCCTCGGCTGTGGTGTATCATATTTGTGCCAACTTTCTAGTGCTGTGTTGTAGTGAGTGTTCAGTGTTCTGCGTCTTTCCAAAGTGTTGCGAACAGAAATCATGCTGTCACTGCGTGTGATTTTTATATCTCTTACGAACAGAAACCAGACTGTCGACGTGTTTTTTAATTGTCTGTCTATTATTTTACCTGTCTGCTTCCTGTGTGTTTTTTATTCGCATCACCAACCCTTTGTTTTATGTTTTAAGTTCCACAATTTTCCGCCATTTTACCATTTAAGTCACCGATTTTATAGCCTGCTTTTATTATTTATTATCTTCATATTTTTAAAACAAATTCTGTTAGGCTGAAGAGCGGCGTACCAAGCTGCTGCCAGCCAGCCCCCTTCGGGGGGAATCGAATCTCAATAAAGGAAAAAAAAAAAAAAGGCTCAGAACGCGGTCCAGTACCGATTGCGCTCGTGATGGTTTATCCATTCATCGTTGCTGTGGTCGCTGATAGTTGCTATGTCTTGGTATCCGGTTTGGTTTTCCTCTCTGATCTTGCTATTTCTCCGTGCGGCCTATGTTGTCAGTCGTCCCTGCTGCGCGTGTCTGCGTTAAACCGACGATTCCCCTTTCACGCCATAGGTCGGTCGGCCGGTGCACTCCGGCCTCGCTCGATTACTAGAAACTCAGTTTTCCGAAATCCATAGTATCAATAACGTGCCGAGAACACCAAATGCAAGGCATTGCCTCTCACCACGGACAAAGCAGTGTCCGACGAGCAGTGGTGTTTGCGTTGACTTGCCAGTGTTAATCAGACAAGGAACACAGCGTGAAATACCACAGAAACAAGTTGGGCCGTGCGACGACCGTATCCATTGGGACAGTGCGGCGAAATTTGGGGTTAATGGGCTACGGCAATAAACGACCGAAGCGAGTGCCTTTGCTAACAACACGATATAACCTAAAGCACCTCTCCTGGGCTCGTGACCATAATGGTTGGACCTTAGACGACTGGAAAAGCGTGGCGTGATCAGATGAGCCCCGATGGTACGAGTTGATGGAAGGGTTCGAGTGTGGCGCAGATCCAGCGAAGCCGTGGACCTAAGTTGTCCGCAAGCACTGTCCAAGTTTGTGGTGGCTCCATAATAGTGTGGGCTGTATCTCCATCGAATGGACTGGGTCTTGTGGCCCAACTCCACCGGTCATTGACTGGAAGTGGTTATGTTCGCCTACTTTGAGACCATTTTCAGGCATTCGTGGACTTCAAGTTCCCAAACAACGATGTAATTTTTATGGTTGACAATGCGCCATATCACTGGGTCACAATTGTTCGCAATTGGTTTGAAGAACACTCTGGATAATTTGAGTGAATGATCTGGCCACCTAGATCGCCCGTCATGAAACTCATCGAACATTTATGGGACGTAATCGAGAGGCCAGTTTGTGCAGCCAATCTTGCACCGACATCACTTTCGCAATTTTGGACGGCTATAGGCATAGCATGACTCAGTATTTCTGCACGAGACTTCCGTCGACTTGTTGAGTCCATGTCACGTCGAGCTGCTGAACTACGGCGGGCAAGATGAGATCATCTCGATACCAGGAGGTGTCCCATGACTTTTGTCACCTCAGTATAAGCTGCTACACATAGGAGTTTACAGATCGATTTCTTCACTGAAACTCGTTAATGGGTGCGATAGGTGTAATAGGCCTGTTGCCAGTGGTGACTAGTTCACTGCACGTGAGATAGTGACATTAACTCATATTTACTCACTATCTGGAGATGTGCCTTAACGCAGCCTCTGATTTAATATTTCAAATTGTCCTTAGAGGATACCAGTTGCATCAGATACTTACATCTGATGACTGAAGGTTCATTCTTAAGCAACGCAAATCATAGAGAAGTATTTAAACAGCTTCTCGAAATGAAAGTTGACTTCTAAGACATGCACTTGTAACAAAGATGTGAAAGAAATGAGTTCAAAATGATGTCACATTTTGGTAAATATTTTCATGAAAGATTATTGTAAAAGTAAAGAACAATCTCTATGTAAGCAACAGTAAACGGAAATCAGTCATGTTTTCAGACTAAATGTAGATATCTGTGTATTATGTTTGAACCACCTGATATAAAGGCTGCATTTTTCACTTCAGATAAGGTTTGAAGGCCGCACATTTGACAAAACTTGGAAGGTGTGTTGTATGCAGAGTAATACTACTGCAAATGTATATAGTTTTTATTACCCCTGCTAAACTCGTTTTCAGGGCAATGCAGTCTACATGAAATGCACCATATATGACGGTTTATACATCGTTCAGGAATCTGATACTGGCAATTTCACCGTGAACTACTGTCACTTGTGCATGTGGGTAGCATTCAGGCTGTTACGTTACTAGAGAAAGTCTCAGTCTTACTTTGATTTGGGCCTCAACTCGACCCGTCGCGTACTCGCACCTGTATGCAGCACCAGACGACAGCTGGAAAGGTGTATGTTTATAAAACGCGGTTAAATATATTAAAATATTCATTCCTAGCGCCGGCCGGGGTGGCCGAGCGGTTCTAGGCGCTACATTCTGAAACCGCGCGACCGCTACGGTCGCAGGTTCGAGTCCTGCCTCGGGCATGGATGTGTGTGACGTCCTTAGGTGAATTAGGTTTAAGTAGTTCTAAGTTCTAGGGGACTGATGACCTCAGAAGTTAAGTCCCATAGTGCTTAGAGCCATTTGAACCATTTCATTCCTTGTGAACTCATTAACAATTTATGCAGGTCTTTCCGTCTAACAAAATAAATTTGTAGTTCCTCAAGGATACGCAAGCGTTTTCCTTTACCAATTCTGTGCAGAATTTTTGAATTTTCACTCTCGTTAATAACACTACGTTTTTCTTTACTAAGGCGAAGTCTCACCGTCGATTTGTTGCTGTTGTACGTATGATCTTGGAAACAAACGTCGAAGGATAACTGTTTGCCGAATATATTGCCGGTGGTGAACTGGAGCCGAGCTCGCGGCCGCAGACTGTATGTACCTGCCGTGCCAACGTCCGAGGGCTTCTCCGCGGTCATTTCCGGTGCGATTCGCCTCTTGCTACCTGCGACGGTCGTTCACTGCAGTACGGGAAGCCAGGATCCGTTTACCTTGTGACTTTCCTCTTTCTTGTTGAAGCTGTTCACGTGGTTTTTTGTTTCTACAGCTTCTCTGAACAAGCGGGTGTGATAGTGCTTCTCTACAGCAAGAACTTCCGTGTCGGCGAATTTTATTACGTGGTCGGTCTCACTCAGTGCGTGCTCTGCCGCGGCCGATTTCTCCACCTACTCCAGCCTGCAATGTCGCTTATGTTCTTTGATCTTGGTGTTGATTGATCGTCCAGTCATTCCGACATAAACTTTTCCGCATGTGCATGGTATACGGTATATTCCCGACATTGCAAGTGGGCCCTTTTCTCCTTTGCCGAGTGTTGGGCTCTGTTACACTTCTAATATAATGTGTGGAGTACCCATTGCTCCTCAGAATACTTTCCAGGTGCTGCATTTCGCGTCGGAGGTGCTGCTGCTCACATATTCGTCCTGCTCGCGTTACGAGTGTATTAATCATGCCTCTTTTCTGGCTCGGATGGTGGTTTGATAGTTTGTGCAGGTATCGGTCCGTGTGTGTCGGTTTTCGATCTGGGACACAGCGTGTATCGAAATAATTCACGAGGTCACACTAAAACACATAGTATACGTACAAGATCTGACAGTGCGATGGATGCATTTTCCTCCGTAACCACTCTAATTGTTTCGTCACTGCGTGTTTTCTATAAGGGGAGTGTCTCGCGCCAGTAAAACACCAGGCTGCGCTGACGTTTCAGACCGGAAATAGATAGCACGTCACCATACTCCACCAGCTTTAGAGGTCACATGGCTGTGCCTGTTCGACCATTCCGAAAGTCGCTGCTAAGACGTTTACTACGCTTGCCTACTCTTATGGCGCATGTTTATTCTCATTTCACTTGCTTTTTTTTGTTATTTTTTGTTTGTTGTTTTACATTTACAGCTGGAATTTACTTTACTTATTTTTTATGCAGTTTATGCTACTAAAGGAATGAATAGAGTAAGCAGGTTCAAAATGATGTAGGTTGCCGTAGTTATTCGGAGATGGAGAGGCTTGCGCAGAATATTGTGGATTGAGTGACTGATTGATTGATTTGGGGGAGGGGACCAAACAGCAGGGTCATCGGTCCGATTGGATTGGGGAATGATGGGGACGGAAATCGGCCGTGCCTTTTCAAAGGAACCATCTTGGCATTTGCCTAAAGGTCTGAACCGTTGTCCTCCCGAATCCGAGTCCAGTGTGCTAACCGCTGCGCTACCTCGCTCGGTAGTGTTGTGGAGAGCGGCGTGACACCAGTCTTCGGTCTGAACGTAACAATAACGACGACGTGGTTATGGTGACGACTATCACTGTTTAAGTAGTCTGCTGTTCCTTGCCCATTACGTTAATCTTAGAAAACGAATCTCCAGAATGTAAATACACAGTAACGGCAGAATACCTCAACTCTTAAAACAGGGGTTTATAGGAGTTTCTATATTTACATCCTTTATTATCCTAATGACCCTTTATTTGCATTCTGAAAACCTGTCTTAGCTGCTACAAAATTACCCCAGAGTATTACTCAAATAGCACGAACTTCTACAAACAATGCACCGACTAACATTTGCTACAGACCAGAAGAAAGGCACCACCCTCAGGCGAAATATCAGCGCAGTGATTTGGTCAATGGAGAAATACACAAGCTATATTTTTAACAATATTCCAAGTGATGAGCTCCTGCTATAATTTTCAAAACCTTCTCGCAGTATGCAATACATTCTCGCGACACACACTAACAGCAAGATGGCATAATGTTATGGATTACGAACAAGGTGCCAAAATTATGTTTTTTTGTGTTTAAATGAACGTAAGTACATGATAGACTACGTAACGACTTAGTACACACCAAACCGTATTCACAATACTACAGAAATCCCAATAGTATAACACTGACATACATAAATTCACTTTTTCATATTTGTTTTCTAGCAGCCATTCATACAGTTGTAGATGACATGTTGTATGCCGAAGAAACAGCAACAAAAATGCACAAAATGTGCCGGAAACAGCAGCAATGAACGTAAAATCCATGTTGTGACGTAAAGTACATAAGGTATTATAATACGATTTACAGACCATAATAATGTGGAACCAAACAGAACACATGTAATAATGTTTTACAGTATTTATTAGTGCGCTATTTTTGCATGTTTTAGAATTAAAGAACCCACTGATGATGGCGATATTGTCGCTGAAAGTACGCTACTGGCCATTACAATTGCTACACCAAGAAGAAATGCAGATGATAAACAGGTATACATTGGACAAATATATTATACCAGAACTGACATGTGATTACATTTTCTCGCAACTTGGGTGCATAGATCCTGAGAAATCAGTACCCAGAACAACTACCTCTGGCAGTAATAACGGCCTTGATACGCCTGGGCATTGAGTCAGAGCTTCGATGGCGTGTACAGGTACAGTTGCCCATGCAGCTTCAACACTATACCACAGTTCATCAAGAGTAGTGACTGGCGTATTGTGTGAGATAGTTGCTCGGCCACCATTGACCAGACGTTTTCAGTTGGTGAGAGATTTGGAGAACGTGCTGGCCAGCGCAGCAGTCGAACATTTTCTGTATCCGCAAAGGCCCGTCCAGGACCTGCAACATGCGGTCGTGCATTATCCTGCTGAAATGTAGGGTTTCGCAGGGATCGAATGAGAGGTAGAGCCACGGGTCGTAGCACATCTGAAATGTAACGTCCACTGTTAAAAGTGCCGTCAATGCGAACAAAAGGTGACCGAGACGTGTAACCAATGGCACCCCATTCCATCACGCCTGGTGATACGCCAGTATGGCGATGACGAATACACGCTTCCAATGTGCGTTCACCGCGATGTCGCCAAACACGGATGCGACCATCATGATGCTGTAAACAGAACCTGGATTCATCCGAAAAAATGACGTTTTGTCATTCGTTGAGTACACTATCGCAGGCGCTCCTGTCTGTGATGCAGCGCCAAGGGTAGCCGTAGCCACGGTCTCCGAGCTGATAGTCCATGCTGCTCCAAACGTCGTCGAACTGTTCGTGCAGATGGTTGTTGTCTTGCAAACGTCCCCATCTGTTGACTCAGGGATCGAGACGTGTCTGCACGATCCGTTATAGCCATGCGGATAAGATGGCTCTCATCTAGAATGCTAGTGATACGAAGCCGTTGCGATCCAGCACGGCGTTCCATATTACCCTCCTGAACCCACCGATTCCATATTCTGCTGACAGTCATTGGATCTCGGCCAACGCGAGCAGCAATGTCGCGATACGATAAACCGCAATCGTGACTGGCTATAATCCGACCTTTATCAAAGTCGGAAAAGTGATGGTACGCATTTCTCCTCCTTACACGAGGCATCACAACAGCGTTTCACCAGGAAACGCCGGTCAACTGCTGTTTCTGTATGAGAAATCGGTTGGAAACTATCCTCATGTTAGCACGTTGTAGGTGTCGCCACCGGCGCCAACCTTGTGTGAATGCTCTGAAAAGCTAATCATTTGCATATCATAGCATCTTCTTCCTGTCGGTTAAATTTCGCGTCTGTAGCACGTTATCTTCGTGGTGTAGCAATTTTAATGGCCAGTAGCGTAGTTTGGGAATAAACAAATATAAAACATAAGTTCAAAATGGTTCAAATGCCTCTGAGCACTATGGGACTTAACATCTTAGATCATCAGTCTCCTAGACTTAGAACTACTTAAACCTAACTAACCTAAGGACACCACACACACATCCATGCCCGAGGCAGGATTCGAACCTGCGACCGTAGCAGCAGCGTGGTTCCGGACTGAAGCGCCTACAACCGCTAGGCCACATCGGCCGGCAAAACATAAGTATTTTGCATCAAGACGGATCCACAGTCCCATACTGTTATTTCTGTTGTCCCCCCTTCCCCCACCACCACAGAGTGTATCAGATACAATCGTAGATATACTCGTACATGCGGGTGTGGACATGTAGAATAATGAGTGCAGTCACCCGCTACTAGTTACAAGAATTCTGCACCGAGTGTTTCCACGAAATGCTGAAATCTGCATTACTGCCTAAAAAAATACTGTGCAGCTAGGAGTATTCATTGTTACCTGGTCCAGAAATTGCAGATTAGGCGCGCAGCTTGCCGATACAGTGCGGAGACTCAGCTATTAGGGAACATCCAGGAAACAGCGAATACTGTTTGCTGGAACGACAGAGCTGCGCCTTTTTAAGCTGCGAGCTGGAGTGAGGGGGTGTGTCGCGACCCCCCACTCCACAATGCAGGCAGCAAGTAGAGTACCGGCTGATAGCGACCAGGTCAGCGGCCGCCCCAAGGTCGCAAGCGCTCGACTTGCTGACCCACTGGCGGCGTCGTATCCGCACCTGTCTCCTCCAAACCACTTCAAAGTCCCGGTCATTCACCTCACTAATCGGTAACTGCGGCAGCCGGGCAAGAATGTAAGGTCAGCAGCCGGGCAAGAATGTAAGGTACGTGATGCAAGCAGCGTTAATGGTTGCTCCGCTATCAGACACTTCAGCTGCGATCAACGTTTCCTAATTCTGCCGAGTTATCTCAGAGATGTTAGTATTTCAGTGTGTCAGGGTTGAAGTACTTGTTGCAGGTAGTATCCAACGTGCATTTTTAATGAAATAAGGAAGCAGTAATTTTAGAAACGCATCAAGGTCGCTGCACAAACATCAGTGACGAGGCAGTGGCGTGACCGGCCCCTGATTACACCGGCCGTGGTGCCACAGTGACGCCTATTCACATTGCTCAGTGTTTCTTCCAGTGTGTGGCAGTGCACTCGAGCGGCCATGGGGGCTTTGTTCTCGGAGAACGATCTCAAGCCGATCGCTACGCTTTTGGATGAAGAAAAGGAAAAGCAAGTGAAAAAAACGGAAGTTGATACATCAGTTGTGGAAAAATAAAGCAACAGAAGGAGAATATGCCACTCCGCACAGTGAACTGATGGACGACGGAGCAAAGTTTTATAAATATTTTAGAATGTCAGAAAATTAATGCTAATTACTATTGAACAACTTGGCAGTTCATCTGAAAAAAAGAAAAGAAACACACTGGAAAAAGCCGTCACATCAGCAGAATGGCTCACGGTGTATTTCAGGCTAGCTAATGTGTAACATAATTGACATACACTTTTACAGGTTGTTGCTAACTGAGCATATGAAATGAACATTCATCATTATTGGCTTTTGTTATACAGTCTTGAGTGTTTTCTTCTGTTTATCACGATACTGATTCATTATCGCTAAGACCACTTGCGAAATCTTTATCTTCTTCCTGCTGTTTACGTTTTTTCAGATGTTTGGCCACTGGAGATGCGCCGAACACGATTTCATTTAGTTATCGCGGGGGGCATAGTATGGTTCACAAGATCGTACGAGAAACCTGCAAGGTAATTACACAGAATGTAATGGACGAAACAATGCTGCTTGGCAAGAACAAATGTGGAAGAACGGCTCTAAGGATCTTTACGCAGTGTGGAATTTTCGCAACTGTATAGGGAATTTGGATGGCAAACACATTACTATTTAGGCTCCTTCGAGCACTGGGTCAGAATTCTTTAATTACAAACAGACGTTCGCAGCTTTATTGGCCCTTGTAGATACTCAACTGCCATTGCTGTCGGGGCATATGAAAGGGAACACTCTCAAACAATAATATTTTACCTGCCTGGTTGCATTCATTGACGTAAAACCAGAAATATACACGTCTGTACTGATAAATTGTTTTTATTTCTGCTCCTGTTTCTGTGATTTGGGTACTGTAAGACCTTCGGTACACACACCATCAGATTATTTGACTTGTCACTCTAACGAAGTAGGCGAGTGTCAGCAATATGTCTCGTGGTCTTATCGTGGCGTGTTTATCTTCTGCCGTTAGGTCAGACGATAGAAATGCCACTTGCACGCTTAGAGTAGCAGATTGACGGTGACCAACTTTAAAAAGAACTTGATTCTGGATGCTATTTACAATTGACAATCTGAAGTTCCTTTGGTCTGGGTACGTTATGTTGTGGCTTGGCAAGACAGCCAAGCCAATATGAGAGGGAGCCGAAGGCACGCGTTTAAGCTCACGCAGGCTGGCGTGAGGTCTGGAACAGTTAAAGGAATACAGACTAGCAAAAAGGTACGTAGCTTCTGGAATACTTAACTTTAATCCATAATTGGTGAACATCGGTCTGACGGTACATGCATCACAAGATAAATAGCAAATGATAATGGCGCCTTGCCAGGTCGTAGCAAATGACGTAGCTGGAGGCTATGCTAACTATCGTCTCGGCAAATGAGAGCGTAATTTGTCAGTGAACCATCGCTAGCAAAGTCGGCTGTTCAACTGGGGCGAGTGCTAGGAAGTCTCTCTAGACCTGCCGTGTGGCGGCGCTCGGTCTGCAATCACTGATAGTGGCGACACTCGGGTCCGACGTATACTACCGGACCGCGGCCGATTTAGAGGCTACCACCTAGCAAGTGTGGTGTCTGGCGGTGACACCACACGTTAATCTTGTTGTTGTTGTTGTTGTGGTCCTCAGTCCTGAGACTGGTTTGATGCAGTTCTCCATGCTACTCTATCCTGTGGAAGCTTCTTCATCTCCCAGTACCTACTGCAACCTACATCCTTCTGAATCTGCTTAGTGTATTCTTCTCTAGGTCTCGCTCTATGATTTTTACCCTCCACGCTGCCCTCCAATACTAAATTGGTGATCCCTTGATGCCTCAACACATGTCCTACCAATCGATCCCTTCTTCTAGTCAAGTTGTGCCACAAACTTCTCTTCTCCCCAATCCTATTCAGTACTTCCTCATTAGTTATGTGATCTACCTACCTAATCTTCAGCATTCTTCTGTAGCACCACATTTCAAAAGCTTCTATTCTCTTCTTGTCCAAACTATTTATCGTCCATGTTTCACTTCCATACATGGCTACACTCCATACAAAGACTTTCACAAATGACTTCCTGACACTTAAATCTATACTCGATGTTAACAAATTTCTCTTCTTCAGAAACGCTTTCCTTGCCATTGCCAGTCTACATTTTATATCCTCTCTACTTCGACCATCATCAGTTATTTTGCTCCCCAAATAGCAAAATTCCTTTACTACTTTAAGTGTCTCATTTCCTAATCTAATTCCCTCAGCATCACCCGACTTAATTTGACTACACTCCATTATCCTCGTTTTGCTTTTGTTGATGTTCATCTTATATCCTCCTTTCAAGACACTGTCCAATCCATTCAACTGCTCTTCCAAGTCCTTTGCTGTCTCTGACAGAATTACAATGTCATCGGCGAACCTCAATGTTTTTATTTCTTCTCCATGGATTTTAATACCTACTCCGAATTTTTCTTTCGTTTCCTTCACTGCTTGCTCAATACACAGATTGAATAACATCGGGGAGAGACTACAACCCTGTCCCACTCCCTTCCCAACCACTGCTTCCCTTTCATGTCCTTCGACTCTTATAACTGCCATCTGGTTTCTGTACAAATTGTAAATAGCCTTTCGCTCCCTGTATTTTACCCCTGCCACCTTCAGAATTTGAAAGAGCGTATTCCAGTCAACATTGTCAAAAGCTTTCTCTAAGTCTACAAATGCTAGAAACGTAGGTTTGCCTTTCCTTAATCTAGCTTGTAAGATAAGTCGTGGGGTCAGTATTGCCTCACGTGTCCCAACATTTCTACGGAATCCAAACTGATCTTTCCCGAGGTCGGCTTCTACTAGTTTTTCCAATCGTCTGTAAAAAATCCGCATTAGTATTTTGCAGTCGTGACTTATTAAACTGATAGTTCGGTAATTTTCACATTTGTTAACACCTGCTTTCTTTGGGATTGGAATTATTATATTCTTCTTGAAGTCTGAGGGTATTTCGCCTGTTTCATACATCTTGCTCACCAGATGGTAGAGTTTCGTCAGGACTGGCTCTCCCAAGGCTGTCAGTAGTTCTAATGGAATGTTGTCTACTCCCGGGGCCTTGTTTCGACTCAGGTCTTTCAGTGCTCTGTCAAACCCTTCGCGCAGTATTGTATCTCCCATTTCGTCTTCATCTACATCCTGTTCCATTTCCATAATATTGTCCTCAAGTACATCGCCCTTGTATAGACCCTCTATATACTCCTTCCACCTTTCTGCTTTCCCTTACAAGTGGTTCTCTTTTCTCTGAAGGTCTCTTTAATTTTCCTGTAGGCTGTATCTATCTTACCCCTAGTGTGATTTGCCTCTACATCCTTACATTTGTCCTCTAGCCATGCCTGCTTAGCCATTTTGCACTTCCTGGCAATCTCGTTTTTGAGACGTTTGTATTCCTTTTTGCCTGCTTCATTTACAGCATTTTTGTATTTTCTCTTTTCATCAATTAAATCCAGTATTTCTTCTGTCACCCAAGGATTTCTACTAGACCTCGTCTTTTTACCTACTTGATCCTCTGCTGCCTTCACTACTTCATCCCTCAAAGCTAACCATACTTCTTCTACTGTATTTCTTTCCCCCTTTTCTGTCAACTGTTCCCTTATGCTCTCCCTGAAACTCTGTACAACCTCTGGTTTAGTCAGTTTATCCAGGTCCCATCTCCTTAAATTCCCACCTTTTTGCAGTTTCTTCAGTTTTAATCTACAGGTCATAACCAATAGATTGTGATCAGAATCCACATCTGCCCCTGGAAATGTCTTACAATTTAAAACCTGGTTCCTAAATCTCTGTCTTACCATTATATAATCTATCTGAAACCTTTCAGTATCTCCAGGCTTCTTCCATGTATACAAACTTTTTTCATGATTCTTGAACCAAGTGTGAACTATGATGTGCTCTGTGCAAAAATCTACCAGGCGGCTTCCTCTTTCATTTCTTACCACCAATCCATATTCACCTACTACGTTTCCTTCTCTCCCTTTTCATACTGACGAATTCCAGTCACCGATGACTATTAAATTTTCGTCTCGCTTCACAATCTGAATAATTTCTTCTATTTCATCATACATTTCTTCAATTCTTCGTCATCTAAAGAGCTAGTTGGCATATAAAATTGTACTACTGTAGTAGGCGTGGGCTTCGTATCTATCTTGGCCACAATAATGCGTTCACTATGCTGTTTGTAGTAGCTTACCCGCATTCCTAGTTTCCTATTCATTATTTAGCCTACTCCTGCATTACCCCTATTTGATTTTGTGTTTATAACCCTGTAGTCACCTGACCAGAAGTCTTGTTCCTCCTTCCACGGAACTTCACTATTTCCCACTATATCTAACTTTAACCTATCCGTTTCCCTTTTTAAATTTTCTAACCTCCCTGCCCGATTAAGGGATCTCACATTCCACTATTTTACCTCCAGAATATTTTACCCAAGAGGACGCCATCATCATTTAACCATACAGTAAAGCTGCATGCCCTCGGGAAAAATTACGGCCGTAGTTTCCCCTTGCTTTCAGCCGTTCACAGTACCAGCACAGCAAGGCCGTTTTGGTTAGTGTTACAAGGCCAGATCAGTCAATCATCCAGACTGTTGCCCTTGAAACTACTGAAAAGGCTGCTGCCCCTCTTCAGGAACCACACGTTTGTCTGGCCTCTGAACAGATACCCTTCCGTTGTGGTTGCCCCTACTGTATCGCTGAGGCACGCAAGCCTCCCCACCAACGGCAAGGTCCATGGTTCATCTTATTCTCACATATCTCTGATACTTGACAAAGTGTCTATTCATTTATCTTCATGGCTATGTACAGGAATATGGTAATCTTATTAGACGCAGACTGAAACTTGACTATAGACTGGTACAGAGAAATGCAGACTGGTACAGACTAATGCAGACAAATGCAGAGTGACTAATCAGAAGTCTGTACACTCGTTATAATACCTTGCGCGTTCAGGTATCACTGCGTGAGTGTGATCCGCGAGGAGAAAAGGTTCTACATTAGCAGCAATCTCATTGGCTGCGTTACACATTAATACGCGGATCGGCGGAAGCAGAATTTGGTCCGTCTCTAAGGCAGCGCCATCTCGTAGTGCGGAGACGGACGAGCGCTGCGCCTGCGCTGCTGTGCTTAGCGGGGCGTGCTCTAGTGGGAAAGTTGTGTACGCGCTGACTACTATGTACACAACAATTTCATTATGTGTGTTCTTCAGCTCTGTGTCCATCTACTTGGGATTGGGGAGATCATACAATACGGGGTAGTTGTGCACTAATTCAATAAATTTTCACCATTCATGTTTATGATGACAGACTACTAGACGACAACACAATACTCTGATCGCGCCACAGCTGTGAAGTGAGTTCCCTATAAATTCATAGAACAATATCTCCAAACAAATGGCCATGTAGCGGGCCAGGCACTGTCGCGTCAGGTAAGTGTGTGAAGCGAAGTTAATGCATAATAATTTTTAGTGTGGATTTTATGACAAAAATTTCTTCCACCTTCGGCAAAACAAACAAACAAACAAACAAACACACACACACACACACACACACACACACACATGCACAGAGAGAGAGAGAGAGAGAGAGAGAGAGAGAGAGAGGGGGGCGAGAGGGAGGGAGAGAGAGAGAGAGAGAGAGAGAGGCGAGAGAGAGAGATAGTTGTCAGTATCCCAACTGAGTTAAAACCCATAGGACCACGGGATTCTGAGTAGTTGTTTTCCTGAAATTTATTTACGTGCTTACTATGCGATGTGGTTCAAATCAAATGGCTCTGAGCACTATGGGACTTAACATCTGAGGTCATCAGTCCCCTAGACTTAGAACTACTTAAACCTAACCGACCTAAGGACAGCACACCCACCCTTGCCCGAGGAAGGATTGGAACCTGCGACCATAGCAGCAAAGCGGTTCCCGACTAAAGCGCCTAGAACCGCTCGTCCACAACGGCAACGCGATGAGTAAGTGGGAAGAATTAACATGTTCTTTGACTCTTCCTGGAAAACGTGCCCATGAAATTTTCGGAGTAAGCCTGTGAACGTCTGGGTCGTAGCATATCCTATTGGAGTATTTCGGTGACGCTCACGCGTCACATAAGCAAACAAGAGACGAAACACGTCACTTTCCCCATCCCCACCCCTTCACGCCTCCGCCAGCCTCCAGCCTCTCATCTCTCTCTCTCTTATGTTGTTAAACGGAATTTCGCAACCGTCCCACGCTGGTGAATGGCACTTGGGAACTGCTCGAACAGAGGTGTTGAAGGAGACTTTCCTGGTAGGTCATTTATATTTCCTTGGGATTTATCCGATATATTTCAGTCTATGGTGTGTGCAGTGAGTGCATTATGTCGGAGCTAAGTGAAGTTGAGCGTGAGAACATATGGTGGTTGATTCTGTAACCGAGGATATCGAAGTGTTTGGTGTTTCATGAGGCACCTTATCGAAGATTTATACTGCATACAGGCAAAGAGGAAAAATGTCAACCTCTTCGTAACAACGATGAGAAAAATGTGTGATGAACGTTGGTGACAGACTGCTATTGAAGATGACTGTGATGAAAAATAAGAGACAACACCTGCAAAAACCACGGCAGAACTGAATGTCGCACTCGCGAACTCTTATCAGCAGTGAAACGACACCAATCAGCGATTGCAAATGCGCGTAACAGGAAATTGATGTGTCGAAGCCATAAAAATCGGATTACGAAGTAATGGAAGAATAACATTCGGTGGGATGAGACATGATTCACACTGTTTCCAACTTCTGGCCGAGTTTACGTTCCAAGTGAACCATGGCGAGGTTCGGAGATGATTCGCGAGGCCATATCGTGGTATTCTGGGAGATCGAATTTCTGCCTAAGATTATGAGACCATTTTGGCTGATCAGATCCCTCCAATGGTACCATATCAGTTCCCCAGTGGTGATGCTGTGTTCCTAGCTGACAGGGCCTCTGTTCACACAGCTCACGTTGCCGAGGAGTAATTTTGTGAGCATCACAATGAATTGTCGCATTCCAGTCATCAGCTCTCAGTGTTATTCAGCCTTTGTGGTCTACTTTGGAGAGAAATGAGTGATCGCTATCCACTTTCACCATAGTTATCTGGACTTGTCACTATTTTGGAGGATGAATGATGTAGGATCCTTCATATGTGTGACCATATTGTCCGTAGTTGCTTTGCGATTCCTGAGGGTATTTTCGTTCTGTCGTTGCAACTACAAGAAACTGCGTGTTTTTCTCAGCAGTAACGTTTCGCTTTACTGAGGTAAAGGATCATCAGTGGTCTGTAATTAATGATATTTACAATCTGATTTGTTTTTAAGTTCGAAAAACAGTTCCTTAAAAATATGTTGGTTTTTACTTACAGTGATTTCCACTTGTTTTCTCTCCTACATCGGGAAATACCGTCTGCTAGCACATCTTTGGTGTTCCCCTTCGTTAGACACTGATACATGTAGTCTAATTTTCAGTTGCTATGCAGAAGTAGGCATTTCTTACGTTTTACACGGCATCCTTTCTTGTACATCACTACTCTTACACAGTATATAGATTCGCAGCAACATAGTTAAATAAACTTACACACATACAATTAACAAATAAAGAAAAAAAGAGTATACGTCAAAGACAAACTAGTCGCAGCGTTACGTTGGCAACACTACAAAACACAAATCACAATACATACTTAGAAGCATAAAAATAAACAGAAAGCAGTGCTGTGCGAGAAAGTGTGCTGTGTAAAACGTAAGAAATGCCTAGTTCTGCAGAGCAACTAAAAATTAGACTACAAGTATCAGTGTCCAGCACAGAAAAAACGACCAAGAAGCAGTGGGCATTTTTCGATGTAGGTGAGAAACCAAGCGGAAATCACCGTAAGCTAAAAGCAACATATTATTAACGAACTGTTTTTCGATCTTAAAACAAATCAAATTGTAAATATCTTTAATTACACACCGCTGATAATGCTTTACCTCAATAAAGCAAAGTCGCGTCTGGCAAAAAAAAAATGCTGTTTTAAGTAGTTGCAACGACAGAACGAAAATACCCTCCGGGTGTATGATCCACTTGGAAGCGTGCAGGACCGGTATTTATTCATTGCCAGATGAATGGAAGCTGTTTTGACCTTCGACCGTTTTCCTACACCGTACTGGACATGGTAATTAGTTGTGTTTTTGGTGTCTCCATATTTTTGACCACCACCGGTAGGTATAAGGAGATTGCACAGTGTCTTTCGGAGACGTCGTGTCGAGTCTGCGCTAACGAGAAGCCCTCCAACAGTTTAGTAACACTCACCAGGTGACCGAATTTTCTGACGCTGAGAAATCAGAAGGAATGATCTCTTTAATTAGTATAAACTTTCAAAAGCCAATATCGCATAAATATTTCTTTCTTCACAACAACCGGTTTCGACCCTTTGCTGTCATCTTCAGGTATTTAAAAACTGTTGTTATGAAACGTGTTCACTTCGAGTTGGAACCTCACGCCCAGATGTCATGTTAGCGGATGAAATGAAACACGTTGTACAAAGGTTATTCATAAATAAAACATTTAAAATCAAAAAGCATCTTGTGCACATGGCCATGCCCATCCATATACACTGAAGAGCCAACGAAACTGGTGCACCTTGCTAATATCGTGTCGTGCCCACGCGAGCAAGCAGAAGTGCCGCAGCATGACGTGGCATGGACTCGATTAATGTCTAAGTAGTGCTAGAGGGAAATGACATGATGAATCCCGCAGAGCTGTTCATAAATCCGTAAGAGTACGAGAGGGTGGAGATCTCTTCTGAACAGCACATTGCAAGGCGTCACAGATATGCTCAATAATGTTCATGTCTGGGTAGTTTGTTGGCCAGCGGAAGTGTTTAAATTCAGAAGCGTGTTCTTGGAGCCACTCTGTAGGAATTCTGGATGTGTAGTGTGTCGCATTGTCCTATTGGAATTTCCCAAGTCCGTCGGAATGTACAATGGAATGAATGGATGCAGATGATCAGACAGGGTGCTTACGTACATGTCACTTGCCAGAGTCGTATCTAGACGTATCAGGGGTCACTTATCATTCCAACTGTACGCGCTCCACACCGTTACAGAGCCTCCATCAGGTTGAACAGTCCCCTGCTGACATGCAGGGTCGATTGATTCATGAGGTTGTCCTCATACCCGAACACGTCCATTCGCTTGATACAACTTGAAACGAGACTCGTCCGACCAGGCAACATGTTTCTAGTTATGAACTGTCCAAGTCGGTGTTGACGGGCCCAATGGATGCGTAAATATTTGTGTCTTGCGGTCATCAAGGGTACACGAGTGGGCTTTCGGCTTCGAAAGCACATATCTATGATGTTTTGTTGAATAGTTCGCACACTGACACTTGTTGATGGCCCAGCACTGAAATCTGCAGAAATTTGCGGAAGGATTACACTTCTGTCGCGTTGAACGATTCTCTTCAGTCGTCGTTGGCCCTGTTGCTGCATGATCTTCTTCCGGAGATGTCGGAGATTTGATGTTTACCGGATTCCTGATATTCAGAGTAACTCGTTAAATGGTCCTACAGGCAAATCCCCACTTCATCGGTACCTCGGAAATGCTGTGTTCTATTGCTCGAGCGCCGACTATAGCATCACGTTCAAACTCACTTAAATCTATCTGTATGAAAAAAGCAGATAAAAATGCTCTTAACGCCTTTTTAAGAGACAGTCTGCACTCCTTCCCATCTGATCATGTAAGCGTAGAAAAGTTGTGGAATGGTTTCAAAGAGATAGTATCGCCAGAAATTGAGAGATATATACCACATAAATTAATAAGTGGAGTTACTGATCCCCTATGGTAACAAAACGGGTCAGATCGCTGTTACAGAAGCAGTGAAGAAAGCATGCCAAATTTAAAAGAACGCAAAATCCACAAGACCGGCTAAGTTTTGCAGAAGTTAGAAATATAACGCGTACTTCAATGCCAGATGCTTTCAATAATTTCCACAACGAAATGCTGTCTCGAAATGTGGCAGAAAACCCAAAGAGATTCTGGTCATACATAAAGCACACCAGTGACAAGACGCAATCAATCCCTTTACTACGCGATAACTACGGTGAAGTCATTGATGACAGTGCCGCTAAAGCAAAGTTATTAAACACGATTTTCCGAAACTCCTTCACCAAAGAAGACGAAGTAAATATTCCTGAATTCCAATCAAGAACAACTACCAAAATGAGAAACATAGAAATAGATATCCTCGGTGTCGAAAAGCAGCTTAAATCACTTAATAAAAGCAAGGCTTCCGGTCCAGATTGTATACTTGTCAAGTTCCTCTAAGAGTATGCTGATACAATAGCTCCATATTTAGCAATTAAATACGACCGCTCGCTCACAGAAAGATCCATACCTAAAGACTGTAAATTTGCTCAGGTCACACCAATACCCAAAAAGGGAAGTAGGGGTAATCCGTTGAATTACAGGCTCATATCACTAACGTCGATTTGCAATAGGGTTTTGGAACATATAGAGTATTCGAACATTATGAAGTACCTCGAAGAAAGCGATTTATTGACACGTAGTCAGCACGGATTCAGAAAATATCGTTGTTGTAAAACACAGTTGTCTCTTTATACTCATGAAGTAATGAATGCTATCGACAGGGGATGTCAAATTGATTCCCTATTTCTAGATTTCCGGAAGGCTTTCGACACCGTTCCTCACAAGCGTCTTCTAACCAAACTGCGTGCCTATGGAATATCGCCTCATTTGTGCGACTGGATTCGTGATTTCCTGTCAGAAAGGTCACAGTTCGTAGTAATAGACGGAAAGTCATCGAATAAAACAGAAATAATATCCGGTGTTCCGCAAGGAAGTGTTATAGGCCTTCTATTGTTCCTGATCTGTATTAACGACGTAGGATACGTTCTCAGTAGTCGTCTTAGACTGTTTGCGGATGATGCTGTCATTTACCGTCTTGTAAAGTCATCAGATGACCAAAACGAATGATTTAGATAAGATATATCTATGGTGCGAAAAGTGGCAATTGACCCTGAATAAGGAAAAGTGTGAAGTTATTCACATGAGTACTAAAAGAAATCAGCTAAATTTCGATTACGCGATAAGTCACACAAATCTGAAGGCTGTAAATTCAATTGGCTCTGAGCACTATGGGACTCAACATCTGTGTTCATAAGTCCCCAAGAACTTAGAACTACTTAAACCTAACTAACCTAAGGACATCACACACATCCATGCCCGAGGCAGGATTCGAACCTGCGACCTTAGCAGTCGCGCGGTTCCTGACTGAGCGCCTAGAACCGCTATACCACCGCGAGTAAATTCAATTAAATACTTAGGGATTGCAATTACAAATAATCTAAATTGGAACGATCACACAGATAATGTTGTGGGTGGAGCCATCCAAAGACTGCGATTCATTGGCAGAACACTTCAAATGTACAACAGGTGTACTGAAGAGACTGCTCACACCACACTTGTCCGCCCTATTCTGAAGTATTCCTCTGCGATGTGGGATCCGCATCAGATGGGACTGACGTATGATATCAAAAGAGTACAAAGAAGGGCAGCTAGGTTTGTATTATGGCGAAGTAGGGGAGATAGTGCCACAGACATGATACGCGAATTGGAGTGGCAATCATTGAAGACAAAGGCGTTTTTCGTTGCGACAGGATCTTCTCATGAAATTTCATTCACCAGTTTTCTCCTCCGCTTGCGAAAACATTCTGTTGGCACCCACCCAAATAGGGAGAAATGATCATCACGATAAAATAAGAGAAATCAGGGCTCCCACTAAAAAATTTTAAGTGCTCGTTTTACCCGCGCGCCGTTCGATAGTGGAACGGTAAAGAGACAGCTTGAACGAGGTTCATTGAACCCGCTGCCAGGCACTTTATTGTGAATAGCAGAGTAATTACGTAGATGTAGATGTGGACTTAGAAATGTTGATAACCTGATATTGTAGCAGCAGTAACCGATCTAACAACTGCGCTAGACACTTGCTGTCTCATATAGGCTTTGGCGACTGCAGCGCCGTATTCTGCCTGTTTACATATCTCTGCATTTGAATACGCATACCTATACCAGTTTCTTTCGTGCCTCAGTGTATATAGCGCTTACAGATGATTGTTACGTCGCAAAAATCATAGCACACAATAAAATGCATAGTAGTTCTAATCATTGATCCACCTTAGACGGCGTATACGATACAACTCATGTACCTTACAATGATTAGAGCATATCCAGTTAATGTAAACAGATGTGCTACTATACATTTTATTGTGTGCTGCGATTTTTACGACGCAACAATCATCAATGAGCGCTACATATGTGGACATGGCTACGGGGACAAGGTGCTTTTTGATTTTAAATGTTTTATTTAAAGGTAACTTTTGCATAATGTGCTACATTTTACGATTGGCTTGAGGTTCCAATTCAAAATGAACACATTCATATTAAAATTTTTTAAAGACCTGAAAATACAGCGAAGTCTGTCAAAACCGGTTGTAAATAAAGAATTATTCATCCTATCTTGGCCTTAGAAAGTTTTTACTAAATAGTCACCGGTCTTCAAGCTGTTCATTGTTACTCTATCCACGAAGTGACAGATAGGTGAGCTGTAAAATAACACGGTGCTTGTACTAGTATTTCTCTGTCGTTGCGTTTGCGTGTGTCGCAACCACCAGAAAAATGGTTCAAATGGCTCTGAGCACTATGGGACTCAACTGCTGTGGTCATAAGTCCCCTAGAACTTAGAACTACTTAAACCTAACTAACCTAAGGACAGCACACAACACCCAGCCATCACGAGGCAGAGAAAATCCCTGAACCCGCCGGGAATCGAACCCGGGAACCCGGGCGTGGGAAGCGACAACGCTACCGCACGACCACGAGGTGCGGGTAACCACCAGAAGAGGAAACCAGAATTTAGAAAATCGTTTTGAGTGTTGTGTTTACAGGTTAAGGATTAAAGTGGTTTTTCTGGATGGATCAAACATCAGTTTTGCGATCGTCAGTTATTTTGCACAACGGCGTCTGGAAATTGGGTCGCTCCGATTCCTGATTTAGTAAGGACAATTTCGGTTCCTCTTCAATTAGATATTATTGGTAGACAGCTTTATGCTCGCTGTAATAATTCAACTTGTTCTTCACTGCACGAAGAGTCACTGCGTCCCAACTAGCCGAACATTTTTAGAAGCAAGACGAAACCTGATAACCCAAGCACATTTCAAAATCAGATTGCGTTTGGGTGGGAGCGAAAGCAACCGTTTCTGGAAGAGGAAGTCCGGCAGCTGCACCTGGATCAGAATAACAAAGCGATTGACTGTTATAACGGATAGGGTCGTCGTTGTCAGTTAGCTGTTAAGGCCCCCGTAAACGATCAAACATTTTCTCAAACTTGACTATGCTTGCCAAATAGTTGACCGTGTACAATACTGTTTGACGTATTTGTCCAGCATAGATTGTGCTTGAGGAATTTGTGAGAAATTTTAATTGACAGAGTTTGATAAGATGGTAGACATCGTTTGTGTCAATGATACGCTGCATATGTTGTCCGACTGTTTATCTGAATGGTAATGGGTTCGCTTACGATACAGTGGCGCGGGTTCGATTCCCAGCTGCGTCTGAGATTTCCTCCGCCAGTGGACTGGGTGTTGTGTTGTCAGCATCATTATCACCGACACGCAAATCGCTCAACTTGACGTCACGTGAAATAAGACTTGCAACCGGCGACCGATCTCGCCGTAAGGGCACTCCGGGCCAGCAGTTCCACACGATCATTTCATTTTGCCGCATATGTTTAGTGAAAAATTGTTTATTATAAGTCATTTCACTGTATCGTGAGTTTTCGCAACTATGGAAACCACGATCAAGGATAAAAACGAAATAGTATGTCATTTACCAAAATGGTAGAGGCATATATTACGTAGGAAGAGGTTATGAACAAAAGCTATATTTTATGCATAACATACAAGCGGGCGTCCAATGTAATAAAGGAAATCTCTGGTTCTTAGACGGACGATGTGGACTATAAGTTTCCACGCTGTGATATTTTAATGAATGTCTGTCATTACAGGACTAAGTAGAAGAGACTAAATTTTCGCTTACACTACTTGTGTTTTCTTTTTCAACGTGAGGGTGAAGTTACCACAAGTTTCAATGTTCATCCGCACATAATTGATATAATCGTCAGGTTCTCTTTCTAATATTATAGGCTCTCATGTATATATTTCTCTCATTTTAAACCATTCCCTGGACCAGTGTCTTGTTTTCTTCTTCTTCTTCTTCAAACATAGTTCCAAAGTCAATGTCAGGACTGCTTTGGCTTTGTCTACTTTTGTGAGTATTCTCATTACTGTCAACATACTCACGAACACGGACAGCGTCTACTTCTAAAGTGAAGTTACAGTGACAAACATTGCTTGTACGTGTACGGACTTGCTTGGCAGGATCCGTGACTAGATAAGAGTGAGTTTGTCAAATACATTTATCGTTTACGTTGACCTTTACACGCAAACCCAATACGGCTGCGGCAGCAACAGCTGTTCAGTTTACTAATGAGCTCTTTCGAATGTTTTTCGTTACTCTTCAGTACTGAGTTCGGCTTGCTGGGACGCAATATCCTCATCACTTTGCTGCTCATTTTCATTATTAGCTACGGATATTCTTTTGTGATTTATGAAAAATAATTAGCATAAAGAAAGCATATGATGAAAAGGAATGGCAACATCAACGTTAGAAACCATAATTGTCTTGCGCAGAGCTATTTGGCAACTGCTAACGAAATGGAAGGCACGGACAAGCTAGTTCATTTTGGGTTGATGCTATGGCAATTCTTTTATAAACAACTAGCTCGTCAAACACCTTGTTATCCTGACTCGGGTACAGGACCGCGTTTCCAGAATCGATACTTGGAGGTTTACTTGACAAACCAGAAGTGATACTAGGAAATCAGTGTACTACATCCGTTTATGGGATCCCCTTATGAAAATACAGTCATGAAAAAAGTTGTTGTTCATATAGAATCCTTTATTTATTAGAACTAAAGATCGTAATCAGAGAAGTTCTTTGGTAAAATAATAGTACTGGGTTTCCTTCCTAATACATAGAAAGCTTAACTAAAGCCATCTGCAAAAAGTATTTAAAAATTCTGAACCACCTGGCTTCATACAGTGGGGAAAAAGTATTCACACACAACTAGAAATGTAAACGTAGATATGACCAACGAACTGGTTGCAGCAAGAAACGCCTTAGAGGCAAGCTGCACCTCGTGCATGTTGGTTCTGATATGCGGTGAATGCCGTGCAAGAGTAAAATGTGCCGCAAAGCGTAGGAAACAACTGTAGAGGAAAGGTCAATATGAAAGGCAAAATGAAAGGCCAATATGAAAAGGAAAAATTATTTTCAGACATAGTTAATATTATGTGAAGATGTCGGGCAACTGTGCATTACATAATAACTCGATTTAGAGAAATAAATTCTCTTATTAACAGCGAAAGAAGAGCTCAATCACAGAAGGTAGTGCAAAGAGGCTGCAATATGTTAATGAGGATGGTAGAAAAAAGACAGCTTCTGTTTTGTCTGCACATGTTAATCATCAGTTTGGGAAGGAAATCTCACCAACGACTGTTTGCTACATTTTAAGTAGTAGAGGTTACGGAGCTAAGATACCTAGAAGGAAACCATACGGCAACAAGAACAAGAAACTGAATTTGCTCGAGGACATGTAAGTAAGAATGCAAGTTTCTGAGAGAAGGTACTGTTCACAGATGAAAGTGAATTTAACATATTTGTACATGATGGGAGGATTTTGATGTGAAGGCGTCCAAATGCTGAGCTGGTTCCCAAACATGTTGAACCCATAGTAAAGCACGGTTGTGGAGGAGTTATGGTATGGGAACGTATGTGGTGCTGGACAACTTGTTTTCATTGAAGGTAAGGTGAATAGATGTCAGTATTTAAATTTCCTAAAGAAAGCGGACCTCGGGGAAGATCAGTTTGGATACCGTAGAAATGTTGGAACACGTGAGGCAATACTAACCTTACGACTTATCTTAGAAGAAAGATTAAGAAAAGGCAAACCTACGTTTCTAGCATTTGTAGACTTACAGAAAGCTTTTGACAACGTTAACTGGAATACTCTCTTTCAAATTCTGAAGGTGGCAGGGGTAAAATACAGGGAGCGAAACGCTATTTACAATTTGTACAGAAACCAGATGGCAGTTATAAGAGTCGAGGGGCATGAAAGGGAAGCAGTGGTTTGGAAAGGAGTGAGACAGGGTTGTAGCCTCTCCCCGATGTTATTCAATCTGTATATTGAGCAAGCAGTAAAGGAAACAAGAGAAAAATTCGGAGTAGGTATTAAAAGTCATGGAGAAGAAGTAAAAACTTTGAGGTTCGCCGATGACATTGTAATTCTGTCAGAGACAGCAAAGGACTTGGAAGAGCAGTTGAACGGAATGGACAGTGTCTTGAAAGGAGGATATAAGATGAACATCAACAAAAGCAAAACGAGGATAATGGAATGTAGTCAAATTAAATCGGGTGATGCTGAGGGGATTAGATTAGGAAATGAGACACTTAAAGTAGTAAAGGAGTTTCGCTATTTAGGGAGTAAAATAACTGATGATGGTTGAAGTAGAGAGGATATAAAATGTAGACTGGCAATGGCAAGGAAATCGTTTCTGAAGAAGAGAAATTTGTTAACATCGAGTATAGATTTAAGTGTCAGGAAGTCGTTTCTGAAAGTATTTGTATGGAGTGTAGCCATGTATGGAAGTGAAACATGGACGATAACCAGTTTGGACAAGAAGAGAATAGAAACTTTCGAAATGTGGTGCTACAGAAGAATGCTGAGTATAAGGTGGGTAGATCACGCAACTAATGAGGAGGTATTGAATAGGATTGGGGAGAAGAGAAGTTTGCGGCACAACTTGACTAGAAGAAGGGATCGGTTGGTAGGACATGTTTTGAGGCATCAAGGGATCACAAATTTAGCATTGGAGGGCAGCGTGGAGGGTAAAAATCGTAGAGGGAGACCAAGAGATGAATACACTAAGCAGATCCAGAAGGATGTAGGTTGCAGTAGGTACTGGGAGATTAAGAAGCTTGCACAGGATAGAGCAGCATGGAGAGCTGCATCAAACCAGTCTCAGGACTGAAGACCACAACAACAACAACAACAACAAGAAAAATCTTCGAAAAAGTGGCGATAGCTTGGGCTTAGGCACAGATGAATACTTTCTGCGGATGTTGCTTGTTTGTCATTGTTGTACCATATTGCCCACGTTCTGAAGTTTCCACCGCAGAGCGCAGACCTAAATCCAATTTAACATCTTTGGTTTACGAGTGAAAAAATTGTGATAAAAGAACCGACTGCTCTGTAACAAGGTCTACAAGGAGAACGGCAAAAGATTATCTCAGAGACTGCTAAAAAACTGGTGCATTCCACGCCAGCGAGGTTAACAGAAGTGATACAAAGAATAGGAATGGTTACAAAGTATTAATACTGCCATTAAATTTATATACTTATAATTTTCTTTGAATAATACGTTTCTTGTAGTGACCGTTTTCGCAGCAGCTGTATATAAATTGCAGTTGTTTCAAAGAAACGCCTTTTTTGCATGCTGCACATCGAAATTTTTGTTTTTATTTATACATCCAGACGCGTTTCACCTTTTTTACAAGGCATCTTCAGTGGGTGTCAGGTAACGTCTAATTCACTGCATCTAAGCGAACTGCTTTTTCTCATCTGGCAACTAGGTGGACATCTTACAGTTCACTTTCAGTTCACTTTTTACGTTACACACCACTGTTCAGTGATGTGTAACGTAAACAGTGAACTGAAAGTGAACTGTAAGGTGTCCACCTGTTACCCAGATGAAAAAAGGCAGTTCGCTTATGTGCTGCGAATTAGACGTTACCTGACACCACTGAAGATGCTTTGTAAAAAAGGCGAAACACGTCTGGGCGCATAAATAAAAATAAAAATTTCGATGTGCAGCATGAAAAAAAAGCTAGAATGTATGAATAGTTTTCTCCGCTCTATGTGAAGCCATCTGGTACAGAATTTTTATTTACTTTATGCAGAAGGATAATTATTTAATCCTTTTATACAGGGTAAACATTAATAAAACCGACAAACCTCAGTGACAGAATTCTGCCTGGAAATGAAAGAGAAAAGGTCTGGTATACATGTATCCGGAAATGCATCGTTGCCACTGTAGATGGCGCTGACGAATGAGAGTTCCTCGACCACGTGCCGTATGCTATTTGTGTGTTGCAGGCTGTGTGACTGACGCACGGTACAGTACGCAGCAGAATGGTCCTGTGTTCAAGTCGGACACAAGCCGAGATGATGTTTGCGTACGGCCAAACAGATGAAAACAATCGAGAGGCAGCACTATTATACCAAAACAAGTACTCACACGGATACCAGCTACATCGCACCACATTTCAAGCCTTTTCTTCTTGGTCATTTGGGTGATCGTGTGTCCTCTGTGATCACGTGTCCTTTCAGATAGATTAACGTACAAGGAGGTGGCGTACTGTGTGTACACCAGATTTGGACACCGAGGTCTACAGGACACTGAGACAAACCTCAGTACAAGCTCCAGGCAAAAAAATAAATAAATAAATAAATAAAATAAATAAATAAATAAAAAATGTTCAAATGTGTGTGAAATTTTATGGGACTTAACTGCTAAGGTCATCAGTCCCTAAGGTTACACACTACTTAACCTAAATTATCCTAAGGACAAACACACACACCCATGCCCGAGGGAGGACTCGAACCTCCGCCGGGACCAGCCACACACAAGTTCCAGGCAAGTTACCCGCCAACATAGTGTAAGACAAAGTAGGTTTACATGTATTCTGCATGTTAACCGCGTGCAGTGCATCCCATGGAGGACGCTTTGAATATCTGTTGTGATGTGGATGCGATGCAGCTCTGCATTGTGTTCGCGGACGAATTATCGTCGTTGCACGCACACCATCAAGTTCCGGATACAAGTTGACTGGACATTTTCTCTTCCATTTCCAGTCTAGAGTCCGTCCCTGCAGCTTTTCGGTTTAATTAATGTTCACCCTGTAGTATACAGGTTAGGAAGAAAAACCCTTTTATTGTTAGTTTATCAAATAACAAGGTTCGCAGAAGAGCTTCTGTTAAGTTTGTAGGGTAGGAGACGAGGTACTGCCATAGGTAAAGCTGTGAGGGCGGGGCGTGAGTCGTGCTTGGGTAGCTCAGTTGGTAGAGCACTTCCCTGCTAAAGGCAAAGGTCCCGAGTTCGAGTCTCGGCCCGGCACACAGTTTTAATCTGCCATGAAGTTTCATATCAGCGCACACTCCGCTGCAGAGTGAAAATCTCATTCTGGAAACATCTCTGGTGGTGATCTGTAGTTAGCTATTCTTCATGAGCAACGGTGTATGAATCCTTTCTGATGTGTCGACAGAAGTGCCGACACATTGTGGTTTGAGGAGACCGATATGCACGCTATAAGCTCACGCAGGATGGCGTGAGGTCTGAAACAGGATACGTAATGAATGCTATAAAGAAAAGTGCGTAGCTTCTGGAATACTTAACTTTAATCCATCATTTGTGTACATCGTTCTTGATGAGACATGCTTCATACGATAACTATCAATTGCTATGGCGCCTTGCTAGGTCGTAGCCATTGACTTAGCTGAAGGCTATTCTAACTATCTGCTCTGCAAATGAGCGCGGCTTCGTCAGTGTGCATCGCTAGCTAAATCGTCCGTACAACTGGGGCGAGTGCTAGTCAGTCTCTCGAGACCTACCGTGTGGTGGCGCTCGGTCTGCGATCACTGACAGTGGCGACACGCGGGTCCGACATGTACTAATGGACTGCGGCCGATTTAAAGCTACCACCTAGCAGTTTTTTTTTTGTCTTCCATGATGTTCCCCTTTTTTATATTTATTGTTCACCTTATTCTCTCCTTTGCTGTTTTTAAATGTCTTCTCTTGTTTTGTTCTATGTCTTTCGGCTGAAGAGCAGCGCCTATGCTGCTGCCAGCCCGCCCCGATGGGGAATTGAAATACAATAAAGGAAAAAAAAAACCACCTAGCAAGTGTGGTGTCTGGCGGTGACACCACACTTTCTTCCGTGACTGTAGTGTGTGAGCGCGAGCTGAGCGCCAGCGGAACTCACCCGTGTGGAGCCGCCAGCGCGCCTCGTCCTCCGCTCTGGCCGCACCTGTGCAGCGAGTGAGGAGAAACGACTAGAAGTTGCCACGCCGCATCCCCCCCACCAGCCGGCAGGCGGCAGGCGGTACCCGCCCAGCTGATAGCAACGCCCGCGCCAAGGCCGGCACCACTGCCTCGCTGACCCACTGGCGGTCTCCCCTCCCTCTCCGCCCCCCCCCCCTTCCACCAACCCGACTCTCATACCGGAGCTGAGCGGGGATATCCCGGCCGTTCACCTCGCTCGAAATGTGAACAGTAAACAGCGCCTGTGCTCAACACGACACAAGGTGGCAGGGACAAAGAATCCAGTGATATTTTTTTAAGGGCATTATCTGAAAACTGCCTTGAGCAGTTAAACAGAGAAACGACTAGTGGTGATAACATATTTAGACCTTCTGGTGACAAACAGACCCGAACTATTTGAAGCAGTTACCGCGGAACAGGGAATCAGCGATCATAAAGCGGTTACTGCATCGATGATTTCAGCCGTAAATAGAAATATTAAAAAAGATAGCAAGATTTTTCTGTTTAGCAAAAGTGACAAAAAGCAGGTTTCAGAGTACTTGACGACTCAACACAAAAGTTATGTCTCAAGTATAGATAGTGTTGATGATCAGTGGACAAAGTTAAAAACAATCGTATAATATGCATTAGGTGAGCCGGCCGGAGTGGCTGTGCGGTTCTAGGCGCTACAGTCTGGAACCGAGCGACCGCTACGGTCGCAGGTTCGAATCCTGCCTCGGGCATGGATGTGTGTGATGTCCTTAAGCCCGTCTCGGGCTGTAAGTTTCCTTGCTGGCTCGCGCGACGGCTACCTTGCGGGCTCCGTCGTGTGCTAGCGGGCTACCTGGCTGGGAACCCTGTAAGATTTCCAGGATAGGTCCGGTGCTATTTTTCTAGTAAGGTTCCCTGCGTGCTACCTGCGTTGGCCAATCATGAGACGTTTCGTTTGTGACGTTAAACGCGGAAAGCTTTGGCGGGAAGCCTTTGTTGATAGTCGCTTTTCTGCTGTTGTGAGGTGCGGTAGGAAGCTCTTATAATTAGTAAATAATGGCACCGCCGTGGTCCAAGGAAGCGATTGAAGCATTGATATGTACTTATTGGGAAGAACAGTGTCTGTACGTCGTGGAAAGCGGAAACTGTTATAATAAACACTTGCGTGCAGAAGCACTAGAAAGAGTTGCTAGTGCCGTGTGTCTTGTTCGACCATATACATCCATTCGTATAAAATTTGAAAAGGATGTACGATATTCTATCCTATAAAATAAAGTCGTATATAACAGTCATTATTGGTATATTTATAAAGTCAAACAGTAATGAAATGGTGATACTTTTCAAACAAAAGTAGGTATGCGAACTAACCTCAACTCTTTATGAAGCATGGAGGGCACACCTTTTCCAGCGTTTCTCCTCTTAATCCGGTTTTTCTTCCATTCTTTCTTTCTTCTTCACTCATTAGCATGCATTTCTGCATCTTTTAGCACCAAAACAGCTAATAACGCCAGTTTGTTCTGAACATCTGTACCTGAAGCAGCCATCTTCGTTCGATACAACATGCAGCCGATCACAACACAACTAGCTGCCGATCTTGTACCGTGGGAGAGCTTCGGCATGGACGATAGCCGGCTCCTTTCCTTGCAAGCCGGCAGGCATGCACGCCATCTCGCAAACATGCGGAGAACCTTGCTCCGTGTGAGACGGGCTTTAGGTTAGTTAGGTTTAATTAGTTCTAAGTTCCAGGCGACTGATGACCTCAGATGTTAAGTCGCATAGTGCTCAGAGCCATTTGAACCATTTTTTTTTTTTTTTTTTGCATTAGGTGAGTATGTGCCAAGCAAGATCGTAAGAGATGGAAAAGAGCCACCGTGGTACAACAACCGAGTTAGAAAACTGCTACGGAGGAAAAGGGAACTTCACAGCAAACATAAACATAGCCAAAGCTTTGCAGACAAACACAAATTACACGAAGCGAAATGTTATGTGGGGAGGCCTACGCGAGAGACGTTCAATGAATTCGAAAGTTAAGTTCTGTGTACTGAATTGGCAGAAAATCCTAAGAAATTTTGATCTTATGTCAAAGCGGTAGGTGGATCAAAACAAAATGTCCAGACACTCTGTGACCAAAATGGTACTGAAACAGAGGATGACAGACTAAAGACCGAAATACTAAATGTCTTTTTCCAAAGCTGTTTCACAGAGGAAGACTGCACTGCAGTTCCTTCTCTAGATTGTCGCACAGATGACAAAATGGCAGATATCGAAACAGATGACAGAGGGATAGAAAAACAATTAAAATCCCTCAAAAGAGGAAAGGCCACTGGACCTGAAGGGATACCAGTTCGATTTGACACAAAGTACGCGAAAGAACTTGTCCCCCTTCTTGCAGCGGTGTACCGTAGGTCTCTAGAAGAGCGTAGCGTTCCAAAAGATTGGAAAAGGGCACAAGTCATTCCCGTTTCCAAGAAAGGACGTCGAACAGAAGTGCAGAACTATAGACCTTTACCTCTAACGTCGACCAGTTGTAGAATTTTGGAACACGTATTAAATTCGACTGTAATGATTTTTCTGGAGACTAGAAATCTACTCTGTAGGAATCAGCATGGGTTTCGAAAAAGACGATCGTGTGAAACCCAGCTAGCGCTATTCGTCCACGAGACTCAGACGGCCATAGACACGGGTTCCCAGGTAGGTGCCGTGTTTCTTGACTTCCGCAAGGCGTTTGATACAGTTCCCCACAGTCGTTTAATGAACAAAGTAAGAGCATATGGAAAATCAGACCAATTGTGTGATTGGATTGAAGGGTTCCTAGATAACAGAACGCAGCATGTCATTCTCAATGGAGAGAAGTCTTCCGAAGTGAGAGTGATTTCAGGTGTGCCGCAGGGGAGTGTTGTACGACCGCTACTACTCACAATATATATAAATGACCTTGTGGATAACATTGGAAGTTCACTGAGGCTTTTTGCGGATGATGCTGTAGTATATCGAGAGATTGTAACAATGGAAAATTGTACTGAAATGCAGGAGGATCTGCAGCGAATTAACGCATGGTGCAGGGAATAGCAATTGAATCTCAATGTAGACAAGTATAATGTGCTGCGAGTACATAGAAAGAAAGCTCCTTCATCATATAGCTACAATATAGCAGGTCAGCAACTGGAAGCAGTTAATTCCATAAATTATCTGGGAGTAGGCTTTAGGAGTGATTTAAAATGGAAAGACCATATAAAATCAATCGTCGGTAAAGTAGATGCCAGACTGAGATTCATTGGAAGAATGCTAAGGAAATGAAATCCGAAAACAAGGGAAGTAGGTTACAGTACACTTGTTCGCCCACTGCTTCAATACTGCTCACCGGTGTGGGATCCATACCATATAGGGTTGATAGAAAGAGCAGATCCAACGGAGAGCAGCTCGCTTCGTTACAGGATCATTAGTAATCGCGAAAGCGTTGCCGAGATGATAGATAAACTCCAGTGGAAGACTCTGCAAGAGAGACGCTCAGTAGCTCGGTACGGGCCTTTGTTGAAGTTTCGAGAACAAACCTTCACCGAGGAGTCAGGCAGTATATTGCTCCCTCCTACGTATATCTCGCGAAGAGACCATGAGGATAAAATCAGAGAGATTAGAGCCCATACATAGGCATACCGACAATCTTTCTTTCCACGAACAATAGGAGACTGGAATAGAAGGGAGGACCGATAGAAGTACTCAAAGTACCCTCCGCCTCACACCGTCAGATGGCTTGTGGAGTATCGATGTAGATGTAGATGTAGAAGGTCTGTGAGTAGAGATGGGCAAAGTGAAACATCTGATTGTTTACACATTAATGAAACAGTACAATGAAACAACGAATGCCGGACATTTGCCACACTTGCCCCTTCGCCAGGTAGTGATCCCTCAGGTAAGGGACGCCCTTCCTCGTACTTCTGTCCGCTTTCAAACCGCCGACTCCACATCTTTTTCGATACAACCAGTACATAAGGAACCTTCTTCTACGCCGGCCGCTGTGGCCGAGCGGTTCTAATCCCTTCAGTCCGGAACCGCGCTGCTTCTTCGGTCGCAGGTTCGAATCCAGCCTCGGGCATGGATGTGTGTGATGTCCTTAGGTTAGTTAGGTTTAAGTAGTTCTAAGTCTAGGGGACTGATGACCTCAGATGTTAAGTCCCATAGTGCTTAGAGCCATTTGAACCATTCGAACCTTCTTGTTTGACATCTTGGGCAAATACAGAGCTTCTTTTCCGAAATCGAAATATTTTTAAGTTTTGGGAAACGAAAGCAATACCGACGATTATGTCAGTATTTAATTAGTTCCGCCAAATATACACTCCTGGAAATGGAAAAAAGAACACATTGACACCGGTGTGTCAGACCCAACATACTTGCTCCGGACACTGCGAGAGGGCTGTACAAGCAATGATCACACGCACGGCACAGCGGACACACCAGGAACCGCGGTGTTGGCCGTCGAATGGCGCTAGCTTCGCAGCATTTGTGCACCGCCGCCGTCAGTGTCAGCCAGTTTGCCGTGGCATACGGAGCTCCATCGCAGTCTTTAACACTGGTAGCATGCCGCGACAGCGTGGACGTGAACCGTATGTGCAGTTGACGGACTTTGAGCGAGGGCATATAGTGGGCATGCGGGAGGCCGGGTGGACGTACCGCCGAACTGCTCAACACGTGGGGCGTGAGGTCTCCACAGTACATCGATGTTGTCGCCAGTGGTCGGCGGAAGGTGCACGTGCCCGTCGACCTGGGACGGGACCGCAGCGACGCACGGATGCACGCCAAGACCGTAGGATCCTACGCAGTGCCGTAGGGGACCGCACCGCCACTTCCCAGCAAATTAGGGACACTGTTGCTCCTGGGGTATCGGCGAGGACCATTCGCAACCGTCTCCATGAAGCTGGGCTACGGTCCCGCACACCGTTAGGCCGTCTTCCGCTCACGCCCCAACATCGTGCAGCCCGCCTCCAGTGGTGTCGCGACAGGCGTGAATGGAGGGACGAATGGAGACGTGTCGTCTTCAGCGATGAGAGTCGCTTCTGCCTTGGTGCCAATGATGCTCGTATGCGTGTTTGGCGCCGTGCAGGTGAGCGCCACAATCAGGACTGCATACGACCGAGGCACACAGGGCCAACACCCGGCATCATGGTGTGGGGAGCGATCTCCTACACTGGCCGTACACCACTGGTGATCGTCGAGGGGACACTGAATAGTGCACGGTACATCCAAACCGTCATCGAACCCATCGTTCTACCATTCCTAGACCGGCAAGGGAACTTGCTGTTCCAACAGGACAATGTATGTCCGCATGTATTCCGTGCCACCCAACGTGCTCTAGAAGGTGTAATTCAACTACCCTGGCCAGCAAGATCTCCGGATCTGTCCCCCATTGAGCATGTTTGGGACTGGATGAAGCGTCGTCTCACGCGGTCTGCACGTCCAGCACGAACGCTGGTCCAACTGAGGCGCCAGGTGGAAATGGCATGGCAAGCCGTTCCACAGGACTACATCCAGCATCTCTACGATCGTCTACATGGGAGAATAGCAGCCTGCATTGCTGCGAAAGGTGGATATACACTGCACTAGTGCCGACATTGTGCATGCTCTGTTGCCTGTGTCTATGTGCCTGTTGTTCTGTCAGTGTGATCATGTGATGTATCTGACCCCAGGAATGTCTCAATAAAGTTTCCCCTTCCTGGGACAATGAATTCACGGTGTTCTTATTTCAATTTCCAGGAGTGTATATATAGATTCCTCTGTCTGTACGGTACCTTCCTTTCACGCTTACTGATTGCGATAGAAACAGTCAATCGCCATGGGAGCAACAAGAAAGGAACGATGTAAAGAGAATGAGAATGTACGATAATCATTTCTTTTTGATCAATGAATTTGTGCCTACTTTAATTACTGCATCTGCATGCCCAAAAGACAATAAGGAAAGAAGAGATGGGTATGTGAATGCTTGAAATGAAGAACGACATACTCCATATTAATTTACTCTCTAAAATTCGGTATTCCTTGCGGTGAAACATTAGTTAATAATGTGTAGGGGGACAATGTTGAAAACATGACTGAAAATACGTTCAATAAATAGAGATAAGAACATCTATGATTGACATGTCATCTGAAGTCGACGTACAATTTTAAAATGTTAGATATAAGGAAATGAAGTAATACAGAATGCTATGCATGTAACGTACGTTGTTGTTCTACATTGCTTAGCTCTGGTATTTACAGGGTCAAAGAGAAAGCATCTTAAGTTCTGGAGGGAAAAGCCGTAATTGTAATGATCTGCAGTACAACAGAAACAAGAAGCACAATTTAAGGAAAAATAATGTAATGTGTGTTTCAGCTCACAAGCGACATTGAAGCAGATAGTTCCTGTGACTTAGTATGGGCAGAGCTTGTATTCGACAACCGGAATAAATTAATAACTGGCTCCTTTTACTGACCCCCGGTCTGAGATGAAACAGTTGCTGAACAGTTAAAAGAAAACTCGACTCTCATCATAAATATGTAGCCTACTCATACAATTATAGTTGGCAGTGACTTCAATCTACCTTCCGTATGTTGACAAAAATACATTTTCAGATCCTATTGTAGATAGAAAACAACTTCCGTAATTGTTCTAAATGCTTTTTTTAAGATTATTTTGAACAATTAGTTCACGAGGCCATTCAAATTGTAAATGGTTACGAAAACACACTTGACCTCTTAGCCACAAATAATCCTGAGCATCACGACGGATACAGGGATTAGTGAACACACAGTCGTAGCGAGGCTCAATCCCGTAACGAAGAAATTCACCAAAACTAAACGCGAAATATTATTTATAAAAGCAACCAAAAATTCGGTGACGTCTGTCTAAGAGACAGTCTCCAATCCTCCCAAACCATGTAAGTGAAGACCATATGTGGCTTAAGTTCAAAGAAATAGTATCAACAGCACACGAGATTTCATACCAAACAAATTAATAAGAGACGGAACTGATGCCCCATGGTACACAAAACACGACAGAAAGCTGCTGCAGGAGCACCGAAAACGGCGAGTCTAATTTAGACGAACGCAAAATCTCCCAGATGGGCGAAGTTTTACTTAGGCTCGAAATTTGGTGCCGATTTCAATGCGAGATGCATTTAATAGTTTCCACAACGAAACTGATGCCCCATGGTGGCGGAAAATCCAAAGAGATTCTGGTTCTATGTTAAGTAAACCAGCGGAAAGGCTCAGTAAGCGATGAGGAGGAGGAGGAGGAGGAGGGGGAGACAAGGGACCCTACCCTTCGGAGCACGTAAAATCCTGGCAAATGTCCGGCGTGGCAAATGTCCGCACACCTGAAACAACGGGGCATCCACAACTGTTATTCATTGTAAATGATAAAATCCGCTACAGCTGTACAAATTATTAATATCTAAAAAGGAAAGCACCGCCCGGTTTCAGGACATGTCTCACCTTCAGGCGCATATTAAAATATGAGACTACAAGGATGCTTAACTAAGGTTAAAAAAGGTAAAAATGTGAAACAATAGTGCAACCGTGGTACATGAAATGCCAGACAATATTCTTTTCAGTCCCGCGTCTGCCAGAAGCTATAGGCTTTACACGGTTGACGGTGCCGTGTTTGTTGCTGTTAGAAGTAGTTATCTTGTAGATAAGATAGTTCCTGTTAGTTAGTATGGGTAGAGGTCATTCTTGGCAACCGGAAGAAAACAATAGATAGATCCCTTTACCGACCTCCCAACGCAGATGATACAATTGCTGAAAGATTCAAAGAAAACTTGAGTTTAATTTCAAATACGTACCCGACTCATAAAATTATAGTTGGTGGTGACTTTGGTTTACCCTCAATATGTTCGCAGAAATGCATGTTTAGATCCCGACGTACGCATAAAACATAAGAAATTGTGCTAAACACATTCTATGAAAACTATTTCGAGCAATTAGTTCTCGAATAGTAAACAGTTGTGAAAACACGCTTGACATCTTAAAATCAAAAAATCCTGAGCTAATAACGAACATTAAACGCATAACGGCGTTAGTGAAGACCAAGTAGTCGCAGTGAGACTCAATAATGTAGCTCCCAAATTCACCAAAAATAAACGAAATACACATCTTTCGAAAAGTAGGTAAACATTCGCTTGACGCCTTCCTGAGAGACAATCTGCACTCCTTCGACGTTAGCATTGTAAACGTAGACCACGTGTGGCTTGAACTCAGAGAAACAGTATCGACAGCAATTGAGAGATTTATACCAAATAAATTAACAAACGACGGAACTGATCACCCATGGTCCACAAAATAGGTCAGAACGTTGTTGCAGAAACAACGAAAAATGCATGTCAAATTCACACCCAAGACTGGCGATCTACAAAAACTCGAAATTTAGCGCGGATTTCACTGCAAGTTGTTTATAATAGCTTCCACAACGAAACTTTGTCTCGAAACCTAGCAGAAAATCCAAAGAGATTCTCGTCTTATTTATGGAGTGTAGAATGTATTAATCTGGTTGGTTCAAATGGCTCTGAACACTATGGGACTTAACATCTTAGGTCATCAGTCCCCTAGAACTTAGAACTACTTAAACCTAACTAACCTAAGGACATCACACACATCCATGCCCGAGGCAGGATTCGAACCTGCGACCGTAGCAGTCCCGCGGTTTGGGACTGCAGCGCCTAGAACCGCACGGCCACCGCTGCCGGCTACGAATCTGGTGGTCTACCATATGTCTTTAGGAAAAGTATCATCCACAAAATTACGAAGACTGCAAGACCATAATAGTGCGGGAATTATCACACAGTCAGCTTATCAACTCATGGATCCAAGTTTCTAACAAGAATAATATGCAGAACAATGGAAAAGAAATTGAGGTTGCGTCGGATGACGATCAGTTTGGCTTTAGGGGAGATAAGGGCACCAGAGAGGCAGTCTGCTAATGAAAGCAAAACTAAAGAAAAATCGAAACTCGTTCATGGGATTTGTCGAATTGGAAAAAGCGCTCGACATTGTCAAGTGATTCAAGATGTTCAAAAGTCTGACGAAAATAGGAGTAAACTATAAGATGAGGCTGGTAATGTACAATTTGTACAATAGCTAAGAGGGAATAATAAGAGCAGAAGACCAAAGCTGAAGTGTTCGGATTAAAAAGGGAGTAAGATAGGGAGACGAAAATTTAATAGCCATGGGTGACTGGGATTCGATAGTAGGAAAAGGAAGAGAAGAAAACGTAGTTAGTGAATATGGAATGGGTCTAAGAAATGAACGAGAAAGCCGCCTGGGAGAATTTTACACAGATCATAACTTAACCATAGCTAACACTTGGTTCAAGACTCGTGGAAGAAGGTTGTATACATGGAAGAGGCCTGGAGATACTGGAAGGTCTCAGACAGATTATATAACGGTAAGACAGAGATTTAGGAACTAGGTTTTAAATTGTAAGACATTAACAGTGGCTGATGTGGACTCTGACCACAATCAATTGGTTATGAACTGTCGATTAAAACTAAAGAAACTGCAAAAAGGTGGGAACTTAAGGAGATGGGACCCACATAAACTGACAGAACCAGAGGTTGTAGAGAGTTTTAGGGAGATCATAAGGGAACGATTGTCAGTAATGGGGGAAAGAGATACACTAGAAGAAGAATGGGTAGCTTCGAGAGATGAAATAGTGAAGGCAGCAGAGGATCAAGTAAGTAAAAAGACGAGGGCTAGTAAAAACACTTGCATAACAGGAGAAATATTGAATTTAATTGATGAAAGGAGAAAATATAAAAATGTGGTATATGAAGCAGGAAAAAAGGAATACAAACGTCTCAAAAATGAGATCGACAAGAAGTGCAAAATGGCTAAGCAGGGACGGCCATAGGACAAATGTAAAGATATAGAGGCATATATTACTAGGGGTAAGATAGGTACTGCCTTCTGGAGAAAAGAGAACCACTTGTATGAATATCAAGAGCTCAGATAGAAACCCAGTTTAAGCAAAGATGGCAAAGCAGAAAGGTGGAAGGAGTATATAGAGCGGCTATACAAGGTGTGGTGTACTTTAGGATGATATTATGGAAACGGTGAGAGGTGGCATGAGCCCCTCTCATATTTCTTACTCTGAGTAATTCGATTTTCCTCTCTAATTGCATGCAGTGAAAAGTTGCTATCCCTTCACACGCGGACTTCCCACGCAGGGACCAGAAGGAGCGGCTGGGCTAGAGATTCCGAAACTTCGCAGAAACTAAGTGAAAACACTTTCTGGCGGGCTACCAGCGAGGTGTGGGAATGACTTGTGTTCCCAGGCAGTCTTGGCGAGCAAATTCCCGCGTTTTCTGCAAAATCGTAACTGTGATTGGCTTGTTCAGGGCATAGCTCCATGACGTAGCAAAATCGGCGCAGCATGTCAACTGTCGATCTATATAAGTAAGAGTAATATTAGTGCGGGCCCACACATTTAGTTGTTCATCCAATGTATAGCATCAGTTGTCACACACCACGTACAGTAGTGAGATCGGTCTCCACACAAATATCAAGATAAATTATTTCCATGTCTAGATTAGATACACCAAGATTTTGTTATAATGATAGCCATGGATTAATAACTATAAAAGTAAAATAAGAGTATCTGAAATGACAGACCATCAATGTATCGTTATGTAAATTTATTATAACATAGAAGGTCATGGGAAAAAGTTAGGCATAAGACTTTTGTCAGAATTGTGCAGATGACGGTTATCGTGGCAATGCAGAGGCCAGCCGGAGCAAAAACAAGAGGTCATCGGCTACCTGTAAGAAGGGGAGTGTCAGCGCGCCACCTAACAAGAAGGACGCGGCAGCATTCAGTCCTACAAGCTGACAGTCGCCGGGCCGTATACCTGAGGGATTAGGCGGGGGACAACCCTCTCCAGGCCACAAGTGAAAGCGAGGCTGGCCGTTGACACTGACACACAGCCACCACACAACAGCCAGCTAGCTCTCCAGACACGGCAGCCGTTTGGAGGGATTCCCTGCGGCAGACCACGTTGTCGTGAGTACACGAAGATCACGTACGGTGTCAGAGCCTGCGCCTCATGTGCCTTAGGACAGAAAGGGACGCTATATACTCATCTGTTTGAGTTTTCACAACTCACTAGCATAGGCCGATCTGCATACACAAAGCAGTATCGTGCCACAAACTCTAACAGATGAATTGTCTCATTTCTAACTTCTCCTCTCACTTAGAGAGCAGTTGCAGCAATCGTCGCTCCTAGTTAGATCCTGTCTGGATGACCTCACACACTTGTGGAATCACTCCACGTGCCATCATCCCTCGTCGAACTGCAATATTGTGAAACGTAAAGTACTGTCCAGGGAGAGAAGAGATCTGGACTAGTGATGTATCCCAACTAGTAGACCTCAGAGACAATTGATCGACATGTGGAGAGCCTGTCACTATGTCTTCCTACCATACTGCCGTGATCACATGTGTGGGTCTTGCTGCTATCTCAACAGCGTACTGCAGATGCCCCAGCACACCCTACTGCTGTTGCAACAATTTGGCAACAACACCCTTTGTTTAGCACTATGTGATGTCAGTACTGTGGCCCCATCCCAAAAGCCCCCTTCGATGCTCAAGACATGGAACTACGTGCATAAATGCATATGACTCAACATACCAACCCAATCAGAGAAACTAACGAATTTGTGAAGTGCTTCGGATATTGCTAATAATGTGATTTAGTGCCTCATTCCCAGCACAGTCGTGAACATTATACAATGTGCAAGCACAACTTGACACCCCATGAACCTTGTTTTTTTTCTTAAATTTCTTTCTCTAGTGTTGTTCTTGTAATGTATGTTATACCTTGTATGTGTTTGTGTTTTGCACTGTAATTCTTATGTAAGTGATAGATTAGGGCGCACAAATTACTGTATTGTTCTCTACACCATGTTTATTTGTAATCTGTATTTATTGTTGTGTGTATGCAAACAGTGTGCCTGAAGTCCCCATAAACTGAAGCAGATACCACCACTGTCATTGTGAATGGACCATGAGTTCAGGTAACATTTTGTAAAGGTTATTCCTGTTGCAGGGAGACAGAATGAATTGGGGGTTGTAATTACATTCTGAAAGCTCACAAAGGGATTGGTAACTTAAATAGTATCATGTGAGATCGAGCTCAGGGAAGTTTAATGATTGAAATTGTTGTAACACATTGGGCATTTAATTGCAGAACACTCCAACTCTGATTGTAAAGAATAAACTGCTCCATATTTGGCTCACATGCCTGGGCCATATTTAGAGCATAAATGTCTGTGTGAATCGGTGTTTGGAAGGGGCTCCCTGGGTATGGATGTGTGACGTGCATGTTAGATTTCCATATTAAGAAGGTGAAGTTGGCTACATCATAAATAATCCTCCCTCTATGAGCTGCATTTTCTGTTGTAGTGATTTTTTTTTTCATAGAGTGCGGCATGTAGAGTCAGTTTGCAAGATTGTTCTTGGGCGATTGACTCACTACCTTGCTCCTAAGTGAGCCAACCGCTCACCAATTACAATCTAAAATGGCATATGGGCTATGAGAGGTGGCATGAGCCCCCTCTCATATTTATATCTTACTCTGAGTAATTTGATTTGCCTCTCTAATTGCATGCGGTGAAAAGTTGCTATCCCTTCACATGCGGACTTCCCACACAGCGTTTCTCGTCACCCGGGTGGTCCAGTGACAGGTGGATTCTGCTGCTCTTGAAAGGGTTAAGTGGACGGGTGTGAGGGAGTCGAGTGGATGCTTTCCAGACGCCGACATTGTCACAAGAACGGGAGCGACACGCCCAGAGGGGCCAGAAGGAGCGGCTGGGCTAGAGATTCCGTTACTTCGCAGAAACTTTGTGAAAACACTTTCTGGCGGGCTACCAGCGAGGTGTGGGAATGACTTGTGTTCCCAGGAAGTCTTGGCGGGCAAATTCCAGCGTTTTCTGCAAAATCGTACCTGTGATTGGCTTGCTCAGGGCATAGCTCCATGACGTAGCAAAATCGGCGCAGAAATTGGCGCCAAGAATCTCCATTGGTGGAATTGTAGTGCTTGGGCAATAGAGTGGAATTTTCCGCCGGTTTTCGAATTGCTGATTGGAACGTTTAACCACGGCCACTGTCTTGGCGGCGGGAATGTTCTGTGTTCGGCTTGTACGGGTGCTCTTGAGAGATTTTTGGTCAGAGTAGGTTATAAGACTGAGCTCTCGCTGCTCTGGACAGCCTGTCTTCCGTTGGCTGTCTAATATGCTTTCATTTAATTCTAACTGTTTGGCGAAGATGTTGAAGTTTCGACTTCAACGTAAGTCTCCGAGTACAGTTGGCAATTGAGCGTTCTGCGTAGAAGCGGCCTATGTTGTCCGTCTTGAGCAGTTTTGGCCAAAGTTGACTGTACTGGAGTTACTGTGTGACTTCTCTTGTTAAAATCACTCACTGTACCGTCAGTGATTGTGTAGCGAGCCTTCTTCGTCTCCCTCAGAGGCGTATTTGTGCTCCTAGGAAGTCTTTAGTCTGGAACAACCATACCAGGAGAATTTGTTTCGGGCTATACGCACGACATTATCATCACCACGACAGGATTCGAAGCAACCAACCATCGCCTCCGGCATGCAAGATCGTGTCCTTGCAGTTAAGAAGACAGCTTGGTAATGTATGTCTGCAGCACCGGCAAATCAGGGAATTTTGCTAGGTGATAATCAGAGCTCAGCTGAGCGCGCCTGTTCGTCTTTTCTAACTTAGTTCTGTCTTGGGTGTTCATTGTCTGAGTTATCAGTACTGTAGCAGCAATTAATGTGGGGTTGGTTGGGTGTTTCTCTTAAAATTTGAGTTACAAGGAATTGGCTCCACATACCACTTGTTCATAAATGTCACAATCTAGTTTGTGGACAGCTTCACCTTCACAGCATTTATTTGAGTATACAATCTGATGTATTATAAATGTTTCATGTGTATTGTTTATTATTTTGAGTTTAGTCATAATAATATTTTGGACAGAACATTCATTCTGCTAATCGGTAGAGCAACCCTTTCATTTCTCACTACGTTAATGAAACTTTCCTTTATCTAATTAATTTCTATCCGATTAAATTATTGCAGGTGCCAAACCCTTTTTTACTCTACTTGCAGGGTCGATTACAGTCAGTTCGCGTTTCTTCTTAATCCATGTGCAACAGCAAAAGTCGGAGTTAGGAAATGGGGGGGGGGGGGGGGGGGCTTAGAGCATCATTTCCATATGAATATTCGAGAAGAATTTAATGTTAAATACACTTCTAGCCCCGGCACCTTGCAATGGAAGAGGATGCAGATGAAGATGAAATAGGAGATAAGATACTGCGTGAAGAGTTTGAAAGAAGGCCCCGGGAGTAGAGAAGCTCCATTATAACTAATGACAGCCTTGTGAGAGTCAGCCCTAACAAAACTCTACCATCTGGTGAGGAAGATGTATGAGACAGGCGAAATACCTGCAGACTTCAAGAAGAATATAATAATTCCAATCCCAAAGGAAGCAGGTGTTGACACATGTGAAAATTACCGAATTATCAGTTTAATAAATCTCGGCTGCAAAATACCAACGCGAATTCCTTACAGAAGAATGGAAAATCTGGTTGAAACCAACCTCGAGGAAGATCAGTTTGGATTCCGTAGAAATACTGGAACACGTGATGCAATACTCACCCTACGACTTCTCTTAGAAAATAGGTTAAGGAAAGGCAAACCTACGTTTCTAGCATTTGTAGACTTAGAGAAAACTTCTGACCATCTTGACTGGAATACTCTCCTTCAAATTCTGAAGCTGGCAGGGGTAAAATACAGGGAGCGAAAGGCTATTTACAAGTTGTACAGAAACCAGATGGCAGTTATAAGAGTCGAGGGGCATTAAAGGGAAGCAGTGGTTGGGAAGGGAGTGAGACAGGGTTGTAGCCTCTCCCCATTGTTATTCAATCTGTATATTGAGCAAGCAGTAAAGGAAACAAAAGAAAAATTCATGGAGAAGAAGTAAAAACTTTGAGGTTCGCCGATGACATTGTAATTCTGTCAGAGACAGCAAAGGACTTGGAAAAGCAGTTGAACGGAATGGACAGTGTCTTGAAAGAAGGATATAACATGAACATCAACAAAAGTAAAACGAGGATAATGGAATGTAGTCAAATTAAATCGGGTGATGCTGAGGGAATTAGATTAGGAAATGAGACACTTAAAGTAGTAAAGGAGTTTTGCTATTTAGGGAGTAAAATAACTGACGATGGTCGAAGTAGAGAGGATATAAAATGTAGACTGGCAATGGCAAGGAAATCGTTTCTGAAGAAGAGAAATTTGTTAACGTCGAGTATAGATTTAAGTGTCAGGAAGTCGTTTCTGAAAGTATTTGTATGGAGTGTAGCCATGTATGGAAGTGAAACATGGACGATAACTAGTTTGGACAAGAAGAGAATAGAAGCTTTCGAAATGTGGTGCTACAGAAGAATGCTGAAGATAAGGTGGGTAAATCACGTAACTAATGAGGAGGTATTGAATAGGATTGGGGAGAAGATAAGTTTGTGGCACAACTTGACTAGAAGAAGGGATCGGTTGGTAGGACATGTTTTCAGGCATCAAGGGATCACAAATTTAGCATTGGAGGGCAGCGTGGAGGGTAAAAATCGTAGAGGGAGACCAAGAGATGAATACACTAAGCAGATTCAGAAGGATGTAGGTTGCGGTAGGTACTGGGAGAAGAAGAAGCTTGCACAGGATAGAGCAGCATGGAGAGCTGCATCAAACCGGTCTCAGGACTGAAGACCAGAACAACAACAACATCATGTCATTTCTGGAAACCCAGAATCTACTCTGTAAGAATCAACATGGATCCCGGAAACAGCGATAGTCTGAGACCCAACTCGCTTTATTTGTTTATGAGATCCAGAAAATATTAGATACAGGCTCCCAGGTAGATGCCATTTCCTTGACTTCCGGAAGGCGTTCGATACAGTTCCACACTGTCGCCTGATAAGCAAAATAAGAGCCTACGGAATATCAGACCAGCTGTGTGACTAGATTGCAGAGTTTTTAGCAAATAGAACACAGCATGTTGTTATCAATGGAGAGACGTCTACAGACGTTAAAGTATCCTCTGGCAAGCCACTGGGGAGTGTTATGGGACCATTGCTTTTCACAATATATATAAATGACCTAGTAGATAGTGTCGGAAGTTCCATGCGGCTTTTCGCGGATGGTGCTGTAGTATACAGAGAAGTTGCAGCATTAGAAAATTGCAGCGAAATGCAGGAAGATCTGCAGCGGATAGGCACTTGGTGCAGGGAGTGGCAACTGACCCTTAACATAGACAAAATAATGTATTCCGAATACATAGAAAGAAGGATCCTATATTGTATGATTACATGATAGCGAAACAAACACTGGTAGCAGTTACTTCTGTAAAATATCTGGGAGTATGCGTGCGGAGCGATTTGAAGTGGAATGATCGTATAAAAGTAATTGTTGATAAGGCGGGTGCCAGGTTGAGAGTCATTGGGAGAGTATTTAGAAAATGCAGTCCATCAACAAAGGAGGTGGCTTACAAAACACTCGTTCGACCTATACTTGAGTATTGCTCATCAGTGTGGGAATCGGTACCAGGTCGGGTTAGCAGAGGAGATAGAGAAGATCGAAAGAAGAGCGGCACGTTTCGTCACAGGGCTATTTGCTAAGCGTGATAGCGTTACGGAGATGTTTAGCAAACTCAAGTGGCAGAGTCTGTAAGAGAGGCGTTCAGCATCGCGGTGTAGCTTGCTGTCCAGGTTTCGAGAGGGTGCGTTTCTGGATGAAGTATCGAATATATTGCTTCCCCCTATTTATACCTCTCGAGGAGATCACGAATGTAAAATTAGAGGGATTCGAGCCCGCACGGAGGCTTTCCGGCAGTCGTTCTTCCCGCGAACCATACGCGACTGGAACAGGAAAGGGAAGTAATGAGAGTGGCATGTAAAGCGCCCTCCGCCACACACCGTTGGGTGGCTTGCGGAGTATAATTGTAGATGTAGATGTAGAGCAGAATTATCTCTCAGGGCTTTCCACCATGTGTAATCCAAAATGATTACCACTTGAGTGTAGGTGCAGGTGCTAGGCATAAGTACAACAAATGCGTACCGGAGCAGTATAAATTTTGAGACAGTTTCAGTTGGAGCTTTGTAGTACTAACAAGATGCCAGGGCTATGCTACACGATGACATGAGTGGCTGCCGCCAGCTGCTGCCGTGGGTTCAAGACTGGTTTGGGCAGCTGTCTCTTGCACTAAGTTCAACCTGTGGGACTTGGTGCCATAGCACAGCGGACCTGCCATCAGCCTCCTGTCTGGAGGCAGCAGGTCACGTCATTTGCACAACCGTCTTGCCTTCTCGCTGCAGAAGACGCAGACCATGTCTGGGTCACCTAGGTGCAGGCGTGTGACAGGAGGAGACTGACACAGCAAGGAGAAGAAGCGTACTGCTGATATGAGGGCCTTGGCCTAGTGCTGCCCTGTCAGCCTGATGTGTGACTTGACATCAGCATTGCAGGGCACCGGCATGAGTACCATCCCACTGGGCAGAGGGCAACCATCCGCTGATAGAATGTCTGCCTCACGTTGATGACGAGGAAATGTGTAACCGAAAAGTAAAAAAGTGCTTTCTTTCGAGCAACTGTCTATCACTGGGCTCCACCGGTGTGTTGCTCAAACCCACCCTCAGCCAGCTGCCCCGTCCGAGTGATACCAGAGTGTCCCAAGCTATAGAGTAGTGTCAGGAATGATGACGTCGCCGCCGGTACAGAGCGGAGGGTGTGCAGCCTTCCAGCTTGCCCCCCGCTCCATCGCATCCTGGAGTGTGGCAGTGTGACGTCCAAGCCGCAGCCTACATTATCTTCACTGTGGGATGAATGAAACTGTTGTATGCGTTTTGTGACAGACGTGGGGTCAATAATTAAGGGTCATCATAACTGCAAAGTTACTTTCGTGATGCCAGAAGAACTGATGGATGTCTTTTAATTTAGGGGCCGTTGTAAGGATAAGTAGTTAGAACCTGTGCAAAAGGCACAATGTAATTTGCTTGGGCATTCTCCTCCTTCCCTTATTCCGAATCTGTGGCATTTGCCATTTTTACATGTCTCGTTATATGGCCAAACAATAGTGGAATCCAGGACGATGCAGGGAGTCCAGATGGCTCAGGATTACACGTAAGATATAAGCATGGTCGTGTTGTCGATTAAGGACTGCTCTGTTATTGTTACTGTTGAATTGGCAAAATAAGAGTAAGTTTATTGCAGTGGTGGAATCAGACACTTAAGGTGTCACCAGTCTGGAAGCTGTGCAATCGTTAGTTAATGAAATGGCATAGTTGGGAGCACAAAATAAACTTGAAAATAATGATCTGTCGAGGTTAATGAGCCGTGTTGTGGCTCGATTTGATTAAGTCGCCGATCAGATTTACTTGAAAACATTGGGGCACGTATGTTTTCCCTGTTCTCCCCGCTCACCGATCACCGCGCGGACAGGGGGGTGGGGGTCTTGGCAGTAAGTGCGTACGCGTAACGTCAGCCGTGCCTGCACAGAGAAAGAGTCGGCTAATTTCCGTTTAGGATATCGAGGTGGCAGCTAGTGGATGGAAACATACACAGCAGGACAGCAACTCGTGGCAAGCAGCGCTACTTCCTTCATGTGGGACGAACGGTTGTTTGGACGATTAAGTGGAAGTTCTCGGACCAAGTCGCTCCTCAGTATGCTGTACATTATGTGACTGCTCTTCCATTTGGACTAATACATGTTGGATTTGTGCCACCGTAACAGAAACTGGTGAGCATTTGTTCTAGGAAAACCTCGTGACTGTCTTCAGACCCGATTGTTCTTGTAATGCCCCTGGCCATGCTGTAACATTTATTTCCTCCGTGCTGGTCTGCTTTTCCAGTGAAATAGTGTATGCATTTTAAGGGTGGCAAAGAATTAGTTGTTATTTTTATTTGAATGTTTCATGGAATACCTCCAGCAGTGAGTCTCTGAATTCTTGCTGTACTTCAGCTATCTTTTATTTTCATTTGAACAGTACACAGGTACAATTTTGTATCTTTTGCTATCGCAGTTTAGCAATATCTGTTGTGAGCTGTGACTGCCATTCTGGTAAAATTTTGTATGTAGCAGTAATCCGAGCGTTCCTTGATGCCTTGTCTGTATTACGCTGTCTGGTATTAACGGTTGCACGAGCGTGTAAGGTGCAAGCAGCATGGCGCCATTTGACTCCTTTGTACAGAAGTCATTTCCTTCAACAATTTGGGTTATGTGTTTCTTAGTATTAAATTTTCTCACTGTGTAACTGATATACGAGGTCGCGTTGAATATATCAGAAGCTTGTGCAAAAAATGTTTTTAATCAACTGGAAATAATGCTTTCAAAGTCGTAAGTTTTATCTGGTTAGTTAAGCTTTGTGTAAATTAATGGTGAATATTGAAAGTTTCATGAAAGTCCTTTTTTGTTAAAACACACTAGATTCTCTTAACACTATCGTTTCTTTTAGCTGAAAGCTTTTATTTCAAATTAAGATAAAAGCAGTAATAGCTGAGCTCAGTACATTGGTCCAGAGCTTTAATTATTGTTAGTGAAGAGTTGATTTCAAACAAATTATTTTACCAAATTATATTGTCTACGGCAAAACTCAAAGTTCACAGTTCTTCTAACTGAACTTAAATTCCTTCTCGTTTTCTTATTTCATTTTCTGGTTGCTAAGTGTGTAAACTGAATAATATAAACGGTATGCTGGAACATGTCTCACTTCATTGCCAACTACAGTTCCGCTTTCATGTCCTTTGACCCTTATAACGTCAATCCGACTTCCCTACAAATTGTAAATAATTTTTCTCTCCTTGTATTTTATCCCTACTATGTTCAGAATTTGAAATAGTTATTCCAGTCAACTTCATCAAAAGCTTTCTCTGATTCTGAAAATGCTAGAAACGTAGACTGACCTTTGGTTAACATATATTCTAAGATACGCCGGCCGGCCGGAGTGGCCGAGCGGTTAAAGGCGCTACAGTCTGGAACCGCACGATCGCTACGGTCGCAGGTTCGAATCCTGCCTCGGGCATGGATGTGTGTGATGTCCTTAGGTTAGTTAGGTTTAAGTAGTTCTAAGTTCTAGGGGACTTATGACCACAGCAGTTGAGTCCCATAGTGCTGAGAGCCATTTGAACAATTTTTTTTAAGATACGCCATAGGGGCAGTACAGAGATGCGTGCTTCTACGTTTAATTAGAAATCACACTGATTTTCCTGAGGTCGTCATCTACCAATTTTTCCATTGTGCTGTAAATAATTTATGTCAGTATTTTGCAACCATGGTTTATGAAACTGATATCTCAGTAATATTTGCGTCTGTCAGCAGCTGCTTTCTTTGTAAGTGAAACTATTACTTCCTTCATAAAGTGTGGAGATATTTCCCTCGTCTCATGTGAATTTCAAACCGTATGGAATATTTTTGTTGTGGCTGAGTCTCCCAAGGATACCACTGAGAGGTTGCCGTCTATTCCAGAGTTCTCGTTTCGACTTAGATCTTTCAGTGCTCTATCAAATTCTTCCTGCAGTGTCATATCTCCCACCTTCATCTACGTCTTCCTCCCTTTGTATAATATTAGCTTGAAGTTCATTTTCCTTGTGTAGCACCTTTATATATTTCTTCCACCAATCAGCTTTTCCTTTTTTGTTTATTACTGGCTTTCCATCCTAGCTTTTGATATTCACTTAGCTGTTTCTCTATTCTCCAATGGTTTCTTATTTTCTTATAGGTGGTATCTATCTTTCTCCTAGTTATACAAGCTTCTACGGCCTTGCGTTGGTTCTCTAACCATTCCTGCTTAGTTATTTTGTACTTTCGTCAATATCAGTGTTGAGACGTCTGTATTCCCTTTCGCCTGCTCCATTTTGATATTTTCTCCTTTCACTAATTAAACTTAGTATCACCTGTGATATCTGAGCATTTCTACTTGGCCTCGTCTTTTTTTCAGCTAACCTGTCTTATTCTACCTTATCCCTTTCACCTGTTTCAATCAAACTTTTCTTGTACACCATTAAAATTCTCAACAGTTTCTGGTGTTTTCAATTTATCCACATCACATCTCATCAGTTTCCTACATAGCAGCAGTTTCTTCAGCTGTAATCTACAGTTCATAACCAATAAATTGAGTTTTAGGTAATATTATACAATTTATTATATAATTTGGCTTTGTGTCTACCTTGGCTATGATACTGCATGCACTAGGCTTTTCAATGAAACTTACTTGAATTCAAATTTTATTATTCATTATTAGGTGTACTCCTGCATTACCTCTGTTTAATTTTGTATATCTGTGCTCACTTGATCAGAAATCCTCATCCTCCCGTAACGAAGCTTCACTATATCTAACATCAAACTATGCATTTCCCTTTTTAAATTTTCTATGCCAGCCGCCCAATCAAGGGATCTGACATCCCACTAAGTAGCACAGAGAATTCGTTTTGTTTTTCCAGATGACAGTATCCTCCTTAGTAGTTCCTACCCGGACAATAGAACAGGGCAGTATTTGACCTGTAGAACATATTACTGAAGAGGATGTGTTTACCATTTAGCCAAACAGTAAATCTGCATGCTCTACAGAAATGTAAGAGCCATAGTTTCCCGTTGCTTCCCGCTGTTTGCAGTACCAAAACAGGAAGGCCTGTTTGCAGTAACACCATAGGAATGCCGGGGTGGTTAATGTTACAAGAACTAGGTAAGTCAGTCATCCAGACTATTGCCCACACAATTACTGCAAAGCCTGCTGCCCCTCTTCAGGCACCATATGTTTGTCTGGCCTCTACGCAGGTACCCAATCATGGTAGTTGCACCTACAGTATGGCTATCTCTACCATTGCAGCATGCAAGCCAACCCACTTCGTCCAAGTCCAAAGAGTTACATAGTTCATAAAATAACATTACATCCTCTGTTCTTCTTTACTGATGGCCATTCCAAACAGTGCTCTTTTAATGTAGGCCTTCCCACTTACCCAAGTACCTTCCATTATGATAAATTAATGCTCCTAATAAAGGTAAGGATGTTTTAATCTATAAACATCCGAAACTGCAAAAATATTTCAAACTAAAGTCTTACCTTCCAGTCTTATGTTGGCATCTGATGACCAATAATGAATGATATTGAAGTGAATATAATTTTTAAGTTGCAAATCAAATATCCAGTCAGTCGTATTATTACATATCGTCATTATCATGCTCTATTTATGGGTGGAAGTTACTGATCTGTTCCATAGATCATTTGAATGATTCTTTCATCGAAATGATGTGGAACAAGTCAGTTTGTGGGATATGTATATGGTATACGATTAATATTAATATTATTGAACACAATATTTTTTAGTCCTACTCATGCACACTTAAAAGTTTGTTTCATTATTTTTTAATTTATTACACACAATCAGTATTTAAATAGAAATTCGTCTATGGAATAGAAGGAGCTGTTCAGAAGAAATCATTCTTGGCTAGTTGTCAGACATTTAATGTTGTTGGGCAAATGATCTAAAATTTTTGTTGCTATATATTGGACTCCTTTCTGAATCGTTGTAAGTTCTAATAACAGATAACGAAGGTCTTTTCTCCTCTAGTATTGTAGGTATAGGTATCAGTGTTCTTCTCAAATGTTGATAGATTGTTGCTGATAAAGTTTTTTGGTGAGTATATGTATTTTGACAGTCGAGTTAAAATGTCTTACTGCTTGAAAAGATACCTAAACGATGACCACTGGTATATACAACATATTATTCTTACTCAAGGCTTTTGTGCATTAAATTTTTTTGAGTGGTGAGTTACTTCACAAAATAATTCCAGAAGATATTACGGAGTGGGAATATGCAAAATATGTCAGGAGACCAATTTGTTTGTTTCCAAGATCAGCAATTATACAAAGAGAAAAAGTACTGTAAGTTAATTTTTTGAGAGGACCACTATATGCTTTACCAGTACGAGTATTAAACAGCATGTACCCCAAAAATTTGGAGCTTTCTGTCCCATTTATTGACTCCTGTTCATGTCCTACATCAGTTGTAGTGACGTTATTTGTGCATAAATGAATATAGTGGTTTTATTCAAAATTTATGGAAAATCCATTTTCAGGAAATCCCCTAACAATTCTTTGAAAAACATCATTAAAAATATGTTTTGTTGCTTTCTCTCATGTGGAATTTGCTTACAACACTTACATTGTTAAGAAAATCACAAATCATACTTGTTGAATGTGAAGTGGAACGTCATTCACATATATAAGGAAACAATTCAAGCTCTTGGGAATCTCTTTGTTATTTCTTCCCAGGTACTAAAAATTTCTACCCTTACCACTTTGTCTGAATTACTAATCACAGCTTTTTGCATTTCATTTATTAAGTATGATTCAGACCAGTTGTGTGTAAAGCAATGAGTTCCATAAAACAGGTTTCCTAATAATATAACATAATCTACACAATAAAACCCCTTGGAAGGATCAGATAAATAGTAACTGGCGTTATTTAATTAATTAAAACTTTTAATATTTATAGAGTGTAGGTATGTATGGCATTGTCTTGTATGGTAGAAATGCACAAAATATGAACACAATCCCCATATCTCAGGAAAGCACCATAAGAATAATAGCCAATAATAACTGTTGAGCTAATTATAAAGACTTGTTCAAATAAATGGGGATTCCAACTGAATTGTATTAGCACATTTACCAGTTAACTGTACACATCAGCAATAATGTTGATAATTAGTGCAGAAACAGCTCTGGATATGACCATAGAACCAGATCTAGACCGAACTACGATTTATTAAGAAAGAATAAACAAGAAATGGCATTTTCTACCATGGAATAAGACTACAATAAATTGCCAAAGACGATTAAGGAAATTTCTAAAACATATTTATTTAAAAAGACAGTACCTGTTAAGGAATTCATTCAGTATATTAAAGGATGACTTAGATAATACAAAGTCTCAATTCTATTCATATAAAATTTAATATGAACAAATAATAATAACTATAATAAAACAGCATTCCATATAATATTTTAATCCTTCTTTTCTTTTCTGGGAAAGGTTAGTCAGAAAACTATGCAATGTATAATACTAATACCTTATCCTCCTTCTGAGCTCTATCAAAGAATATGTGTATGGTGTGCATAGTGACTGCAAATGAGATATGAATGAAAAGTGTAGCATTAGCATTGTACATTATTAGATAACTTATTTGTAAAACAATATTGTACACTATCGATAAACAAAATGATGTAGCATCCAACATCCCCGAATTTGCATACAGTAGTTTATGGAAACCACAGGAAATCTAATTAGGATGGATGGATGAAGACTGTAGCATCCCCACTCTTAAATACAAGGCCACTCTGTTTAAAACAGTACTGTCTCACTGTATTTGCTCCACTCTTCATCCAACCATCCTAATTACGTTTTGCTGTGGTTTCAGTAAAGTACTTTACACAAGTGCTGGGAGAGTTCCTACCATAAGTCCATGAACAACTACTTGTGCCATCCTTGTCATGCCAGATAGTAAATATTTAAATGCTTATATACAGGAATAAACATTTTGTTGTTCTTAAATTGCAACACCAAAGCATGTACCATATCTCTTAGATACATTAAGTAGTAAAATCCAGAGTGCTGCTACAGTAGTTTAATGATGTATTAGTTGTGATGAAACCATTTTGACTTTAATGAGGTCTTGAGACGATCTGTAAAAGTTACATAATGTTTTTTAATTTTATGATGATATTGGTGAATCACATTTCTTGATCTACAGTTTTGTTACCTACAGATATATATTGTCAGTGGTTGCTGTCATCCTGTATTATAACATTAATTGAATTTTATGACTCTTTTGCTGTAAGTTGTTTCGTAGTTTTCTCATGTTACTAATGGTCCTTTCTTGTAATTGTTATACTGTAGAGTCTTAAGGCTTATTATTATTATTATGTAGTATTCTGCCTAGTGGCAGGTCCATGTCTTCATATGGAGAATTTCTGATTCCACTGTTCCCTGTCTTCAGCTTCTTCCTTCCATCTGTTGTATCTCCTTCCACTCTTCATGTCGTCCAGATGTTGATTTCTTCTTCTTCCTCGCCCTGCGTTCCCTCTGAGTTTCCCTTCGATGAAATCATGTATGAGTCCCTCATGTCTAAGTACATGTCCAAGCCAGTTGGCCTTTCTCTGAAGAATTGTACGCAGAATATTTCCCTTCTCTGCTATTCTTCGCAGTACATCGTCATTTTTTATGTGACCTGTCCGCTTGAGCTTTTCCATTCTCCTCCAGCACCACATTTCAAAGCTCTCTAAGTATTTTTTTCTCCTTCTTTCTCATGATCCATGTCTCTGTTCCATACAGTGCAATTCTCCAAATGTAGCACTTTATCAGTTGTTGCCTCAATGGCAAACTCAACTTGCTGGTCAGCAGAGTCCTCTTCTTGTTGAAAGCAGCTTTGGTCATGGCGACTCTTGCTCGGATTTCGTTAGTGCAGTGGGAATCCTTTGTGATAAAACTTCCCAGGTACTTGAACTGATTCACATTTTCCAGTTCCCGATTGTCAACAGTTATCTTCAAGTGTTTCTCACCTTTTGATATGCGCATCACTTCTGATTTTTCGATGTTGATTTCCATGCCGTATTTTCTTCCCGTTTCCACCAAATTGTTCATCATATGTTGGTGCTGTCTCTGATTTTTGGCGAGCACTACCAGGTCGACTCCATACTTGATGGTGTTGTTGAGACGTCCTCCTACTTTGAAGTTTCTGCATCCTTTCAGCGCTTCTCTCGCCAGCATTTCTTCATACAGGTTGAAGAGACATGGCGACAGACAACATCCTTGTCTAACTCCTCTTCCTCTCAGTCGTACCTTTACCCTTTGTCCTAGGTACAAGTTCCTTATAAGTCTCCGATATCTGCAGTTGATTCCTATCCTTAAGGGTGTTCATCAATATATTCCAATTGACTCTGTCGTAGGCTTTCTGCCAGTCTACAAAACAAACGCAAACTTCTTCGTTAACGGTCAAAACTCTCTCTGGCAATATCTTCATCATTCTAATGGCGTCTATGGGCCATTTTCCTTTCCTGAAGCCAAACTGGTCTTCTCCCATCACTTCTTAAATTTTGTTTTCCAACCGTCTATTTAGTATTCTTACAATGATCTTCGCCACAAGCAATATCAGACTAATTGTTCTATTATCACTACACTTCTTGGCTTGCTTTTTCTTCTCAAGAGTTACCATTGTGACGTCCAAAAAGTCTTCAAGCCATTCTCCAGTTTCATAGATTTTGTTTATGAGTTGTGCCAGAACTTCCAAACTTTCATTTCCGATTTCTTTAAGGAAATCCACTTGTATGTCGTCATCCCCCGTAGCTTTCCTACTCTTCATGTCCTTTATCGCCTTCCCTACTTCCCTTGTCAGTATACTGGGCCTTTTATCATCTTCGTCAATAGCTTCCTCTGGCTCTATGTCGATGTCATCTGGGCGATGTTCTGTATCATATAGTTTCCTTATATATTCTTCCCATGTTTTCAGCACTTCCACTTGTCCTCTAGAATCTTCTATTCCGAACGTGCTTACACTTTTTTCCCTCCTTCTTCCATTTCCTTCGCTTTCTGGTACATGAGGTCGTACTTTCCTCTTCTTTGTATTTCTTCTATTTCGTCACACATTTCTTCTAAGTACTTTTCCTTCGCTTTGTCTGTTTCCTTTCTGAGGGCGTTGTTAAGTCTTCTGTATTCTTCTTCATAAACATTCTTCTTAAAGCTACACCACGGTATAGCACACTGCAGTGACAGCGACCACTGATGATATATAGGGCATAAGTATCGAATTTGTATATCTGAAAATAAGATTCATCAACATTATAATAAAACAGAACATGTTATGTAATTTTCACAAATGGTTTGAAGATGACATTCTTGTGGAGATGGATCCATTACAATAAACACATCTTTAAACTACTGGATTTTATTACATATTATCTCTTTATTACATATTATCTCTAAGAGGGTCCACTGAATTGTAAATGGCCAAAACCCTGGTAAAAGAGATCTATGCATTAAAAGCACTAATACTATTACTATTACTACTACTTCTACTACTACTGTATAAATAGCATTCTCAGTCAACCAAACCTTCTGATACCCAAACAGATATGCAAAGTAAATTGTTTCTACGTAAATGTGAGACTATTCATGGGTTCATTACTTTTTCAAATATTCTGGAGATCGATGTAGTAAGGAAACTGGATGGTAATTATTTAGTCTTTCTTGTATCCTTTCTTATACAGAGGTATAAAAATTGCCTATTTTAGTCTGTCTGGGATAATTCACTGTGGGAGTGATACATTACATATATCACTAACGACATTGTTCATTATGTTAGAACATTGTTTCAGAATTACATTCCTTATTATGCAGAACGGATGTTCAGAATTGTGTTAGAAATTCTGTAAAAGCATGTGAGCATTTGTTTTTATAGCTTTTATAATTCTATTAATTTAAGTGAAGAGTGTTGGTGGTAGTTTCAGTTGCTTAAAGCTTTGTGAAATGAAGTTTTATTATATTCTCTTGATTATTCAACCAAATCGCTTAATCCTATTTTTGTGATACATATAGAAAGTGATTATTAAAAGTACTCAAATGGCTCTGAGCACTATGGGCCTTAACATCTATGGTCATCAGTCCCCTAGAACTTAGAACTACTTAAACCTAACTAACCTAAGGACAGCACACACAGCACCCAGCCATCACGAGAAAATCCCTGACCCCGCCGGGAATCGAACCCGGGAACCGGGGCGTGGGAAGCGAGAACGCTACCGCACGACCACGAGATGCGGGTATTAAAAGTACTCACAGCTTGTGAATTATCAGTCGCAAAACTTTCATTTAGTTTAATTGTTATGGTATTTTGTATGCTGACTGGCTGTTCTGTCTTGACAGCATACCATAGAATTTTAATCCTACTACCCATCTCATTAATTTATGCCAGAATGTATGTACTTCTAGGCATTTTAATTCGTTTTCTTAAAATGTTCCGGTAGTTTTTTGTAGTATACATATATTGTTTGATTTTGATTTGCCCTGACCATTATATAAAAATCTCACTCTTTCTTACATGAGATTTTCCTTCGATTACTTATCCATGGCTTATCTATTATTTTAGTCGATTTTCTGGATAACTTTTTAAGAAAGCAGCTACTAAATATCGACACAAATTCACTGTGGAGTAAACTGAATTTGACATTAGCATCTCTTTCCACATATACCTTATTCAGAACCAACTCTTTTAACTTAGTCTTAAAACACTGTATATTGTACTCATTTATAGGGCTCGCTGCTTTGTACAAACCCGACTCAGGACTGTAAATTGTTGTACTGTGCATTTCCATTAACTTTATATGGTACTCATACTGTTAGTCAACAATTAAATACATATCTTTTCTACTTCTTGTTCCATGTTAACTCTACATGAAAATTAAGTTAGTCTGTATTCCCTGACATTTTACTTCTCCATCCCTGTGGTCACATGATGTTCAGAGAGGCACAGAAAATCTGTAATTCAGAATTTTCCAGATGCTCTAGGCATACAAGAAGGTCATCTATCTTGTTTTTAACCCATAATGTTCTGACAAAAATTAATTTTATTTTTTGGAAGCTGCTACATGTATTATGTTCCTGTTCTACTTTCTTTCAAGTCTATCTGTCTATAACCTGATTCTAATATAAAGCATGTGCTCCTCTGACTGAGGTACTAGTAGAAATTTTTGCTTTTGTGCTAAGGGGAGGGGGGGTGGCTTACATTTTCTACAACATACTCAGCTAATCTGTCCTTGTCCCTCCTATTCAAGTGCAGTCCATAATTTATGCATATGCATCTCGAAATTGCAGCAACAGACATGGCACAGATATGAGACTTTGTTTCAGTAAAAAGCAATCCACTCAACTCTTTTTGCCTACATAGTTAATAGCAGTGTCAACAGAGGACTGGTCATGGCCCTGGGAAGCCTCCATAAGACCAACATGTGTGTTGTTGCCGCTCCTAGTTACTATACTGTTTCCTGCACTTTCTACTATAAGTACCTTATCCTCTTTCTCAAACTCTATGGACAGAAAAAAATGGTTCAAATGGCTCTGAGCACTATGGGACTCAACTGCTGTGGTCATAAGTCCCCTAGAACTTAGAACTACTTAAACCTAACTAACCTAAGGACAGCACACAACACCCAGCCATCACGAGGCAGAGAAAATCCCTGACCCCGCCGGGAATCGAACCCGGGAACCCGGGCGTGGGAAGCGAGAACGCTACCGCACGACCACGAGATGCGGGCCTATGGACAGAGCCTCTATGTTTTCTATTACCTGGTAGAACTTGACATTAGGTTTCTTGATGCTTGTTACCTGTTATGGTACCCCTAATTTTTCTTGTAGGGTTGGCCTGAAACCCTACCATGACTGCTACCTGGCAACAGGACTCCTTTCTTTCTACTTGGCTATTCTATCGACCTAGCCTTTAATTTCTTCCTAGGAGTGTACTGCATTCTACTTAGCACAAAAACTGAATCAGGATCTTACGTTTCGGGTAACAAGTCAAAGTGATTGTCAACCGGAATTTGAAAGTGATTTCTCAGCTTCTCTGCTTTTACTTATCACTTAGCAGCTTTTCCCAGCTTTCATTTTCTCTTTCCCCCTTCAACCTGTCTAATTCAAAATGCATCATTTGTAGTTCTACCTGAAGGGCACCATTTTTCTTCCCTGTTCCACGATTTCTTTGGCTCGCCTACATAATCTATACCTCAATGGAAGAGCCTAATCAGATACTTTACTGGCTTCCCCACTATAATCACGACAGGGAAAACTGATCACCCTACATTCCTGACATATTTCTCATTTACTAATTACTCAACGGCAACGTCCACATTTGTCACACATGACGCCACTTCCAAAAAGCACTAACACACACCTAAAGCCGGCCGGGGTAGCCGAGCGTTTCTAGGCGCTACAGTCTGGGACCGCGCGACAGGTACGGTCGGAGGTTCGAATCCTGCCTCGGGCATGGATGTGTGTGATGTCCTTAGGTTAGTTAGGTTTAAGTAGTTCTAAGTTCTAGGGGACTGATGACCTTAGAAGTTAAGTCCCATAGTGCTCAGAGCAATTTGAATTTTATTTTTTGAACACACCTAAACTGTAGTGCTGATAATTAGTGAAAACGTATCTTTCAGTGAGCTCCACAGCTAACTTCTGGATGGCAGGCGGACGTAAAAACACCAGATTCAGTACACCACACAAATGTTCTCCAAACTTAAGTACTTGGTTGCAGAAGATACGAAATGAATGAAAACTAAAAAAAGCAGAATATTTTTGAACACAATGCAGTCATGAAGTTATGCAAAGAACTGCCACGCATCCAAATCAATACGTAGTTCTGCAACTCGATGAGAAAGGACTTTTGGATAGTACTGCTTTATTAAAAATATTCACAGTTTTCACAAAAGCTACTAAACCGAAATGTTCTATAGACTCAGAGTAGACGTAAGCTAGAATATCATGAACGTTATGAAATATCTTTTGTAACAGATATAGCTATATAACGTTAAAGGTTCAGTATTACATGGCTTTTGTCAATGTCCTCTCAAGATATGGGAAAGCAAGATATTATATTAAATTACATGTCATTGGATGAATTCCATGAGTCTCGCGAAGAGGGGCATCTTAGATGGGGACATTTTGCTTAAATGTAATATAAAGATATGACTTAGCATTATAAAACTTTATTGTATTGTACTTCTAGTGTTAGGTCCAAAAATCATAAATTTGATGAGTGTGTGTAAAGATATAGTTCATTGGGGAGAATGACTTTTTGAGCAGACAGTACTTTAATGGGCCAGCAGGCAATTCAGCTGAAGAGGAATGGACATATCTGAAAATGGCAGTCACAGAAGTTGAGAAGAAAACTTTGGTACGAGGAAGAAAACTATAGGTAATGATGGGTAACAGAAGACGTTCCTCATTTGATTGACGGAAGAAGTATGTACAAAAGTGTTTAGCAAAATTTGAGAACTTAGAAATACAGTCACTTAGCAATGAACCAAATAGGAAGTGCGGGGAAGCTAAAGCGAATCGGCTGCATGAAAAATGTGATGAAATCAAAAGAAAAAATGATAGTCCGAAGGACAGATTCGGCATACAAAAAAGTCAAAACAACCTTCGGTGAAATTAAAAGTAAGGGCAGTAACATTAAGAATGCAATAGGAACTCCACTGTCAAACGCATTGAAGAGAGCAGATAGGTGGAAAGAGTACACCGAAGGTTTCTCTGAGATGAAGGACTTTTCTGATGGCGTTATAGAAAAACAGCAGTCGATAGGGAAGAGATAGGGCATCCATTATCAGAATTTAAAAGAGCTTTGGAAGATTAAGATCAAATAAGGCGAAGGCAATAGATAACACTCCATCGGAATTTCTAAAATCATTGGCGAAGTGGAAACGAAGAGGCTTCACGTTGGTGTGCAGAATGTATGAAACTGGAGATACCCCGTCAGATTTTCGGAAAAACATCATTCGCAAGACCAGACAAGCACGAGAATCATCACAAAATTATTTTAATAGCTCGTGCATCCAAACTGCTGACAACAATAGTACACGGAAGAATTGAAAAGAAAACTGAGGATGTGTTAGATGACGATCAGTTCGGATTTAGGAAACGTAAAGGCGCCAGAGAGGCTGTTGCCGTTGATAACGGAAGCAAGGTTATAGAAAAAGCAACATAGTTTCATAGGATTTGTTGACCTCTAAAAGGCGTTCGACATCGTCAAATGGTGCAAGATGTTCGAAATTCAGAGAAAAATAGGGTAAGTTACAGGGAAAGAAGGGTAATATGTAATATGTACTAGACCAAGAGCGAACAATAAGACTGGAAGACCAAGGACGAAGTGCGCGGATTAAAAATGGTATAAGACTGGGATGTAGTCTATCGCCGCTAGTGCTCAAAGTATTTATCGGAGAAGTAGTGACGAAAATAAAAGAAACTTTCACGAGTGGGATTAAAATCCAAGATGGAAGAATGTTAGTGACAGGATTCGCTAATGGCTGTTTGCCGCCAAGTACCTTTCACTCATTTAATCGAAAACCATACGACTCCTCTGACAAGTCTGTCTCCTTTCAGAACTCACGTAAAAGGAGGAATCGCTCCCTTGAGCTCTTTACTCGAAAAGTCACAACGTCCACTTGACACCAATAGTGTTCCTCTGCTGTCTGCTTTAACACTGGTTGAAGGCCATCCGCATCAAGACCACATCGTTCTTACATGCTACAGACATGTGTTGACTCATTTCGACGATTTTCCCGCACTTAACTAATATTTAAAAAAAACATTTGCATAAAGAAATGTTATAAGTATCCGGTCACACTTCACTTAAAACTTCCGGGCTGATAGGCCGTGGTCGAAGTATAAAACTGTCTCCTAACGTTTCGTCTCCGACTGCGGGAGACATCATCGGAGGTAAAGAGGCGAACTGCAGTTCGCCGCTTTACCTCCGATGATGTCTCCCGCAGTCGGAGACGAAACGTTAGGAGACAGTTTTATACTTCGACCACGGCCTATCAGCCCGGAAGTTTTAAGTGAAGTCAATACCGGCCGTGAAAGTTTACATTGTATGATTATCCGGTCACACTCCCATCCTTCGCAATGATTGTATATAAAAGATAGTTCATAAATAAATAAGCCGGTGTTCTTACTCAAGTGTACAATGAATTGTCATTAAATATTATTTAAACAATTATTTATGCCTTCTTAACAGCAGCGTCTTTTTGTTCTCTTTTCAGTCGTAGTGGCTGCTGACACACGCGATTGACCTCAAGTAATAAAATAGATACAGTTACGTAGCTTTCAGGGATAGCAACTCTAGTGCAGTGAAATCACCTGAGATACCGTTTGTTGAAGTCACATAAAGCGATTAAAATTCGTTAATTCAGCGGTTCATTATGTGAATGTTTATTAACTTTGAAATGTTAAGTTCTGTATTTTTAATGATATTGAAATGTTGTTGTTTCATTGGATGCACCTCATTTATCTGAGATCGCCAGTGTGTTGAGATTTGTGTTAATATATAACTGTGATATATTGTCGAAGTTCAGAGAGCGTCTGACACTTCGCCATTTCTTCGAGTATTTTCTGTTGTCCTCGGCGACTGTCCGTCCGCAAGATCCCCACATTGGGATTAAACCACATCCGGTCCTTCACTGAGGCACCTGGCTCGCCTGGAGCTGCCGCTGGAGTTCACGCTGAGGCCCGGGCTGTACATCAAACATACGTTACCTCGTAGCAGTTTTGGCATATTAATTAAGTGCCAAATAAACACGTAAGTTTGAGTAAGCTCTCGATTCAGGTTTATCTTTTAAAAAGTTCTTAGCGCTTTGCGATCATCTGATAGCACTTTTTTGCTTTCACCTATTATAGCACTTCACCTTCATCACAAACATAACGTACAGTTGATATAATTGCGTAGGCTTCAGCGGCCAGAGTCAGTCGACATAAAAGTTTTCTGGGTATGGTACCGTGGCATAGTGTAAGAAACTACTGCTGCTGGAGAAAAAACCAACGTTTCGCCCACGGTTGCAGCGGCCTTCTTCAGGGTCTAATGGTGCGTTCTAGCTACGCAGTGTCCTTTATATTTTGTTGTTACTGTTCACTGCGCATGCATTACGTGGCATGGTGTAATGGTGCGTTCTAGGTATGCAGTGTCCTTTATATTTTGTTGTTACTGTTCACTGCACATGCCATTACGTGGCATGCGCATGACACTGCATAGCTAAAACGCACCATTAGACCCAGAAGAAGGCCGCTGCAACCGTGGCCGAAACGTTGGTTTTTTTCTCCAGTAGCAGTAGGTTCTTACACTATGGCGCAGTTCCATACCCAGAAAACCTTTATGTCGAACGTACAGTTGGTCTCGTGGCATCGAAGTTTCGATGGTTCGTACTCCAGGTGCCTCTGCTGAAATTCGTATCACCCTTGGCTAAACATTGCGATGAAACTTGCGTCAATTTGAAGTCACCATTAGTGCCGGAGTACTATAGCTTTCCAAATACGACTGTCGTTTAGTTTCCGACAATCATATGATTTTCCAAATTCCCATAGATCAGGCACTGAACGCTCTGCTCAGTGGTATCGATACATTCAAACAGGAGCAGGGTAGCAAGAGAAACTGATTTTAAGCAAAACACTCGATTCAGTTCGACATTTCACATATTCTGTGGATCTTCCCATCAGAAAACACGTCTTTCGTGCTATTAAATTCGTTCTGCACCATAAATCAACTAACATTTTATCATTTCCTACAATTTTATTTCGTCTAATTAGAAGCTTTGAAACTAATACTACCCTGAGCAGAAATCGCACATCTAGCTTTCATTTTAATTCAGTGCATAACTGGATCATAACTAATCAGTGTAATACTAGCGTCATAAAGCGCTCAGTCATAGAATTATTTTTGTCAAGTTTACCAATAAAAATCTATTAAATACCCTTTCAAATGACATATATCAGAGAATTAAACCAATTACACAACCCAAAAAACTTGTATCAAAATTTGCACGTAGCTTCATGTTTTACTCCCACAAACAATTAACATTTCAATAAGGTCTGGTGACCCCTCTGTGAGCATACAAGCTTTTTGGGGGGGGGGGGGGGGGACTAGAGCGGCAGTTTTCCGCCGCTGACACGTGGCTGGCGGTTGCTACTGGCGGTTGCTACGGGGCCGTGGCGAGCGGCTAGCGATTACGCGGCCTTGGAAAAACCCGAGCGGAAGCTTGGGCCGTGTTTGTACGCTTGGAGAAGATTATATGCCAGAAAAAAGTTGATAAAAACTGAACTAAGAGTGACATTTACGTGCGAGTTGACACTCAAGAACAGGAAATTATGTAAAACAAAATTATCCAGACGCGCCACAAAAATATATAATAGTGTAAAAGTTATTGTTATCTTAAAAATTTAAATGTATGATAGTTCAAAAGCTAATATCTCGGCAATGCATGATTAATATGAACAAAGTGTTTACGAATGTGGCTAGTAGAGCTGCATCGAGCAATCACAGCCAGTTTAGCAGGATATGTATCATTTTTGAATAAGAGATCGGAATATGGGATTCGACAAAGAGAAACTGTGTTTCTGGTAATAAATAAATTTAAAGGGACGAAACTGGTGGTAGCATTCTAAAGTATAAAGAGGTAGGTGAGTAATTAAGTATGTATTTTTATTTGTTTATTTATGTTTAGAATCATAAATCTGGGAAAAGTAAAATCACGCCACAAGAACATTATTTGTGAAAAAATGGTGCCAGATACAAAAAATTGGTCTTTAGATTGTTATTGCCCGGAAAATTTCCATATATTTCAATGTATCATATGTGTTTTTGTGTTTAGTTTTAGAATATTCCTAATTTTTTTTGTCAAACATCGTTTTGAGTTCGTTAGTCGTTTCGAGGGTGCATAGGGCTGTTATCTTTAAGGACAGTGAAGTTGGCTTTGAGCGACGCTAAGAGCCGGACGTGCCGCGAATCTGGGGGGAGTTGTGAGTTGGTATCCACGATCGGGGATAAGTATGTGTGTAGCGACGTTCGAAAACGAACAAGTTGAGCGCATTATCATGGTTTAGGACTGCAGACAACAGTGTATTTCGTGAACTGTCAAGAGACTGTCGAGTGCTGTGATCGAGACATATGAATTGTATAGTGAAGTGTTGTAGCATCAGTCATTAACGGCCACCCTTATGTAAAAGCCCCTCAGACTGCATTTTACGTATTTAGTCAATATATTGAAGAACTTCGTGGGAAAATAGAAACAAACTACTTGTTCAAATTATAAATCAACTTGAGTGACTCAATATTTTTTTAAAATTTCACCGCAATACCTGCCTGCATTGTTTTTATATTTTTATTTCAACTTGAAAATTGAGTTTACGACAGTCTTGAGCTGGCACCCTATGACTGAAAACGTAGCCAAACACTGAGACCAGCCACATCTCTGGGCCGCTCAATTAAGCTGAATGTTGAATGTAACAAATATACATGTTCTCATGCTATAGCACGTGGGGGATGGTGCCAACTACACAAATCTACAGTGCTTAGGGCTTAGTACAGTAGTACCACACACAAATTTCTTGTGAACAATAATTACAGATCAGTTATACGTATCACACAAGGAATCGATCTAAATTACTACAAGTAACAAACATAAATAACGCCTTTAATTTTCCCCTCAGGTCTTAGGTACAGAACAATTTATATTCTTCTCTTACGTAAATAACAAAATTAATTATGTTTTGACGACCCCAGCGCACCAAGAGTCGTGTGGCCAATGTCGATACTCTCCTTGCACAAAGTTGGGTCTACATACATCTTACATTCCTTTTAAACAAGCATATAACCCTCAAAAATTCTTATAAGTTACACATGAAATTACGATTATATATAAACTTATGTAAATACAAGTAACGTTTTTCATTCCACAGGTGCAACTCGACAATCGTTGTCCCTTATAACATTCAGCTCGCCAGTGTATGTTCTGAAACTCACTTTTTGCAGTTTTTTTTACCTGCTCAAATTCGCGCTCTCGTTAGTGTATGTTCTGAAACTCACTTTTTGCAGTTTTTTTTTACCTGCTCAAATTCGCGCTCTCGTTCCTCTTTTACCAATGGACTCCTACGTTTGCAGACAAAATTGGTGACCACAGCTGTAACTCCATTTTTACATTTCCTTTCTTCAACATCGTTTATTTGATATAAATCCTGCACGTTTTTAATTTCCCCCCTCTCTAAACACTACGCTGTCAAATGATCAGTTTCAACGGCCCTTCCTTTTTTCTTCATATTTATGGTACCCATTATAACTTCAGAACAACCCTCAACTTCATTAGGCCACCTTCCATTCAGAAGGCTGTTGCACTCAGCGACTGTTATATTGACTTGTAACAAGCGAGCTCAGGTACACGAAAATCATGTATCGACCCAGTTTCGAGTTTGCGACTTGGTTTGTTCAGGAAGTCGTTCTGAAGTCGCGGTTGCTTTGCTCCACTCCAGAATTTGTTCAGAAAACATTTCTCAAACACTACATAGGTAGTAAGAGGGTGGTTTGAAAAATTCTCGGAATCACCATGCTAGCGCAACTACTTGTTTACGTGATATTCATTGGACTGTTGCCTGTAAACACGTGTCGCGTCAGTGTTCTTAGAAGAGAGCTGTGGCGGTGACGTGACTCTGTTGTTGTTCCCGCGTAGTGATTTGCGAAGATGGAAAGAAATCGAGATTCGAGCATTGATTAAGTACTTCGTACAGAATATGAAAGGAAAGGACATTCATGCTGATTTCCAGAATACACTGGGGGACACTGCTCCTTCGTGTTCAGCTGTTACCAAGTAGACAAATGAATGTAAATTTGGTCGGGAGAGGTTAGATGGCGATCCGCACAGTGGTCGGCCAAGATGTGTCACTACTCCAGAAATCATTGCAAAGGTGCACAAAATGGTAATGGCGGATCGCTGATTGAAAGTGTGTGAAATTGTTCACGCTTTCCAGATATCATGTGGAAGGGTATATCGCATTTTAACGGCAGAATTAGAAATGAAAAAATTATCTGCGAGATGGGTCCCACGACTTTTGACGCTGGATCAAAAATGGACGTATCGGAACAATGTTTAGTCCGTTTTAGGAGAAATGGGCAAAACTTTTTGTGACCACAAATGAAAATTGGGTGCGTTACTATACCCCAGAGACAAAACAAAAGTCAAAGCAGTGGAAACTTACTGATTCTCCGCCATCATAGAAAGCAAAGACCATTCCTTCGGCGGGGAAGGTCATAGCATCAGTTTTCTGGGATGTGAAGGGGGATTCTGTTTGTAGATTATCTCCCCACATGGCAAACAACTACTGGAGAATACAATGCTAACCTCCTGGACAAATTGCAACAAAAGATACGCGGAAAAAGACCAGGTTTAGCAAGGAAGAAAGTCATCTTGAGAGGGAACAGTTTGTTCCATCGCATTACAATTAGTTTTTTGTTGCATTATATTGAATATACTTTTAAAAATTTTTTTAGTTTAAATGGTGTGATGTCTCCAGTGAAGTTACTACCTGTTTATTTAATTCAATTCATAATTACATAAAGGCACTTCCTTTCCCTAATCCCACTACGTTGCCTTGGGTTGATCAAGTTTGGGGTTTGTATTAAGAGTACGTCTGCTGGTAGCGCCAAGGCAGAGATGTGGTCACTCTGTAGGTGGGTTACTGCCAGCCGGCCGAAGTGACCGTGCAGTTAAAGGCGCTGCAGTCTGGAACCGCAAGACCGCTACGGTCGCAGGTTCGAATCCTGCCTCGGGCATGGATGTTTGTGATGTCCTTAGGTTAGTTAGGTTTAACTAGTTCTAAGTTCTAGGGGACTAATGACCTCAGCAGTTGAGTCCCATAGTGCTCAGAGCCATTTGAACCATTCGGTTACTGCCAACCTAAGCCTGGAGTAAAGACAGAGATATGCACCTGTTTGCCAGGGGGAGTCCGGGGTTGGTAAGAGGTCCCCCTCCCCTCCATGTAAGGGAACGGCCGTTGAGAGCCGCCATGATAGTCACTCTTAGGGGTAGCGGCTGAACTGAGCGGACGTAATCGAGGGCGATCTCCGTCTTTGCGGCCAATTTCACCGTGGGATGAGGTGTTATGTTTTACACTGTTGCTAACCCGCTCTTGTTCAGGATTGAAATAGTTAGCGTGTCGTTACGGCCATTCATTCATTTTTTGAGAAATTTTGCCTTTACAATTATAGTTTTCAGCTAGGGTTTCTTTTTTGAGAGGCCAGCATGGGGGCTCGCGTTTATAGTGCTGCAATCACTTGGTGCCTTCAGCACACGAGAGCAGCAATACCTCTAAAAAAAGAATCGTATAGTTTCGCTTTTAGAAGTGGCGTTTTTTGAAATGTTAAAGTAACCTGGGGCCTCACCCCCCCCCTCCACCCCACCCCTAGTTAACACGTGGTCGTAACGGCTGATGAGTAATTTGGATGACGATTCCGTGTGTAACCTGGTAGGAGATGCGTGTGTGACTTACTTAAGGTTCTAAGCGTGTGACGTAAAATGTTTCTAGACCGTCTCATAAATTTTGTTCACGGTTCCTTTTTAACCCCATTTTGCAAGCAGCACGTCCTAACTACTTTGATAATGAATATGTTGCGTGTGAGAATGATTATACAGTATGGAAAGCAAGAATGAACAGAGGGGTGAGTACAAAGAAATTAGCTGTTGGTATCGGTCATCCACGTGGTGCCGAATTGCACTGCCTGCGAGCTACCGGTTCGTTTTTGGAAATTAGTTAAGGTGAGGATTCTTACGTGTGCTGTTAATTGATGATTTGCGTGTGTCGTATTTCACAGGATGTTTTGGTTCAAATGGATCTGAGCACTATGGGACTTAACTTCTGAGGTCATCAGTCCCCTAGAACTTAGGACTACTTAAACCTAACTAACCTAAGGACATCACACACATCCAAGCCCGAGGCAGGACTCGAACCTGCGACCGTAGCGGTCGCGCGGTTCCAGACTGTAGCGCCTAGAACCGCTTGGCCACCCCGGTCGGCCAGGATGTTTTATTCTTTTGTGAATATGGGAGATGTTTGTGTCTGCTTTGTTCCCCCGTTTTCCCGACAAAGAGAATTTTTGTTATTCAGTCCTAGTGGTAATCTTGGGTGCGAATTTCGATCACTGTCCCAGCAGATGGACCACAAGGGCAGCAACGTAGTCCCATTCTCTTTCACAGTGCTTAAGTAGAAACGAGATGCCTGTTAGTTTAAGCACCTTCAGTGCGAGACAAAACTAGAAGTTATTTGACTTGACTTTGTTTGCTGCAATTATTAAATTTGTAAAGTTTTTCGGAATGTAGATAATAGATGTCATATTAAGTTTCTAAAGTTTCTGGGAATCTAGACAATAAATGCCCTATAAACTTGATGTCATGGATTTAGTGGTCATTACAAACCCCAGTGCTGTGTAGAGAGCAATGTTACCAACAAAGTGGTGTCCTTATAGATCACGATAGAGCGTGGCCTTTACTGACTTGTCCCCTTGGTTGTTTGAGCCCTCCCCCGCGTTATCCGTTGCGCAATATTAACATAATAATCATCAGATCATTTAACTAAACGTCGGGCCGGCCCCTTAAATTCAATCCTTGCGAGCAATGTATCAAGCGGGCAAGCACGTGTCAATGAGGTGACTTGGCCACACACACGTCCGGCACGCTCTAGCATAGATAGAAGGAAACAGAGGAAGAGAGATACAAAAAGGTAACGATGCATAACTAAACAGAAGGAACCTCTCAATCTTCCATCAAGACAATGAAGCGCCCGCGCACATATGCCGTCGCCATGGCAAAATTACACGAACTAAGATATGAATTGTTGCCATACCCGCCTTATTTACCTGACATGACTCTGTCAGACTTCCATCTTTTTCCCAATCTGAAAATTTTTCATTGTGGACGAAGGTTCACTTCAAACGAAGAATTTGGCTGGCCTGGCCGGCCGCGGTGGTCTAGCGGTTCTGGCGCTGCAGTCCGGAACCGCGGGACTGCTACGGTCGCGGGTTCGAATCCTGCCTCGGGCATGGGTGTGTGTGATGTCCTTAGGTTAGTTAGGTTTAAGTAGTTCTAAGTTCTAGGGGACTTATGACCTAAGATGTTGAGTCCCATAGTGCTCAGAGCCATTTGAACCATTTGGCTGGCCTGGAGGAAACTCATTTTCGAGATGGGATGAAGGCACTGGAACATCGTTGGACCCAGATACTAAATTGAAAAATAAAAAAAAGACGTTTCTGTGATGTAAGTACTTTTTCTCTATTCCATTCCGAGAACTTTTTTCAAACCAGCCTCGTAGCTGAAACACTGAATAGATTTGCCCATGGCTGTGCACTGTCCTTGAGCTGTATTTTATCGAATACTTGCCTTTTCTGACGTTCCACTCACAAAACCATCTCCATGCGCAACAATGTAGTCGTCAGGGTGGTATTTCCGATCATCTCCGAAAGACTTTGTCGTTTCTCAAGTAACCCGTGGAACACCTGTCACATTACCACAATCAGTTTTTGAACGAACTGGCCCACTCACATTATGTGAAGCACACGGTCTGGGTGACTGCTCATTCGTTGAAGGCTCCAGCACCGACGAGAACACTGCGGATTCACACGTATCAACACTACTGCTACAAGTACTTAACTTCTCGGTCATGCTGACTGCTGTTGCTGTCTTGAAGCTGCCTATCGTGTAGATGCTGCTCATGCCGACGTCCTTGACGAAGATGACTAAGTCAAAGTCGCCACTGGTAGTCCGCACTGCCATACCCACCGCTCGAGGTGTCTACTACTGCTGGGGTAGCCTTCTTCTTCTTTCTTGAGGTTCCGCACCTGACTTCCCCACATATAACTTTTGCTACTAATTCTCATGCGTGGAATTGCTGTAAAACCTTATGCTCTGAGCACCCACACAAACTGCCTGTCATGTAATAGTCTTTGGACGTGGATCACTAAATACTGTAAAGTGTTAGAATTACAGTTGATATTCTAAAATGATTAAATTCATATCCCGGAAGAGAAAACCTCAGTTGCTCTTCTAAACTCCATCCAATACGAGCAAACGTGTTGCATGTTTCCCTGCAATTACTCGTAGTTTCGGTGCTTGGGCTGTGCGCGGCTCTGTTTAAAAAAGAATAGCTCGATGCAGTCGCAGGGATAAACAGCTCACGTCTGCTTCCATGCTCCGCAACTAATCCGCTGCGGATAATACAGTGTAGCTGTGTTCCTGCTGTCAAATAGTCCATGCATTGGCTAGAACTGCGAATCAGTGAAATGCACAGAAATACAAAACTAAAGTCAAATGAATAATTCAAGAACAAGAGTTCTGTTCTAACGTTTTTAACTGACTTAGAGCACAGAGAATTATGCTGATTAATGCTCATTCAAGAAAGGACCTCAAATAAAAGGGAAATAGTCCTACGATTTTCAGTTAAGTACAGATAGAAAATACCGTTATCAAATGCAGTATAGTTACGTTGAAAGCGTTACGAGAATGATAGTGAAATCCCCAAACTAAATAGCCATCAAAGACTCTGGACAACATAGTCCATTTCGTGATTATAACACACAAAAGATTCACGAGCTCAAAACAGTTTATAATTCAACATGATGATTCACAACGCGACGCGGTGAATAGCAAGTCATATCTGTCTATTCTCACGTCCATAAATCAACCTGCAAAAGTTAGAATCCCACTCTGGAGCACATTCAGAACCCTCGAAATATAAAATCCCTTGAGAAATTAAGGTATGGCAGCGGCCGTTCACAGCCAATAATCTACCACCCATTTGATCAGAAACCACACGACACCTCTGGCAAGTCTGCCACCGTCCAGAAGTCGCGTAAAAGGTCCAGAACCGCTCCCTTGAGCTCTTCACTCCAAAAGTCACAGTGTCCACTTAACTCTAATAGTGCTCGGGGTGTAAAATAGCTCGCGTCAGCAGTAGAATACTGCACATGCACCATGGGTAACGCTAAACGATCTAGAGCATTTTTTGGCAGCCAGACTATATCTTTGATCTCCTGGCAAACATTCATGGATCCAAGAAGACCAGTAAGTCAAGGTCCTTATCAGGCCAAAATGACAAAGAACCTAGGAAAAATAATTCGTATCTGCCAACTAAATGCTGAGGGACTTAGCAGAGTCAAGAGTGAATACATATCGAAGTTCTTGCTAGAAGAAAATATTGACATGGTCTTGATCCAGGAAACTCATATAGAAAACGACAACCAGCAACACTATAGGGGTAAAATCCATGCAAATGAGCTACTCGTCGCTACCTGTCATCGGTTATATTGCGTCGCGGCCTATGTTCGGAAGAACATCAAAAACGCCCAACTAGTATAGTCAAGCACAGATGGCGATATGCACCAATTAACTGCCAAAATAGCCGATATAACTGTTGTTAACGTATATAAGCCACCGCAAATACAATGGCCCCAAGAGGTGTTATATGTCCATCCACACCCAGCTATATATGCGGGAGACTTTAATAGTCATCATACAACTTGCAAATATAGAACAACAGATCGAAACGGTGAACAGCTTTTAAATTGGGCAGATTCCTATAATGTCAGTTTAATTTTCAGTGCAAAAGATAGGAGAACCTTTTGATCGGCGGCATGGAAGACATAAACGAACCCAGATCTATGCTTTGTTACACAGGACACCCAAAACCGTCCAGTCACAGTTTCAAAGAGGGTATTGAACTTCCCGCATACACAGCATTGACCTGTTATACACGAGGTTGACATAAAAATTCCTGTTATTCTTTCCATTTCAGATCCAGATGGAACCTAAAGAAAGTAGATTGGGACAAATTTGCAGCACAGTTAGATGGGATTGTCAGGTGGATATCTCCCAAAATTACTAAATGCGACCAGTTTACAAGAGCTTTTAATTCCACAGCAAAGAGTTTTGTACCACGTGGCTTCTGTAAGGTATATATCCCTGGTTGAAACAGCGAAACTGAGGAGCTGTGTCAGGAGTTCCAGAACGGTGGAGACCATGAGGTAGCAGACGAGCTTTTCAACCCACTTGACATAGAACGACGTAAGAAATGGGGAGAAACCACTAGCAATACAGATTTTAAAAGATTGAAAAGGAAAGCTTGGAGCCTCTTCAGGAAACTAGGCAGCACTAATACCTCCACCCAGGAAATACCAGAGGTAATAGCTGACGAAATCGCCGCACGAACACGAATTGTAACGCTCTCCAAGACTCCCAGTATGAAGCAGCACACGAAAAGTATTAAAAAACAGCTAAAAACTCTTCGTCGGTCAATAAGAGCTCATCCAGAATACTCGAGACCTTTCACCGTAACAGAAATAAACAGAGCATTAGATTTCACCATATCTGGCAAGGTCCCTGGGTTTCATGGGATGCACCCAGAATTTTTCAAAAACTGTGGCAAACATACAAAGACGTGGCTGGCAAAATTTTACTCAAACATCTTATGAACAGGATATCTCCCGCAAAATTTAAAAAGAGCAAAAATTATCTCATTATTCAAACCAAATAAACCGAAGAACCTGCCAGAGAGCTACCGACCTATTGCTCTTCTTAGTGCATGCTACAGATTACTAGAAAGGATGATTCTAAACGGATTGGACCCTGTTATATTTGAAAGTGTCCTAGTGGAACAGTCAGGTTTTAGACCTTAGCGCAGCTGTTCTGACCAAATAATAAGCCTCACAACGCACATACAAGCTGGGTTTGAACGTTAACTAAACACCACTGCTGTTTTTGTCGACTTAACTGCAGCCTGTTATACAGTTTGGAGAAAGGCCTTATTTAAAAACTTCTGAGTAAAATACCATGCATCCAGATAGTATCCTTAATAAATAACATGCTTTGTGACTGGCCTTTTCAAATACTCATGGGAGAAAGCAAGAGCAAAATAAGGAAACTGAATAATGGCCTACCCCAAGGATCGATGCTCGCACCTACTCCTTTCAGTCTATATACCTCTGACATGCCTCAAACAAGATTCAAGAAATACGGTTATGCTGACGACCTAGCGCCAGCTGCCTGCAGCAAAACCATAGGAGAGGCCAGCAATATATTTACAAAGGACCTCTCCGTGGTGGACAAATACTTCGCTGACTGTAGACTTACTCCTAACATGAATAAACCTGAAGTGTCCAGTTTCCTCTTCAACAATGGACAAGCAAATAAGCAGCCAGTAGTATATTTTGACAACCACCTCCTACGCTACAATCCATACTCGAAATACCTGGATATCACAATGGGCAGAACGCTGTCGTGTAAAAGGCACTTGGGGAACATGGCAGCCAAAGTTAATACTAGGAACAATAAAATCTACAATTTATGTTGCACAACCTGGGGTGCAAACGCATCCACACTTAAAACGTTAGCTCTTAGCCTGGTGTATTCCGTTGCTGAATACTGCTCCCCAGCTTGGCTAAATAGTAGCCACACAAAGTCGACATCAAGCTGAATGAAACTACGAGAATCATCAGTTGTAGCTTGAGAAGTGCTCCAGTTACCTGGCTTCCTGTCCTGTGTCACACTGCTCCTCCCCCCCCCCTCCACCCCCACCCCCTACCCACATTCTCAGACAAGAACACCTCCTTAGAGAATACAAAAAAGATATTAGCAAATCACAGTCTACCGGTCCTCGAAGACCTCCCTGGTATAGCTCTGAAAATACTTAAATCTAGGTCTCCTCCACTCCTTACTGCAGAACAAGTACTAGCAGAAAATTCCAATACAAATGACAAATGGGGGAACTACTGGGAGTCCACTATGCAAGTAAATGCGCCCCCCCCCTCTCCCCACACCATCGACTCTACTGAGATCATGCCAGAAATGGAACTGCCTCGCCATATATGGAAGACAATAGAATTAGAACTTCCGATGGTGTCTGTCAGGATGCACTTTACAAATGGGAATTTTCAGAATCATTGTACTGCGACTGTGGTGAACCTCGCCAGACTATCCGACACATTACAACCACCTGCCTGCTAAGATCACATTCCTGGAGACGCAGCCGATTTCTTCCAAGCTGCAGACACGGCGCTGGACTGGATCAGTGGCCTCGATATTAAAATATAGTTCTAATTGTCAGATAAGGAAATAAAAGAAAAATTTGGAGTGGGACTTAAAATCCATGGAGAAGAAATAGAAACTTTGAGGTTCGCCGACGACATTGTAATTCTGTCAGAGACAGCAAAGGACCTGGAAGAGCAACTGAACGGAATGGACAACGTCTTGAAAGGAGGATATAAGATGAACGCGAAGAAAAGCAAAGCGAGGGTACTGGAATGTAGTCGAATTAAGTCGGGTGATGCTGAGGGAATTAGATTAGGAAATGGGACACTTAAAGTAGTAAAGGAGTTTTGCTATTTGGGGAGCAAAATAACTGATGTTGGTCGCAGTAGAGAGGATGTAAAATGTAGACTGGCAATGGCAAGGAATGCGTTTCTGAAGAAAAGAAATTTGTTAACATCGAGTGTAGATTTAAGTGTCAGGACGTCGTTTCTGACAGTATTTGTATGGAGTGTAGCCATGTATGGAAGTGAAACATGGACGATAAATAGCTTGGACAAGAAGAGAATAGAAGCTTTCGAAACGTGGTGCTTCAGGAGAATGCTGAAGATTAGATGGGTAGATCACATAACTAACGAGGAGGTATTGATTAGAATTGGGGAGAAGAGAAATTTGTGGCACAACTTAACTAGAAGAAGTGATCAGTTGGTGGGATATGTTCTAAGGCCTCAAGAGATCACCAATTTAGTACTGGAGAGCAGCGCGGAGGGTGAGAACCGCAGAGAGACCAAGAGATGAATACACTAAGCAGATTAAGAAGGATGTATGTTGCAGTAGGTACTGGGGGATGAAGAAGCTTGCAGAGGATAGAGTAGCATGGAGAGCTGCATCAAACCAGCCTCTGGGATGAAGACAACAACAACAACATAATAAATTTTAAATATGTGTATAGTTGTTGGTATTCAAACTGTAAAATTATAATTATGTATATGTATATAGTAGTTTGTTTTGTAACTCAACATCATCATCCTATTAACACTGACTTAGATATCTGCTCTTGCTTTTATGTTATTATTTCATCTATGTAAATAATAAATCTATGTAAATAATAAATCCTATGGAGTTCCGCTACTGTCTGCTTTTACATTGGCTGAAGGTCTTCCCCACCAAAAACAGATGTTCTTACGTGCTACAGTCAAGAGTTGACGCACCTTGATTAGTTTTCCACACTCAACTAACATTAAACAATATTTACATAAATAATGTTATAAATATTTGGTCACACTCTGATCGTTGACAATAATTACAAATAAAGGATTTTTCATAAATAAATAAACTAGTGTCTTGCGCAAGTATGCTCACGTTAAATGACAATGAATTGTCATTAAATATTATTCAAATAATTATTTGTGCCTTATTGACAGCAGCGTCTTTTGGTTCTCTTTACAATTTTGGTGACCGCTGACAGAAGCTACAGACCACTTTTAAATTAGCACAGTTATCTAACAGCACTTGCATTCAACACCTAATTCAGGTTACTGGCAAAACAGTAAACTGTTCATTAAATAAAAACAGAAGGATGGCAAAATATGAGATACTAATGCTGTGTTCATTTGCTGTGTAAATGTGGAAGATACGATTATCTGAGGAACATTTACATATTAAAAAAATAAAAGACGTACTTAATCAACAAATAAAATAGATACAGGTTCATAGCTTTTATGGGTGATAGCTAAAATGCAATGCTATCATCTGCTGAAATCACATGAAGCGGTTAAAAGTTGTTAATTCAATGGTTGTTTGTGTAAATTTTTATTCACTCTAAAATATTAACCGCTGTAATTTTAAAGATACTGAAATATTGTTGTGCCACAGGATGCGCCTGATTCACCTGAGATCGTCGATGTATTCTGATATGGATTAATATGTAACTATGATTTATTGTCGAAGTTCAGAGAGCTGTAACTTAGCCATCTTTAAGATTTTGTTTGTCCATCCTTTTAGCAGGAGGTCTCTGGGGCGACGGCCGTTTACTATCGTGAGTTGGCAGTTGATGGTAGGATTGCTGACACATTATCTGCGTATGCAGTAATGCTGGCAACTGATGGGTTATGCATGAGGGTCGTATCAATCTGTACCGCATCAAAACAGCCTGAAGATGACGCAATGAAGCTTTGAAACTGGTAGCGACAAAATAAAATAAATTCATAAGGACGGCTGTAGGTGTCTTTATTTTTTGTAACGATCTTTAAGAGTGTCTGACACTCCGCCATTTCTTGGAGGATTGTCTGTCCTCCTGAGCGACCGTTCGTAGCCAAAATTCGCCGTACTGGGATTAATCCACATTCGGTCCTTTGCTGACGCACCTGGCTCTCCTGTACTCCCTGGTGCGGCTGCGGCGGTCCTCCCTGAGCCCCGGACACATATTTCCTTTTCGGCGTTCGGTAGGAGGTAGTAGTGCCCTTGTTTGTTGCGCTAAATTCCATCTCTAGCTCGTGTTCATTTAAAGGCGCCTTTCCCTCAATTGAAACGCAAACTGTTCCAAACACTTGATTAAGGCGATGCGTGGAACATGAAGGTTGCGCGATTATTTGACGCGGCACGCGATTAATTCATCAGTCACATCTGGTTTTCATTGTCCGCCGCTTGAGGTTAGCTTTTAGCGTATACCGTAGCTTACTATGGATCCTCTGAAGGACGTAGTTCGTGATATTTTGGACAATATTAAAATCGTAAAATATTATAGAGACAATGATAATTACCAATGTGAAATTAGATGCTCTTTATCTTCGGAAGCCGCTGTGGCCGAGCGGTTCTAGGCGCTTCAGTCCCGAACCGCGCTGCTGCTACGGTTACAGGTTCGAATCCTGCCTCGGGCATGGATGTGTGTGATGTCTTTAGGTTAGTTAGGTTTAAATAGTTCTAAGTCTAGGGGACTGATGACCTCAGATGTTAAGTTCCATAGTGCTTAGAGCCAACCATTTTAACTTCTGCAGCCGATAACGAAACAAGGTGTGGTTATTTCATTGCAAAATTTTCGGAGTCAGTTCAAACAAATTGTACTATGATGAGGCGTTATTCTCAGGAGATACGATAGGATTGTAGAAAAGTATATAATTGTCATTGCCAACGTCCTTGCCGCAGTGGTAACACCGGTTCCCGTCGGATCACCGAACTTAAACACTGTCGGGCTTGGCTATGACTTGGATGGGTCATCGTCCAGGTCTGCCGAGGGCTGTTGGGAAGAGAGGTGCACTCAGCCCTTGTGAGGTCAATTGAGGAGCTACTTGACTGAGAAGTAGCGACTCCAGTCACCAAAACTGACAACGGAGAGGAGAGCGGAATGCTGACGACACGGCCCTCCGTATCCGCATCCGCTGACGCCTGAGGACTGAGGATGACACGGCGGCCGATCGGTACCGTTGGGCGTTTAAGGCCTTTTAGGATGGTTCTGGTTTTGTTTGTTTTGTAAAACTGTCGTCTTTCGGAACGAAACAAAAATTAAGACCAAAGGAAATACACTATCAAATTTTGAAACGTAACGAAGAGTACCTTAAAAGTCACCGTTAATGAGATAGGGTTGAATGGCCTAATAGAGATTAACTACTCGTATAATCATGCCCATTGAGTCAATGTCGCCTGGCCATTGAAACTTCTACGTTGTTCTGAAGACTTTACAAAGCAATTTGAATCGTATTTTGAAGGTGGTATGATAGTTGCAACAGGCAAATTTTAAAATGAAATGACTATCATTGAGGAATCACAGAAAAACCCTTACATTACGTTGTGTAATACACAAAAAATAATGCCCTTGACTGTCAAGTTAACACGGAAAATGGCGCCATCGAAGCTATGGGAAGCGAGACATCAGTGATGTTATCGCCCTTTTAAAGCAAAAGAAGACTGACAAGGGGAGGCCACCAATTGTGAAATTCAGATTCGATTCATACTGCGCATAATAAAAGCTCATGGCCAGAGGTGTAATGTGGCAAAGCACCAAGATGCACTTCTCAGCCGTTGTCGAGAAAATCGACGGTTAAAAGAAACCGCTGCGGTGAAATACTCTCTATGACTACTAATTCTCCACAGCGTATTGGGCGCAGCGGTAAGCGCTCGGGTTCGTAATCCAAAGGTCGTGTGATCGAATCTCGCCACATCCAATATTTTTATTATTAGTTTTTTGTAATTAGTGAATTGCTTATGCATGTTGGTGAAGGCAGATTGCTCTCCAATTGTACCGCCTCCATTTTTCCGTTTGTTTAACAGGGTGTACCAAAGCTCTCACGTCCGCACCAATTTTCGACGATGTTAAGTTGCGCTAGGGACCGCATCTACCTTCTTTCGAAGTTAGCAGGCAACTACGCTGTTATGCGGCGGCTCGTTTCGGCCCATTCAACACCTGTCCTTCAAGTGTAACGAGCGAGTAACGGAGTTTATATTTCATACCTGCCACAGCAAATTTGTGTTCGTGGGGTCTCTATTCTAATTCGAATGTTTGACTTACGCTATATGTATTCGTTTCGGAATATCGTTTCTACGTCTTCCGTTAACTATACGAGGTTAACATTATGAGGACAATTAATAACATTTATGAAATACAACTTTGTTTGCGGAAAACATCATGATGTTCGAAGTCGCCAGTTTTTCCACGACAAACGACTTTCGACAACTTATTATATGCATAATTGTTGCAACAGATTGCCGGGAATATATATTTGAATTACAAAAAACAAATACTAAAAAAAAAAAAAACAAGAATGCATGGCGCGAGATTACGATCCCGAGCGCTTACCGCTGCGCAACGACGCTGTAGAAAATTATTAATCGTAGAGAGTATTTCACCGCAGCGGTTTCTTTTAACTGTCGATTTTCTCGACAATGGCTGAGAAGTGCGTCTTGGTGCTCTGGCCATGAGCATTTATTATGCGCAGTATGAATCGAATCTGAATTTCACAATTGGCGGCCTCCCCTTGTGAGTTATATAACATCAATGTATATATTTCGGTCAAAGAAGAAAAACAGCATGCCTTATGATAACAATACAAAGACTGTTTATGGCTGGTTTGGCAGATGAAATTTTGCATTTTAATTCCCATTCAGTACACACAGAACGTGCTCCAAAACGAACACAGAATTGTAGGGCTCAGTCAGTGCGCATGTAATTATACTGTAACCTCATGCACAGTTGGAGAACGCAAGCCTTGAACTGAACACGTGTTTAGAAAAGGAATTAGCCCTGCAAACCCGAGTGTGCTTCAGGACACCCATGCTGCTGGTACACAGGAAAAGAAATACGCGCCCCGGGCCCGTTAGTGTTCAACCGTACATCAAATGCACCTTACCTCTTAGCTATCCTAGGTGGCCGATTAGCTCGCTTACATATCCTTAACGTTCCAAGACCCAGGTTCAAATGGCTCTGAGCCCTTTGCGACTTAACATCTGAGGTCATCAGTCCCCTAGAACTTAGAACTACTTAATCCTAACTAACCTAAGGACATCACACACATCCATGCCCGAGGCAGGATTCGAACCTGCGACCGTAGCGGTCGCGCGCTTCCAGACTGAAGCGCCCAGAACCGCACGGCCACACCGGCTGGCCAAGACCCAGGTTTAAGATCCCTAAGAATAGCAGGTGCTGCCATGACTTTGTTAAACTTCATCTGTGTGTGTTCCGTAACTTTATTTGCAGCTTTTTTTCCAGATACCCAACAGATTGCGTTACATTTTAGGATCTTGATATCAATTTCTGTGTCGAAATTTCATCCTAACTCCAGCCGAGATACTGTAAATGGGTTATCTATTCCATTATTACATTATTTATTGCAATTTTAGAACTGATGGGTGACTTTTCCCTTCATTGCAATAACTTTTGTTTTATTGGTCGAGATTTTCACGTTATCTTTAGAAACCTACAAATTAAGATGGTAGAGGACACTTTGAAGATTATTTTCATGTTCTTGGGTTATTATTTGGTCATCTGCATATAGTAGGGCACTAGAACATTTCTCTCTATTGACCTTTATGCTGTAAGTGATACTTTGTTTTGAAGGTCAGACTAGGTCATCTCTGTAGATGCTGAAGAGAATTGATGAAATGCCACTTCCTTATCTAACTCCCGGAGTTATTGCTAAGTACTTAGATATTTTATCTTCATCTTCGATTGTAATTTTGGTCTGTTTGTAAGGATCTTCAGTAGAGTTAATGAAATTCGTTATGAGGCATTTTTTCCCATAATTTGCCACAGTAGCTATCTACTGACGTTGTCGAAAGCTTTTTCATAATCCACGTAGGATATATGAATCTCATAGTTAACTTTTTCCCTGTTCTCCACAAGCTTATACTAAAGATACCGTCAGTGAAGGATCGTCCATTTCTAAAAGCCATTTTTTCTTTAATAAAACAGTGTCATACAGATAGCGCAGTCTATCATTTATGTTAATGCTATAGATTTTACAGCCCGTGTTAACGAGCCTACGTCCTGTGTAGTTATTTAGGTCACTTATGGTGCCTTTATTGAATATAGAGAAAATTTTAGTTCTGTCCCACGCTTCATGTACGTTAACTGCAGCCCAAAGTAGTTTAATGAGATGTAGCATGCCGTCCTTCAGCGGAAGATCCCCGTATTTAAACATTTCAGCATTTATTCCGCCTGTCCAGGCTGCTTTCCTGTTCTTGAATTTTTGAACTTCTATATCCAAGGGAACTGCCAAGGGGGAGGTGACATTCAGAAAAAGAATGTACACGTTGCTTTCCTGTTATTCAGTTCTTGAACTGCTATATCCAACGCTACTGCCAAGGGGGAGGTGACCTTCAGAAGAAGAATGAATAATCAGCGAAAGGATAACGTTCTTCGTGTCGGGGCGTGGAATGTCAGAAGCTTGAACATAGTAGGGAAGCTAGAAAATCAGAAAAGGGAAATGCAAAGTCTCAATCTAGAAGTAGTAGAGGTCACTGAAGTGAGAAGGAAAGAAGAAAGCGGTTTCTGGTCAGATGAGTACAGGGTAATACCAAGAGCAGCAGAAAATGGAACAACGGGAGTAGGATTCGTTATGAACAGGACGGTAGGGGAGAGAGTGCATTACAGTGGGGAATTCAGTGATAGGGCTGTTCTTATCAGAACCGACAGCAAACCAACACCGACAACGATAGCTCAGGTATACATGCCGACATCTCAGACTGAAGATGAAGAGATGGAGAAAGCGTATCAGGATATTGAAAGGGTAATACAGTACGTAAAGGGAGATGAAAATCTACTAGTCATGTGGGACAGGAATGATGTTATAGAGGAAACAGTAGAAGAAATTGTTACAGGAAAACATGGGCTTGGGACAAGAAATGAGAGAGGAGAAAAAAAATATTCAAAAATGTGTGTGAAATCCTATGGGACTTAACTGCTAAGGTCATCAGTCCCTAAGCTTACACACTACTTAACCTAAATTATCCTAAGGACAAACACACACACCCATGCCCGAGGGAGGGCTCGAACCTCCGCCGGGACCAGCCGCACAGAGAGAGGAGAAAGACTAAGTTGGATAGATGGTCAGAGACAGAGCACCTCGTGATCCTGCTGCTAATAAGGAGAGTACACCTTTCGTTTGTTATTTATTTTTACGAGGTTGCAACACGAGCGACTTATTTACAGATATACGTGTACTTACTAGATTGTTTTTGTAATGCCTTGCGTGTTCGAGTGCTTACTAGGCACAAGCTTTTATTTTAACGATATTGTAGCGTACAACATCGCCGTTGTTATCGACTCTTATATCGACCCTCGAATCGTACATGCTTTTGTTTGTTTTGGTTAGTGTAGCTCTCTGTCGGACAGGCCGTCAGAGACAGAGCACCTCGTGTTCCTGCTACTAATAAGACGAGTACACCGTTCACTTCTTATATATTTTTACGAGCTTCTAACAGGAGCGACTTACTTACAAATACCTGTGTAGTTACTAGATTAGTTTTGTAATTTCTTGCGTATTCTTGTGCTTACTAGGCAGAACCTTTTATTTTAATAACAACATAGCCTACAGTACCGACATTGTTATCGATCCTCGTATCATATAGGCTTTTGTTTGTTTTGGTTAGTGTAGCTCAGTGTCAGTTAGACCATCAGTGAGAGAGCACTTCGAATTCCTGCTGCTAATAAGCCTAATACACCGTTCGTTTGTTACACATTTTTACGAGCTTCAAACAGGAGCGACTGCATTAATGGATAGGAACTGTGATTCCTGTGTACAGATGCGATCTGAGTTGGTGATCCTTCACTCAATGCTCTAGGCTGCTTTGGCTTGTGTCACAGCTTGAGGCTGCTGCCAAGGGGCGTCATTGTGGGGGGTCGGTCGGACATGGGTATGCGAGAGATGTCAAGCACGTCCCACGTGTCCCCTGATCAGTCTACTACTGTGACCACCCCTGATACCACCTGCACTGAAGTTGACCCCTCATTGGAAATGATGGTAAAGACTGCCAGGCATTCTTGCGAGATTAAAGCGGAGCTCACCATCTGGAGCATCGTCGATAGAACTGACTGTGGTCCTTTGAAGGAGAGCCGAGTGGAGGGTCTGAATGAGAGGCTCAGGCAGTTCTGTGACCGTGTAGGGTGCAGATTCCTTGACTTGCACCATTGGGTGGTGTTCCCAGGTCCACTTAATAGGTCAGGAGTCCACTACAGACACGAAGCAGCTGCACGGGTAGCGGGGGCTGTGTAGAAGGGACTGGGCGTTTTTTTAGGTTAGAGGGTCTTAGAAAACCACAGAAAGGCCACCTGTCTAAAACAGGGTGGGTAAATCACAGCAAAGTAGTTATACAAACGATTGGTATAGTAGTTGTAAATTGTGATACCTGTGTTGGCAAAGAACCAAAGCTTCCAGATCTAATGGAAAGCACTGAAGCTCAAATAGTTATAGATACAGAAGGCTGGATAAAACCAGAAATAAGTTCGGCGGAAATTTTTTCAAATGATCTAACAGTGAGTACTGGGACAACCTGTGTATGACCCCAAAGTACCGTTATCCAAGATGGCGGCGATGAAGTCATCCAAGATGGCGGCGATGACGTCATCCAAGATGGCGGCTGTGACGTAATTGAACATGACGCATTTTGGATGCAAGTCTGCATTTTGGTGGGAAAGTGCCATACCCCCCCTCCCCCAGAAAAAATGGCTGGTAGTTCAAATTCCAACAGGATAATGCACCACACTGTGGTTATAACTACTAAGCAAAGAAAATCGTAAGAAGATAGATCACTTGGCATACCTCCACTAACCTAAGTCACCTGACCACCACTTCTTCCTATGAAGAAGTTTGAATTTTGGTGCTAAACAAAGGTCAATTCACATCTCTCTACTAAGCTAAGAAAATGGCGCGAAAGAAAGGACACTTGTACTAACCTCAGTCATCTGACCGCCACCTCCACCTAGGGATTCGTGGGAAAAGGACTTGGTCATAAGTGTTTATTTTATTATTTTCATGCAGTACAGTCATCCAGTGTGTTCACCACGAGTCTCAGACTCCAACTGACTTAGTTCAAAATGGTTCAAATGGCTGTGAGCACTGAGGTTATCAGTCCCCTAGAACGTAGAACTACTTAAACCTCCTGTGACATCACACACATCCATGCCCTAGGCAGGATTCGAACCTGCGACCGTAGCGGTCGCGCGGTTCCAGACTGTAGCGCCTAGAACCGCTCGACCACTCTGGCCGGCCAACTGACTTAGTACAAATCGCCACCACCAGAGGGCACTCTCATCTGTGATGTAATCCAAGATGGCGGCATACATTGTGTTCGCCATGAGGTCTGGACTCAAACTGAATTAATACACAGTACCGGCACCAGGGAGCGCTATCATGACATCAGGTCACGATGCAAGTACCGTAATCCAAGATGGCGGCAAACTGTGTTCACCACGAGGTGTAGTACATATTGACACCACCAGAAGCGCTACCATGGACTTTGAATGAATTTTCGCAGGTGCTACAACACCTGATGTCCACCACGATCCTCTACTGATCGCCACTTCCCCTAACAACCCATGTTGGCTGGTAACGTGTACTAACGTGCAGTAACGTGTACCAATGCGCACAGTGCATGATATCATCCAAGATGGTGGGGCGAAATGGCCGGAAAACGACAATGCCTATGCTAAACATAAGTCATAATGTTTTGCAAGCAATGTCTCCACCATGAGATCTGGACTTCAAGTGACCTAGTACACGTTACTGTCACTAGAGTGTACTGTCATCCCTCCTGTGACCCAGATGGTGGCCTGTAGAGGGAATATGGCGCGAAAATGACTCAGGCTGTGCTGGGCTGCTGGGGAGCGCAAGGAAGGAGTGCACTCTATTTAGTTTGGAACATTTTATTTAGTGATAGAGTATATTTATCACACTGACGCAAAACACTCGCCCTGATGTGCTTGGGGTCACAATACAGTCTGCAGACACGCAAACAACTCCTAATTTTCCGAAATAATTTTAGTACAGACCTGCAAACTGCTCCTAAATAACGCAGCACAGTGATGTGTAGACACTCTCAGTAATCGTAAACTGTCCAAATAAGGCATGGCACAGCCTACAGACCCACTGGCAAAGTAATGCAATCAACACGTGCAAGCACAGCCCCCCCCCCCCCCCCCCCCCCCCGTCATCATTCCCATACCCTGTCCACCGGACTCTGAAGTGAAGCAGTCATTAGCTGTCAGGCCACGCACAGATGCCCATACACATGAGGTGGGGACATCACTTTCATACTTGATTTCTGAGAGATTCCAAATACGTGTTCACCTAGACACACATGCTGACGTGATCAGGCGGGAGCACAGCTGCAAGCCACCCCAAACGCAGGTGCAAGTGGTATCTAGGCGCCGTTGATGACACGATCGGATGGAAGTGAAGACTTATTTACAGAGCGCAGACACTCCAAGCTGGCCCTCGCACATAGGTTCGTCGCTACCCTGGCTGTAACTGCAGTCCGGCGAAGATGCTGCAGAAATGCATTCCAGAATAGCAGAAGCTGCTTGCTACTTAGTGATTCTAATGGACCATGTGTGATGTGTGGCTGACGCTTCTCCGTGTGTAGCTACTTACCATCGCAAGTGCATCTAGCAACGTTCTCAACATTATATGGAAGCCACATTGCTATCTAAAATAATCACCAAGTCGAAGTCTAGTAAATTGCATAGTCTCCCAGAAATACTTAACATACAATTTTGTAGGAGTTTTAATGTTGTCTCACTTTGTATGCACGGAAATTCATGGCCTAACAGAACCAATTTACGAAAATAGCACAGAATAACATCGAATGCACTCTTCCCAGTGATCCTAACATGATACGCCAGTCCATCATGTGTTACCCTTCCTGCTTTCAACACACACATATGTTCCCACCGCTATGTAGAGGCTCCTATATCCCAGCAGAAGGGATGTGAATGAATCGAGTATTATGATTGGCTCTTATCGAATTTACCCGCCGAATTACTGATGCCATTGGTATTGAAGCACCATCCACCTCTTGTTTCTGGGACTTTCAGAGGTAAAATTATTTTACACAGATCGTTAAATTTCTTTGACAGTTAAACCCCCAAAGTTGTTTACAGATCATCAAATACATATGAGACTCACAAGAATATTTGAAGCCAAGACCACATTTACCAGTATTACTACAATTAAATATTATGACTGCTGCTACGGTCTGACACCGACCTATGTACAGTTAATGTCTCCCCTTGACGTTTGTCCTTCTGGACCCAATTTCATTATCTATAGTACACCTAATTTTTCACATAAAAAATCCCCGCCATTGTCTATGTGTTTAATCTATATGTCCCTCACGATACGACACACAGTCATCCTCTCTAGTCATGCCACAACATAAGCCACAGTAACTTTACAATGCAATATATACACATTTTACACAACATAAGCCACATTAACTTTAAAAAGCAATATATACACATTTTACACAAACAGTGCAGTTCCCTTTTATATCTGTACAGCACCCAAAAAAATTGTCATATGCCTACACTCACACCGACTTTGTGTCACAATGCTCCTCAGTTCTAGGGAAGCACCGTCCACCCTCTCTTTCTTTCTGCAGACGTGACATTCAGCGGCAATAAACTATTTTACACTGATCGCCATATTGCACTGACAACTAAACCTCGCAAAGTGCCATACATATCAACAAATATGGAAAGACAATTACACAGTCCTCCCACTGAGGCCAGGAGCTTGAATATTAGTGCATGAAACCGATCTCCAACTCAGCAATATATCAACATGTACCATGTCGATGTAGTAAACATACAATTCGAATCATACACCATACAAAATCACCTCTTTTTCATCAGAAATCCCTCAGTGAATCGAAGTAACTCTCACAACTGATGTGCAAAGACAGGCTCGTTTCCCCCTTGGTACATACGCACTACCGTTTCTGGTCCAGTCCTGCCTGCTTGCTTGCCTTTCTACACCCATCTTCAGACTCTGGGATTACACAAACACAAGTATTTACACATGGTTTGCTATAATATTACATCACTTTCGCAGTACTTCTCGATATAAATCACACAGCAGTAGCCCCCCTATCGCTCACGCAACATAATTCTGAAGATATAGACTGGAAATTATTTCTCTACAAAGCCGAAACTTTAGCTAGGTGGCGCGTGCTCTCGACCACTGAGTAACTAGAAACAAACTCATAAACAATGATATTTCCACCCACGAATACCGATCTCGCTCATGTAAGAGATTCCAAATCATCCCTATAATTTACAAGCCAACTAAGGTCTTTCCCATGTCTAGAGAACAGGCAAACATATCTTCCACATGCCAGATGCACACACCACAATCGATCTTCTCTCAACTAAATAAAGGCGCGAAATCTGCAGAAGCAATCAACCAAACAATTTAAATGGGAGGGAATAACGGTCCAGCGCCAACACACCTCCATACACAATCTTCTCAAATTTCCACTTGATCATGAAAGCCATCCATCTTACGATTGCAGTCTCAATCGAACGTCATTCGACAATGAGCAAAGTTATTTCCTTTACACAAACACATACTTCATGAACCTGAAACTAAAACGTGAACATTTCACGCATCCCCTACTACTAAGTATAATACTTCATCAATAGATGATTGCCTACAATACCAAATAATACTGACCGAAAATCAACCATGTGTGTGCATGTCTCTTAGATTTCTACCTGCCAGGGCTACCACTGTGTATTGGAAAGAGAGACACAATTGGCCAGATATTATAAAAAAAAACCGATCACAACAACTACTACATGTTACTCTCACAAGCAATCTTGGTTCTATAGGTGCACACAAGTATCCATGTCAAAATCTATACCCAATTTTACGAATCGAGGCACGACATTACCTCTGAATGAGGTGATTTTTTCTGGACAAATAGCATGACGGTGACTGTAGGAATGTGTATCATCAATGCAACCTCATTAAAAAATTTTACAGCATTTTGAAAGTGATTCTGCTAAGGAACGTAGTATGTAAGCGGTATTTGCCACTCGCTCAGCCAGCCGGAGAGGCTGAGTGGTTCTGGCGCTACAGTCTGGAACCGTGCGACCACTATGGTCGCAGGTTCGAGGTCCTGCCTCGGGCATGGATGTGTGTGATGTCCTTAGGTTGGTTACGTTTAAGTAGTTCTAAGTTCTAGGGGATTGATGACCTTAGAAATTAAGTCGCATAGTACTCAGAGCCATTTGAACCACTTTGAACCACTTCCTCAAACCGATAATTCTACGGTATTTCTAGCGCATTCTTTGTCGAGACCATATAAGAGCTTCTGCGATATACCCACTGAGTTATAGGTGATGACTGATTGAGAAAAAAGACAAACAGTAGTGGTAGATGATGTGCCAATTGAGGTCTTAATAAATGTACACTAGCTTCTCAGATCTCTAGTGTTACGCTATCCGCTAGAAATGATGTCCATTATTTTGAATCGGGTCTTTCCATTCAAGCACATACCTGTGTTGGATCCTATTGACAATTCCTTTAATTATTACGACCATTACTCAATCATATTTCTGGCACTCTCATATCTCGAAACGAGTCACCTCTCCCGAACCTAGCTGCTACAGTAAAATTCCAACATGGTTTTAGTCACCCCCAACGCATCCTGCAACTGCTCGCATTTCTACAACTTTCCGCATGTGATCGTTCCAATTTAAGTCGGAACTGAACATACGTTGGAGAAAGACATATACACCACCTTCTGCAACCCATGTAGAAACAGCACGACCTGAGTTACAGCAACAGGACCGTGTTTTGAACATCCTGTGCAAATGCGCGCAATGTGGTACTTCTTCAAACTACACTCCTGGAAATTGAAATAAGAACACCGTGAATTCATTGTCCCAGGAAGGGGAAACTTTATTGACACATTCCTGGGGCCACATACATCACATGATCACACTCACAGAACCACAGGCACATAGACACAGGCAACAGAGCATGCACAATGTCGGCACTAGTACAGTGTATATCCACCTTTCGCAGCAATGCAGGCTGCTATTCTCCCATGGAGACGATCGTAGAGATGCTGGATGTAGTCCCGTGGAACGGCTTGCCATGCCATTTCCACCTGGCGCCTCAGTTGGACCAGCGTTCATGCTGGACGTGCAGACCGCGTGAGACGACGCTTCATCCAGTCCCAAACATGCTCAATGGGGGACAGATCCGGAGATCTTGCTGGCCAGGGTAGTTGACTTACACCTTCTAGAGCACGTTGGGTGGCACGGGACACATGCGGACGTGCATTGTCCTGTTGGAACAGCAAGTTCCCTTGCCGGTCTAGGAATGGTAGAACGATGGGTTCGATGACGGTTTGGATGTACCGTGCACTATTCACCAGTGGTGTACGGCCTGTGTAGGAGATCGCTCCCCACACCATGATGCCGGGTGTTGGCCCTGTGTGCCTCGGTCGTATGCAGTCCTGATTGTGGCGCTCACCTGCACGGCGCCAATCACGCATACGACCATCATTGGCACCAAGGCAGAAGCGACTCTCATCGCTGAAGACGACACGTCTCCATTCGTCCCTCCATTCACGCCTGTCGCGACACCACTGGAGGCGGGCTGCACGATGTTGGGGCGTGAGCGGAAGACGGCCTAACGGTGTGCGGGACCGTAGCCCAGCTTCATGGAGACGGTTGCGAATGGTCCTCGCCGATAGCCCAGGAGCAACAGTGTCCCTAGTTTGCTGGGAAGTGGCGGTGCGGTCCCCTACGGCACTGCGTAGGATCCTACGGTCTTGGCGTGCATCCGTGCGTCGCTGCGGTCCGGTCCCAGGTCGACGGGCACATGCACCTTCCGCCGACCACTGGCGACAACATCGATGTACTGTGGAGACCTCACGCCCCACGTGTTGAGCAATTCGGCGGTACGTCCACCCGGCCTCCCGCATGCCCACTATACGCCCTCGCTCAAAGTCCGTCAACTGCACATACGGTTCACGTCCACGCTGTCGCGGCATGCTACCAGTGTTAAAGACTGCGATGGAGCTCCGTATGCCACGGCAAACTGGCTGACACTGACGGCGGCGGTGCACAAATGCTGCGCAGCTAGCGCCATTCGACGGCCAACACTGCGGTTCCTGGTGTGTCCGCTGTGCCGTGCGTGTGATCATTGCTTGTACAGCCCTCTCGCAGTGTCCGGAGCAAGTATGGTGGGTCTGACACACCGGTGTCAATGTGTTCTTTTTTCCATTTCCAGGAGTGTAGATACAGATACTACAGCTCGAAGCAGATCCGCGTCCATTCAAATCAGTCAGCACAACATGCTATCATCGTTATTCTCTACCCCCAACAGAGAAAAATTACGAACTATAAAAGCTCATCCGATTCACAAGTCACCTAGACACCGATGATAGCGCAATGACACGTAGCTGTTTAGCGGTCCAGCGCGGAGAAAGAGATTTCGCTATTCTTCCCTAGAATAGCGCAGCGCGCAGCCATCCAATTATTCGTAATGGTATATGCAGTCCCTATCCGAATTTACACCTCACACTGCTGCTGATACTGCCTCCTGTGTCTTACGGCGGATACCATAACACGCCACACATCAGCTTATTGTAAACAAAAGACGCTTACAACATAAGGAAACTGGATGAGTTTGCTCGCTTTATGCAGAGTCCCCAAACTACAGTCCGAAGGTCATTCACTAGCTCTACATTTAGACTCGTCTCTCACACTGATAGACTAGCTGATAGCTCTATGTTCCATTTCGGTTCATTCCTTATATTGCAGTCACGTACGTGAGCACTGTTCCATTGCTATCAATCCTCAGAAGGTGTCACCCATCCACGAAAAATCTCATTCCCCAACTCAGACAAGCGCTGTCAGTCAATCATTATGTGGTAACCAACAGCGCGCCAATGTACGGATGGAATGGAAAAGACACCACCAATATACTGTAATAATAAGCATCGCAGTTGATAGTGTGAGCAATTTTAGCAATTTGACAGTAACTTCAACACCGGCCAATGATGCGACAGCATGTCTCCTCAATTTCAGTATCATAGCTAAACCACCCCCTCCCCACTTTGCGAGTATCATTGTGAACATGGACAGATGATTGTGCAGTACGCCCATTCAGTGTTAATTCTCATTCATGTTTTAGTTGATCGGACAGTTTTCATAGCATTTTTCGGTGTGAATCATCAACCAGAGATTTTATAATGCTGTTCCCATCCTTCTAAAGTTATTACATTTATTTTGGCTGTATCCTTTTATTTCTGGTTTATGTGTCATTAATTTGTATGCTTTTGTCTATCGCCTGTGAACGCCATTTTCAATATCTTTAATGAAACGTTCCCATCATCCCTGTTGCTTTTTCTTCGTTGTATTTCTAGCTACATTTCGTTTCATGTTATATATCAGGAGATGTTCTTGAGAATGTGATTGTGGGTTTATATTATAGGTTGTATTTGTTTCACTGCTTTCTCCATCTGTTCATTGCAGATTCAATCGAATCTAGTGCTCTTACAGTCAACAGTTTGTTTAGCTAGTCCTGACTCAGAGAGATATCAAAAACTTTTCATTTGGAGGAGGTGAATCTTGTGTTTTCCTACACATTTGGGGCTATTTTTCTGTTTCGTTTTCCTTTTTCTAATCCAAATCTGAAGTTTGAGCTTATCATGGAGAGATCTGAGTCAATATTCAGTCCTCTAAAAGTATGTGCGTCAATCACTTATGAGGCTGTCCTCGTGGTAGCAATTACATTATCAATAAGGGATCTAGTCCTCTTTGTGCTCCATGTATATTTAGTAATATTTTCATTTCGAAAAAAGTTATAGACAGCGAAACTCAAATAAAAAAATGTATGATATTCTTAACGAAAATATAAGTTTTGGTAAATTGAGTTGATTATCCATTTTATACAGAAGACGAACATTCATTCGTTAGAAGTGTTTACTTTCTGGAATAGTTCAAATGTCTCTGAGCACTATGGGACTTAACAACTGAGGTCATCAGTCCCCTAGACTTAGAACTATTTAAACCGAACTAACCTAAGGACATCACACACATCCATGCCCGAGGCAGGATTCGAACCTGCGACCGTAGCAGTCGCGCGGTTCCGGACTGAAGCGCCTCGAACCGCTCGGCCACCGAGGCCGGCGATAAATAAGGAATTAATCACCATGACCAGTATGAGTAAAAGTACAATGCCCCCTTCCTTAACAGAAGATAAATTATCTCTTAAATTATGACATGTTGTGTAATTTACAAAGTAGGCTGCGCAAATCATATGGCTGAATTATACATCATGGTGTAGTTCACATTTATCGCACCATGTATTTGTATCCCACGGCGTGTAGAAGCTCTAAAAACACACTTCATACGAAAAATTTCTTCACTCAAGGAACTCCTTAAGCTGTTGTGCAATTTCATGTCGTAGAAAATCGATCGTATACCACAAAAACGAGGCATTCTGTGTTGGAGCCATTACAGGCTGCACGGGGTGTACAGTAGCAAACACGTTTTCTAGTCGTCATTCGTAATGCATTAGTTCTTACTAACTACCTTGAAAGACAAAAAGTATAAATGGGCTTAGGGAAACGACAGCAAATTTGACGTTGCCCTCGTTCCTGCACTGCTGAAAATCAGATTCCTATGCAAGCCAAAAGAATACTGGCCAAATTTTGCTGAAATGTGAACCCAACTGTAATCCATTAAGAGGAATATCAGGCACTGTGTTTATTGATTACTGACAGTGTAATAAAATTTAAGCCCGCATCTCGTGGTCGTGCGGTAGCGTTCTCGCTTCCCACGCCCGGCTTCCCGGGCGTTCTAAGTTCTAGGGGACTGATGACCATAGATGTTAAGTCCCATAGTGCTCAGAGCCATTTGAACCATTTAATAAAATTTAATAAAGAAAGCGCTTGAAGAGAATCAGTAAAACATTCTCCGAGAATGTCACAAGGTATATTGCCTTAAATCGAATAGTTGAGGCAGAATGTGCTGTTATGTGAGTCAACACTATTTCCAAAATATCAAAACAGGAAACAGTTCATAGCTTATCATGGAGTCCAAAGGGTAATGACGAATTTCTAAGTGCTAAAAATGAAGGTATGAGAAAACATGATGAAATTAAACATTCACTAATTAGGAACTTTATTAAGATAGGGTAATTGGGTCAGAGCGTTCACGTACTTCGTGATTCGAAATATCCCTTGGAGTCGAAGACAGGCAAGAGACACTCTAAGTACCTTAAGTACTTCTCACTCCTACAGGATGTTCGGCGGAACTTCTCCATTTGCTCCTTAAAGTTTTCAGACTGTGAGTCAAGCGGAGGCCCCATGTCGTCGGTCCTGAGTAAGAACGGCAGGATTTTGAAGGCTGTTATGACAGCTACTGTCCCAAAGTGGTCCATGTCTCTGCGCAGCTGCTCCAGCGGGTAGGTATCCGCCTGCTGCTGCAGCCCCAGGGTCCGCAGTGTGTGCTGCAGGGTGCTGTGGTACTCAGACACCAGCAGGTCCGTGTGGTGCTGCAGCACCTCCAGGCTGGCACTGGAGTGTAAAAAGTACTGCAGGTCTTCCGCTGGAGACCCCACGTGCAAACCCTGGAACATACACCTGAGATAATTTCATATCTCAGACAAGCATATCAATATATACTTTAAAACAAGGAAAACAAAATTACCTCAAGCTTGGTTTCTAGAAACTCTGACTGCTTTGTCCGCCACACGTGCTTCGACATCTTTGTGTGAACTTCAGTGGAACTATACTACAAGGGTGAGTCAAATGAAAACGTTAAATATTTTTTTAAATATTGTTTATTTTGCAGAAGTGGTACAAAGCTGTATCACTTTTCAACATAATCTCCCCCACGCTCAATGCAAGTCCTCCAGCGGTTACAAAGTGCATAAATTCCTTCAGAAAAAAATTCTTTTGGTAGTCCGCACAACCACTCATGCATCGCCTGGCGTACCTCTTCATCAGAACGGAACTTCTTTCCTCCCATTGCGTCTTTGAGTGGTCCAGATATATGGAAATCACTTGGGGCAAGGTCTGGTGAGTATGATGGATGAGGAAGACACTCAAAATGCAGGTCTGTGATTGTTGCAACTGTTGTAGGGGCAGTGTGGGGCCTTTCATTGTCATGTCGCAAAATGACACCTGCTGACAGCAATCCACGTCGCTTTGATTTGATTGCATGTCGCATATGATTTTTTTAAGAGATCTGTATATAATGCACTGGTGACAGTGGTCCCTCTAGGCATGTAATGCTCCAAAATGACGCCTTTTTCGTCCCAAAAGAGAGTCAACATAACCCTCCCTGCTGAATTTTCTGTTAGAAACTTCTTTGGTTTTGGTGATGAGGAATTGCGCCATTACTTGCTCGCTCACTTCGTTTCCGGTTGTTGGAAGCGAACCCAGGTTTCGTCCCCAGTAACGATTCTTGCAAGGAAGCCATCACCTTCTCGCTCAAAGCGCCCAGAAAGTTATTCACAAGCATCAACACGTCGTTCTCTCATTTCAGGAGTCAGCTGCCACGGCACCCACCTTGCAGAGACTTTGTGAAACTGGAGTACATCATGCACAATGCGGTGTGTTGACCCATGACTAATCTGTAAATATGCTGCAATGTCATTCAGTGTCACTCGGCGGTTTTCCTTCACTATGGCTTCAACTTCTGCAGTGTTCTGTGGAGTCAAAACTCGTTGTGCCTGAACTGGACGAGGAGCATCTTCCACTGAAGTCACACCATTTGCGAACTTCCTACTCCATTCGTAGACTTCCTGCTGTGACAAACATGCATCACTGTACTGAACCATCATTCGTCGATGAATTTCAATAGGTTTCACACCATCACTATTCAAAAACCGAATAACGGAACGCTTTTCTTCCCTGGTGCAAGTCGCTAGTGGGGCGGCCATCTTAATACTGATACTGCGACGGTATGTGAGCATCTGGTCTATGCTGCCACCTACAGGCCATTCTGCACGCTGTTTGTAGCACGCTTACCAGCTTACAGGATAACGGCGCGAAATTTAGATTTGTTATTACAAATGTAAGGTTTTCATTTGACTCGCCCTTGTATAAATACCGCGGAGCTGGCAACGATATTAAACAGGGGCAGGTCGATACTATGGCATAAAGTCTTTGCAAATTTCATTCCATGAACTCAGTTGGACAGTAACTATGCCTCGTAGACAGGCGTGTGAACAATATACGGAGATGTCAGCATTTGGGGGGGGGGGGGGTAAGTCTGGTTGGGCTCAAAGGTACCGGTTGCAGTAATCGGCGAATCGTTCGACATTTGAATAGGGGCGATACCAGCATTCGACAATGTAGCCAAGAATAGTAAACCATGGCGGAACACAGTGTCAAGAAGGAAGCGGTCGACCTAGAGAGAGCAATCGTCAGAGGACACTCAGGTCCACAGATTAATCATTATAATCGATCCGACGGGCACGTGGTGTTTCAATGACCAAAAGGACCATCAAGAGGCGGATCATAGAAAGAGGGCTGAGCTCACTGCGTCCCTTGCGCCGCCTACGCCAATAAGCCCGTTTGCTTTGGTATCGGATACATTCGGCCTGGAATCTCATAAGACAGGATAGAATTGTCTTCATTGATGACTTCCTCTTCGAAATGAGCCCCGATGATGGCGAAGATGAGTCAGAAGACGCCCTGGACAGCGACGGGATACCAACCTGACTAATGGCCATTTCATAGCAGGACCCCTTTCGATGTCATCCGCGGCACCCTCAGAGCTCAGCAGCACGTCGACGATATTCTACGCCACGTTGTGTCAAGCCTTTCTGGGCTTACATTTCATCAAGATAATGCCCCCCCCCCCCCCCCGCACACTTTTCTACTACTTCTCTTCGTGCTTCCCAAGCCCTACTTTGGCCAGCAAGGTCGCCAAATAGCTTAGAGCATTATCTGCAGAGCCTTCCAACCATCTCGGGATTCTGACGATCTAAGGCGCCCATTGAACAGAATTTTGCACGATATCTCTCACTGAGGACATACAACAACTCTATCAATGAGTGCCAAGACGACAGCTGCTTGCGTAACGGCCAGAGGTGGAGCAACACGTCACTGACTTGCTCAGTTTGTGAATGTCCTTCTCTTGAATAAGTCATCAATCTTTTCTGAAACTGTAACAATCTGTTTGTGCCACGTGTCTACCTACTTCCGTCCCATTCAGATAACTTCTTCGAGGTGCGTATTTTTTTTTTTTGTCTTAGAGTTTATTACACGAACTATAGGTTGTTTCCCTGTCTCAAGCCTAAGGAAATAAAATGTGCCTTTCTTTTAACGAATTTGAAAGCAATATTTTATCTGCAGATTCTAAAAATAACCCCAAAAACATTTTGGTCGTACGTAAAATCTATGAACGCTACAAAGAATTCAACAGCTTCTCTTGCTGATACTACGGGTAATGTAACTGATGATGATAAACAGAAGGCCGAAATTCTAAACTTAGCTTTCAAAAACTCGTTTACGGTAGAGGACTGCAGCACCATTCCACCTTTCGATTATCGAACAAACGAAAGGATGGCTGACATAGTGTTTAGTGTATCTGGGATTGTAAAACTGTTAAGATCCTTAGACGCCAGGAAGGTATCTGGCCCAGACGGTATCCCCGTAAGATTTTATGTGACTATGCTACAAATATAGCTCCATTCTTATCCGTCATCTATCAGAGATCATCGGAACGGCGGAAAGTTCCACCGGCCAATTTCACTGACATCGATTTGTTGTAGTATAATGGAACATATTTTGTGTGCAGACATAATGACCTTTCTAGACTCTGAGAAGCCTATCTGCAGAAACCAGCACGGTTTTAGCAAACAGCGGTCATGCGAGACACAGCTGGCCCTCTTTGTGCATGATACACAACAGGCTCTAGATACCGGCTCCCAGGTTGATGCCATATTTTTCGCCTTTATAAAGGCGTTCGACTCAGTTCCGCACTGTCTCTTGCTACAAAAAGTGCGTGCTTACGGTCTATCCGATGACATATTCGGTTCGATAGAAAGTTTTCTAACAGAAAGGGAGCAGTATGTCGTCCTGAACGGGGTGACTTCAATAGAAACAAGGGTAACTTCAGGTGTGCCCCAGGGCAGAGGTGATTTTTATGATTTACATAAACGATCTGGTTGATGGTATTGATAGCGGCCTTAGACTTTTTGCCGATGATGCTGTGGTCTACAGGTAAGAAGTATCACACGAAAGTTGTGAACAAATCAATGAGGATTTGCAGAAAATAAATGCGTGGTGTAAAGACTCGCAGTTATCTCTCAATATTAGTAATTGTAATCTACTGCGTATAACAAGGCGAAAATCCCCATTAATGTACGAGTACACAATAAATGCCCAGTCTTTGGAAGCGGTAACGTCCGTCAAGTATGAAGGTGTCACTATTCGAAATTACGCAAGCTGCGACATCGTCGCGAAAAAACACAGTCACCCGTATATGTAATAAGTTTCCTTTAATTTATGTCTATGGTCACAATCTTTTCTGTTTAACAGATTACCGGTTTTGGTCTTTAATGACCATCATCAGATCTGCAGCAAAAATGGGAAAAATATAAATACACTCGCAAACTGTATACAGCTTAAGAACAATACATAGAGCATATTGAAAAGTAGTACTCACAAAATTTACATTTGTGCGCTTTAAATGTGAAGAGGCATACCTGTCTCATAAAAGCGAAGTCCTAATGCACTGCAGCCATAGTGGCATAGTCAACTGTTAAATGCGGAATCAGCACCAGCATCGTCAAATACATATAAATAACATCACATGCACGAGTCAGTTGTTAGTAAAACTACTGTTTAAAACAAGCTGCCGTACAGTAGCCACAAGATGTTTGTGCAGTAAGTTGACCAGATGTTGCTAATGTCAGCATACACTAGTTTTCAATAATTAATTGAAACAGCGAAAATAAAAGGGGGGATACAATAGTTAAAGTCTGTAATAAGCTTATAAAGTACAAAAAGTGTTACAGTAGTAAAAAGCAATAAAAAGAAGAACACGACAAAAGTAGTATTGTTAAAAAGACGAAGAGTTAAAAAACAGTGGTTGACATGTGCTCTAGTGCCAATATTCTAGGCAATAACATAAATATTAAACACCGTTGATATTGCACCGGATAATATAAACAACATAAACCAAATCACTAAAGGAGCCACAAATGAAAGGAAATATAGTTCTGCACATAATCAGCGCCCTCTGCTAGCGCTACCTCTAGAATTCCGCGCAGGCGGGAGGCAGTTGGAGGAACGTGACCGGCAGAGGGCCCCTCGTATCCATTTAAAGCGCGCAAATGTAAATTTTGTCAGTACTACTTTTCAATATGCTCTATGAATTGTTCTTAAGCTGTATACAGTTTGCGAGTGTATTTATATTTTTCCCATTTTTGCTGCACATCTGATGATGGTCATTAAAGACCGAAACCGGTAATTTGTTAAACAGAAAAGATTGTGGCCATAGACATAAATTAAAGGAAACATATTAGAAATTATCTCAAATGGAATGATCAGATTACACAAGTAACGGGTAAGGCGAACTCTAGATTGCGGTTTATTGATAGAATTCTGAAGTGATGCAGTCCTTCAACAAAGTAAATTGCTTATTATACTTTAGTTCGTCCACTCTTAGTGTATTGCTCCTCTCTAAGGGACCCTTACCAGTTGGGTCTGATTCAAGAGATTGGGAAGGTCCAGAGAAGAGCGGCAAGATTCGTGACTTGTACATTTAGCCATCGCGAAAGCGTTACAAATCTCATAGAAAGTTTGAAGTGGGACACACTTGCGGATAGACGACGCGATAAACGGAAGGGGCTGCTCACTAAATTTCAGAATCCGATCTTCGCCGTGGATGTAGAGCATATACTATTACCACCAACTTTCACATCGCGCAATGATCACCATTCAAAGATAAAGGAAATTAGAGCTCGTACTGAGGCTTTCAGACAGTCGTTCTTCCCTCGCGCGATCCGTGAGAGGAACAGAGGGGGGGGGGGGGGGAATATGACTTTGGCGCGAATTGTGCCCTCCGCCACACAAAGCTTGGTGGCTAGCGGGGTATAAATGTAGTATATTGATTTTTGTACATTTAATATAATTTTGTTGTTTTTTTGTCTTAGTATATTTTATAGAATTGATTTTTTAAATTATAGATGTAGATGTAGATATTTAGTGTTACCGAACACTTAACTGCGCTTATTACAAAGGCTGGATTGTACTGTTTGGCCTTGTTTTACGCATTTTGATGTTTAGTTGATATTCTGAACTTAAACATCGACTACTGTTACTTTTATACTTTTCGGAGTATTTTGAACTCAACATCCACTACCGTTATTCTCGAGGAAAGTATACAAAATCAAAGACTTTTGAGCAAAGAAGCCTTTTTTGTGAGTATTTTACAGATAAGAAAAGGCATAGAACGTAAAAATAATAGGTCAACATGAACAACTTAATGTTAAAAATTAATGCAGTTTCAGGAGAGAAACAACAAAATACAATGCGCATGTTCTAGTCTTTTGACCTAAAATAGAGAACCGTACCAAGTTAGTGTACTATTTTACACAAATAGAACAGGAGCCAGCGAGGATGACACGTAAGTATCGAAGCTAGTATGGGAAGGGATTTAAAAAAATGGAAAACACACTGTTTTTTGCACAAGGCATACTAAAGAGAGAGAGAGAAAGAGACGAAGAGGGAGGAGGAGGGAGAGAGAGATGGAAAACACGAAAAAATGGCAACCGGGGCTTCTAACCTCTGAAAGATGAAATTTAGCGCAGCTTGACTATTCTACTCTCGAATATATCAAACACTTTCCAGTTGCATCTGGCGCTGCTGTGGATAAGTTTTGTATATTGGATGTGACGGTACACTGGCAATGCACAGTTATTCAGTCTCGCCATTCCATGTAGTAGTAGTAGTTGTTGTTTATAATGATGATGATGATGATGGTGATGCACTGTTTCGGAATTACGACTGCTTGGTCTTACGCGCCAATGATAAAATGTTCTTGCGAGTGGCGTAGTTGAGAGTAATAAAACTATAAAAATTCAACAAGAATTAAAAATCCATGCACATCTTGACACATGTTAAAACGCGCGCACTCTCGCGCTCAAACACACACACACACACACACACACACACACACACACACACACATCCACACACACGCAAGCTCAGAAGTACTAAAATCAACTTTGGTGTCAAGTTATGAAACGAAGAGAAATTCACAAGGAAATTCTAAAAGTTTAGTGTAGAGTCTAGATGCTACACAGAGTTTTAAGTCTTAATGTACTCGTCTCGTTGGGACTTAACATCTTAGGTCATCAGTCCCCTAGAACTTAGAACTACTTAAACCGAACTAACCTAAGGACATCACACACATCCATGCCCGAGGCAGGATTCGAACCTGCGACCGTAGCGGTCGCGCGGTTCCAGATTGAAGCGACTAGAACCGCTCTGCCACACCGGCCGGCACTCGTCTCGTCTTCAGTTAAGTAGAGGGAAGGTATTGTATCGATTCCCTCATAAGGGAATCAATTACGTGTCTTTACTAGATTTTCAGACGTCTTTTTTCTTGTAAGACAAATGAACAAACATTCGAGTCCTTCATACTCGGCTTTCTCTCTTCTGCCGTTCAACATGTAAGATGTCTATTGTAGCAGATGTAAGTTGAACGAAATAGTTGTCATAATTTTCACATATTGTGAATTAATTTTATTTAGACACACGTTTCCAGTACCCCTAATTACTTATATGTATGGATTTTGTGTTTTAGCTGTTTGTTAGCGCTGTGAAACATAAGTTCGGTGATGTGATGACGATGTTCCGTACACGTGCTGTTACGTGATTAATTACCTCATTTACGTTAGAGCATGTAGTCTGATTTTCATTGACTTCGAAATCTGATTTGTGTTGCTGTGCACCGCGACATATTTCATCGCATTGTGCTGCAATTTTACACGGTCTCACATCACTCAATTTATTGCTATCCAACAGCGAATACTACGCCTGTCTCCTGAAAACAACATCGAAGGAAACAGTAATGCGCGCAGAATCAGCCACAGCGGGGAATGTTATACCACCAAATCTTATTTTAAAATTTTTCCAAGTCATTTACTTTTCAGCTGCAGCTGTTGCAATATGCCCCGTCAGTGAACATTTTAACACTCTACTGCTACAAAATAATTTAATCTGACTTACAGGATATGTTACAATACCTACTTAAAGTTGCTTCCGCCCACTCTTCAAAATATGAAACGCACCTCGTTAAAGCGTTGCGCATGGTGATTTACACACCACAGGCATCACAGACTGGGAGATCCTCCTGCCGCAGTAGTAAGCCACGCGTTAACTGGCAGTGTGTCTTATTTGGACGTTGGTTAAGGTGTCTCAGTGCTGAGGGAGTGACCGGCCTGACGTATGCTATGTCTGGAAGGTGGCTTTGAAGGATGTGTAGCAATCAGGTCTGGTATTAGGTCCAAGCTACAGAAGCGTAATTCCGTAGCGATCAGGTCTGGTTTTAGGTCCATGCGACACAAGAGTCGTGTCGTGTTTTGACGCGAGGGCACAAGCAAAATCTTCACCGGGCTCAACAGAAGCTCAAGGAAAGGTAGCTAATGACTGAGGAAGCCGAGGGGGGAAGGGTGAGAGGGGTAAATAATACGTCGCTCGTGTCGAAATATGTTCTCGAACCAGCACTGGTGGAGATAGGTGTCAGACACGCCTATCGATAAGTTCGCTACAACTCTTGTTATTATAGAAGATGCTTCCTGATTTTATTAATAAAAAATTTATCTTCACTTTCAGACGTTTTCTAATTACTTGTTTTTAGGCACTGTTGTGTGCGAAATGTCTTGAACGTACCAAAATCCTGTTCAGAACATATGCATTCATTTCCTTCTTGCACAATTTATACTGAAGAGCCAAAGAAACTTGTACACCTACCGAATATCGTTTAGGGCCCCTGCAAGCACGTAGAAGTGCCCCAGCATTACGTGGCATGGACTAATTTCTGAAGTAGTGCTGGGGTGAACTGACACCATGAATCCTGCAGGGCTGTCCATAAATCCTTAAGAGCACGAGGGGGTGGAGGTCTCTTCTGAACAGTGCGTTACAAGGCATCCCAGATAAACTCAACAACGCTCATATCTGGGGAGTTTGGTGGCCAGCGGAAGTGTTTAAATTCATAAAAGTGTTCCTGAAGCCACTCTATAGCAATTCTGGACGTGTGGGGTGTCACATTGTCCTTCTGGAATTCTCCAAGTCCGTCCGAAAGCACAAAGGAAATGAATGGATGCAGGTGATCAGACAGGATGCTTAAGTACGTGACACCTGTCGTAGTCATATCTAGACATATCAAGAGTCCCATATCACTCCAACTGCATACGCTCCACACCATTACGGAGCTCCACCAGCTTGAAGAGTCCCCTGCTCACGTGCCGAGTCCATGGATTCATTAGATTGTCTCCATACCGGTACACGTCCCTCCGCTCTATAGAATTTGAAACCAGACTCGTCCGACCAGTCAACAAGGCTCCGCTCATCAACAGTCCACTGTCGGTGTTGACGGGCCCAGGCGAGGCGTAAAGCAGAGTACGCTAAAGAACTTGCCCCCCTTCTAACAGCCGTGTACCGCAAGTTTCTAGAGGAACGGAAGGTTCCAAATGATTGGAAAAGAGCACAGGTAGTCCCAGTTTTCAAGAAGGGTCATCTAACAGATGCGCAAAACTATAGGCCTATATCTCTGACATCGATCTGTTGTAGAATTTTACAAAATGTTTTTTGCTCGCGTATCATGTCATTTCTGGAAACCCAGAATCTACTCTGTACGAATCAGCATGGATTCCGGAAACAGCGATCGTGTGAGACCCAACTCACTTTATTTGTTCATGAGACCCAGAAAATATTAGATACAAGCTCCCGGGTAGATGTCATTTTCCTTGACTTCCGCAAGGCGTTCGATACAGTTCCGCACTGTCACCTGATAAACAAAGTAAGAGCCTACGGAATATCAGACCAGCAGTGTGGCTGGATTGAAGAGTTTTTAGCAAACAGAACACAGCATGTTGTTATCAATGGAGAGACGTCTACAAACGTTAAAGTAACCTCTGGCGTGCCACAGGGGAGTGTTATGGGACCATTGCTTTTCACAATATATATAAATGACCTAGTAGATAGTGTCGGAAGTTCCATGCGGCTTTTCGTGGATGATGCTGTAGTATACAGAGAAGTTGCAGCATTAGAAAATTGTAGAGAAATGCAGGAAGATCTGCAGCGGATAGGCACTTGTTGCAGGGAGTGGCAACTGACCCTTAAAATAGACAAATGTAATGTGTTGCGAATACATAGAAAGAAGGATCCTTTATTGTATGATTATATGATAGCGGAACAAACACTGGTAGCAGTTACTTGTGTAAAATATCTGGGAGTATGCGTACGGAACGATTTGAAGTGGACTGATCATATAAAATTAATTGTAGGTAAGGCGGGTGCCAGGTTGAGATTCATTGGGAGAGTGCTTAGAAAATGTAGTCCATCAACAAAGGAGGTGGCTTACAAAACACTCGTTCGACCTATACTTGAGTATTGCTCATCAGTGTGGGATACGTACCAGGTCAGGTTGACAGAGGAGATAGAGAAGATCCAAAGAAGAGCGGGACACTGCAAGAGAGGCGCTCTGCATCGCGGTGTAGCTTGCTGTCCAGGTTTCGAGAGGGTGCGTTTCTGGATGAGGTGCCGAATATATTGCTTCCCCCTACTTATACCTCCCGAGGAGATCACGAATGTAAAATTAGAGAGATTCGAGCGCGCACGGAGGCTTTCCGGCAGTCGTTCTTCCCGCGAACCATACGCGACTGGAAGAGGAAAGGGAGGTGATGACAGTGGCACGTAATGTGCCCTCCGCCACACACTGTTGGGTGGCTTGCGGAGTATAAATGTAGATGTATACAGGGCGTTACAAAAAGGTACGGCCAAACTTTGAGGAAACATTCCTCACACACAAATAAAGAAAAGATGTTATGTGGACATGTGTCGGAAACGCTTAATTTCCAGGTTAGAGCTCATTTTAGTTTCGTCAGTATGAACTGTACTTCCTCGATTCACCGCCAGTTGGCCCAATTGAAGGTAGGTAATGTTGACTTCGGTGCTTGTGTTGACATGCGACTCATTGCTCTACAGTACTAGCATCAAGCACATCAGTACGTAGCATCAACAGGTTAGTGTTCATCACGAACGTGATTTTGCATTCAGTGCGATGTTTGCAAATGCGGAGTTGGCAGATGCCCATTTGATGTATGGATTAGCACGGGGCAATATCCGTGACGCGGTACGTTTGTATCGAGACAGATTTCCAGAACGAAGGTGTCCCGACAGGAAGACGTTCGAAGCAATTGATGGGCGTCTTAAGGAGCACGGAACATTCCAGCCTATGACTCGCGACTGGGGAAGACCTAGAACGACGAGGACACCTGCAATGGACGAGGCAATTCTTCGTGCAGTTGACGATAACCCTAATGTCAGCGTCAGAGAAGTTGCTGATGTACAAGGTAACGTTGACCACTGTATGGAGACTGCTACGGGAGAACCATATGTCTCCGTACCATGTACAGCGTGTGCAGGCACTATCAGCAGCTGATTGGCCTCCACGGGTACACTTCTGCGAATGGTTCATCCAACGATGTGTCACTCCTCATTTCAGTGCAAATGATCTCTTTACGGATGAGGCTTCATTCCAACGTGATCAAATTGTAAATTTTCACAATCAACATGTGTGGGCTGACGAGAATCCGCACGCAATTGTGCAATCACGTCATCAACACAGATTTTCTGTGAACGTTTGGGCAGGCATTGTTGGTGATGTCTTGATTGGGCCCCATGTTCTTCCACCTACGCTCAATGGAGCACGTTATCATGATTTCATACGGGATACTCTACCTGTGCTGCTAGAACATGTACCTTTACAAGTACGACAGAACATGTGGTTCATGCACGATGGAGCTCCTGCACATTTCAGTCGAAGTGTTCGTACGCTTCTCAACAACAGATTCTGTGACCGATGGATTGGTAGAGACGGACCAATTCCATGGCCTCCACGCTCTCCTGACCTCAACCCTCTTGACTTTAATTTATGCGGGCATTTGAAAGCTCTTGTCTACGCAACCCCGGTACCAAGTATAGAGACTCTTCGTGCTCGTATTGTGGACGGCTGTGATACAATACGCCATTCTCCAGGGCTGCATCAGCGCATCAGGGATTCCATGCGATGGAGGGTGGATGCATGTATCCTCGCTAACGGAGGACATTTTGAACATTTCCTGTAACAAAGTGTTTGAAGTCACGCTGGTACGTTCTGTTGCTGTGTGTTTCCATTCCATGATTAATGTGATTTGACGAGAAGTAATAAAATGAGCTCTAACATGGAAAGTAGGCGTTTCCGGACATATGTCCACGTAACATATTTTCTTTCTTTGTGTGTGAGGAATGTTTCCTGAAAGTTTGGCCGTACCTTTTAGTAACACCCTGTATGTAGATGTCGCGCAGACATCAAGGGTACACGAAGGGGCCTTCGACTCCGAAAGCCCATGTCAGTGGTTGCACTTCAGCCACGTTGAACGATTCTCTTCATTCGCCGTTGGTCCCGTTCTTGCAGGATCTGTTTGCGGCCGCAGCGATGTTGGAGATTTGATGTTTTACCGGATTCCTGATATTCACGGTATACTCGTGAAATGGCCGTACGGGAAAATCCGCACTTCATCGCTATCTCGGAGATGCTGTGTGTGTCCCATCGCTCGTACGCCAACTGTAACACCACGTTCGAACTCACTGTTGATAACCTGCCATTGTAGCAGGAGTAAACGATGTAGCAACTGCGCCAGACACTTGCTGTCCCATATAGGCGTTTCCGACTGCGGCTCTGTATTCTGTCTCTTTACGTATCTCTGTATTTCAGTGCGCATGACTATACCGGTTTCCTTGGCGCTTCGACGTAGTTCTTACTCACAGTATAGTACTCTAAGCGTTAGGCATATGTAAGCTAATTTTCTGTGCAAAGAAGTTTATAAAATAGTATTGCTACGTTTTTACTGAGAATTTTCGATAAATTAGGCTCGTACAACTTGAAGAGAACTGTGGGTAGGGCTACGACATTCTAGGATTAGACATGGTGAGTCTCATTAGTGTAAGCTGAACTATGAAGGAAGCTAACAGTATGAGAATTTTTTGATATATCTGTGACCTTGGGTACGTTAGAGTTCTTTGTACAGCGTAGTATTACCTTCCTGTGATGATGGTAAAACGGTCTGACAAGGAATTATGGAGTGACATGCAACCACACTCACTTATGCATCTCATATACGGTCTTTCAATTTTAAATGTAACCATACTAAGATATCGTTCTGCATATACGTAAGAACATGTTTCAAGACATTATAGGTGAGACGTGTAGGACTTGTTTGACAATTTTTCAGATGTGCTCAAAAAACTGCGACTGCGTGAACAGAAGAGCCAAGAAAGAGCCGTCATGTGCCTTTAAAGTTCCTCCAATCATTTTAAAAAAGCTGGAAAGTGGTTTTGATACAGATCTCCAGTAGGGTGATGCAGGAAAATAAACAGATGTGCAGGATATTTCAGCGGTAAGCTGTGCCATTCGCTGCCTGACCTACAGAGATCCCCAAAGTAAGCATTTACATTTATGAAAATAGTACTAACAGCCTGAACTGTATCATGATTCTAGAACTACAAATCTACATCTACATCCATACTCCGCAAGCCACCTGACGGTGTGTGGCGGAGGGTAACTTAAGTACTCCTATCGGTCCTCCCTTCTATTCCAGTCTCGTATTGTTCGTGGAAAGAAAGATTGTCGGTATGACTCTCGGCGGCTCTAATCTCTCTGATTTTATCCTCATGGTCTCTTCGCAAGATACACGTAGGAGGGAGCAATATACTGCTTGACTCGTCGGTGAAGGTATGTTCTCGAAACCTCAACAAAAGCCCGTACCGAGATACTGAGCGTCTCTCTTGCAGAGTCTTCCACTGGAGTTTATCTATCATCTCCGTAATGCTTTCGATTACTAAATGATCTTGTAACGAAGCGCGCTGCTCTCCGTTGGATCTTCTCTATCTCTTCTATCAACCCTATCTGGTACGGATCCCATACCGGTGAGCAGTATTCAAGCAGTGGGCGAACAAGTGTACTGTAACCTACTTCCTTTGTTTTCGGACTGCATTTCCTTAGGATTCTTCCAATGAATCTCAGTTTGGCATCTGCTTTACCGACGATTAATTTTATATGATCATTCCATTTTAAATCACTCCTAATGCGTACTCCCAGGTAATTTATGGAATTAACTGCTTTCAGTTGCTGACCTGCTACATTGTAGCTAAATGATAAAGGATCTTTCTTTCTATGTATTCGCAACACATATACACTTGTCTACATTGAGATTCAGTTGCATTCCCTGCACCATGCGTAAATTCGTTGCAGATCCTTCTGCATTTCAGTACAATTTTCCATTGTTACAACCTTTCGATATACTATAGCATCATCCGCAAAAAGCCTCAGTGAACTTCCGATGTTATCCACAAAGTCATTTATATGTATTGTGAATAGCAACGGTCCTACGACACTCACCTGCGGCACACCTGAAATCACTCTTACTTCGGAAGACTTCTCTTCACTGAGAATGACAAGCTGCGTTCTGTTATATAGGAACCCTTCAATCCAATCACACAATTGGTCTGATAGTCCATATGCTCTTACTTTGTTCATTAAACGACTGTGGGTAACTGTATCAAATGCCTTGCAGAAGTCAAGAAACACGGCATCTACCTGGGAAACCGTGTCTATGGCCCTCTGAGTCTCGTGGACGAATAGCGCTAGCTGGGTTTCACACGATCGTCTTTTTCGGAACGCATGCTGATTCCTACAGAGTAGATTTCTAGTCTCTAGAAAAGTCATTATACTCGAACATAATACGTGTTCCAAAATTCTACACTTTCGTGCGGTTGTCATAGACAGTGCCCTTGAGCAATAGTTACTTCGCTCCAAACGGAGCCTGTGTTTTTGAGTGGCACGGCTGTTGAAATCGATCCGTGATCAGGTGAACGTGTATCGCAAGGGTCGCTCTTTGTACGATCCGATGTCAGTCAGACGGCCAGTACCAGACTTGAAATTACAGAAGTGTGCCATGCTTTACTAATTCTACCGTTAGGACGACAGAAAAGCTTTCCGTTTTTTTTTTTTCCCCAGCGTGACTGTTGTCTGTTTCGGCTGATAATTGTATGCTGCGTGGCAGCAGAAAACGTTATACGCATGATAACAGTGACCTTATTACGCACACATGTTCACTCAGCTGACTGAGGAATAAGACCTAGCGGAAGCTAGAGTAAGACCAAATTAGGAGGGCTAGGTTCTTCCCAGAAACATATCGACAACGTTTGGTAGAGACAGTAAAGATGGAAACGAATGTTACAATATGAATTCAATTGTAAAAAAAATGCATTTCGGCGGCTTCTGTGAGAATGTCTATGGTTATATATTCAAGCATCTTTTCATACGGACTCATAAGGCCATTCCTGAGTCAGAAAGATCATTGATAGCAGAATCGCGATTTGCTGCGAACCGTACCCGTTATCAATGCTTCCGCTGCCAGTTAGGATAGCCCTGGGACCGCGGGCAGCAGAATTTATGAACAAGTTTTGACGAAAGTATTACAGCAGTACTTTGATTTCAGGTACTGGTAGTAACATAATATCGGGAGCTACTTGCGAATTGTTCTTTAACAGACCAACATACCTAATTTAAAGGCACAAGTAACTTATATGTCATATAAACATTCGGAATCCCAGGTGAAGTATAAAATGAATTTTCGCTCTTTTTCATTGTAGTTCAAGAAAGCAAATAACTATATTGTGCGTGATACTCGATATTTAAAAAGTTCTGTTATAATCACGAGCTTAGATTCATACATCACTTTCTGAACGAAACCTTGAAAACATTGTGGTAGGAAAATGATTCCAAGGTAAGATACATAAAGGGATAGGAGTTAAAGGGTGAAATGGTACAGTAATGAAACGGTGCAGTAGTTTCCACTTCATAAGCAACAGGTTTCGCTGCTCGCTCGCACCGGGAAATACAAACAAAGGCGGCTCCGCCGCCAATTTTATTACGTGACGCGGCCGGCCGCGGGTGCAACAGAACCCATGTGGACGGGTGGAAAGAAATGTGTCAGGCTTCATAATACGTATTTATATGTGTCGTGTATTATGCATTTCTTGTACGTGAATGTGAATCTGCACATGAACTTTCCTAATCCTCCTCACACTTTTCCGTAAAGCGTGGCCAAATCTTAGTTGGGAAGCAGTTCTGTAGTATAGCAGCGCCAACCTTGCTCCTGGTAGGGGCTCAGAGAGACAGAACAGGCAGGTAAAAGTCAAAGACTTTCCAGTGTCACAAGATTTGGGGTGGAGAGGTTGGTCACGGCCAAGTGGTTCGACCACCCCCTCCTCCGGGGCCCAGGAAGACCTCCGGGTGCGCGCCATATTCTAAGAGTGTTACAGAAGATGGGTAAGTGAGCAGACGTGCCCTCAGTGCGTCTGTCTCAATGTTCACGCATGGAAGAGAGGTATTTGAATATTTGTGCTAATTCTTTTATTTCCAGCTGTGGATTGTGTAAGGAAATGAATGTTCTCGTTTAATTCCGGAAATCTGACCCCCTGTGTTAATGTATCTGGTCCCCAGTTTGCCCGTTATCCTCCTCACATAGCGGATGTCCCATGTAAAATATTGGGAGACTTTGGTGGTATACATTTGGCCAACGCAATTCCGTCTTGCCCGTAGAAATGTGCGTGCAGATTAGTATGTAATGTACCAGAGCTGTAAGTTGTAAAATTGTAATATCTGTAAACTGGAACAATTGCTGCAATCGCTGTAAAATCGAGTGATAATGTTTAAAATAAATAGGTCATCAATTGCCATCAATCTTTAACATACCTTAAAAAAAATCACATAGGCGTCCAGTTAAAGGAATTCATTTAAAAATAGAAGATATGGAATGCAGGGACCCACACATCAGCCCCTTGCCTAGCATCGTACAGAAAGGGCACGCTCTCTCGGTAGCGCTCTTAAGCTCCCCTCTCCAGTTATCCGTTGCGCAATTTTCATTCAGGGCTTGACGACATCAACTTCCATCTGGCGTCCCTAGGCAAGGAGGTTTGACGGTAATCTTTCAAGGGCAACAGGCAGAAACATGATGTTGGAAAACTGACCAATTAAATCCGTGAGATAGATCTTAACATAGAACATTAAAAAAGAAAATGAAATGATCGTATGGCATTTATTGGCCGGGATATCCCCTTCGGGGTTCGGCCGCCGTATTGCAAGTCCTTTTAAGTGAGGCCACTCCGGCGACTTGCGTGTCAATGATGATGAAAATAATAATAAAGGAGACACAGCACCCAGTTCCCTGCCGGGAATCGAAGTCGGCCTCCCTTGCGTGGTAGGCGATAACGCTACCGCTGCGTTATGAAGGAAGATATATTCGTTGATGGAAATATAAATTGCTAAAAAAATGACTACGAAGCTTCATGCCAAAGACAAGACGATGAAACATCATAGCCTGAAAAGATGATATTTGGCGATGAAGTCTGTCATTTTGTGCCTTGGAACAGAACAGAGGGAAAAGGGAAAATATGACAACCAAATAGGAGGGCTATTCAGAAAGTAAGGTCAGATCACGCTCTAAATGGAAACCACAGTCAAAGTCCAATAAAGCTTTGCACAGATGTGTTGGGCAGTGTGTTTAGCATGTCCATCTTTCTTTTCCCATCTGAGTGCTCAGTCAGCATGTAAAGATGCCTATAAAATTATGTTCCCCTTCAATTAGAAGGGTGTGGTGAGAGAATTCGCCTGACATCATGCAGCCCACATAACATAACTCTCACGCTTTTCTTTCTTCAGGACAATTTTTGGCCGCAGTCTGCAGGGGCAACCAAGATGCTCCTTCAGCGTTTTCAATGGAAACTGTTTCTCCCTGAGTTTCATCTCTGCTCATCTGAACCGCTTTTGCCGCAGACAGCGAGCTGTAGACCAGCATAGAGAATTGACGGGAGTATTGGAAACGACTACATAGAAAAGTAGCTGGAAGGTGTAGATGACTTTTGGAAATAAGACATTTCTTATTTTCAGCGTGGATCGGACCTTACTCCCCCAATAGTCCTCATATAATCTCCCACAATACTACACTACTGGCCATTAAAATTGCTACACCAAGAAGAAATGCAGATGATAAACGGGTATTCATTGGACAAATATATTTTACTAGAACTGACTTAAGATTACATTTTCACACAATTTGAGTGCATAAATTCTGAGAAATCAGTACCCAGAACAACCACCTCTGGCCGTAATAACGGTCTTGATACGCCTGGGCATTGAGTCAAACAGAGCTTGGATGGCGTGTACAGGTACAGCTGCCCTTGGAGCTTCAACACGATACCACAGTTCATCAAGACTAGTGACTGGCGTATCGTGACGAGCCAGTTGCTCGGCCACCATTGACCAGACGTTTTCAGTTGGTGAGAGATCTGGAGAATGTGCTCGCCAGGACAGCAGTCGAACATTTTCTGTATCCAGAAAGGCCCGTACAGGACCTGCAACATGCGGTCGTGCATTATCCTACTGAAATGTAGGGTTTCGAAGGGATCGAATGAAGGGTAGAGCCACGGGTCGTAACACATCTGAAATGTAACGTCCACTGTTCAATGTACCGTCAATGCGAACATGAGGTGACCGAGACGTGTAACCAATGGCACCCCATACTATCACGCTGGTTGATACGCCAGTATGGCGATGACGAATACACGCTTCCAATGTGAGTTCACCGCGATGTCGCCAAACACAGATGCGACCATCATAATGCTGTAAACAGAACGTGGATTCATCCAGAAAAATGACGTTTTGCTATTCGTGCACCCAGGTTCGTCGTTGAGTACGCCATCGCAGGCGCTTCTGTCTGTGATGCAGAGTCAAGGTTAACCGCAGCCATGGTCTCCGAGCTGATAGTCCAAGCTGCTGCAAACGTCGTCGAACTGTTCGTGCAGATGGTTATTGTCTTGGAAACGTCCCCATCTGTTGACTCACGGATCGAGACGTGGCTGCACGATCCGTTACAGCCATGCGGATATGATGTCTGTCATCTCGACTGCTAGTGATACGAGGCCGTTGGGATCCAGCACGGCGTTCCGTATTCCCCTCCTGAACCCACCGATTCCATATTCTGCTAACAGTCATTGGATCTCGACCAACGCGAGCAGCAATGTCGCGATACGATAAACCGCAATCGCGATAGGCTACAATCCGACCTTTATCAACGTGGGAAACATGATGGTACGCATTTCTCCTCCTTACACGAGGCATCACAATAACGTTTCACCAGGCACCGCCGGTCAACTGCTGTTTGTGTATGAGAAATCGGTTGGATACATTCCTCATGTCAGCACGTTGTAGGTGTCGCCACGGGCGCCAACCTTGTGTGAATGCTCTGAAAAGCTAATCATTTGCATATCACAGCATGTTCTTCCTGTCGGTTAAATTTCGCGTCTGTAGCATGTCATTTTCGTGGTGTAGCAATTTTAATGGCCAGTAGTGTATATTGCAGTCGTCTGTGTCTGAGAAAATGTTACAGTCAGTAGTAACAAAGACGCCATGTGCATAGACAATCTTGAAATAGTTCTAAAGCACACCATCGTCCTACAAGAGAGACATCTCCCAACGTTGCCTGTAGGCGAAAACCTGTTGCTGATCGAAAGCGTTGTTATGAATAAAGCTGAGGTATGTGCCCTTGCTAGAGCTCGAAAACTGGTATACCGACATTGAGAAGGAAAGTAGCAGATTGTATACAACATTTGTGAATGTAAACTTTGCCGACACATATTATGCTGAAACGTGCTCGGATTTCCATGTCAGATAACGAGTACAACACTTGGATGCAGTTTTAATCGATAAAATTATCGGCTTAGGTCTTAGAACTTAACGTATCACCAAGCTGACTTGTTTCTAATATTTCCTGGTCGATATAATTTAGCATTTATGAATTGTATCATTAACTGGAACGTACTTAAGAACGCTGTCAGCAGTGCGCTCGCTCATTCCGAGATAAAAGTCAGAGACGAATGTCTTTGTCCTTCCTTGAACAGAAGCGACCAGATACAATACACTGGCTAACTCAACCCACCAGGGGCTGTTTAAACTATCGTCCGTCTATCTGCGTCCACTCGGATAACGAACTGACTCAGCAGAGGATATACTTGACCCCAGTAAACAGTCTTCAGCCATAGCGTCCCAAATGATAACATAGGGCCATTGTGCAGCCCAGGTCACTGTCCCCGCTTTCCCACGGCGTAACTAGGAGCACGTAGGCGCTCTTTGAAAATCGTAAAGAAACCTAATAGATGGCCGTGCTTGAAGGTTGCGAGATGATGCTTTGCAGGATCGCTATAGTGTTTATGTGAGAATCAAAATCATGTGGTAGATATGCATTTACATCGCAATATCTGACCAGTTTCATAGTGCCTAAAATGTCAGTCAACAGGACATTTTGCGGAGCATCGCCTAAAAGTAGGTATTTAGTAAACGAGAGAGACTAGGTAGTGTTTAATTAAAGCTAATAAACTACTCATGTTTCGGTGGATATTTGTGTGTAACGGTACTGTGTGACTTTTTCCCTGCTGACTTTAAAAATGTGTTCCTCTTTTGCCGGTCGAAGTGGCCGTGCGGTTAAAGGCGCTGCAGCCTGGAACCGCAAGACCGCTACGGTCGCAGGTTCGAATCCTGCCTCGGGCATGGATGTTTGTGATGTCCTTAGGTTAGTTAGGTTTAACTAGTTCTAAGTTCTAGGGGACTAATGACCTCAGCAGTTGAGTCCCATAGTGCTCAGAGCCATTTGAACCATTTGTTCCTGTTTTGTTGTTGTGGAGATTATCGGTGATGTTGCTAGGAGTCAGTAGATACAGCAGTACACTGGCTGTCAGCGCAGCACACGCTCGAATCACAGGGTTGGATTTAGAGGTCTTTCAAAGAGTATTCAGATAGCTACCGGGTTTTTGGTATTGATTTTGAAGTCGTCAGAAGTTTAGCTCAGTGCCGCGGGACAAAGCGAGGCCGACGACCCTTTGTAGTCTTTTCTTTCTTTCTTTCTTTTGATTGTGCCGTTTTTCCCGCGGAGACGCAGGGTCGGCGTGGTTAATCGGATGTGGCAATGTTAGTTGAAGAGGTGGCCGGATGCCCTTCCTGCCGCCACCCCGTACCCCCACGGGAAGGAATTAGTGTACCCCAACTGTCTGCGACTAGGTTAATCCATGGAATAGTGCGAAAGTGTTCAGATGTCTGCGAGCCGTGTAACTGAGGCGGGACATTGGAACCAGCCCGGTATTCACCTAGGGGATGTGGAAAACCGCCTAAAAACCACATCCAAGCTGGCCGGCACACCGGCCCTCGTCGTTAATCTGCCGGGCGGACTCTATCTGGGACGACCCTTATGTAGTCTGATCAGTAGATAACTCAGGGTGGCAGAAGTAGAGACACTGTAAAGTGCAAGTTGGCTAGGGCGAGAAAAGCGTTTCTGAATAAAAAAAGTACACTGAAGCGCCAAAAAAAATCTGGTATAGGCATATGTTCTGAAATACAGAGATATGTAAACAGGCATATGTTTTCAAATACAGAGATATGTAAACAGGCAGAATACGGTGTTGCAGTACGAAACGCCTATCTACGACAATAAGTGTCTGGCGCAGTTTTTAGACCGGTTACTACTGCTACAGTGGCAGCTTATCAAGATGTGAGTGAGTTTGCACGTGGTGTTATAGTTGGCGCACGAGCGATGGGACAGATCGTCTCCGAGGTAGCGATGAAGTAGGGATTTTCTCGTACGACGATTTCACAAGTGTACCTTTAGTATCTCCGACATCGCTGCGGCTGGAGAAAGATCGTGCAAAAACGGACCAACGACGACTGAAGAGAATCGTTCAACGTGACAGAAGTGCAACCGTCCTGCAAATTTCTGCAGATTGCAATGCTGGGCCATGAAGTGTCAACGAAACATGATAGATATGTGCTCTCAGAATAGATCGCCCACTCGTGTACCCCTGATGACTGCATGACAGAAAGCTTTACGCCTCACCTGGGCCCGTCAACACCGACATTTGACTGTTGATGAGCGGAACTGTGTTGCCTGGTCGAATGAGTCTCGTTTCAAATTGTATCGAGTGGATGGCCGTATAGGGGTATGGAGGGAGACAACCTCATGAATCCATGGACCCTGCATGTCAGCACGGGAGTGTTCAAGCTGGCGGATGCTCTGTACTGGTGTGGAACGTGTGCAGTTGGAGTGATAGTGGGACCCCTGAAAAGTCTAGATACGACTCTCACAGGTGACACGTACGTAAGCACCCTGTCTGATCACCTGCAACCATTGAGGTCCATTGTGCATTCCGACGGACTTGGACTATTCCAGCAGGACAATGCGAGACCTGCACGTCCAGAATTGTTACAGAGTGGCTTCAGGAACACTCTCCTGAGTTTTAACGCTTCTGCTGGCCATCATACTCCCCAGAAAAGTACATTATTGAGCATATCTGGGCTGCCTTGTTCTACCCCTTCGTGCTCTTACGGACTTATGGACAGCCCTGCAGGATTAATGGTGTCAGTTCTCTCCATTTCTACTTCAGACGTTAGTCGAGTCCATGCCACGTCGGGTTGCGGCACATCTGCGTGCTCGTGGGATCCTATACCATATTAGGCAGGTACCCAGTTTATTTGGCTCTTCAGTGTATTTTAGCATGTAATATGAATCTAAATATTAAAAAGTCTTTTCTAATATTATTTGTCTGGAGTGCAGCCTTGCACGGAAGTTGAACGCGTACAAAAAGAATTTCAGGCAAGAAATGAAAGAACCTTTAGAATTTGGTTATACAGAATGCTGAAGATTATATGAGTAGTTCGCATTACTAATGAAAAGGTACTGAATACAACTGGAAAGAAAATAAATTTGTGATATAGTACAACTTGACTAAAAGAAGGGATCGGTTGATAGGAAACACTCTGAGGCGTTAAGGGACTGTCAGTTTGGGAATGGAGAAGTGTGTATCAAGAGACGAGGGGGGATGAAGAGTATAGAAGGAGTCCAGGGATTAGCTACAGTAAGGAAGTTGAAATTGTTGTAGATTGCAGTAGTTACAAAGAATTGAAAAGCCTGCCTCAGGAAAGACCAGCGTGGAGAGCTGCATTAGATCAGTTTTAGGACTGAAGACCACAACAACATGAATAACAACAACAACATGTTATTTTTTTAAGATTTTGTGTGGTCAAGTATGTGGAACAGCTATTCTAATTTTCAGTATAAAATATTCACTTATCTAGATCGCAAATGTATACATTGATGTGACCAGCTTCGATGGTGCTAGCAATCGTCTTCAGATCGTAACACTTTACTTACCGTGTGTAACTCGTCACAAGTTTTACAATCAAGTACTGAGTCATTAACGATCTGAACTGTATAAATTTGCGATCTAGACAAATAAAAAACATTATGTAGAACGTCACGTTATCTTCACAAACTCAACAGATGTGGCTGCATCCGCGGCATGACCTCCTGTATTATTGAGGCACGCAAGCCACCCTGCTGCAGCAAAATCCATGGTCCGCGCGCGTCACTATCGGTAATTCTTATCGGTTTCACAAACATAATTTTTCAGTTGCACTGACTAATAATTTCCCTGATCCTCCATAAAACATTTTAGTTTTTTAGTTCTCGTGGTAGGTTAACAATCAATTAAGCAGTGAGAGTTTTTAAAGTGCTGCTACACATACTACCTCTTGATTTATTCCTTTGCCCATTGTATAGCATTATCTTTTACTACCTAAATGCGTCTAGAATAACGTTGCTAAACACGGAACAACATTCAGCGATACCAATACTTATCTGGATTTTTGCTTGATCATTATTCGACTCACATTTCAGTATTTGACAAAAAATATTTGTTACTGGTGAAGGACTTTTATTTACACCATAAACTGTTAAATTTATAAAGGTGTTCGTATAGAGAAAAGTGCTGATTTGCGAGAGAAATTGAAGGAAGCCGCGGGCAAGAGTGCAAAAAAGACTCCGTGGCCGATTCCTTCGTAATCTGAGCTTGGCACCATATCTAAAGAATTAAACATAGGAAGAACATCGAATTTGTTCTTCCTTACGCGAGTCTATGAGGTGAGCGAGACAGGTTCGAATCCGTGTACCAGATTAACAACCGCCGGTGAAGCTTTCAGACATTTTCCTTTCCCACACCAAATGCATTAATTTCGCGTTAACTATCCGTACCTGTCGCAAGAAGACAATTCAAAAAGAACTGAAAAGCAACAGCACAGAGAATAGTTACAATGATTCGAAGTCAGATGGCATTCTTAGGATTCTTACCGTTAGAAAGAAGTGCAACATCAGCAAGATGAGGCTGGGAACACCGGATACAATGTGCGTGTGTGTGTGTGTGTGCGTGAGAGAGAGAGAGAGAGAGAGAGAGAGAGAGAGAGAGAGAGGGGGAGGGAGAGAGAGAGAGAAGGAAATAAGAAATTAAAGTTACAGTTTATCGACTCGTCAATTTCTACGTCATGAGAACGAGATGCAATGATAAAAATGTACTGGTGTATGATAAATATATACAGTTTCCCATTATTGTGTTAAATAAAGTTAGAGGCGGAAGTGAGAACATTATCAAAACCACCCGTCTCCCTTCCCTGAAGTTCAATAAATTCTACGTATAAACATCGAAAGAGAGCAGACGCCGCTCGTGGTTTCTATACTGGGGAGGGCTGCGGTATTTATCGATCGGAGCCAACATAGACCTCGGGTTACGCTACAGATTAGTCTGACATAAACAACTAAGAATTCAGGGGGAGGGGGGGGGGCATATCACTCTCTACCCGTAATTTTACGTACTGTATCTTCTATAATCAGGTATTAAATATCATTAGAAGCTAACTTCGAGTTAAAATCTTTGGTTAGTGTTTTTAAACGTCATCATTACATTTTCTGACACTTTGCAGCAAATCATATGAAAAGACGCGTTTCGGAGAGATCTTTAATGCGATGAATGTTAACTTTGCGGCTGCTTAATATTTTAGGTGTTTTCAGTTCTAAACTTAAGGCGTTTATTGTGGTTTACCTCCAAAGCTCGAAGTTTACGAGTTCGCATGACGATACTGTGATGTTTTGGTTGCGTCACAGGTCTTGTGCAAGTAAAACTCACTAAAATCTTACAAAATACACTCCGAAAAAGAAACTTGCTAATATTACACGATATCAACAAAAGCAGTCAGCATCAGCAAGCAAGGAAAGTAAAGTAATGGGACAAATTTCGTGCGCTTTGTCCTCTAATCACTTATGAAACTCTCGCTAGATGGCAGTACTGCTATGTTACTGTAGTCTAGTGCACTCCGGCGGGATATTTGCAAACTTATTCTAAATGTGGATGAAATAGCCAATGGCAGAAACAAAACAACTACGTAAAACATTATCAAAACAATAATACTAAACGTTGATTAATGACGCATCGAAGCGTAGTAGAGATGTGCAGAGACAGAGATTGGATAGCGAAGTTTCGGCCACTCTACATTCCTTTATTACATAGACAGTGGAACGTGAAAAACGTGTGGTGGTTGGTATGACATCCTTAGGCTGCAAGCTCTGAGCCTTCGGGTCACCCAAAAAAAGCAGTACTATGTAGAAGCCACGCCCCCAAACCGCTACTACACTCCTGGAAATGGAAAAAAGAACACATTGACACCGGTGTGTCAGACCCACCATACTTCCTCCGGACACTGCGAGAGGGCTGTACAAGCAATGATCACACGCACGGCACAGCGGACACACCAGGAACCGCGGTGTTGGCCGTCGAATGGCGCTAGCTGCGCAGCATTTGTGCACCGCCGCCGTCAGTGTCAGCCAGTTTGCCGTGGCATACGGAGCTCCATCGCAGTCTTTAACACTGGTAGCATGCCGCGACACCGTGGACGTGAACCGTATGTGCAGTTGACGGACTTTGAGCGAGGGCGTATAGTGGGCATGCGGGAGGCCGGGTGGACGTACCGCCGAATTGCTCAACACGTGGGGCGTGAGGTCTCCACAGTACATCGATGTTGTCGCCAGTGGTCGGCGGAAGGTGCACGTGCCCGTCGACCTGGGACCGGACCGCAGCGACGCACGGATGCACGCCAAGACCGTAGGATCCTACGCAGTGCCGTAGGGGACCGCACCGCCACTTCCCAGCAAATTAGGGACACTGTTGCTCCTGGGGTATCGGCGAGGACCATTCGCAACCGTCTCCATGAAGCTGGGCTACGGTCCCGCACACCGTTAGGCCGTCTTCCGCTCACGCCCCAACATCGTGCAGCCCGCCTCCAGTGGTGTCGCGACAGGCGTGAATGGAGGGACGAATGGAGACGTGTCGTCTTCAGCGATGAGAGTCGCTTCTGCCTTGGTGCCAATGATGGTCGTATGCGTGTTTGGCGCCGTGCAGGTGAGCGCCACAATCAGGACTGCATACGACCGAGGCACACAGGGCCAACACCCGGCATCATGGTGTGGGGAGCGATCTCCTACACTGGCCGTACACCACTGGTGATCGTCGAGGGGACACTGAATAGTGCACGGTACATGCAAACCGTCATCGAACCCATCGTTCTACCATTCCTAGACCGGCAAGGGAACTTGCTGTTCCAACAGGACAATGCACGTCCGCATGTATCCCGTGCCACCCAACGTGCTCTAGAAGGTGTAAGTCAACTACCCTGGCCAGCAAGATCTCCGGATCTGTCCCCCATTGAGCATGTTTGGGACTGGATGAAGCGTCGTCTCACGCGGTCTGCACGTCCAGCACGAACGCTGGTCCAACTGAGGCGCCAGGTGGAAATGGCATGGCAAGCCGTTCCACAGGACTACATCCAGCATCTCTACGATCGTCTCCATGGGAGAATAGCAGCCTGCATTGCTGCGAAAGGTGGATATACACTGTACTAGTGCCGACATTGTGCATGCTGTGTTGCCTGTGTCTATGTGCCTGTGGTTCTGTCAGTGTGATCATGTGATGTATCTGACCCCAGGAATGTGTCAATAAAGTTTCCCCTTCCTGGGACAATGAATTCACGGTGTTCTTATTTCAATTTCCAGGAGTGTACATGCAGCTTACGGGCGTTCCAAGGTGCAGCCTAAACACTACTAACCGTTCGGAAAACATCTATTGATACCAACAGTTCCAAAAAAGTTGACCGTCGTTATTTTAATCGGAATGGGAATCATGCGAAATTCGTCCTGATAATTTAAATTATGTGATACGTTCTTGCGAAATTTACTTTAACATATATTTTTGGCGGGTCCGCCTCAGAGCCTTTAATTACGAGCCGCGCCTGAAAGAGAGGTAAAATTGATACAGCCGCTACAATAATAAGCAGAGAAAGGTGAGCTAGATTTCAATATAATATTTGAAAATAATTAACTGCAAACGTGAATTCACAGCCAGGTAACGCGAAGACATGATTTAGGGGAGTTGAAAAATTCAACAACTTAAACACCATGCAAATACTGTGTAGATTAAAACTAGTGAAAGAGAGGCCACCATCAATCTACAACAGATGATTCGGACCGATTTCCCTAGGACATGCACCCTTTACATGAATAGGTCTACCTCAAAAGTAACGTGCAATGTACTTGTCGATTAAATCTACGAGCACGCAAGTGAAACTCTCCGAATAACAGGAAAGAAAACAAACGTGTTTTGGCAGAAAACTTCCGCAAATCAGTGGGTCCAAAGATTACAGTGAGCCATTGCTATCTAAGAACTAATCTTTGACTGTCTAAGAATGTAGAACAGTAATTCACAACACTAGGAGATATGTGAATTCGATTAATGCGTAACGTTTGGTAACATATCGAAACAAAATCACTTACATCGTGACCATCTCTGTACAAGGCCGAGAATAAACTCTTCTCTTCCTAAAATGTACAATACCTTATGAAAATACCTAATAGTGGACGTTTATATGGGATGTGCCCATCTCTCACTATTATGATAGTTTGAAATCTGCTGAGGACACTTTCAGTAACGAGTCTGGATGTCTCCATTCTTCCTCAAGAACAGTAACCAGAGAATGTAGTGATGCTGGACACTGAGGTTTCAGCGAAGTTGAAGTTCTAACTGATGCCATGGGTGTTCCATTGGGTCCAGGTCGGGAATATGTGCAGGCCAATTCGTTTCAGGAATGTTATTGTCAACAAACCATCTCCTCACAGATGCTGTTTTATGAGAGGGTGCTCTGTCTTGGCGATGTAAACGTCTGTAGTCTCGGAAGTCTTTTCTATTGTACGCAGGTCACAGTGTGAGTGAACATGTGGGTGCTATTCTGTCATCTGCGTCTGTGCCTATTACCTGAAAATCCTATGCCCTAACAGCTACACAAAAATCGTAAAAAAATGCAAAATTTTCCAACACAGTAAGACACGCTCTTTTCCCTACAATTCTGCTTCCTTCACTACCTGTATCTATTCTGATCCCAATCTTTGCAAATAGCTATTTAACCCTCGCATTACCAAGCGGGGTATTCTGACTACCCCAGGTTGATTTTTCCCCTATAATAATGTTATATGAAGGGCCTCATGACTGTGGTTTCATGACTTTGTACTAAAATGATTGATGTCGAATTCACACTCACGACTGTCTAATTTTTTTTGGCTTTATCATTGTTATTCAAGTCAGTTATTGGTGGGATTGTGAGATTACCCCGCTTGGTATGAAACGTCTTATTTTCTTATTTGTAGAAAAAGAAGATTTTGGGAAATATATCTGTCATTCATCTTCTTTGTTGAGTTTTGCCATAGATCCAATATTTGTTATTGTTGCTGGTTACTACTGTTGAGTTGAATTTGACGTTCACTGTTGAGCTGACATTACACGAGTCAGTATTTCATCTGCAAGTAAGGATGTCCAAAGGATTTTCTAGCGAAGAAATCATGGAAATTCTATACAATTCTGATGCCAGTGACGATGAAAATGAATGGGACATTGATAATGAACTGAATGAATATATGGAACCTCTTGACAAAGACCATATCATAGCATCAGATGAAGCTGATGATGAAATATCAGAAGACACTACACATTCACGTGAACAAGTAGTAGTAGTAGTAGAAGAAGAAGAAGAAGAAGAAGAAGAAGAAGAGTATTATGATGAAGAAGACGAAGACACTGGAGATTTGTTTGTTTCTAGAAGTGGACTACAATTTTCTAGTGAACCACCAAAAGGTGGACGGCGTCGACGTCGCAACATTTTGAACGTAACATCTGGCCCAGTGAATGATGGAAAAACAATCAAAACAATAACAGAGTCATTTTTATTATTTATCTCATCATTGTAGAAGAAACGAACAGGGAAGCCAAACGAGTAATTTCTTTGTGGAATGCAGCTCATTCTTCGAACAAATCGACATGGAGAGATATAAATGCAACTGAAGTGTACGCTGTATTTGTAATTCTAATAGGACATCGCACAAGTGTTTCCGATCTGTGGGGAGGCAGTGTTGCCTTTCGGCAACTATTCTTTTCTGCTGCCGTGTCAAGAAACCGATTTTTGTCTATACTGGAATTCTTGCGATTTGACAACAGAGACACAAGAGCACAGAGAATTGAAGAAACCAAGTGCAAGCTACAAGCCATCAGGGTAGTGTTCGACAAATTTCAATCTAACTTGTGCAAGAACTTCTATCCTTATGAATACGTGACTATTGATGAACGATTAGCAACGTCCCGAGGAAACTGCCCTTTTAGGGTTTATATGAAGAGCAAGCCTGGCAAGTATGGAATTAAAATTTTGATTTGTGCTGATGTGAAGACATCTTACTTTAGACAGGAATGGTGGAAAATACTCGGGAAGAGAATCAAGGACAGAGAGTTGTTTTGGATCTGATGGAACCATTTCTGAATAACGGTCATGGTGTAACAACTGATAATTTTTTCACCAGCTTTCCATTGGCTGCTGTACTACTAAAACGAAACACGACATTGGTTGGTACCTTGCGTTCCAATAAGAAAGAGATTCCGAAGGAATTCTTGCCAAACAGAAAGAGAGAATCTCACTCTTCAATGTTTAGTTTCACAAATGACTTGACCCTAGATTCCTATGTTCCAAAGAAGGGAAAGGCAGTAATACTACTTTCTACTCAGCATAATGAGAGACATGTGAATGGTGAAGAAAGTGAACACAAACCTGAAATCATACTGCACTACAACAAAACCAAAGTTGCTGTAGATAATGAGGACAGAATGACAAGAGAATACAGTTGTATTAGAAGAACGAGGCAGAGGCCACTAAGAATCCTCATGGAATTTATAGATATTGTAGCAATGAATGCATATATTCTGTACACTCAAAGATTTCCTGATTGGCAGAAGAATAACCGAAGCCGACGTAAACTCTTCACGACTGAACTGGCATTTGGACTCAGCAAAACAACATGGAAGAAAGAGCCAAAAATATCAACGGTCTTCATAAAGATGTACAAGATGCACTGAAAGCTTGTGGTATTGCAATTCCTACAGCAGTGATCCAGACCCAATGTTCCAAGTTACCGGTGCCACAACGATGTCAAGATTGCAAGAGAAACGAAGATCGGAAAACAAGATTCTGTTGTGTAATGTGCAAGAAACCTGTTCGTAATATACACAGAGAAGAAACTGTTCTGTGAAGTGCATGCAGTGCAAAAATGTACTTGACTGAAAAGTTGAAAAAAATCTTGTGTTATTTTACTGCAGTGACCACAGTACATAGATTATTAACTTTCTGTTCGTTGCGTACTGATTTTAGTGAAAGATATAAAATTTTTTTTGTATTTTGTATCTGTGTTCTGATTAAATACTTCTAATAACCTGAAAAGCTCTTTATTAATACTAAATAAATCCATTCAATGGAAATAACGAAATCTGAGAACAAATATTACAATAAAACTCAAAACTCTTTTGTGGTAGTCCAAATACCCTCCTTAGATGTGTGAAAATGCTTGGTAATGGGAGGGTTGATACATGAAAGAAAGAAAGTTCTTCAAAGTGCTACTGTTGCGACCTGCCGTACCTAACTATCCTGATGCTTTCCTGCCCTGGTAGCTTACCTATTTTACCTGTCCTTGCAGGGTCGCCATTTTCTGTGAGTGTGTGGGTGCTATTCTGTCATTCTGCACAACGGATTAATCTGATATGTACCCTTTACCCTGTGGCTCCTGCAAGATGCAATTTCCACCCCCACACTACTACAGAAGTCAAACAGACGCTCCTAACGTTCTAAAGAGAAATGTCTGAAAAACTTTCAGCAATAAATATCTTCTGGAGTCGTCTGCTGTAAGGAAATGACACAAAAATTCACAAAATTTCTTACGTAACTGGTGGGATACTTGGGTACTGGAGTAGTGCTAGTTAGTGTAAAAAAAAACTTGAAATTAACGAAAATTATTATTTCTTTTTGCAAAAATTCTGAGAAATCACAGTGGCACTTTTAGTTATGAACTGAACAAGTTATTTCCGGGTTCTTTTCACAATGTGAAGTTACCTCTTAAGGATAGGATTCGCTAATGAAATTTCTATACAAAGTTTAAGATTGTTATTGACTTGGCAGAATGGCTGAGATCCGCACATACTCAACTTGAATAATTATCCGTTTGAATGTTGCTAGGTATGGTCGAGGCTGTCACATGTGAAATGCAGTGATGTGTACTGTTGTGGAGGAAATATGGGGCTTGCAAGTGCTGTAGTGCACAATACCGTAAGCTGCAATGACTGCTGTCTGTGTCGCTCGTTCTATCTGGATTGACCTTCGCCAATCAAACTCTCCCTACGCCTTGATGAAGGACTCCAATAGTCTAACTATTGGCGTGGTACACTGGTCAGATAACCAGTCCACCGCGATGCCACTCGAAAATTCACTCACAGGCGTTTAATAACTCTGTCCGTTCACACCGCACAAAAAGTGTGGCAGCCAACACAGTGAACAACGCTTAATCGCAAGGACTCAATATAGAGTCGCACTCTGATTCGCTCTTGACAGAGGTGCTCTCCCAGTGAAGTGCTGAGGAGAGACTTGTTCCTTGTTCTTTGAGTACATGTACGAGCGCACACCCTCTCGTTACGTGTTCCTGCTGCAGGAGCGACAACAGAATGGCCTCTCTCCATGCCAGACGTGAAGGGGTCTATCTTTCGGTCTCTTCCATTACTCCTTCAACTCAAGGCATCAAGAGTATCGTCTGCCAATCAGCATTGCTCTTCTAAAACGGGAGAATGACGTTTCATTTAAGGTGACCAATCCGGAAATCTGTAGAATCGGCATTTGGCGTTTGCTGTCTCCCTGTGAAAACCTCTGAAACTGTGTGCTACGTTTGTAAAGAATGAGTAGGTTGGGCGCTCCCATACAATGTAGCGGAATTTGCTTTTAAGCCAAACACGGGGTCGCTCTCTCTTTCACTCAGGCAAACGCTGTCTGCTCTACGGGCGGTGGCCCGTCAAAGTAGATAGGTTGACTCGTCCTCTGAAGGGACTGGCCTCCTGGCATGCGGTTTGCCTCTCCCGAACTAAAAGCTTTTGTGACCATCATGTCTTGAATGTGTGTGTGTACGCGAGCCTCGAGTATTTCAACCACGGTGCGCATTTGCGATTTACTTGTTATTTGAATATTGTTTACATGAATTCGTACAACACTGACTTTATCTTAGCGCATTTGGGTTCGAATGAAGCGTCTTGATGTGCGGAATATGATTGTGAAGGCGGAATATGTAAGCAGTCAAGGTCAGGAGACCACGACGTCTTACAACAGTGCTTTAACACATTTTCATACCCTTCGGCATTTAGCGTTTTCCAGGCACAATAAGGGCACAACTACCCGATCACATCGCCATACCGTAACACCGTTTCCTCCAAATTTCTTAGTTGGCGCTACATATTACGTGAGGTAACTTTCACCAGGAATTTCCCAAACACAAATCTGTCTATCAGACTGCCACAGAGTGAAGTCGGGCGCAGCGTGATTCACATTCAAAGTCACTCGTTTCCTGTCACCGACTGTCCAGCGGCGCCGCACTTTACAGCTCCACATGCGTCGAGCAGCACTGACCACGAAAACGTGCGGCTTATAGGTAGCTGCTTGACCGTTGTATCCCATTCATTTGATCTCCCGACGCAGTGTCTTTGTGCTTAGTTGGATTGCTGATAGCAATCTGGAACTCACGAGTGAATCAGTCTATTATTTTATTATTGAGAGTATGGCTAATACAGACATATTATAAAATTAAATTACATATACGTATGTACATATTTACACACAGGAAACTTAAGATTGGTTTTACAACTGAATATCCAATCCTTCAGTCCAGCACACTACATCTGGAGTTGTTAGCAGGAAGTCCTCTTGGGCACCGTCATAGGCTCGAATCCTGCATTCACTGACAATGTGGTGAACAGTGTGGTATGGAGCCCAGAAGTCACATACTGGATCAGGCAGCTTCTTCCACATAAAGAGAGCATCCCTTCATTGGCCACAGCCGGTACGGATTTTGTTGATAGCAGCCCAGGTCTTGCATGGTAGGTCGAATCCACTTGGAAGTTTAGCACCTGAGAAAATGTTATGCAGCCGCTCATCTGTCACTGCTTCCCACCAACCTTTCCGTTATTCAAGGGGTTTGAAATCCTTAGCAACCATGTCAGCAGCATCGCACAGAGTCGGATGGCGTGATTTCAGTCTCTTACGATTTAAAAGTGGCAGGTCGCTGTGCACAGATAGGTTAGAATTCCTGAAGATCTTGTGAAATTCCCTTATAAGGGCAGTACATCTGCTTAGATCAGGAGGCATTATACTGGTTAACAGTGGAAACCAATAAACTGGAGTAGATCTGATTGCGCCAGATATTATGCGCATTGCCGTATTCAGCTGGGTGTCAACAAGCCTTGTATGATGTCTGTTCAACCGAACAGGTGCACAATACTCAGCAATTGAGTACATCAAGCCCAGAGCTGAAGATCGCATGGTGGTTGCTGAAGATCCCCAGGTAGTTCCGCATAGCTTATGGAGGAAGTTGTTTCGAGTCCTTAACTTTTAAGCTGAGTTAAGAAGGTGTTGTTTGAAGCATAGTGTACGGTCCAGGATGACACCAAGATATTTCGGGTTCCAATAATGACGAAGAATTCTGCCTCTGAAACTTAATTCCAGTTTTATGTTCGCCAACCGATTATTTAAATGGAAGTAACACACTTCTGTTTTACTCACACTGGGTTAGAACATCTACATTTTGAAGTAATTGCCTAATACAGACAGGACATTGGTTAGAATCTCTTCTGTTACCTTCATCTCTTGGTGTTGTACAGATAGCGCCAGGTCATCAGCATAGCAGAATTTTCTGGACGAAGTGTCAGGTAGGTCAGATAGATATAGATTGAACAGTAATGGTGAGAAACTGATCCTTGGGGCAATCGTTTGTTTAGCTTCGTCTCCTTACTTATGTTGCTTCCAGTGATTACCTGGAACTTCCGATCGCTTGGCATGCTGTTAATCAGTCGAGCCATTGTTGTGCAGGGTATGATGCGGACAAACTTGTAGATGAGGCCTTCCCTTCGAAGGCGGCAGTTAAATCAACAAACGCCACAGATGTTTTCTGTTTCATTTGGTATCCTGACTCTATGAAGGATGTGAGAGACAATCCTTGATAGCAGCAGCTACGTCCTGGTCTGAAGCATACCTGATCAACTGGAACATTCTCTAGGAGAGCGCTACTTATTCTGTTATATACTAACCTTTCAAAAAGCTTGTAGCAGCAGCTAAGTAGGGCAATGGGGCGATAGCTTTCTACCATATTGGTAGGTTTTCCAGGTTTCACAACAGACATTATCTTCGCCTTTTTAAACTCCAATCGAAGTTGACCAGTCAGCAAGATGTCAGTGAAGAATTCTGCCAGCCATTTCTTTTCTTCCCATATGGATCAGGAATTCTGGATGGATACCATCGAATCCAGGCGCCCTAAGAGGTTTGAGGTCCTTCAGTCCAGAGTCAATGTCTGGAACTATGTGGGGATGGGCATACTCAGATGAGAAAGATGCCATCTTTTTCAGGTCATAAAGCTGTCGTCTGATATGTCTTGTATGTTTCTTGTCGGGAGGCACTCTTGAGCTAGTAATGACGCGGGAACCAATTTGGTCTGGTGTTACTTCAGAATTTTTTCTGCAAGCTGGTCGACTTCTCTCCAGTCTTCTCAGAAGACGCCATGCTTTCCTGCTCGACTGTTTCTACCCATTTATGCCTCCGAGACATGTCCAAGCTGGACAATAGTTCCGTAGCTATCTCTGGGTCTCCAATTTGCTGGAAGCTTTGGTACAGTGTTTCACTTTCATCATTCTATCCTGGAACATATTATTTTCTGTATCCTCTTGGCATACACTTTTTAGCTGTTGCTGTTACTGCACCAATGAAGCGTTGATAGTTCTTATGTGATGGAAGCATCCAACGAATGGTCTTACCCAGTTCTATTGAAAACTTCGTCCAGTCAGCTTTCTGGAAATTCCATCGAGCATGCAGGGTTGACCGTATGAGAGAAACCGGCAATCAGTTTGTATTATTACAGGTCTGTGTTGGCTGCGAGTAAAGGCATCAATCACTTTTCTTGCGGATTTGATGGGAAAGTCACTTTCGTTTGCAGCCAGCAAAGCATAAGTCAGGATTCGAATCCTTGTCCCAAGCAGGTGACCTGAAAGTGTCTTGATCTATGACATCAAACACTAAATGAAGATTATTCTCTTCTATCCATTCTGCAAGAATGCTCCCATTTTCATCATTTTGAGAGTACTTCCAAAGTTCGTGGTGACTATTGAAGTCTCCTATGTAAAAATCAGGATGTTCTGCCGTGAGTAGGACAAAATCGGGCCACGTTGTTTCGGGTGGTTTGTAAACATTTGTAATAGTAATTCCGTGCAATTGTATGACAACTGTATGTATATCTGCCTCTACACTTACAGAATGCAGTGAAGCTTCGTTTATGTTCTTACGGAAATACGTAGCAATTACATACACCTAGTGGTAAGTTACCTCAAGTGCAGAATACCAGGAATTCGATCTCGGCTTCGGGATATTTCTTCTCTGGAAACGCGAGTTTCCTGAATGGTGACGACATCGATGTAGTTGTCCAGCAAAATTTTGACAGGTAGTAACATTTTTGCCCTGCTAATGCCTGCGATATTAAGTTGAAGGAGTCTCATAGTTGGTCCAATGTTTCTTGTTAATGGGCTCTGAAAAGAACTGTTTCTGCTATTTAGTTGATATGTCATTGCCAGGAAATCCTATGGATAATCTAGCTGCATGTAATCACTGTTGCTCAACTAGCACCACCCAGGAGGCACGTGTAGGGTATTTTAAGATTAAACCTACGGACGTGAGCAACGCTGCTTTCCCCTTCCACTGATTTCATGCGATTTCTTACGTCCTCTCCCCACAATGCTCGACGGTCCCTGTCCGTCAATATATGAGGTTCGCCTGACGTTGGTCTAGCTGGTTTAGCCACTTCACAATCACATCACTAAAAGTGACTTGGAAAACTTTAGAAGGGTTGAACCGGAGCTGATGGATTTTCTTACCCAGGTGACATCCAGTGACTAGCCCACGCTCGAAATCACTGAGTTCTCTTGACGACTCAGTATGGTGTTACTGCTTCTCTACTCAGATCATAACACTCACCAAATCCTTTTCCACCGGCGGGTCCGCCTCCCGTTGAATCCAGTGGTCAACTCGGCAGTTGCCGGAACAGCTTTGATTATGTAGAAAGTACACAGAGAAATGGCACATTTGTCTCCAACTTCCATACAGGAGACGGGATTCGAAACCAAGATTTTTGCCTTACGAGACAGCAAATCACAGACGTCGACAACTTTTCGATTTAAGCCAGGATAATGGCGAACAGTCTTGTGACCAGGAAGCGTACTCATGGTCTTGTTGGCTAAGCTCTGTTGATAAAAATTTCCTCAGTAGCTGCTTTCTTGCCGGGTACAGGTGCAGTTCCAAGAGGACAGTCATGGGTTACGAACATCCAAATAACAATTTGCTGAAATTCTTTATACTTTTACACACGTCAGTCTCCAAAACTTAGTCAACTTAATGGCATGTAACGTAACATGAAAACTAAGGTTAGTTGAGTTGTTTGGGGAAGGAGACCAACAGCAAGGTCATCGGTCTCATCGGATTAGGAAGGATGGGGAAGGAAGTTGGTCGTGCCCTTTCAAAGGAACCATCCCGGCATTTGCCTGGAGCGATTTAGGGATATCACGGAAAACCTAAATCAGGATGGCCGGACGCGGGATTGAACCGTCGTCCTCCCGAATGCGAGTCCAGTGTTTAACCACTGCGGAAAAATAAGGGTCTCGAAAACTGCGGACAACTCTACAGGGTGTTTCCGTAAGAGCGTGCAGAAATGTAATAACACATCCTCCACTGAACAAACTGAGATAGGGAACCTGGGGCCGGAGAAGCCAGCTTAATGAGATATGGAAGTAAGCTTGTCTACCGCTATGTCTAGCATTACTGTTTTCCAGCTTATTTACAACTAACATGCATACAAGTTTACACGTACTGTGCTGTTTATATACATGCACATTCTTTATTTCCTGCAAGGACCAGGAATCCATGATGCCGGTTTTGTTTACTTTACTTATCCATAAGGCGGCTCTGTTGTTTCGTATTTACATTGTCCCACGACACAAAGTTCTATGAGTGGACGACAGACCCAGTCATTACTCAGTTATTCATAGACGTACAGTACAATACGATGGAACAGCACCGGTACAGTATTTCCTGCTCTCTGGACTGGAAGAGGAGGTCCTGTCCAATGGCCTGCGAGGTCACCTGACCTGAATCCTCTTGATTATTTCCAATGCGGGTATCTAAAGTCACTTATGTATGGGAACCCAGTGGATACGGAGATATAATTAGCTATCAGAATTGTAGCTGCCTGTGATGTGATTCGAAACAAACCAGGGATATTTGTCAGGTTGTGTCAGAATCTTGTTCGCCAGTTTCTGTTTGCTTTGAGGTTTATGGGAGTCATTTTCAGCCGATTTCGTAAGAAAAGTACAAATGGTGCGTTCATTGTGTTAGTGATGATATTTGCAGTTAACTATTGTAAAAAAAAAGTATACAGTAATGTGAGGTTATTTGTGTTATCTCATTAAGCTGGCTTCTCGGAGGCCAGGTTCCCTATCTCAAATTGTTTAGAGGAGTGCTCCAGATGGCCGTCGAGTGAGATCACAGGTATTTTCTTCGTCCGTTAAAAGAACTTATTTAAGAGGAAATAGTGTCAAATTTAAATTCTGTTTGTTTCTTATACGTGCTGTAATGGCCGTTCTTGTCGCATAACTTAGTATTAGCGTCCCAGCAGACCTTGTTCTTGAAAAAACTTCTCGTTATGTGAAGTCCCGATAGTCGTGACATAACCCAAAATTTTGCGTGTCATAAACACAAAAAATTCTATTTAAGTTTTCTTGATAGTGAAAATTCGTTAAAGAAAGACAGGTACTAGTTTAATCTGTGTCTATTGTCGCAAAAAAGTAATGAAAGTTTCTAAATTGTATTTAACTAACACATTTCGTATTGTTTACTAGTTAGATGGATGCAATCTAGGCTTAAATTGTCCAAGTTATAAAAGTTTAAAAACCTGACCACAGCAAAGTAATTACTGATTTATTATTCTGTCATTGTATCTATAAATCAGTACAAAAACAACAACCGCACATAAAACCTCTGTGTCGTTTTTTGTTTACATACCCCCTAATCTTGCTTCCTTGACAAATTTAAAACATTCTTTAAACTTAATTGTTCTTTCGAAACTGACCACGAGTGAGAAATATGGGAGCTGTTACAGGGTAGTGAGTAGAGGGATTTTTTGCGTATCTTGTAGGAAATAGTTTCACTGGGGGATGCAGTGGGGAGACTGTTGGTGTAACAGAAGAGGCTCTCTCCTGGAACTGCAGAGCATGCAGTAGGAACATTTTGATTGGGGAACAGTAAAGGAAAATCTCTGCCCTTCAGGTACAGTTGGAGGATGCAGGAAGGAACGGATAAGGATCAAGGGGTTTTAGAGGGGAGGATGGTGGTTGGGAACTGGCAGCTGGTAGGAGGATAGGAAGAAAGAGAACGCGATATGACAGTTTTATAGTGAACACCAAAAACAGGTATCTACCACAGCCAGAGTTAGATGGAGAACAGCCTCAGGTAGAACAAGGAAAATAAAATGTGCAGCACACTTCAACCGAGGCCAAGAAGCCTAGGAGTGTACAAAGTGTTAGGGAGAAGAAAGTGCTGCTGGTAGGTAGTAGCCATGAGCGAGGTGTAGGCCCTCAGTTACAGGAAAGTTTAGGGGTAGCGTACCAGTCCACCAGTATCTTCAAGCCAAATGCGGGGCTAAGTCACGTGATAGATGACTTAGGGTCTTTATGTATGGATGCTACAAAAGAGGACCATGTAGTGATAGTGGGTTGGGCAAGAAACAGTTTGGACAGGGATGGGGTATATGACATAGGTGGTGACCTGGACAAGATAGCTTTCCTGACTCATGGCACCAACGTACACTTGTTGAGCTGTTTCAGCGTCATGATTGATCACACCTTGATGGAGCTGTGTGACGAATCTAGGAGTGAGGGATGGCTCTGAGCACAGCCAGCTTTGCTCATGTTTCTCTGGTGCCCATCGGGACTATCAACAGACGGAGTTTCACTAGGCATTGCCTACACACAAACAGGACTGCGAAGGGAAGATTGGTACAGCTGATTTATGAAAGTATAGGGGGTGGATCTCGGGCCATACATGGTTAAATACTTGTTGTCATGGGTAGGAAAAGTAAGTATTTTTTAGGATAAATCCAGACAACAGGTTCCCCTACCTAAATAATATCTCCAGCACTTTAAAAAATACTGAATCAGTCACTCACAAGACAGATTTTAACACTCCAAATATCACACATGCCAGATGTCACAAAGAAATACAAACAGTTGGAAAGAGTAACATGGGGCATGTCACAGACTTAACAAACCCCTATCAAAATAGCCAATCAAAAATAAATAAAATACAACTATTAGAAGTTGAGCTCCAATCTTTGAATTGCACAGTAGTTTGTGTTACTGAGCATGGGTGTAGAGAGACAGAAATCCAACACGTAATGTTATCATCGTATGAAAGGGCAAACTCTTACTGCAGAACCGCTTCAAGGGGTGGAGAATCATGCATTTATATCAAAAAGGAACACAGTTCAAATGAAGACATGACCTCAGTACATCAAGTGAAGACAAACACTTTGAAATATCAGCTATTGAATTAAAAGGGCTTGATATCATCAAGAAATTAATCATTTTATGTGTGTATAGATCTCCCAGTAGTAGTGTCGACACTTTTTTCAATAAATTAACAGAAGTTCTACATAAAGTATCAAGTACAAATGTCAAAATAATTCTTTGTGGGGACATTAACATCAGCACTAGTATCATAAATGAATCCAGCAGCACCTTCATAAATATCCCTCAAAGTTTTGGCATGTTCCTATTGGTCAATAGTGCAACAAGGGTTACAACAATGACTGCATCAGTAATCGACCATGTGGCTACAAATATAGACAGGGAAAAATGTAGCTGTGAAAGATCTCGGGCTATCAGACCACCTGTGTCAAATAACAATAAAATCAGGCATCGAATTATGCCCTAAACTACAAGCCTGCAAACGACATCCATCAAAGGAACTAGCTAAAGAAAGCTGGGATGAAGTGTATAAAGAAACCTTTGTGAATATGAAACTCTCTAAATTCTCCACATTATTAAGGTTGAACTTTTAAAAGGCATTTCCAAATGTATGCATGCCTGTATCAACATCTCACAAAAACAAATGGACAACAGCAGGTATTAAGAACGCCTCCCAAACACTTAAATACCTCAGTTCCATGAAAAGGAGTCACAAAGATCCAGAATTCTTAAATTTTTATCATAGATACAAAAAAATCTATACGAAGGTACTGATTGCTGCCACGAAGTCATTTAATGACAAAATAACATATAATGCAGAGAATAAAAGCAAAGCAATCTGGGATATTATAAAAAAGGAAATGGGGAGAGGCAAAGAAATGCAGAATAACATACTGCCAAGGGAGGGGGATAAGGTAATAAATGATCCACAACATTTAGTAAACTATGTAAATGAGCATTTTTCAAGTATTGTGGAGAAGTTACAGAAATGTTCCCCAAAACCTATCAATAATGTTTCCCTAAATACGATGATGTTACTGCCAACCACAGAGAATGAAGTCAATAAAACAGTTATAAACTAAAAGATAAAATGTCAGTAGGCTTAGATGAAGTACCAATGTGTGTACTGAAACAATGCATAAGGATTATACAGGGCCCGTTAACAAATAAAATAAATGAATCCCTCACATCAGGGACTTTTCCAGAGCAGTTAAAACAGGCAAGAGTTGTACCTTTGCCTAAGGAAGGTAATGCAGAAGACATAGAAAATTACTGGCCTATTTCCCTGCTGTCACCATTCTCAAAAATAATACAAGCAATTATGGAAGACAGATTAATGAATAAATACAATCTTTTAAGCAAATCACAGTTTGGTTTCCAAAGTGGCAAAAATACAGAGTCAGCTGTAGTAGAATTCACAAAGGTTGTACATGATTCTCTTGATAAAGATGAGTGTGTCACAGTCATGTATTTGGATCTTTCTAAGGCCTTTGATACAGTTGACCACAAGATTCTATTAAATATATTTAGGAGCATGAGGAATAAGAGGGGCAGCTAATGATTGGTTTCATTCATATCTAACAGATAGTGTGCAAAGAGTAGGGATAACACATGCTTCAAATAGACCTACATATTTAGTAAAACACTTATCAGAACCAAAATTCATTAATATAGGGGTTCTGCAAGGTAGTAGTATATTAGGACCAATACTATTCCTGATATACATTAATGATTTTCCCTGTAGTGTCACTCATGGTGAAAAAATTCTGTTCGCTGATGACAGCAATATTACAGTCACTGAGAAAACAAGAGAACTCCTTGCAGAGAAAGCAAATAAAACTCTCAAAGAAGTTTACAATTGGTCAATAAGCAATAAAGTGACATTGAACATAAAGAAAAGTAATGACATGAATTTCTGTCTCAAGAGGGAAAGTGTATTAAATGTAGATGGCACCTCTATAGACTGTGTAACAAATACAAAATTTCTAGGAATGAATATTGATTCTCAGTTGAAAGAGACTGAACACGCAAAGGTACTTGCAAACAGAATGTCATCAGCATGTTATGCCCTGAGAATCCTATCACCAGTGTGTAGAATGCAGTGTCTTTTAGTTACATACTATTCATATGTACACTCAATTATTAGCTATGGTATTCTTTTTTGGGGAACAAATGCACAAAATATGAACAAAATTTTCAAACTCCAGTAAAGAGCCATAAGAATAATAACCAAAAGTACTAGTCGAGCTCATTGTAAATATCTGTTCAAAACATTGGGGATTTTAACTGCCCCATGTGAAGACATTTGCCAGTCAGTTGTACACATTAAAAATAACATTGGAATTACTGCACAAACAGTTCTGTCCATGACCATGGAACAAGAGGTAGACTCAACTTACATTTGACAATAAAAAATAAACATAAAACAATACAGAATTTTCTACCAAGCTATAAAACTATACAATAAATTACCACAAGAGATAAAAGAAATTGCAAAAATACACTTATTTAAAAATGCAGCTAAAAAGTACCTGTTATGCAATACATTTTAGACATTGAAGGATTGCTTAGATAAAACAGAGTAGGGGTTTGGTAAAAAAATGTTACACAAATAAATAATAATAATGATTATAAAACATCCAAAATTCCACATAACACCTTCACACTATGTTTTTTTCCTTTTCTAGAAAAACTTACGCCTAATCTATGCATTTTCCAATACTAACACTCCTTCTTCTTTCTGGGGAGTAAATCTAATGATTGTCTATAACTAGAAGTCTGTAAATGTATGTGTATACGAATTAGCTTTTTTTAAGTTGATCTAAGCTTGTAAATACTTCGACATGTCCTATATCCTTGTAAAAATAGATCTACAGACGAATAAAGCTACTACCACTACTACGGAAACACCCTGTATTTATCAGTTGCGTACTTGAGAGGTGGGTCGGTGGAGTGACCGGCTATGCCCCTACAGAGGCATCAAAATAGTTCTCATGAGACGTTTACAATTAGCGCCATACTAAACTTAAGGTAAACGATAAACAAGCGAGCAGCGACAGTAACACCTCTCTGTAGGTATCGAGACAAAAGTATGTGCTCAAAGCCTGCTTTGTGGAAAACACGTGTGAAGTAAAGGTGAGAGTGAAACTACATAAAATAACGGCGTGCGAACAGTCCACACAACAGCAGTAGAAAGAGATACCCACCAGATATATGGAATGCGATGCAAGACGCAAGTAATGTAACATACTTAACCAATACCAACGAAAAAATTCTTAAAAAATGCATAAATTTTCTTCATGATTTGCAGATGACATATTTTTTTTTAAAAAAAAGGACGAAAAGTTGATGTGTAAAATGCATTTCCGCTAGTAATGTAATTTTGAGGCAGGCAATCGAAACAAGCCAAATGATATGTAGACACTATGAATTTTAGGCTTACAACAGATAAAAGCCCATAAACTTTGTATTATACCTTGAAATAAATTTGACCCGCAGAATATGACACATAGCTGTCAATAGGTGTTTGGGTGAATAAAAGGTAATAAATAGTGTTTTGCGTAGGTGAAAACGACCAAAACTAACAGCATTTCTCTCCGTTTTCACACTTGTGTAGCCATAGTCTCTAGATTTTCTGGCACATTTATAATTATAACTGAAATACTGATAATGGCGATCGCATGCTTTCACTTTATGCTCCGGAAATAACAAAGTCAAAGTTTTTGCTGTTATACATCTTATATGAATTGTATGACAGATACGCTGTACCAACTTTGTGACGAATTCTTTTCAAATGAAGTAATTGTCTGAAAAAAATAATTCTTTAATGCAATGCTTGGGCGACGTATTAATCACTGATTTACACAAATTAATGTTATTACGTAAAAATACGAATAAGGGCGAGTAAGACTCGCTTATCCAAGGTTCCGCATCGTTTTATGTACATCGATAGTTTACCCATCCTGTAAATCGAGAATTTTGACGATTTTTCCTGTTATCTATATCGGTACTGACAAGATATCAAAATGTGTGACATAAATGGCCGTCTCTTTTGTTTGCATTGACTTAGAAGCTTAGAGAGTTTACAGCGCCAAAGGATCATAGACTTTAGTATGTGAAAAAATTTCAACTTTATACGTCCACCTTTTGCTGAGAACGAGCATCCTTAAAAGACAGACAGTTGGACAATAAATGGCATAAAGTTGCTCTTCTCTGTGATATAATTACAAATTAACAATCATCGGATTTTTTCCTTTACTTTTACTTTGATACCTTGCTTTTCCTCAGATTATGTTTTTCTAGGTGAGGGGGAAGTTACCACACGGACTTTGTTGAGAGACTTTGCGAGTATCAAAATATGTGACATAAAAGACTGTAGCTTTTAATTGCATTGACTTAGAAGCTTCAATTTTTTTGCAGCACCAAGGGACCGCCGACCACAGTATGTGACATAAATTCATTCGTCTATCCATTCCTGAGGAAAAGCGGTCTTAAATAGTCCGACTAAGTTACAGAACCCTGAAAACAATTTGTTTCAATATCCTAAGCATCTATGCCATATTGAAACTGATGGTAACGGCAAGTTCTTTTTGTGAGGAATGGTGGGGTGAGAAAATATCTGTGGTCAAGAACTATCTTAAAAAAGGGTGGACAACGGACGGTCCGCTTGAGGCATCTGGTCCGCGATTGACTTCAATATGGCCAGCGGAACGAATTATTGGGAAAGAGAGCGCTACGTAGCAGAATTTTGCAATAGAAGGCTTTAAGACGTCGTAAGGAAGGAAACAATGTTCAATGCACATAGATAAAAGTAAACATTTGAAGATAGCGTGGACATGAAATGAATGCGCTCTGAGGAAGGCATCATTTGTGGGCATGACGTGTCAGGAAGGAGGTGCCAGGATGGCTCCCTGATGCGGCGGCGGGGGGGGGGGTTGTTTTGTGTCCTACATATACAACTGCATCTACATCTACGTGATTACTCTGCTATTCACAATAAAGTGCCTGGCAGAGGGTTCAATGAACCACCTTCAAGCTGTCTCTCTACCGTTCCACTCTCGAACGGCACGTGGGAAAACGAGCACTTAAATTTTTCTGTGCGAGTCGTGATTTCTCTTATTTTATCGTGATGATCATTCCTCCCTATGTAGATGGGTGCCTACAGAATGTTTTCGCAATCGGAGTAGAAAACTGGTGATTGAAATTTCATGAGAGGATCCCGTCGCAACGAAAAACGCCTTTGTTTTAATGATATCCACTCCAATTCACGTGTTATGTCTGTGACACTGTCTCCCCTATTTTGCGATAATACAAAACGAGCTGTACTTCTTTGTACTTTTTCGATGTCGTCCGTCAGTCCCACCTGATGCGGGTCCCACACCGCACAGCAGTACTCCAAAATAGGGCGGACAAGCGTGGTGTAAGCAGTCTCTTTAGTAAACCTGTTGCACCTTCTAAGTGTTCTGCCAATGAATCGCAGTCTTTGGTTTGCTCTACCCACAATATTATCTATGTGATCGTTCCAATTTAGATTATTTGTAATTGTAATCCCTAAGTACTTAGTTGAATTTACAGTCTTCAGATTTGTGTGACTTATCGCGTAACGTTGGGCGGGGTGTGGAGGTTGCTATGGTGGTGTGTTTGGGGTGGGGTGGGGATTGGGGTGCTCCCAGCAAGCAATTGGGGTCGTTGGTTGCTGGTGCCGCTCTGAGATGAATGGAGAGAAACAGGATTCGCGATAATTTATCATTAATTGTATTAATACTGAGACCATCAGCTGACAGGTCAATGGCTGTGGTGCTGCTATGGTGAAAATTTATAAAAAGCAGTGATTTAGCACATTTCGCCTGTAGGAGAAATGCGCTTACTCCGTGACATATAGCTACTTCGCGGTCAACGGATCACTTATGTAAAAAATTAACAATCAACGGGGACTATCAACAGACGCTAGCTTGATTATGTATACGATCCTGATGTCTGTTGATGGACTCCAGTTGTAAAATGGATTGGAACTGAAGTGTCTGACGAGTATCGAAAAAGCTAAAAAGAAGCTATTAGTGTAAGTTTCAGCACGAATATACTAATACGAGGCGCGTTTTTTAAGTAAGTACCGTTTTGAAATTTAGAAAAAGACGTGCTAAGATATCTCAATAATTTTATATTTACATGAAAGCTTGTGCCTTAATCTACACACTGACGCCATTACAGTCTGATTCTTCCTTGTTTACGTTGTGTACTGAGTAATCGTGAGTCCCGCCGACTGTGAAGTACGGGCTGTTATAAGATTTCTTAGTGCTAAAGGCCTAAAAGCGATCGATATTCATCGTGAGATCTGTGCAGTTTACGGAGAAAATATTATGAGTGATGGGATGGTAAGAAAGTGGGTGAGATCATTTAAAGATGACCGCACAAATGTGCATGATGAACAACGGAGTGGGCGTCCTTTGGTCGTTAATGAAAGTTTGGTGCAGGAAGTGGACAACAAGGAGAGAGAAAACAGACGCTTTACGATTTCCTCCTTGCGGGATGACTTTCCTAATGTTTCTCGTAGTGTTTTGTATGGCATTGTGACCGAGCACTTGAATTACCGAAAATTGTGCGCACGTTGGGTAGGGAAAATGTTGACGGATGTGCACAAAACCAAACGTTTAGACAGTGCATTGACTTTCCTTGAGCGGTACCACAACGACGGTGATGATTTCTTAAGCCAAATTGTTCCGGGCGATGAAACATGGGTGGCGTACGTCACACCAGAATCAAACCAACAGTCCATGGAAGTTGAGCAAGGGCATCGTTTTGCTGCAAGATAATGCCCGTCCGCATGTGGCGAATCAGACTAAAGATCTCATCACATCTTTTCGATGGGAAACTCTAGATCATCCTGCGTACAGCCGCGATGTTGCGCCCAGTGACTACCATCTGTTCCTGCACTTGAAGAAACACCTGGGCGGTCAGCGTCTTCAAGACGATGACGATGTCAAAACAGTGGTGATGCAGTGGTTAACAAGTCAGGCGGCAGGCTTCTATGAGGAGGGAATTCAAAACTGGAACAACATTATGACAAGCGCCTCAATATTGACGGAAATTATGTAGAATAGTACATTAAGGTACAGGCTTTCATGTAAAAATAAAATTATTGAGATATTTTAGCACGCCTTTCGTTAATTTCAAAACGGTACTTACTTAAAAAACACGCCTCGTATGTTAAACGGTAATTCTATAAGTCTTAATTATTTTCAGCAGGTTAATTTGTGGAAAGTGAATTTGTGCCAGGCTTCTGTATAGGAACTTCGAACATTTGGTTAGTGATATTTGCTGGTGAATCTGCAAGCATGGCTCAACGAAATTCAGAAAATGTTTTACTGCAATGAGGATAATTCTGCTTTAAATGTGCGCATTATATGACCAAATGCGAACAGAACTGCATCGAATCAGCATCCGAGGATTCTTTATAAGTTCCTATTTAAAAACAGTTGCTTCTTCATTACGAGCTCGACCAGTTTCCATAGCTGCAGTTTCACTATTACTGGCAAGTTACAATTTCGTTTCAAAACACTGTATCACTGGGTTTCAACGAAGACATAACGATTAATGCTTATGTTCTGCGAGACTTTGACGCTATAATACAGAACCATTCAGTCTTGCTACGTTAGTCTGGACTTTGATATACAGGATATAAAATCCCGTCTGAGGCCTGCGATCATTTTTATGTTAATAATTGGCAACCAATGCTGTACAACCGCAATAAAGTCATGAGATGTTCAATTGACTCTTTTATTAGAACATGTTACGCGTTTCGGGATTACACCCATCTTCAGACATTACAAACTCCTTCCTAAACAACTAAGCGTACAGTCTTGACAACTCAAAGGAAGTGTCGAATAACATATGACTGCGACACAGGCAGTCTTGAAGCCGAGCGTATACTGGACTTTGGATAATTAACGAGAATAATTTCACTTAGTTACGAGATTGATTTTGATCAGTGTAGAAGTAGCAGGAACAAGACATCGCAGGACATTACAATTACACAGCTTTAGTAATCTAAAATTTAATTATTTCAATCAATCGTTCAGTGTACCCTGAATGTATCACATACATTACATACATACAAACGCCTATACAAGCTAGGATGACACTTTAAGAGGAATTCAAGACAGAAAAAGAAGGAGATTTCACGGATGCTACAGTTCTTACTTCCTGCCCTAAGACCACTGCTGTCGCGTCACGTGTCTAGGCGACTTGCGAGCTTAAGAGAGTATATGAATCAGGCCTGCGTTCTCCAATGCCTGCCCATGTCTCATCTGAGGTATAAGTTGTCTAAATACCGAAAAGAAAATGAAGGTGAAATACGTGTCAGTCAGGATCCAAATTATACTAACCTGAAAATCGTACAAACGGACTTGCGAACCGTCCTCATCGGTGCGGAACATCTTGTTGTTTTTGTGCAGGTCTCCATGGAGCATGACCTTGAAGTCGACGGCACAGTACTTCACCCTCAGTACAGGTGTCTGCAGCAGGACCCTCGCGCAGGCGCGCAGTTTGTCCGTATACTTGCGGAACCACGGATTCTCGTCCAAGATTCGCAAGTCCTCCTTAAAGGCAGCCTCGTCTTCATCGAGACGCTGGAGCACAAATTCGTTGAATACGAATGACTGGTGAAAGACTTTTGTCGAGTACCGCTCGTGACTGAGGAGGCAAACAGAGGCGGCGTGCATGCGAGCCACGGCCCTGATGGCGGTGGTGCAAGCGGCCAGATCCAGGTTGTCTCCCTGCGGCCACGGCCGGAAGCCTGTGGCGGACAGGTCCTCTAGCACCATGAACACCAGCGGTTCCGAACCTTGCAGGTACAGTTTCGGCGCCAGTGGCTGAAACTTTCTGCCTTCGACCTCCTTCAGAGCGGAGTGCAACGAAGGCAGAAAGTGGCTGTAAGTGATCGCCTCCTTATCGTACACTCCAAACGCTGTCACATCGCGTGCGACACCCGTCGGTTTCAGAGCAGCCTTCACAAACAGCGGCGTCTCCCGAGCAGCTCCGCTGCCACCAGTTGATCGCGCGACCACCCGGAGGGTCTCACTGAGGTAGCCGCCGCCTGCTGTATGCACAGAAATCAGCTCCACACTGGATGCGTCGATGGTAGGATCGTCGTTCTTCAGAGCCCTCCCAATGAAATCCTTGTCCAGCCACGGTGGTGTACATTCGTCGTCGCTGGGATTTTTCCCCGCGCTCTCCATGCTGGTTGAACTGGTTGACCTTGAAATAAAGAAAATAGAATTGTTAGTAAGCGGAGACGTACAATAATAAGCTACAACATTATGACCACCGACCTACTACTGATATATCGTCCAGGCGATAGCAGCATCACCTAGTGAGGAATGACTGTCAATCAGACGTACGCACGGTGCATGTAGTATTAGTGCGCGCGTTGTCCGTGTGTGGAATGGGGAAGCCGCGCAATGTATCTGAGTTTGACCGAGGACAGGTTGTGATGGCTCAGAAGCTCGGCGCGAGCATTTCGGAAACTGCACGACTTGTTGGGTGGTCGAGGAGTGCTTAAGCGAGTGTCTTCAACTCGTGGTGAAATCAAGGAGAAACCACGTCCAGACGTCGTGGGGTTGAGTGACCACCCCTTAGTACAGATATCGGACCTCATAGGCTAGGCGGATGGGTAGAACAGGACAGGCGACGAACTGTCGCTGAACTAACATCAGACTTTAATGCTGGGCAGAGTACAAGTGTGTATGAACAGGCACTGCACCGAACAATCCAAAGATTGGCTTGTGCAGTCGACGACCCACGCGTGTGCCAACGTTAACACCATTACATCGGAACTAAGACTGAAATGTGCAAACGACCGTCGGCACTGGAAGTCGGAGCAATGGCAGAGCGTTGCATGGTCTGATGAATCCCGATACCTTCCTCACCATGCCAATGGGAGGGCACGAATCCGTCGTCTTGCAGAAGAACAGCTCCTTGAAACCTATATTGCGGGATGGAGAGAAGCTGTCGGTGGCTCCATTCTGCTCTGGAGGACATTCGCGTGGGCATCCATTGGTCCAGTGGAGCTCGCGCTAGGCACCGTGATGGCTAAAGAGTATCGTACACTGGTTGCAGATCACGTACACCCTTTCATGACGATCATGTTTACCGAGGGGAGTGGTATTTTTCAACAAGATAATCGCCATGTCACAAGGCCAGCAGTGTGATGAAGTGGTTCGAGGAACACAGTGAAGAGTTCCAATGATGTACTGGTCCCCTAACTCACCACATCTGAACCATCTCGAACACGTCCCAGACGTGACTGAACGTGGCGTCAGAGCTTATTGCCCTCCTGTTCGGAATTTACGGGAATTAAGTGAGTTGTGTGTGCAGTTGCGGTGCCAGTTGCCTCCGGCGACCTACCAAGGCCTCATTGCTTCCATGCCACAAAGCGTCGCCGCTGTTATGCGTGCCAAAGGTGAACATACCTGGTATTAGCTAGGTGATCAGCGTACAGCATACGATAACGGCGGTACTAGAGCTAGAGACAAGTGATTCCAGTGGTATGATGGAAACAATTTTTTTACCAGTGTTTGGTAGGGATGGCGGTTACAGCTGAAACAACCGGCTTTCAGTTATACCGGTTTTTCATCTCCAGTTTATCCTGTCTCTTAAAACGGCTGAAAATAAGCAGTTTCTGAAATGAGTCACTTTCGGGCATTTTTGTTGCTATGATTTCCGGCAACAAACTTAGACATCAAACAAAGACTGAAAAATTTTAAGACTCCCTCCTACACAGAATCAAAATGTCAAATAAATTAGGCAAATAAAACAAAAATTAGCCAGTCAATCGTTTGCTGCTTTTCTCGAGAAATAATGAGGAGCAGATAAAGGCTTATTACGTAGAGAGAGACAGCAGATCAGCTACTATCTGTCCTATTGTGAACAATGAACATATTTTGAAGTTTTTAATGTATTATTGTTTCCATGACATATTTTCCCTTTTGTTTTTTCTTAGACATTGTAAGTAGGCTGTTTATGTTTTCTTATTGGCAACGTTACGTAGCGCTCTGTACGAAAATCACTGGCTGTGCTGTGTGCAGTCTGTGGCTAGTTTGCATTGTTGTCTGCCATTGTAGTGTTGGGCAGCGGCAGCTGGATGTTAACAGCGCGTAGCGTTGCGCAGTTGGAGGTGAGCCGCCAGCAGTGGTGGATGTGGGGAGAGAGATGGCGGAGTTTTGAAATTTTTAAAACTGGATGTCATGAACTGCTATGTATATTATGAGTTTTCAACATTATTAAGGTAAATACATTGTTTGTTCTCTATTAAAATCTTTCATTTGCTAACTATGCCTATCAGTAGTTAGTGCCTTCAGTAGTTTGAATCTTTTATTTAGCTGGCAGTAGAGGCGCTCGCTGTATTGCAGTAGTTCGAGGAACGAAGATTTTTGTAAGTGATTTGTGAAAGGTATAGGTTAATGGTAGTCAGGGCCATTCTTTTGTAGGGATTTTTGAAAGTCAGATTGCGTTGCGCTAAAAAATATTGTGTGTCAGTTTAAGCACAGTCATGTATAATTGTTCTAAGGGGACGTTTCATATCTCGACCCTTAGCCGAGGATATCTCACTGGAATCTTCTGATGTTTTCTTGTAGTTTGTGTAATTAGTGTAGCTTTTGTTTATTACTAGCGCGTAATTATAGAGAGAATTTCCTTTGTAGTTGTAGTTTTTCATTGTTGTACAGTAAAACAGTTGTGGCATGCACGTAGATTTGCAGCAAGTATTTCGCAGCTGCGCTTGCAATTAACTACATATTATTTTCAGTGCTATGTTAATGCGTTCTCTTATTTTTGCTCTTCAAATTGTGCTTTTCTGTGTTGTCGTGTGAAATATTGTGACAATAATGGCGTGTGAAAAACGTAACACTAGGCTCCAAAGTAAACTGAGAAATAATAGTGACGACGAGCGTAGCTTATCAGCACCACTGTGTAATGAAGTAACAGACATTCAAAGTAGTAATTTGGTAATAGTGCATAGGGAAATGGAGCGGGCGGCAAACGATGGCGTAGACAGTGAAACAAATAGTGAATAGGGAAGCATTATCGATCGATCGGTCGGCAACAGCTCGCCTCAGGAATCGGGAATGACAGGACACAATCTTGCAAATAGTGCAGATTCAGGTTTTGGGTCCTCACCATTTTCTCAAATAAGTCAAGACACATTTTCTGCTTGTCAAAATGTCAATGTTGCCGGTGCAAATTCACTGCCGAAAAGCATTGAGGAACATGTTTCAGACACCAGTGCATTGTTATTACAGTCAATGCAACAAATGGGACAAAAGCTACAAAAGTTAGACACAATGGAACAAAATCAAAGACAAACACAGCAAAAGCTTCAAAAGTTAGACACAATGGAACAACACCAGAGACAAACGCAGCAACAGTTAGACGCAATGGAACAAAAGCTTCAAAAGTTAGACTCAGTGGAACACGCTTGAACAAACACGTGAAGACTTAACTACTGAGTTACATAACATCGAATCGAAATGTCAAAAAGTCTGTAATGACGTAAAAACACAAATTTGTGTGCATTTCCAACCTATTTTTTCGCGGCATGAAAATGCATTACAGAATCATGAAGCAGCCATGAAAGAACTGCAAACCATTGTTCATGAAAATCACGACACCTTGCAAGCTAAAATTGACTCAGTTGCATCTACCGATTCGGTTACGCAACTTGCAAAAATTCAGGAAAATTTAAAGGACACAGTAAATACTCTGAAACTTGGTTCAGAAAAACACACTGAGGAAATAAGTACACTATCGGAGAAAGTAGCCGAACTTTCGGATCAGTTCACTAACTTATCTACAAAGGTAGATGATGATCTGAATGACACAAGACCGGTAGTTTTTAATGACACAGAAGAGTGCGAACAAATTAGGAAATTCAAACAAAATCAGAATCAAATAAATACACAACACCAAAGAGAAATCCGGAAAGTACAAGATCAGTTGACACAGGTAATGCAAGAATTACGTATTTCAGAGGACACTCGCGCCCCAATACGGGAAGAGGGACATAGAAATACGGAAAAGCCACAAAATAATAACACAGGGCATTTCGGAAACTATGAAAGAAATTGGAAAGGTGCACCGAATTTTGAAATGGAACCGCCGAAACGACGTAACAATGACCGATATGCGACTCGCCGACATGATGACTTTGACTATAAGCTGTTCATTACTACACGTAAATTCAAAACATTTAAGAATTCTGGCAACGACATTCATCGACAAGCATGGCTCCATCAATTCTCTCATTGTTTTCCTCCCAACTGGTAGTTAGAACACAGATTAGAATTTATGTGTGGCTATTTAGAGAATGAACCAGCTGTAAGAATGCGATCGGTCATTCACGATTGTCACAGTGAAGGAGAATTTTACCATGACTTCCTCTCAGCATATTGGTCTCAAGCTACACAAGACCGAGTAAAACATAGCATCATGATGATGAAACACTTTGAACAATCTGAATTTTCCAGTCTTGTCAAATATTTTGAAGACATGTTGCGTAAGAATCAGTATCTTTCAAACCCATACAGCCCCTCAGAACTCATCCGCATTTGCTTAGTCAAACTGCCTGAACATTTACGACATATTATTTTGGCAGGACGTTGCAAAGACGACATTGAAGCTTTTCAGGGACTGTTACAAGAACTGGAAATTGACACTGACAATCGCGGAAATCGCGGAACGCGAAAACAGGAACACAACTATTACAGGTCACATCCGTCACAATTCCGCGACGAAAGAAATAATAACTGGACACGACAAGGCTATTGTCGCAACACAAATCGTGACCAAAACAGACACCATCCGTACGACAACCGTTGGCAGAATAATAGTTACAGAGAAAGTTCGCTTTTCCATAGTAATGAATGTGACAGAGACAACTGTAGAAACAGACAATATGGGAACCAAAATAATTATTATCAAGGGAGACAGAATAACTTCAGACGCAACGGTCCATCATGCAGTTACGATTCCGGGAGAAATTCTCCACCACATGACCGACAAACAAGAAACTATGTCAACTACCGACATAACGACAGACCTGAATTTCATCAGAACTGACGGGATTTAAACAGGGCTGGGCCCTCTGGGCAAGGTGAATTTGTAGAAGTTAGGTCTCCTAATCCCAGTAACGACGTGCGCCAACAAAGAAACAGACAATGACTTGCACCGCAGGCTGCCCCGTGCGCCCGCTGGCTCAGGGAAAAATAACATAGACGCTAACCTTGAGAAAAATTCCAGTATCCTTTACCGATGTATACATGATAATTGCGTTAAAGTTGAAACTCTGCGTACTAGGAAGAGTAAAAGTTTATACCACATTTCACATGTAAAACCGTTTATTGAAAGATAATCTGCTTTTTAACTTTGTCTTTGCCATAAAACTTTTCACTTCACATTTCTAGTATGCTTTGTCAGACTTAAGAAACTGTTAACATGCAACAATGTTTGAAGTTAAATATCCAGCCTAGAACCTAGGGAACATTTTTAAACAGAAATTACGAATGCATTGTTATAGTGAACAGACTACACCGTGTTGTATTTGTACATTCTTGCTTGTTAGTTGCACGATTACGTAACGACTATCAGGCTTACATACTTAGGACACATACTGGTACTGCTAATGAGATTTTAATGCAACATTTTGGTTTACTTGAAAATACATTCTGGATTTAAAGTACTTTCTGTGAGATACCAGATGTCACAGTGGTTAGTTTATGTGACAGCTATACGATTTTTATCACGACGCTACTAATGAGTGACAGTTTACAATGTTGCTTTTGCAGTGTTTCTGTTTTATATCTGCACAGTTTTCTGTTTTATTCTGGAAAGTAAAACATGTTTTAGTAGTAACTTTTGTGGTATAGCTACAATGAGGCAGCCTTTTCCGTAGCACAACAATACGTTACAGTACAGTACTTTCTTCATCACAACAATAAGCGTAATAAATACGATATCTATACACGAAGCATTTCACTTTTGTTTATCATGAGGTAAGTACATTGACTTCTGCAGAACTTAGCTTTCGGAGGACGATAACTATGAGACTTCCACAGAGATTATCTTACAACATGACGCACAGTTTAGCGCTACAGTACACGTATTTGAGTGATTAATTTCGCACTTAAAGCAATTATTTTTTTTTAAGATATTTGAAGTGCAACGATACAAGGGTTTTCCGTGATACATTTCATTCCATTGCTGTAATCTGTAACATCTGAGGGTATAATTACATTAATCCTCAGGAGGGTACACGCTTACTTTGTGTATCATGTGTTTGGCAAGCACAAGGAGCCCTAGCTAATATGGTATTTGCTTACACAACTTTACACATCGGTACCATATTTCTCTAACACATAATTACACAGCTATCTGATCTTTTAACTGAGAGAGACAAACTTTCTTACTACATCAGTGACACATGTTTACGCAATTTCATAGTTGGGTAACTTCACACTTATGGAATTGTATTTTGTCTGTACTTTGTGAACTGTTCATATTTTTTCGGAACCATTGTGATACTATGAGAGCTTTGAATGATGTATTTGGTAAGGGAGCATCATTTTAAAGTACGTTTGAGGTAGATGACACTATTGAAATGAGCAGAGAATTTTTTTTAGGTTTTGACATTATTGCAGAAAGCTACGACGTTTTTGAGATTTGACTGAGGTGTTATGATGTTATTTTTACGACGACGATGTGTTTTATGCTGTTGAGGTATGTTTATGATCAATAAGATGATGCTACCGTATATGAGTAATTTGATTATGCTACGTATTTATTATGATGAAATATTGAAGGATTGTCGACGAATACGTATATGAATAATGAGTAGTGGTTAGGGACTCTGATTTGTGGAAAAGGATGTTGGAAACCAAGAATCGTACTTTAAGAGTTATGAAATGTGTGTAAATGCGTGAATGTATCACAATGCCGACGAAAATTTTTTTTGGACACTGTTATATCAATAAGATTTTGTTTCCACACTGTAACGCAAATTCTTGACCTGTGAAATTTTTTATATGAGACTGCAACTGTAGCGGAAACTGCTGTCGTAAATATTTCGTTAAGAAAGGTAAGTGACCTTGACGTAATGCGTTTTTGGCGCCCAGCTGAGAGGTAGTCGTCTCACAAAAGAAAGCCATTAGGTGAAAAAGAAAGAGGCCATTATCCTCGCCATTGACATTCCTTTAGAGAAAGCATCGCAAATACAACACGCTCATTACTTGGAAAGATACATCTGCACACCTGATTATGACAAGCGTCTTTCTACGAGAGCTGAGAGAATTTCTACTAACTTATGAAATGTCACATGACTGTTGAATGATATTTTTATGCTTTGCTTTTCATAGTTGCTTATTTCATTTGATATCTAGTTTCCAACTGTGTTGCAGCATTGCTTTTATAAAATAAAATGCATTTGCTAATGTGAACACTTTCTGTCAACAGATCTATTAAATAATAATTTTGTAATCCACATTCTTAAAAAAAGGACCACTTGGAAAGGAAAGAACAATAAGAAGGGACTAGTAACAGTAACTGCACACATAATTTTCTTTTCAAGTACATGGTAATATCTTTTTTACAAGAAGTTGTTGTGGTGCACCACTTTAATTACATAGACATTAAGATGTGAATATACATTTCCCTTGTCTGCATTTTTGTCTTTAATGTAATATTTTTTTTTGCTTGAGCTTTGTCATGTTTAGATATAATTTATTGCTTTTGCTTCTGCTGTTTGCCAGGCATAGTGTTATTAAATTTCACTTTGTATTACTCTGTTAATCTAGTTTTACTACTGATTTATTTTTCTTGTTTGCTGCACATTGCCTTATATTAGTTGTAATATTCCATTTTCTTTGCTAATTTATGCTGCTTCCTTTGCAATTTTCCATTTTTTTGTCATTGCTGTTTGTGTTAATTGTTTTGTGCTGCTGCACTGCCTCGTCCCTTAGTTTAGCATCTGAGCTCAGTTGATTTAAGTTAGCTTTAGAGGGGGTAGCCTATAAGAGAATGAGTTGCGACGAATTTCAAGAAATGCACTGAGAGGCTATACAAGAAAAGTACAGAAAGCAGGTATAGATAGGACTTTTTGGAAATAATGAAGAACAAAGGGAAATCTCCAAGAACAAAAAAAGTTTTTGTTCGCAAAATACTGCAGTACCAAATGTTACACTGAAAACGAACCCTGTCCTTTCCATTGTGTTATTCCCCTATGTGTTTGTGTACCCTTGTCTATTTGTTTTCTTCCTGTCTCTGTGTACTGTTTCATAGAATTTTTTTTCTCTTCTAATACTAAGCTACATTCACTAGGATGAGGAATACTGTTATCCTCAAATACAATTGGCATTAATAATATGTTATTTACTTTGTAAATATGCTTAGACATTATTTACTCTGTTCTGTTTTAATGCACATGTGTGAAGTTGATGTTTCGAAAGTTATTCTGATCTTTTATGTACGTATTCGTGTCATAATTCCTGTAACACTGATGTATATGTTATTTCGATTCTTTTGTAAAGCCTGTACTACAAATGTTATCTGTATTATTATGTTTTTAATGATGTATTTTGTACCTTTGTATTTGTATTCTTATGTTATAAAATTGTAATTTACACCAGTTCATCATATTATTAACTTGTAAGTTCCATTTCACTGCACACGTTTCTGTTGGTCATAGTATATGGACAATATGTGAGAAGTAGTGACTGTTAATGTTTGCACGTGTGTTAATAATTCAGCAAGGGACTGGTTAACAGCATTGCTGGCTCTAAGGACAATTCCAAAAACTTTGTGAGTGCACAAGTGGTGGTTATGGACTTGCTATATTATCTGCAAGACTCTTCAATGGTGATTGTGCACCTGCACAGTCACAGCAGATGGCTGCTGGCCATCTCTACAAGGACTACAGTGGGTCTGCATCTTTGATGACCCACCAATACCATTATTTCTACAAGGACTACAGTGGGTCTACACCTTTGATGACTCACCAATACCATTATTTCTACAAGGACTACAGTGGGTTTGCACCTCTGGTGGCCCACCAATACCATACTCTCTACCAGGACTACAGTGGTCTGCTCTGTGATGACCTACCTACCAATATTCTTCAAAACTTCGACTGACTCTGCGGTTGGTTTGCTCTGTTGTGGACCAAAACCTGTCTGCATGTCAAGAGTCAGCACTGTCTTTCCGTTGGAAGGACAACACTACTTCTTCAAGATTGAATGGAAATCCACTACTTCCGTGTGCATTTTCTTTTACTGCTCAGACTTTGAGAAAAAGAAATTGCAATTTTACTGTGATGGATGATCAGGACTGTCTTTATGGACTGTGAGAAAATTTTAGCTTTTGACCAACATTGTATCAATAAGTGTGTGCATTTAATATCTTTGCCATTGTAATTATGAAAAATTTTATCAAACCATTATTGGCCACTGCCCAAAACAATTTGTAAAATTTTTTGTGGGGAGCATGGGGGCTATGTAAGTAGGCTGTTTATGTTTTCTTATTGGCAACGTTACGTAGCGCTCTGTACGAAAATCACTGGCTGTGCTGTGTGCAGTCTGTGGCTAGTTTGCATTGTTGTCTGCAATTGTAGTGTCGGGCAGCGGCAGCTGGATGTTAACAGCGCGTAGCGTTGCGCAGTTGGAGGTGAGCCGCCAGCAGTGGTGGATGTGGGGAGAGAGATGGCGGAGTTTTGAAATTTTAAAAACTGGATGTCATGAACTGCTATGTATATTATGAGTTTTCAACATTATTAAGGTAAATACATTGTTTGTTCTCTATTAAAACCTTTCATTTGCTAACTATGCCTATCAGTAGTTAGTGCCTTCAGTAGTTTGAATCTTTTATTTAGCTGGCAGTAGATGCGCTCGCTGTATTGCAGTAGTTCGAGTAACGAAGATTTTTGTGAGGTAAGTGATTTGTGAAAGATATAGGTTAATGGTAGTCAGGGCCATTCTTTTGTAGGGATTTTTGAAAGTCAAATTGTGTTGCGCTAAAAAATATTGTGTGTCAGTTTAAGCACAGTCATGTATAATTGTTCTAAGGGGACGTTTCAACATCACAAACAAATAATAAGCTTTTGTGAAAAATAGGTTCTTTTTATTTAATTATTTCTGGTAAAATATATGTATCTTTATATTTTAAGGATAGTTTGAATACAATAGATTTTTTACTGGTAAAACCAAAAATGTTCTTTCAAAAACTTGAAGTGAACAGTTTGCATATTACGCAAAATATAATATATATCTGTAATATTTAGCAAACTCATTATATGAGAGTAGTTAAAAGTTCAGTAATGAATTAATCGATTAGTCAACATTTACTGTCCAATGTATTCAAAAATTCTCGTTCTGTAATGCTTTGATCTGTAAGTTGACTCCTGTCATTCAATAACGATACTTATCTTTCAGAAACCACAGAACTTTCTGTGAAAATCTTTTTTAAAATAAATTTTATTTAAAAACCAAAAATTTTAGCACCACTGTCATGGTGTACTGACGTATCGGTTTCATATCTGGTTATCAGTAAGAAAACAAAAATACCTGTTACAGCAGAGACCAAACAAATATCGAAAAATAACGATTATTCAGAACTGAAGTACCGGTATTGGTTTCAAGCGTGCGGTTATTGCCGACCATTGTGTTTGGCAGACGGGGAAGGAGGCGATGTGGCGCGTATGGCCTGACAGACACTCTGCACAACACGGTCGTGGAATAAATCACAAAACTCTCTGCTGCGTCTCACTGAAGTGAACTGAAGTGAATGTGTCTAGCATGTTGGTGAAGACTAACCTTTCGGATGCGAACTTTAAGCTCGGCGCTCATCCCGTTCTCTTTTTTCCATAGAGAAGTGGGTTTCCTTTCTTATTCGTATTCGTCTATAGTAATACAACTACAACACAAGTTTGCACAATTGCTCATCAATGTCGTAGCGTTGCCGGCAAAAGCAGTGCACATTACGTTGAGGAAAGAAGTGAAGTATTCCACGAATGTTACTGACAAAGAATTACAGCTTTTCAGAATGAAGTAGAGTGTGGACTGATTTGAAATTTACCCGTGGATTAAAATTGCATTTGTGACCGAGACTGGAATTAAAGGGCGATTCATCAATCTTGCTTGTTTTGCTCAGTTGACAGATGCATCCGAACATCCTTCGTAGAGTACAGTTGTGTGCAAAACTCAGTGTAAGGCATTGCAACGACTAGGAAGGTATGCAATGCAAGATACGAACAAAGCTGAAATTGAGAATAACTGCAAGGAGTGGAAAAACGTACGGGAAAATATCTACAACAGACTGATCAACTCAGTGCACGATCTCTGTGGCACAGGGGATCCATCAAAAGACAGTTAAGTGCCTGGAGAAGTGTTCGGACCATCTTTAGACCATTTATCTACCGTTCGACTCTCTAACAGCGCATAGGGTGAAAGAGGACTTAAATGTAGCACTGATTTAAATTTTATTACGATGATAATTTCTTCGAATATAGGTTGGTAAACAATAAAATATCTTCACTTTCAGAGGAAAAAATGTTCGTGATTGAAATTTCGTGAAAAGATCTCGTCGCTACGAAAGACGACCTTGTTTTAATGATTGCCATCCCGACTCGCTTATCATATGCGTGACACTCTCTGCCCTGTTTTCCGATAATACAAAATGATCTGCCAAGCCGGCCGAAGTGGCCGTGCGGTTAAAGGCGCTGCAGTCTGGAACCGCAGGACCACTACGGTCGCAGGTTCGAATCCTGCCTCGGGCATGGATGTTTGTGATGTCCTTAGGTTAGTTAGGTTTAACTAGTTCTAAGTTCTAGGGGACTAATGACCTCAGCAGTTGAGTCCCATAGTGCTCAGAGCCATTTGAACCATTTGATCTGCCAATCTTTGGAATTTTTAGATGTCCTCAGTCAATCCTATCCGGTAAGGATCCCATACTGCACCGTAATACTGTAGCAGAGGACGAAAATGCGTAGTGTACGCAGTTCCTTTACTAGGCCTGTGGCATTTTCTAAGTGTTCAGCCAATAAAATGCAGTCTTTGTTTTGCCTTCTTCACAACATCTATTTGATCGTTCCATTTTAAGCTACTCGTAATTGTAATTACAAAGTATTAGTTGAACTGAGAGCCTACTTTCGGCATGTGCTGTCTTTGTCCTTGAATATAACGTCACACATATGGTTGCCACTTGCAGGAGCGTGTCAGCAGGAACCTGATACACAGTTACGTAAGCAAAAATTCTGCCTCGTATGCAAAACAAACACACACACACACATTTTGCTCTCCCAATCACGGCCCAGTATTTTACTGACCATTAAGACGAAACAGCCAACCAGTATATTCAGAAGTATACAATTATATTTATTAAATAAATGAACTAAATAGAATGATGAAAGAGGAGTGATACCCAGGCGCTCCAGAAATTACGTCGCCTGGCACCTGGTCTTTATCACTCGACTCGCTGAAACATCGATCACATAGTTATCTAAGTATAGTCAAGAGCAGTTAACAAGAGATAAATGTACATTCTCGTATTGTGCCCTACAGTGCTTGTTACGTCATTTCAAAATGTCATCATGAAGTCACTGCTGAATTGATAATAATTTCTGATAAAGAACATTTTGTTATAAACCTTGAGCTGCAGTTCAAAAGTATTTATTTGCCAGACCATACTTGGACACACAGCCCATCATAGTAGCGTCAGATATCTGATAGAGAAACAACTGATAATGGGCTGTATGCCTGAAGACTGGTCTTGAATTGCAGCCATCATATTAGATAATAATTTGTTTTACTATGCTTTTGGTAGCTATTTAAAATCAAGACGGCAACTCCTTGTACAGTAGGTCCCTTGCTGTCGGGTATATATGCCCAAGGTAAGCTCCGACCACAATGTAGTGTCTCTAAAAAAATGGTTCAAATGGCTCTGAGCACTATGGGACTCAACTGCTGAGGTCATAAGTCCCCTAGAACTTAGAACTACTTAAACCTAACTAACCTAAGGACAACACACACATCCATGCCCGAGGCAGGATTCGAACCTGCGACTGTAGCGGTCGCGCGGTTCCAGACTGTAGCGCCAGAACCGCTCGGCCGTAGTGTCTCTGACACCATGTATATAAACATGGCTCCAGAAAAGGTTTATCAACTCCATTACGTCTGATGACCCCAGACATATGTTGTATTCAGTGTAAGGCGAGAAATAGGGTGTTCATAGGGAGCTGCCGTGTGGATGCTTTATAACGGCCAGGAGATCGCATGATCGGAACTATTTGTCGATAAAGAATGGTATCCACACAACGGATTATTATTGGATTCGTTATGAGATATTTTCATATCATTAAAATCTATGGCATACCGCTATGGAGAAAAAAATCAATTCGCTCGGGAATCTAGACATTAGCACGTGACAGCAAATCAATTGTAAAACCACGTTGTTGCTTACTTTGACTTCCTTCTCGTCACTTTCCAGAAATGCAATACAGTGGTGCCACCTTGGACAGGACGGGTGTTGCTCTTCCCTGGTAACACGTTAAATACTTGTGTATCCTTTCTATTTTAGGAAGCGCGTTACAAGAACTTTCTTCCCAACTACGTCAACTACAATTTTCCTCATCACTGTTATGAACATCATTATCCAGATACATGCGGTTGTTGAAAATATAGACTTAATTACATTCGCATAAATTGACTCCAACTGCAATAACAGCTAGCTGAAGCTTTCTTCACAAATAACCCATGGTAATAGTGCTTGGATGGTAATATTCCCCCCCCCCCCCCCATGAACCATGGACCTTGCCGTTGGTGGGGAGGCTTGCGTGCCTCAGCGATACATATAGCCGTACCGTAGGTGCAACCACAACGGAGGGGTATCTGTTGAGAGGCCAGACAAACGAGTGGTTCCTGAAGAGGGGCAGCAGCCTTTACAGTAGTTGCAAGGGCAACAGTCTGGATGATTGACTGATCTGGCCTTGTAACACTAACCAAAACGGCCTTGCTGTGCTGGTACTGCGAACGGCTGAAAGCAAGAGGAAACTACAGCCGTAATTTTTCCCGAGGGCATGCAGCTTTACTGTACGGTTATACGATGATGGCGTCCTCTTGGGTAAAATATTCCGGAGGTAAAATAGTCCCCCATTCGGATCTCCGGGCGGGGACTACTCAAGAGGATGTCGTTATCAGGAGAAAGATAACTGGCGTTCTACGGATCGGAGCGTGGAATGTCAGATCCCTTAATCGGGCAGGTAGGTTAGAAAATTTAAAAAGGGAAATGGATAGGTTAAAGTTAGATACAGTCGGAATTAGTGAAGTTCGGTGGAAGGAGGTACAAGACTTCTGGTCAGGTGACTACAGGGTTATAAACACAACATCAAATAGGGGTAATGCAGGAGTAGGTTTAATAATGAATAGGAAAATAGGAATGCGAGTAAGCTACTACAAACAGCATAGTGAACGCATAATTGTGGCCAAGATAGATACGAAGCCCATACCTACTACAGTAGTACAAGTTTATATGCCAACTAGTTCTGCAGATGATGAAGAAATTGAAGAAATGTAAGATGAAATAAAAGAAATTATTCAGATAGTGAAGGGAGACGAAAATTTAATACTCATGGATGACTGGAATTCGAGTGTAGGAAAATGGAGAGAAGGAAACGTAGTAGGTGAATATGGATTGGGGCTAAGAAATGAAAGAGGAAGTCGCCTGGTAGAATTTTGCACAGAGCACAACATAACCATAGCTAACACTTGGTTTAAGAATCATGAAAGAAGATTGTATACATGAAAGAACCCTGGAGATACTAAAAGGTATCAGATAGATTATATAATGGTAAGACAGAGATTTAGGAACCAGGTTTTAAATTGTAAAGACATTTCCAGGGGCAGATGTGGACTCCGACCACAATCTATTGGTTATGACCTGTAGATTAAAACTGAAGAAACTGCAAAAAGGTGATAATTTAAGGAGATGGGACCTGGATAAACTGAAAGAACCAGAGGTTGTACAGAGTTTCAGGGAGAGCATAAGGGAACAATTGGCAGGAATGGGAGAAAGAAATACAGTAGAAGAAGAATGGGTAGCTTTGAGGGATGAAGTAGTGAAGGCAGCAGAGGATCAAGTATGTAAAAAGTCGAGGGCTAGTAGAAATCCGTGGGTAACAGAAGAAATATTGAATTTAATTGATGAAAGGAGAAAATATAAAAATACAGTAAATGAAGCAGGCAAAAAGGAATACAAACGTCTCAAAAATGAGATCGACAGGAAGAGCAAAATGGCTCTCACTAGGGGAAAGATAGATACAGCCTACAGGAAAATTAAAGAGACCTTTGGAGAAAAGAGAGCCACTTGTATGAATATCAAGAGCTCAGATGGAAACCCAGTTCTAAGCAAAGAAGGGAAAGCAGAAAGGTGGAAGGAGTATATAGAGTGTCTATACAAGGGCGATGTACTTGAGGACAATATTATGGAAATGGAAGAGGATGTAGATGAAGATGAAATGGGAGATACGATACTGCGTGAAGAGTTTTACAGAGCACTGAAAGACCTGAGTCGAAACAAGGCCCCCGGAGTAGACAACATTCCATTGGAACTACTGACGGCCTTGGGAGAGCCAGTACTGACAAAACTCTACCATCTGGTGAGCAAGATGTATGAAACAGGCGAAATACCCTCAGACTTCAAGAAGAATATAATAATTCCAATACCAAAGAAAGCAGGTGTTGACAGATGTGAAAATTACCGAACAATCAGTTTAATAAGCCACAGCTGCAAAATACTAACACGAATTCTTTACAGACAAATGGAAAAACTAGTAGAAGCCGACCTCGGGGAAGATCAGTTTGGATTCCGTAGAAACACTGGAACACGTGAGGCAATACTGACCTTACGACTTATCTTAGAAGAAAGATTAAGGAAAGGCAAACCTACGTTTCTAGCATTTGTAGACTTAGAGAAAGCTTTTGACAATGTTGACTGGAATACTCTCTTTCAAATTCTAAAGGTGGCAGGGGTAAAATATAGGGAGCGAAAGGCTATTTACAATTTGTACAGAAACCAGATGGCAGTTATAAGAGTCGAGGGACATGAATGGGAAGCAGTGGTTGGGAAAGGAGTGAGACAGGGTTGTAGCCTCTCCCCAATGCTATTCAATCTGTATATTGAGGAAGCAGTAAAGGAAACAAAAGAAAGATTCGGGGTAGGTATTAAAATCCATAGAGAAGAAATAAGAACCTTAACGTTCGCCGATGACATTGTTTTTCTGTCAGAGACAGCAAAGGACTTGGAAGAGCAGTTGAATGGATTGGACAGTGTCTTGAAAGAAGTATATAAGATGAACATCAACAAAAGCAAAACGAGGATAATGGAATGTAGTCGAATTAAGTCGGGTGATGCTGAGGGAATTAGATTAGGAAATGAGACACTTAAAGTAGTAAAGGAGTTTTGCTATTTGGGGAGCAAAATAACTGATGATGGTCGAAGTAGAGAAGATATAATATGTAAACTGGCAATGGCAAGGAAAGCGTTTCTGAAGAAGAGAAATTTGTTAACGTCGAGTATAGATTTAAGTGTCAGGAAGTAATTTCTGAAAGTATTTGTATGGAGTGTAACCATGTATGGAACTGAAACATGGACGATAAATAGTTTGGACAAGAAGAGAATAGAAGCTTTCGAAATGTGGTGCTACAGAAGAATGCTGAAGATTAGATGGGTAGATCACATAACTAATGAGGAAGTATTGAATAGGATTGGGGAGAAGAGAAGTTTGTGGCACAACTTGACCAGAAGAAGGGATCGGTTGGTAGGACATGTTCTGAGGCATCAAGGGATCACCAATTTAGTATTGGAGGGCAGCGTGGAGGGTAACAATCGTAGAGGGAGACCAAGAGATGAATACACTAAGCAGATTCAGAAGGATGTAGGTTGCAGTAGGTACTGGGAGATGAAGAGGCTTGCACAGGATAGAGTAGCATGGATAGCTGCACCAAACCAGTCTCAGGACTGAAGACCACAACAACAACAACATGGTAATATTAGTTAACCATTAAGGTGACTGTCACGAAAAAGAAAATGCATTTAGCTCTTCATTTGGAGCGACTATTCCCTAAAAGAAAAAAAAAATATTCGAGATACAAAGGACTTTTTCGACATTTATTCCTGTGTAAAAATGACATTCTAGTTACGTCAGGGGTTTTCGTAGAACGAGTTTAAACGCGATCATATTCTGGCTAGTGAGTCCGCCTACACTGCTGAGGTCGCTAATGCACTCTTTCGCCGTGGAACTCGACCCGACGGTAAGACGGTTCGATTCTTGGTACTGGAGAAGAATTTCACTTCCAGTATTTGGCCAGCAAGGGGAGGAGAGGTGTTGGCGTAAAATTTCTCATCACCAGATGTTGTGCCAATATCCTGGTTCAAATACCAAACCTCTCTGCAGAGGCACTTGAAGTGAAGGCATGTGTGACCCGTCCGTCGGATGTGGACGCGGCGCTCCCCTCAGTGCTTTTCGCGAGAAGTAGGTTATGTGCCGCCACAGGGGTTCAGCCTCTCTCTTCTCTCATCATCATACAACACAAACATTACACTGCACATGTTCACACAAACACACACACACACACACACACACATGTAGTATTACGAACATTGGAATGGAGCAGGCTGTGCAAAAAGAAGAAAATCTGGCTACTAACGGAAGAGTAAAGCCTTTCAGCTTTCGCAATAGGAGCATCCTATATAAGCGACATACAGTGCAATGATTTCGTGACAGTACAACCACATTCGTACGCCGCCATAGTCGTGTGGGGCCTGAAGATGGCATCAATGTAATGCCGAAACTGGTAGCATATAAGAAGTTCATAAAATAAATTTCTGCAATACATACGGCTGTTGGTAAATTATTACATCAAGAAATACAAGCCAGCCGTTGTCCCACGGTCATAATGGATCAACGAAGATAACAGGTGTTGGTTGTTGAACTCTTGATGTCAGTTACAAAATACTAACGGGCCACTGTGAAGCATTTCAAAAGCCATAAACACTATGCTTAAGGCTTTTCATCGGCTACGAATCATGTGTGTCAGATCACTTCCAATCCAGAAACATGTGTCTGGTGACCAGTTTCTCGTGTCTTACTGCCGCAGAATATCTGTGTGTTGCAGAAAGATCGTTACTTACCTGATAGACTACGGATATGATGAAAGATCTGTTGCCATGTCTGATATATGTGGCGATCCATTTATAGCTTGGATAAATGCTCCGTTATCGAAATGCTGATAAGTATATTATCTGCACTGTTCGAATGTCCACTCTGCAGAGGTTGGGTGTGAGGTATAGCGCACTGGCTGTAAGACATTACTGGTGTGTTTCAAGAGACCATTTCACATTTGTTAAAGTATGGTGTTCTGCGAGCAGTGCATTGCGTGTTCATAGCAATTGTTAGCACGAAACGTTGGCGGTTGGTGAAGGAGTTCCACAGTCATTTCTGTTATAAACGTACCCTCAGTAGCACACTCGAACCTTCCAGTGGGATTACCCGACTGAAACTCTTGGTGATTAAGACTGTCTTAAGAACAAAGTAGAACCTAAGTTCTCTAATAGCAGATCTTTCATCATGGCTAAAACATAAGATTAGTCACAACATCTTCGTCGACTCATACTAAGCAATTTCTGACTGAAGACAGCATTAAATAAACAAGGGCGGCCTCTCCCTAATTTCCCTGCTCACCGACGTTCTTCTGGCAATGAACAATGTGGTTCGTGGTTTCTGCAATGTAAGATTCCTCATTGGACGTATTTTCAGTTAAGTTATGGTGAGAAAATTATTATCTAAGGTTTCCATCGTCTAACAATGAATGGCTAGAGCTGTAATCTGAGACAATCTAGATTTTAACAGACGCCCGATCAGACGAGTATCATCAGGTGTCTGAGACCACTCTGCAACGGACGTTGACAGGGATCCATTGAACCGTCTTGACGAATTGCTTCCCATGTTCCTTTTAGGTTGGGTACACAGCGTTTTTAGAGGGCGGAATGGTGCGTGGTGCGTGGCGAGTGGTGGTCACTTTGGTTGTCGCACCGAAGTATAATTTCTGTCAGTGAATGAAACGGTGTATTTATTGCTTCTGTGGTTAAAGATATGTTACAACCATTCCATAATACTGCTACGATTAAGTTCTCTTAAAAGTTTTCATGAAAATAAACGTTAATCATTCTGAGATTATGTATGTTGTGGTTGGCAGGAGAGCCAACACCGTTTTACTAGAGGAAGCCGAAAGGCACGCGTTTTAGCTCACGCAGGCTGGCGTGAGGTCTGGAACAGGACAAGGAAATTAGAATTTAGAAAAACGGACGTAGATGGTGGAATACTTAGCTTTAATCCGTTAATGAAGAACGTCGGTCTTGACGGTACATTATTACAGTATCATTAGTAACTGGTAATGGCGCCTTGTGACGTAGCTGAAGGCTATGCTAACTATCGTCTCGGCAAATGAGAGCGTATTTAGTCAGTGAACCATCGCTAGCAAAGTCGGTTGTACCACTGGGGCGAGTGCTAGGAAGTCTCTCTAGACCTGCCGTGTGGCGGCGCTCGGCCTGCAATCACTGATAGTGGCGACACGCGGGTCCGACGTATACTAACGGACCGCAGCCGATTTAAAGGCTACCACCTAGCAAGTGTGGTGTCTGGAGGTGACACCACAATGTATGTTTACTATAATCAACATATGAGATGTCCTTTACAGACGAAGCCACAAAGGGCAGCCGTTTGTACCACTACATCAAAATCTAACGATCTCTTAGTTGTTGAGATGACGTCACGAAACGCTCGAAAACGCTGATAGGGCCAGTTTCATTTTGGTGTCAATGTAATTATTTTGTAGGGAGTCGACAAGCTTGTTGCAATTCCAATCACCTTCAAAATAGAGTACACTGAAATATTTATATTTCAGGTGCAATGTCGATTCTACATCCATGACTTCCAACAAACTTAACCATAATTTCAAAGTTTTACGAAACTTTTTCTCGCTCATACTCTCCACAAAATGATGGAAGGTTAAACTTCTATCCTTGCTATATCTTTGCTGCTCATGCAATAAAACTGCCGCATCAGTTATTTACTAATAACTTTCGCCACATCTTCTGAGATAGTATTCACATATACCATTCAATGTAAGAGTTCAGGTATGACTTAAGCATTGAACACCTAAAAACGAAACTATAGGGTTATACTCGCTATGTTGTTGTTGTGGTCTTCAGTCCAGAGACTGGTGACGCAGCTCTCCATGCTACTCTATCCTGTGCAAGATTCTTCATCTCCCAGTACCTATTGCAACCTATATCCTTCTGAATCTGTTTAGTGTATTCATCTCTTGGTCTCCCTCTATGATTTTTACCCTCCGCACTGGCCTCCAATACTAAATTGGTGAGCCCTTGATGCCTCAGAATATGTCCTACCAACCGATCTCTTCTTCTAGTCAAATTGTGCCACAAATTTCTCTTCTCCCCAATTCTATTCAGTACCTCCACATTAGTTATGTAATCTACCCATCTAATCTTCAGCATCCTTCTGTAGCACTACATTTCGAAAGTTTATATGCTCTTTTTGTCTAAACTATTTATCGTCCACGTTTCACTTCCATCAGAAAAGACTTCCTGACACCTAAATCTATACTAGATGTTAACAAATTTCTCTTCTTCAGTTTATCAAGGTCCCATCCCATTAAATTCCCACCTTCTTGCAGTTTCTTTAGTTTTAATCTACAGATTGTTGTCAGAGTCCACATCCGCCCCTGGAAATGTCTTACAATCTCTGTCTTACCATTATACAATCCATCTGAAACCTGTCACTATCTCCAGGCTTCTTCCATGTATGCAACCTTCTTTTATGATTCTTGAACCAAGTGTTAGCTATGATTAAGTTATGCTCTGATCAAAATTCTACCAGGCGGCTTCCTCTTTCATTCCTTACCCACTTTCCATATTCACCTACTGCTTTTCCTTCTCTTCCTTTTCCTACTATCGAATTCCAGTCACCCATGACTATTAAATTTTCGTCTCCCTTCACTATCTGAATAATTTCTTTTATCTCATCATAAATTTCATCAATCTCTGCGGAGCTAGTCGACATATAAACTTGTACTACTGTGGTAGGCGTGGGCTTCGTATCTGTCTTGGCCACAATAATGCGTTCACTAAGCTGTTTGTAGTAGCTTACCCGTATTCCCATTTTTTTATTCATTATTAAATCTACTCCTGCATTATCCCTATTTGATTTTGTATTTATAACCCTGTTTTCACCTGTCCAGAAGTCTTGTTCCTCCTGCCACCGAACTTCACTAATTCCCACTATATCTAACTTTAACCTATACATTTCCCTTCTTAAATTTTCTAACCTATGTGCCCAATTAAGGGATCTGACATTCCACGCTCGGATCCGTAGGACGCTAGTTTTCTCTCTCCTGATAACAACGTCCTCCTGAGTAGTGCCCGCCTGGAGATCCAAATTGGGGACTATTTTACCTCCGGAATATTTTACCCAAGAGGGCGTCATCATAATTTACAAATGTGAATGAAATATGTTAGATGTATGTGAAATATATGTGACAGTTGTCTATGCGGGTATAACCGCACGTAAAAAAATGCTTCTAAATCCCTGGATCGATTCAAACCATATTACTGACTACCTGGAAAGAAATGTTGTGGGTGTAAGAGCCAACAACCTTCTGCTCGGTGGAGGTGATAATGTGGTGAGAGAAGTGGGGGGGGGGGGGGGGGAGGAGAGGGGAAAGGATGGACAGAGAGAGATGGAAGGAGGAGATGTACACAAATATCAGGGAGCAGAAGATTGACAAAGAGGGCAGGGTTAAATGGACAGTGAAGCAGGAGAGGAAGAAATGGACAGAGAGGGCAAGAGGCGATGGGCAGAGGAAGGAAAGAAGAAGAGAGAGTCAGAGAGAGGGGACACAAGACGGGTTGGACTGAGAGAGGGGGGAGAGGAGATGGACAGAGAAAGCAAAAAAGATCAAATTGACAGAGAAGGGGAAAGGAGGAGAAGGACTGACGGAAAGGGATGGAGAAGATGTACAGAGGAGGGGTGGAGGAGATGAAGTAATATATAAATGGAATAAATATATACCTCCAGTATGAGATTTTCACTCTGCAGCGGAGTGTGCGCTGATATGAAACTTACTGGCAGATTAAAACTGCGTGCCCGACCGAGACTCGAACTCGGGACCTTTGCCTTTCGCGGGCAAGTGCTCTAGCATCTGAGCTACCGAATCACGACTCACGCCCGGTCCTCACAGCTTTACTTCTGCCAGTATCTCATCTCCTACCTTGCAAACTTTACAGAAGCCCTCCTGCGAACCTTGCAGAACTACCTTCCAAACCTTCTGTAAAGTTTGGAAGGTATGAGATGAGATACTGGCAGAAGTAAAGCTGTGAGGACCGGGCGTGAGACGTGCTTCGGTAGTTCAGATGGTAGAGCACTTGCCCGCGAAAGGCAAAGGTCCCGAGTTCGAGTCTCGGTCGGGCACACAGTTTTAATCTGCCAGGAAGTTTAAATATATACCTGTCCAACGCCAGGTACTCAGCTAGTATTTAGGTAAAACAGCACAGAGAGAGTTGAATGAGGTAATAAGAGATTTACAGGTTCTTAAAGGTAAAGAATAGTCGTTGATAGCTTTGTTATAACACTACAATTATCTTAATTTGATTTTTAATGCGAATGTACCGTTATCGTAGTAGTTATTTCTCACGTTGTTGTGGTCTTCAGTCCTGAGACTGGTTTGATGCAGCTCTCCATGCTACTCTATCCTGTGCAAGCTTCTTCATCTCCCAGTACCTACTGCAACCTACATCCTTCTGAATCTGCTTAGTGTATTGATCTCTTGGTCTCCCTCTACGATTTTTACCCTCCACGCTGCCCTCCAATGCTAAATTTGTGATCCCTTGATGCCTCAAAACATGTCCTACCAACCGATCCCTTCTTCTAGTCAGGTTGTGCCACAAACTTCTCTTCTCCCCAATCCTATTCAATACCTCCTCATTAGTTACATGATCTACCCACCTTATCTTCAGCATTCTTCTGTAGCACCACATTTCGAAAGCTTCTATTCTCTTCTTGTCCAAACTGGTTATCGTCCATGTTTCACTTCCATACATGGCTACACTCCATACAAATACTTTCAGAAACGACTTCCTGACACTTAAACCTATACTTGATGTTAACAAATTTCTCTTCTTCAGAAACGATTTCCTTGCCATTGCCAGTCTACATTTTATATCCTGTCTACTTCGACCATCATCAGTTATTTTACTCCCTAAATAGCAAAACTCCTTTACTACTTTAAGTGTCTCATTTCCTAATCTAATCCCCTCAGCATCACCCGATTTCATTCGACTACATTCCATTATCCTCGTTTTGCTTTTGTTGATGTTCATGTTATATCCTCCTTTCAAGACACTGTCCATTCCGTTCAACTGCTCTTCCAAGTCCTTTGCTGTCTCTGACAGAATTACAATGTCATCGGCGAACCTCAAAGTTTTTACTTCTTCTCCATGAATTTTAATACCTACTCCGATTTTTTCTTTTGTTTCCTTTACTGCTTGCTCAATATACAGATTGAATAACATCGGGGAGAGGCTACAACCCTGTCTCACTCCTTTCCCAACCACTGCTTCCCTTTCATGTCCCTCGACTCTTATAACTGCCATCTGGTTTCTGTACAAATTGTAAATAGCCTTTCGCTCCCTGTATTTTACCCCTGCCACCTTCAGAATTTGAAAGAGAGTATTCCAGTTAACGTTGTCAAAAGCTTTCTCTAAGTCTACAAATGCTAGAAACGTAGGTTTGCCTTTTCTTAATCTTTCTTCTAAGATAAGTCGTAAGGTTAGTATTGCCTCACGTGTTCCAACATTTCTACGGAATCCACACTGATCTTCCCCGAGGTCCGCTTCTACCAGTTTTTCCATTCGTCTGTAAAGAATTCGCGTTAGTATTTTGCAGCTGTGACTTATTAAACTGATAGTTCGGTAATTTTCACATCTGTCAACACCTGCTTTCTTTGGTATTGGAATTATTATATTCTTCTTGAAGTCTGTGGGTATTTCGCCTGTCTCATACATCTTGCTCACCAGATGATAGAGTTTTGTCATGACTGGCTCTCCCAAGGCCATCAGTAGTTCTAATGGAATGTTGTCTACTCCCGGGGCCTTGTTTCGACTCAGGTCTTTCAGTGCTCTGTCAAACTCTTCACGCAGTATCTTATCTCCCATTTCATCTTCATCTACATCCCCTTCCATTTCCATAATACTGTCCTCAAGTACATCGCCCTTGTATAAACCCTCTATATACTCCTTCCATCTTTCTGCCTTCCCTTCTTTGCTTAGAACTGGGTTGCCATCTGAGTTCTTGATATTCGTACAAGTGGTTCTCTTCTCTCCAAAGGTCTCTTTAATTTTCCTGTAGGCAGTATCTATCTTACCCCTAGTAAGAAAAGCCTCTACATCCTTACATTTGTCCTCTAGCCATCCCTGCTTAGCCATTTTGCACTTCCTGTCGATCTCATTTTTGAGACGTTTGTATTCCCTTTTGCCTGCTTCATTTACTGCATTTTTATATTTTCTCCTTTCATCAATTAAATTCAATATTTCTTCTGTTACCCAAGGATTTCTATTAGCCCTCGTCTTTTTACCTACTTGATCCTCTGCTGCCTTCACTACTTCATCCTTCAGAGCTACCCATTCTTCCTCTACTGTATTTCTTTCCCCCATTCCTGTCAATTGTTCCCTTATGCTCTCCCTGAAACTCTCTACAACCTCTGGTTCTTTCAGTTTATCCAGGTCCCATCTCCTTAAATTCCCACCTTTTTGCAGTTTCTTCAGTTTCAATCTGCAGTTCATAACCAATAGATTGTGGTCAGAATCCACATCTGCCCCTGGAAATGTCTTACAATTTAAAACCTGGTTCCTAAATCTCTGTCTTACCATTATATAATCAATCTGATACCTACTAGTATCTCCAGGATTCTTCCAGGTATACAACCCTCTTTTATTATTCTTGAACCAAGTGTTAGCTATGATTAAGTTATGCTCTGTGCAAAATTCTACAAGGCGGCTTCCTCTTTCATTTCTTCCCCCCAATCCATATTCACCCACTATGTTTCCTTCTCTCCCTTTTCCTACTGACGAATTCCAGTCACCCATGACTATTAAATTTTCGTCTCCCTTCACTACCTGAATAATTTCTTTTATCTCGTCATACATTTCATCAATTTCTTCATCATCTGCAAAGCTAGTTGGCATATAAACTTGTACTACTGTAGTAGGCATGGGCTTTGTGTCTATCTTGGCCACAATAATGCGTTCACTATGCTGTTTGTAGTAGCTAACCCGCACTCCTATTTTTTTATTCATTATTAAACCTACTCCTGCATTACCCCTATTTGATTTTGTATTTATAACCCTGTATTCACCTGACCAAAAGTCTTGTTCCTCCTGCCACCGAACTTCACTAATTCCCACTATATCTAACTTTAACCTATCCATTTCCCTTTTTAAATTTTCTAACCTACCTGCCCGATTAAGGGATCTGACATTCCACGCTCCGATCCGTAGAATGCCAGTTATCTTTCTCCTGATAACGACATCCTCTTGAGTAGTCCCCGCCCGGAGATCCGAATGGGGGAGTATTTTACCTCCGGAATATTTTACCCAAGAGGACGCCATCATCATTTAATCATACAGTAAAGCTGCATGTCCTCGGGAAAAATTACGGCTGTAGTTTCCCCTTGCTTTCAGCCGTTCGCAGTACCAGCACAGCAAGGCCGTTTTGGTTAATGTTACAAGGCCAGATCAGTCAATCATCCAGACTGTTGCCGCTGCAACTACTGAAAAGGCTGGTGCCCCTCTTCAGGAACCACATGTTTGTCTGGCCTCTCAACAGATACCCCTCCGTTGTGGTTGCACCTACGGTACGGCCATCTGTATCGCTGTGGCACGCAAGCCTCCCCACCAACGGCAAGGTCCATGGTTCACCTATTTCACAAATTCAAAAACTGATATTTCCAGTGTTATGTAGCGATCTCATGCTAGCTGTAAAATCGACAGTGACACATATGATTGGAGAATTAATAGATTTATCAAAACAAAAATTTATCCTTCTGCATAACGCCAGCTTGTTGCCATTGGATCTAGTCGGTTACACAGTATACAACTGGGAAACTTGTCACAACTTGGAACAACTGTTCACAAGTATAATCTATGAAGAGTTTAAATCCTAATTTTAAGATGATCATATGTTAACCGAGATGTTACTTGGCTTATAACAGGTTTACACTGAAATCGTACGTGCCAAGAGTTGTCGCTATAAACAAAGACTGCTCTGTGCGTTACTGATTTCAATCCGTAACAGCCAACGTTACCGACAAACCTCTTGTGGACTCCAAAAACGTCCTATCACTAATCTTCGTTCAAAAAGGAGCGACACGATATTTTGTTTGCTTACATAGCACATTCCCTCGATCCAGATTCTCGTCCAGTGATAAGCATTCTCTTCAGGACTGAACACAGCAGCGGTGTTCCCAGTGGTAATTATGTGTTAGCCTGTAATTCGTTTGTTTGTTCATCGCCCAACTTCCAAGAAATGTTAAGGAAGAAACCATAAGAATCTAGCTGAAACTATCCTGTAGCGTTATAAAAATCCATGGTATAACATATTTTTAAAATTTATTTCCCTACCTTCTGACTTACATGTCTTTCTCGAAGACGACGATGGTGCACAAAGGCTAATGGATAGTAAAAAGTACGAAATCGGTCGTGTCCTAAGACCTATCCTCTCAACAGAGTTGAATCGTTTACGACTCTGTAGCCTCATGAATCGCAGTCAAGCTATGAACTTAGTGCTGTGTACATCTAACGTTGCTGCTGAAGAACAAAGTCGAGCTACGTAGCAGTCGCTGTTCTACGAAACTCACCAGCGAAGTTCGCTGCCCTGAGAGTTTTGATTTATTTGGGTTAAGGTGAGAGGTGGTCAGGTGCACATCGTTCATGAGCACGGCCCGCCAGCCAACTCGCTTCGAGTCTCAGAAGGTATGTGGTCTCTCCTCACAAGGGAACCTCCCCATCGCACCCCCCTCAGATTTAGTTATAAACTGACACAGTGGATAGGCCTTGAAAAACTGAACACAGATCAATCGAGAAAACAGGAAGAAGTTGTGTGGAACTATGAAAAAATAAGCAAATCATACAAACTGAGTAGTCCATTTGCAAGATAGGCAACATCAAGGACAATGTGAGCTGGTGAGCGCCGTGGTCCCGTGGTTAGCGTGAGCAACTGTGAAACGAGAGGTCCTTGATTCGAGTCCTCCCTCGAGTGAAAATTTTACTTTCTTTATTTTCGCAAAGTTGCGATCTGTCCGTTCATTCATTGACGTCTCTATTCACTGTAATAAGTTTAGTGTCTGTGTTTTGCGACCGCACCGCAAAACCGTGCGGTTAGTAGACGAAAGGACGTGCCTCTCCAATAGGAACCGAAAACATTTGATCGCAAGGTCATAGGTCAACCGATTCCTCCACAGGAAAACACGTCTGATATATTCTTTACGACACTGGTGACGGCATGTGCGTCACATGACAGGAATATGTTATCAACCCACCAAACTTGCACACTTGGCGAATGGGTAAAAAGATTCTACTTTGCCCGATTTAGGTTTTCTTGTGGATATGGTAATCACTCCCAAAAAAGTGATGAAAACATAAGAGTTTGTCACATAAACTGCAACAAATGAATGCAACAGTTTCACAGTCGCACAGTTTTCCCTGTGCTCTGTCAAAACATGTTTTTTACGTTTTCAAATGTTTCCGTGCGTAGACCGTCAAATCCTGTATGTGTCCAAGCAAATCTGAACATGTCCTGGAATTTTGGAGAGCGAAGTTGATTATGTGTGAGTGACTGAACTTTGATAATTATCTGAAAATAAAAAATTAAACTTTTCACTCGAGAGAAGATTTGAACCAAGGACCTCTCGCTCCGCAGTTGCTCACGCTAACCACGGGACCACGGCGCTCTTAGGCTGATACTTTCCTAGATGTTGCCTACGTTGCGCATGGACTACTGAGTTTGCATATTTTGCTTATTTTTTTCATGGTTCTACACAACGTCTTCCTGTTTTTTCGATTGATCTGTGTTCAGTTTTTCAAGGCCTATCCCTGTGCCAACTTACAAGTAAATCTGAGGGGGGTGCGATGGGGAGGTTCCCTTGTCAGTAAGCGACGCAGCATTAGGCGTAGCCAAAAATCAAAAAGCTTACAGATAACAGAGGATTTGTTTCCAGTAATGCTGTACGTGATTGTGATATGACGGGATTCACAGATACAGGGTCCTCAAGATCTTAGAGAAATTACACCCTTCGTTTATCGAGAAACAGGTGAAAGTCGTCATTGTGGAATGAATGTGTTGACATTTGCAATTCTGGTAGGAACAGGACTGTAGGTTCCAACTTGTTAGTGAAGTGAAATGTACAACGGAAAAACCACTTACAACTGTTAAATGGGTCGGTGTATAAATGCCAAACTAAAAATCCGCAGTTCTGGATTTCGATCCCTGATGAACCCTAGGACTTATTACTTCCTTCACCTCTAGATGAGTTTGTTAATGTGAGAAATCCAGTGTTCCATCGTAGTTCTGAGTCCACGTTAAACTGTAGATATCGAATACCGACGTAATTGACTAAGTAACTCACTTCAAAAGATCAGAGAAAGACAATAGGGCAATACGTAGTAATGTACTGTTATGTTTAAACCAACTTCGGGTCAGTGACATCTTTACCTTATTCTTACACATTTGCTTTATATTCAGTTAGACTCATAACTTTTGACAAACCATTCTATGGTACAGTCGGCCAAGTTTGTTTTCAGTGACTTACGATTAACTAAGAAGGTGGTGCGTCTTACGGAACTTAAAGATTGTTTGTTGGCTTAACGCTAGACTACTGAATCTCTGCGACTGGAGTTGCGTATAAAACATGATATTTTATACTTAATGTTATAATGTGGAGTAGTAAATTTTGCGATGGTTTAGTAGCCATGTAACTTATCCCCGGTTCCCCTCCACCCCAATTAGTATTTTAAAGTAAAATATATTTTATAATACAAGTAAAAAAAAGCTTTTGCTTATCTACATGACGAAGCATAACTGAAGCAGCAAAAGAGGAGAATTGGCTGTAAATATTAACTATATTGCTTGTTGACATTCGAAAACGAAAATTTATCGACTTGTGTGATTTTCAGCAGATGCGACACCAGGTGTCATGATACATTTCCGCAATAAACCCGTGCTTTAACTGCCTACCCTTTGAACGTGCGAGCAAAGCATGCAAGTGCCAAATCACGTTTTGTAAATGTGTCGAACCCTACTCCGTTCAATCTTGTAACTTGCCTAATAGACAGTACGTCAGTCATATGGAATTGAACATTTCGCCCGCATCTCGTGGTCGTGCGGTAGCGTCCTCGCTTCCCACGCCCGGGTTCCCGGGTTCGATTCCCGGCGGGGTCAGGGATTTTCTCTGCCTCGTGATGGCTGGGTGTTGTGTGCTGTCCTTAGGTTAGTTAGGTTTAAGTAGTTCTAAGTTCTAGGGGACTTATGACCACAGCAGTTGAGTCCCATAGTGCTCAGAGCCATTTGAACCATTGAACATTTCACCGAAGACGGAGAACGCATACAGTATCGTAGAAGAATCTTGACTGAAGAATTAAGTGGTATTCACAAAAACAAAAAAATTGTAGCTATGGCCGCGTGGTTAGAGGCGCCATGTCATGGATTGCGCGGCTCCTTCCGCCGGAGGTTAGAGTCCTCCCTCGGGAGTGTGTGTGTGTGTTGTTCTTAGCACAAGATAGTTTAAGTAGTAAGTAAGTCTAGGGACCATGACCCAAGCCATTTGGTTCCTTAGGAAAGATATGCGTCGAATGACGTCACTAACCGCGAGCGGTACCAACCGGTAAGGTAGGAACTCGAAGCGTTTGAGATGTAGTGCTAGAAAAGGATATTGAAACTTTTGTGGACTGATGATGAGAAATGACACTGCGCTAAGGAAAATGGGCAAGGGAAAGAATGTGGGGAAAACACAGACAAGAAGAAGGGGCAGGATGATAGGTCGTATGTTAAGAGATCTGAAAATTCCATTGTACCCGACGGAGGTGTAGAAAGTCAAAATGCAGGGGAAGACAGATACTGAATTGCGACACTCGGAGGCACTGGATGTTTATAGTACACTGAGACGAAGAGGATGCTACAGGAGAAGAAAAGAGGTCATGGAGGTCAGCATCAAACTAGTCAGAAGATTGATGAATAATAATAATAATTACAAATAGTAATAGCTTCCCCTTCCTGACCGAGGTGTGCCTTGGGAGCCTGGCTCAGACCACAGCTCTTACTGGCCCGTTCGGGTGGAAAAGTGGACCCTCCAGGATGCCACTCCAGGAAGGATTCGAAATGCGCTACTAATTCGTGTCATGGAACGATGAAAGAATACATGATCTTAGAAGTCCTGATTACTATTATCATTGAAAAAATCAGATTTTAAAAGAACTAGAAATATAAAAAGAAAGGCACAGTGCGCATATTCTGTTAGAGGCCTTTAGAAACCAGTAATGACTTCTGTGTTCTCGCAAGGTGTTGTCTTAATGCAAAATTGTATGGTGCTTCCATTTAAACTCATTTATAAAACGCTCTTGTGCTAATTTCGAATGTTATTGGACACGGATCGCGAAAGCTACCCTTAGGGGAAGGTGTTGATCGAATATCTTCGTTATTACTGTGTAAATTGTAGAAATGTGTGCCACTATTTTTATCTTTTTTGTTCTATATTGTCTGTTGAATTTGTTCGGAACGGACGTCCGATGACATCCATTTACGTTCTCCGTTGAGCTGTTCACTCAGTTTTTTGTTACATAGGGTAGCTAACCCTTTGACCGAATACGCTGAGCTACCGTGCCGGCAGACCACAAGCTGCGGGCAATGTGTACCTTGATTGTAATGATCTGATGTTGATTCAGTGTTATAGAATTATTACCATTACATTGATTTCGTTGGTGGCATCAGGGATTGTCGTCTTTCTGTCACGAACTGGTCGCTTACGGAGGAAATGTCTAATAAAGAATTGTTCTCCTCTTAGGGAAAACTACTAAACTGTAGGCATCTTCTTCGTGTGATGAGCAACACGTTGGCGCTACAGTTATACGTCCTCCGCATCAAATAACTGCCCATAAGAGAATTTATTTTCGTACGATGCAGAATGGTATTTTCTTGCATTGGTAGTGTAGATTTCTGGGTTAATCGATTACGAGGGTCGGTCAAAAAGTAATGCCTCCCATTTTTTTTCTACTTAAAGAAATTAAGTTAAGTGAAAATTTTGAATTTGGCGCCATTCCTCAAACCTTCTTCTGCAATCCACTGCAGTAGAAACTTTCTGTGTCAACAGGTGGCAGCACAGCAGAAGTTTGTAAGATGGCCGACATCGATGTTCGTTTGAGACAGCGTTGTGTGATTGAATTCTTGAATGCAGAAGGTGAAACGCCCATACGCATTCATGAAAGACTGAAGAAGGTGTATGGTGTTGTGACAGTGGATGTCAGCACTGTTAGACGATGGGTTCGTCGTTGTAAGGAAGCTGAAGGGCAAACACCGTTGACTGACGAAAAGCGGAGCGGCAGGCCGGTGAGTGCAGTGACTCCACACAACATTCAGCAAGTTGATGACATCATTCGTGGTGACCGTCGGGTGACTGCAGATGAAGTGTGTCGCATTATTTCTCTTAGTAAAGGCAGTGTGATCACGATTATTAAACAATTGGGGTACTCAAAAGTTTGTGCACGGTGGGTTCCAAGAATGTTAACCGATCAGAATAAAGAGGCAAGGAAAACAATAGCCTCCCAACACTTGCAGCGCTTCCGTTTGGAGGGAGATGAGTTTCTGAAAAAAATTGTGACCGGGGACGAAACATGGGTGCATTTTTTTGAACCCGAATCAAAGAGGCAGTCAATGGAGTGGCGTCACACAAGCTCGCCGAGGAAGAAAAAATTCAAAACTGTGCGATCGGCAGGGAAAGTTATGGCAACAGTTTTCTGGGATACAGACAGTGTGATTCTGGTTGATTTTTTGGAGCAGGGATGCACAATAAATTCTGTTCAATACGTCACAACCCTCAAAAAACTTAAAGCACGTCTTCAGCGAGTTCGCCCAACAAAATCAATGGCAGATGTTCTTCTTTTGCATGACAATGCAAGACCACACACCAGTCGTCACACCTCTGACGAGATTGTCAAAATTGGATGGGAAGTTTTGCCTCATCCCCCATACAGCCCTGACCTGGCACCATCAGACTTCCATCTGTTCGGGCCACTAAAAGAAGCTCATCGTGGGATTCATTTTGAGGATGAGGAGGCCGTCAAAACATCCGTGCGTCAATGGCTTAGGAAGCAGAGCTGTGATTTTTACCGTGCTGGGATACATGCCCTTGTTCAAAGATGGACCAAAACTGTAGAGATGGGCGGAGATTACATTGAAAAATGACAAAATGATCCTCAATGTTGTGGTTTTCAACCTATGTAATTGCATTTAAATTTCCTGACAATTAAACGTAGAAAAAAAATAGGAGGCATTACTTTTTGACTGACCCTCGTAATTTAGGGATATGGACCACGTGCTGTTGAAAGTTTTACTATCAAAAATTGTAATTATTATTAGCCTTGCAGCGGCCCAGTGAATTGCAATGTGTATAAAGTTCCATTCACCTCACGGTGAATCTCTTTTAACATGCACGCCTCCTTGAAGTCACTGAAATGCAGTTGTCAGCAGCAAAAAGTTAAGGAAAAAGACAGCCGTACGCATCGTACTACAAGTCGCCCTAAAATTGTTTTGTTTATGGAAAGAACAGTTAAATAAAAGTATTTATGTGCGTAATATTTCACTCTATTACGATAAACTTACATACACCAGTTACTACCAAGCCTTAAGCCGTCGGCACACGGACCGTGCATCCGAACGTTGAGCGTTGAGCGTGCCGAGTTTCTGACGTCATGGAGAGGAATAGCACGTTCGGGAGTCTTTCTGAACGTGCAGAGCAATATCTAGCATCTCAGTGAGCGTGCGTCTGAGCGTTGACCAATTAGATCGCACAACACAGCCTACGTCACATGCACGTCATCTCCCTTAAGCAGGGAGTTGTGAGGCGCAACATTGGCATTCACTTCAAGCATATATGCCGTTTCTGAGCACCAGAAAATTGAGAATCAGTCGAAAAACCTCTGTTAACTGTGTGATTCTTGCAACAAAACAGTGAGAAGAATCATATTCGTGGCAGAAGAATTATTATAAAAATGGTTCAAATGGCTCTGAGCACTATGGGACTTAACATCTGTGGTCATCAGTCCCCTAGAACTTAGAACTACTTAAACCTAACTAACCTAAGGACATCACACACATCCATGCCCGAGGCAGGATTCGAACCTGCGACCGTAGCAGTCCCTCGGTTCCGGACTGAGCGCCTAGAACTGCTAGACCACCGCGGCCGGCAAGAATTATTATAACTTGGGTATTATGAGAGTATGCCATTTGACGGCAACGAGACACTGAGGATCCATCAAAAATGTATTGTTCTAGGTACAATTTGTTATAATTAAATTTCAATTAGTAACATAGCTACGATTACATCTTTTAGCAAGTGGCAACATGCTATAATTGACTATTACTGATTTGTCGACCTGTCGGCTGTGAAGCGGACGCGCGCGGGGCTCTGTGCGGCGCTCCGCAAGCGCGCCGTAGTGGTATTGCAGTGTAAACAGATCACCTAGAACGACGATGGCGCTTTCATATACACTCCTGGAAATGGAAAAAAGAACACATTGACACCGGTGTGTCAGACCCACCATACTTGCTCCGGACACTGCGAGAGGGCTGTACAAGCAATGATCACACGCACGGCACAGCGGACACACCAGGAACCGCGGTGTTGGCCGTCGAATGGCGCTAGCTGCGCAGCATTTGTGCACCGCCGCCGTCAGTGTCAGCCAGTTTGCCGTGGCATACGGAGCTCCATCGCAGTCTTTAACACTGGTAGCATGCCGCGACAGCGTGGACGTGAACCGTATGTGCAGTTGACGGACTTTGAGCGAGGGCGTATAGTGGGCATGCGGGAGGCCGGGTGGACGTACCGCCGAATTGCTCAACACGTGGGGCGTGAGGTCTCCACAGTACATCGATGTTGTCGCCAGTGGTCGGCGGAAGGTGCACGTGCCCGTCGACCTGGGACCGGACCGCAGCGACGCACGGAGGCACGCCAAGACCGTAGGATCCTACTCAGTGCCGTAGGGGACCGCACTGCCACTTCCCAGCAAATTAGGGACACTGTTGCTCCTGGGGTATCGGCGAGGACCATTCGCAACCGTCTCCATGAAGCTGGGCTACGGTCCCGCACACCGTTAGGCCGTCTTCCGCTCACGCCCCAACATCGTGCAGCCCGCCTCCAGTGGTGTCGCGACAGGCGTGAATGGAGGGACGAATGTAGACGTGTCGTCTTCAGCGATGAGAGTCGCTTCTGCCTTGGTGCCAATGGTGGTCGTATGCGTGTTTGGCGCCGTGCAGGTGAGCGCCACAATCAGGACTGCATACGACCGAGGCACACAGGGCCAACACCCGGCATCATGGTGTGGGGAGCGATCTCCTACACTGGCCGTACACCACTGGTGATCGTCGAGGGGACACTGAATAGTGCACGGTACATGCAAACCGTCATCGAACCCATCGTTCTACCATTCCTAGACCGGCAAGGGAACTTGCTGTTCCAACAGGACAATGCACGTCCGCATGTATCCCGTGCCACCCAACGTGCTCTAGAAGGTGTAAGTCAACTACCCAGGCCAGCAAGATCTCCGGATCTGTCCCCCATTGAGCATGTTCGGGACTGGATGAAGCGTCGTCTCACGCGGTCTGCACGTCCAGCACGAACGCTGGTCCAACTGAGGCGCCAGGTGGAAATGGCATGGCAAGCCGTTCCACAGGACTACATCCAGCATCTCTACGATCGTCTCCATGGGAGAATAGCAGCCTGCGTTGCTGCGAAAGGTGGATATACACTGTACTAGTGCCGACATTGTGCATGCTCTGTTGCCTGTGTCTATGTGCCTGTGGTTCTGTCAGTGTGATCATGTGATGTATCTGACCCCAGGAATGTGTCAATAAAGTTTCCCCTTCCTGGGACAATGAATTCACGGTGTTCTTATTTCAATTTCCAGGAGTGTAGAAAGCCCACGATGAAAGTAACTTTCGATGCCCAGTTCGCACGACCTAGGGCACAAGAAGTAGAGCGTTTCCTGCGTGAAGTAATACACGTCGATTCACAGGAACTTTTTGGTATACAGCTTTCGATCATCTCTAGTACAGTTTACCTGAAACTTGTAGATGGAGCAGCGTGCGAACGACTTCTTCGACGTTCCACCGATGGATATCGTTTCCACCGCTCGGACGGCAACGTCGGTGTAGTGACTGTCGCCCATGCAGGACTCGGCGTTCGGAACATACGAATCTTCGAACTGCCATTTGAACTTTCGGACACGCTTGTCGTGCACGCGCTGTGGCCTTACGAAGAGGTACTAAGTCAAGTGGAAAAAAAGTGGGATACGTTCGAGACGTATCCTGTACTGAATGGAGTGCGTCAGGTGCGAATCGAACTGCGTAAACACGTCCCATCGTACGTGACCGTTGGTGGCTGTCGAGCGATCGTCATTTATGACGGTCAACCGCGGACTTGTTCAGGTTGCGGACGGGAAGGGCATGTACGCTCTGAATGCCTGCAGCGACGCCTAGTCCAGATACCACGTGCAGACACGACGCCTACATCGCAACCGACAGCGCTGCCTATTACGTACGTTGAGGCAGCGAGGAACATGTCGGACGCGGACGTTGTTCCGTTCCAGTTGCCGACCCCCGAGGGCCCGGTTACCGCGCGCACGACGACGTAGCCTCCATTGGAACCGTCGCCGTGCTCGACAGCAGCGACCACGTCTGCATCCCAGCCGTGTGAGGAAGGAGAGCATCAGCAAATCGATTCGCGCTCGAACACGTGGATGCGGGAGGTGCCTACTGTTTGTCGTGATCCACAGGACGCGTACACGCGTTCCCGCAAGCAGAAGTCGCCCAAGCGAAGAAAGAAGAGGAGGCTGTCTGCAGGAAATGATTCTCGAGATGGTGACACGCTGCAGGAGGATGAGGAAAATCCATCTCCGGCCAGGGCTGTGGACCTCACACCAACGGTTCCTGGTTCGCTGCTGGCAACGTCCGCCCGAGGACAAAGCCGAGTTGACCACGTTCAGTTCACCGACGAGCCCCTTGGCGATATTGCGACTAAGACATCGGAAGAACGTCATGCGTTGCCTAACGTACTACATCTCCGGCTTGTTGATGGAAAGAATGATATCAGACTCGAGCGACAACCAGATGCCCGCGGCCGGCGAATCGTCGGACGGACATCATGTCTCAGCCGATCAATAATATATACCGTGAGGGTGACAGGGACGGTCGGACGGACGATTTGGCGCTTACTGGCCTAAACGACTGCAGAATACGTCATCGTAATATCAAATGACCCAGGTGTATCTGATAGGTACAGTCAATGTCAACGGCATTAGCTCCACGATCAAAACTCAGTTGTTAAAGGACATGATACGAGCGGCGGACATAGATATTGTGTTTCTTCAAGAGAAACGGCCTGATCTGCGCCTAGATGTTTATGGATACGCGTCTTACGTCAACCCAATTTCCGACGGTGGTGGTAGTACGCCATACTATTACGCGATGGCATCGAACCAACGGATATTCAGTTTTTGCCATCAGCGAGAGGCATTGCGCTCACCTTCGGCGCAGTCTGCCTTGTGAATCTGTATGCCCCGTCTGGTACTGCGAAGCGTCGAGAGCGAACACTCTATTACTCCACTCTATTACTCCACTTTCAAGGCGCTACAGAGCACCTGATGGTGGGCGGGGACTTTAACAGCGTCTTTCGCCCTGAGGATCAGATCCTTCACCATGTCCCATGTCCAGCCCTACATGCTATAGTCAGAGATCTCGCTTTGCATGATACATGGACGCTAATCCACAGTAACTGACGCGAATATGCACACTTCACCAGCCACTCGGTCAGCAGCTTGGACAGGATTTGTGTCTCCTGAGGTCTTCGGGCAGCAAATGTCGATGCTGAGCTGTGGCCCACTGCATTCACAGACCACCAGGCCTTCACCTGCTCCGTGACTCTGCCACGACAACAGACGAGCCGTAGTAGGTGACCTTGGACTCCTAACGTTAACATATTTCGGATGAGGCTTACCGTGTGGCCGTCAGTGATACCTGGCACAGATGTGAGCGAGCGCCATACCTATGATTTCGCGACAAGATGGTGGACATACTGCGCCAAACCAGCTCTTCGCCGCACGCTCATGGCATATGCACGAGACAGGGCGCTTTGGCTCCGATCCACCTCTGAGTTTTACTACACAGACTTACGGGAACTATCGTCTCAACCACTTTTGCCAGAGCGCCAAATGGCCGTCCACCGGACACAGGCACAGCTTCTGCAGATCACGGCTGACAGATTGGACGGCACGCGGGTTTCATCGAGACTGCAAGATTCCATTCCAGAGGAACGTGCCTCTCTTTATCACATCGTTAGAGAACGGAGACACCGTAAGAGACGATTCATAACGGCAGTTATTTCTGCGGACGAGCAACGCGCAGAGACACACACCACCATAACCCGTGCCCTCACAGATTATTACTGCACTCTCTACCTAGCAGATCAACGGGGTCACAATGACATTGAGGACATCCTGCACAACCTGCCACCTTCGGGTAGGGCGCAAGGCGACGCCACATTCTTGGAGGCCGTCACGTGGGAAGAAATGCGCATGGCCCTCTCGCGGGGCGCGAGAAACAAATCACCTGGACCTGATGGTCTTACGCTTGAGTTATATAGCACATTTTCGGACCTGATGGGGAAGTTTGGCGGCAGATGTGCTGCGAACTCCTGGATCCGGACTTCCGCATCCCCCCAGAATTTTTGGAGGGCATGGTCATCCCTGTACCCAAAACCAAATGGGGTGTGCAGACAGCAAGACTTCTGGCCGATGACGCTATTGAATTCGTATTACAAGCTGTTCGCCCACATTCTTCGTGATCGCCTCCTCGCTATTGTCAAAGATGCCATTCATGCCGTCCAAACATGTCTGGGAGGTGGCAGTAATATACACACAGGGTGGCTCTCATGTCGGCATGCCGCTTAGAAGGCGACCTCGAGGCGTTTGACCTAGACCACGCATTTGACCGAGTTCATATCTTGCACATTGTCTTGGAGAAGATGGGACTGTCCCCAATATCGGCAGGTGTGGTTCTCCGTCTCATCCACGGAGCCCCTTTCACAGTTCTGGTCAACGGCTACCGCTCGCCACTGTTCACTATTGGGCGCTCAGTGCGACAAGGATGTCCCCTGTCAGCCTTTCTCTTCTCCGTCACCCACGAGCCTGCACTTCAAGGTCTACAACAGCGTTTGGAGGGCATTCGCCTCCGCGATGCGTATTTTAAATATTGTGCCTATGCGGACGATGTAGTATTCTTGGCGATGTCGGCAGAATATATATATATATATATATATATATATATATATATATATATATATATATATATATGGCGATCGCATGGATTCAGCAATACGGAGAGGTGGCCGGGAGAGACATCAACCTGCAAAAGTCGCGCTACATGGATGTGGGCAGAGGATTGGAAATAAGTACGCCAGTGCCCATTACCAAAGTAGCGGCGATGAAGTGTTTGGGAGTGACCTTCCATGGGAACGTGCAGCGTACGGCTGCATACACGTATCACAGACTACTGAATGGGATCCGCACACAAGTTTCATCTCCATAACTTTCGAACACTTGACTTGATCATGCGGGTACATTTTGTCAACGTCAACCTCTCTCCGATACTTAATCATTACACACACGTTCTCCCGATGGCCGCTACGGTAGCAGCCGAGTTCCAGGCGGCCTTCGGTCATTTCGTCAGTGAAGGTAGGGTGTTGCCCACACACGCAGGCGGCATTGGAATGATAAACGTGGACAACAGGGCGCGCGCTGTCTTCCTGCGGACGATACATCGCCTACGTACTTCGGAAAAGGCCACCCTCCCTGGTAACACTGATTCAGGAGGTGGTGCCTCAACCCCTCTGTCCGTCGATTCCTGTTGGACATATCACTGTCTCACATTCGCACCTATCTGGTCGACATGAGTTATCTGTTGGATGTCTTGCCGACCACACTGGATCCTAGCACCAAGGACTTCTACCGCCACTTTCAAGGGACGCTGCCTGCTAATGTGGTTGAACGTCGACATCCGGCGGTTGTCTGGAGACGGCTGTGGAGTAACATACACTCCCCTTTCCTTCACACCACGGTCAGGGCGCTGTGGTATGTGATAACTAGGACAATCATTTATGACCTAAAACTTACATAAATATCACCTTAAAAATAAAATATGACTTCATAGAAGTTTATTTAAAGCATTCTTGTTTGTTTATTTAATTTTTTATTCACCATAAAGTAATACAAAATTCACTTCTCAAAATATTGTAAGTATAATTCTTTCTTTCTGTAGGGTTTGTAGCTAATTTGCACCTATTTTTTGAATGCCTGCATGTTTTATTTTGTAAACACAAAGTACAGTGAAAAGATCATCTATCGAAACAGTAAAACAATGTTTTTATTTCTACATAGTATTTAAAGCGTTTCACATTATTTAATTCCGTATGTCAATCTTCGGTATCTGCAAAGTTGCAATGGATCGCAAGGTGATTTTTGAGGTTTTCCATTGTCAAAGATCTACGGTTGTCGCTGAGGATAGTTTTGTATCTGGAAAACCTCCACTTCACAAGACGTCACTGGAGCGTATTAGAAGGCCGCCAGGTCACTGGAGTTCAGCTTTGTTTCAGTATTTTCAAATGTTGCGGCATTCCCTGAAAGACTGTCACTAATTTTGCACACTGTAGAATATCAAGGATTCTGTTGGAGAACACTTTGCAATTTGGTTTTCACTTTGTCACCCACATGATCAAGAGCTCGACCCAACCCGCTCTGCACATGTTGCACAATACTCAGGGCCTCACATAGCTGAGTGCCAACAGCTTCCAGTCGTTTGATGGCTTTTGATATCACTGAAAAAATGGCGTTGATGTATGCCAATTTTCGAGACAATGTATGTGTAAAAACTTCTTTCACAATTTTGATAGCACTTGATTCATCGCTATCAAACTCACTGAAGATTGTATTTATTTGGGTGTAATTGGTGCAGTAACTCAGCAGCATTAAGCCAAGAGCACCATCGTGTAAGAACAGGTTTAAGTGGGAGGGTCGTTGAAGGTACTTGTTCCTTGAATTTCTACACCTGTAGCGGAGCCGTCACATAGATTTTCTTGCCACAGGAAATTAATTTGCCCACGTCAGGGTAATTTGATCGAACCTCTTCGAAAACTCTGTGCAACGCATGTGCAAGGCAAGTGGCGTACACCATACTGGGGTAGAGAATCTGAAGCCCTTTGGCTGGTTTAGCCACATACGAGTATGAAGCACCATCTGTCACAAGCAGCAAATCGTTGTCTCTTTTCACACCATCTGGCAGCAGTAGCTTCAGAGAGTTGTCAAACAAAATAGCAATCGTCGAATTGTTTACTCTATCGAGAGCTTCACACGTTAGTAGGAACATATCTCCATATATCCAGCTTTTAGAACACCAACAACAACATTTGCAATATATCGCCCACTAATATCCGTAGTTTCATCTATCGACAGCCAGATCTTTTGCTCAGCAATAGTAATTCGTATTTTGTTGAGAAAATCATTGTAGCATACGGATAAATAGTTCTTTCTCAGTGTAGATTCATCTGGAAATGTGTTGTGTACTTCTCCAAGAACCGTCTGAAGCGTGGATTCTTCAGCTTTTCCAATGGGATGTTGCAGGACACCATCATCTCGCACATATCCTTGCAGAATGATTGCACGGTTGACGATTGACCTGTCTGGTCAAATAACAGCATTTGCCTGCTGTTATTTTCAGCACTTCGTTTCACACAGCTGCTGTGTTTAGCGGTATTACAGTGTTTTGCACATTAAAGCGCTTTTCTGCACTAACTTTAACTTCACACAGTTTACAAAATAATATTTTCCCATCAGTACTAAAGAACTTCTCTCCAAATTCTCGAATATACCCTCGCAACTTCACGCTGTCAGAGCACTTTTTTTTTAGGCATGTTGAACAAGGCAAAGGCTGTATTCAAACCCGTTACTGGGAACACCTGTGCGACTGCGATGATTATTAACGCAGAAGCCGCCTTTGTTGGCTCTCACAGCGTATTGTCGACTCTGCGCAAGAATGTTTTATGTTCGCGAAACGACTGTTGTGGTACACCGATTTTCTGTTATAGTCCTGGGAAGTAAAGCTGTGTGCCAATTTATCTGTTTATGTTTCATAATAACATTAAATATTGTCTCGTTAGCAACATATTCCCTTTTTGTTATTCGTGTGTCCCGTAAGATACGAGAAAAACGGTATATGTATTTTTGGCAAAAGTTGACGGAATTATGACCTATTATATTAAAAGTTAGCGGCAATATGACCTATTACTAAAATTTGTTGAAATATGACTTTATATGCACAATTGAAATACATTTTTCGACGCTAAAATGCCTAGATTTGTGTATAAATTGTTCTAAAATTCACCCTATAGTCCAGGAAAAAATATGACGTGTCAATGAAATCCGGGCCCTAGTGATAACGACTTACAAATTCCCTACCCGACAACGTTTACACGTGATCCATGTTGCCGAGGATCCTGTATGCCCCAGATACGCCGCTGTCGACACCGACATGCGCCGTTTGATTTGTGGTGCGGCTACCGACTGCTGGCTCCTCACACGGCGCATGTTGGCACTGCTGCTGCGACGGACGCCTCAAACCGTAGAGCCAACCGAACTGATCCATCCCGACGTCACTTCCCTGCTACTCGTCATAACGCCACAGTGTGGGTTAAGGGTGAATCGTCAATTAGGGCGGTTCACAAACAACAACTCAAGTACACATGTTATTCCAAATACGTTATCGTGGAAGTAGGGGCCAGGAGGTGCTGGTGAAATAACACACACTGCTAAGGTTATCATTTTATTTTAAAAGGCTTTCTCAATAATAAATTTTTAAGTCTGGCAAAAAAGAAAAAAAATTTCAAAAACAATTTCGAATAGCTGACAAATTTTCTTTATGAAAAGGAGATGCCATGTATGACTTTAGCAACATCCTAATAGTAAGAGTTTAACTTGACATATACAAATTCTTTTAAATAGCTGCCAAATTTTCTCTATGTAAAGGATATTGCAAGGTATAACGTTAACAACTTCCCAATAGTAAGATTTTAAACTTAAGCATGCGTGAAGATCGGCGGATCACCTCTGCACGTTGGTTCCTGAGATTTCCCGAAGCACCGCTCACAGAATTTTAAGGGAAACATTGAAATACCGAAAGGTGTGCGCAAGATGGGTGCTACGCATGCTGACTGAGGACCACGTGCGGCAACAAGTTGATGCTTATCGCGAGTTTCTTCACCGCCTTGCAGCCGAACAGGACAAATTTCTGCACTCAATTGTCACGGGAGACGAAACCTGGGTGGTGACGAGGTGAAAGAAGAAGTTCATAACTTTCTGAACGGCGGTGAGCTGGTATGACATGAGCATACAAAAACTGCCACAGCGTCTACAAAAATGCATCGACAGAAATGCTGATTACGTCGAAAAATAGCTAATGTTCAAGCTGTAAACTGATTAAGCCATTGTAGAAATAAACAGGTACTTATAAAAAAAACAGGAGACCTTACTTTTGGGATTACCCTCGTCAAATATAATAAAGTATTGTACCCTTTCCTTTATCATTTTCTTTTTTTAATAAAATGTTCAGAGGCATATTTAATTTTGGTTCGTGGGCGGAACCTGAAGTGGTGGCGCACGACCGTACTAGTTAGATTTAGGATGAAAGTAGCGGTGGCAGTAGCTTTTTTTAATTTTTAGGTTAGATAGGTTTTTGGGGGTAGTTGGGAGATAGGGGCCAACGCCTGAAGTGGAAGAGGTAAAATAAGGTAAAAAAAGAAAAAAAAGACAACAAAAAAAGCGTAGTGAGTAGCATCAGTGACTCTGAGCTGGATGCAAGTTAAGGCAGCGGTTCGCGTCTCGCAACGTAAAAAAAAATTTTCCTAAGATTATCGTTTTTAATATGTTCTGATGCTTTATTATTAGTTTAATACAAGTATATACTATAATATTTGATGTTATGTAAATATAAATTCACCTTTTTTTTGAGAAGTAAGTTTGTTCGATTGGCTTTATATACAGGACAGCTTGCGCTACTTGTAAAAGAAAAAGGAGCAAAATATCTTTATACCTTTATAATTCACATGCTGGAAAGATTCTGCTACCGCGTAGGAGCAGTGGTCAAGTAAGAATAACCTTGGGCTTTTACTAAAACGATGAAACAATGTTTACCTTGTGTGGATAACTATCTCAAATTTGTATCGCACTGTTTGTAATGGAACTTCTATAAGCCTGTGTCCTTACTGATTGGACTTGGTTCTTTCCTTTTCGTCTTAAAACATGTACATGGATATTGAAGTTTTTATTCGTGTATATTACATACACAACAACGTGACTAGCATATGGACAATGGAGAAAACGTGCGTTTTAATGGAGCTAACGTGGGAATTTTACGGGCGCCCATTTAGTAAACAGTGTGATTTACGAACTAGAAACATCCCACAACTGCCGCTGGAGTGCGTTGCGATCGCGTATACCACTCTGGGGCTCACGTACACTTAATTAAATCGATCAATTAATTAACTGCTCCCCCCTGGTAAAGCCCCCTCCCTTCCCACCCTCCTTCCCGCATATTGGCGGGAAAAATTCTCAGGTGGTCGGTCATTTGGAGGGAAATCGATTGCTGTGTTTGGAATATTGTTTAAGCAATTTAGACAATGTGTGAAATATCGCTTATTTAAACAATTTAGGGGATTCAAGGCAGTGTATGGAATATATGGAAATTGGTGGCTCTTTGATGGAGAGGGAAGGATCTCATAACAGGAAATTCAAGCATATATTGTTTGTTTATAAAAAATTCAGTTTGTGGAGGTTGGATTTCTCTTGCTCATCATTCTCTGCTGTTTGGAAACAAGTAGGTTCAAAATGGTTCAAATGGCTCTGAGCACTATGCGACTTAACTTCTGAGGTCATGAGTCGCTTAGAACTTAGAACCAATTAAGCCTAACTAACCTAAGGACATCACATACATCCATGCCCGGGGCAGGATTCGAACCTGCGACCGTAGCGGTCGCTCGTTTCCAGAATGTAGCGCCTAGAACCGCACGGCCACTCCAGCCGGCCAAACAAGTAGGTCTTGTAAGAAGTAATTACATGGGGTGAACATGCTGCATAAGCTAATGTTTGGCACTGTACTCTGCGTGTCTTAACCTAGTGTTTGGCCCATTGTCGGCACTTAACCTATTGTTCTGTTAAGTGGTTTTCCATGACACCCCCATTTTCTTAAACTATCATACCGCATTTGATACCAAAATTAAGTAGTTAGTTATGTCCTCCCACCATTTCTGGTACACTTTTAGAATTTCACATACTTTTTAACGCCGTTTCTGGTGCATTCTTCTTTGTCACCTACCATCTTAAACCTTTTGTTCTGCACTTACAAGGGGAGGCCGCCAATTGTGAAATTCAGATTCGATTCATACTGCGCATAATAAAAGCTTATGGCCAGAGGTGTAATGTGGCAAAGCACCAAGATGCACTTCTCAGCCGTTGTCGAGAAAATCGACAGTTAAAAGAAACCGTTGCGGTGAAATACTCTCTACGATTAGTGCTTTACTTCAGCGTCGTGGCGCAGCGGTAAGCGCTCGGGTTCGTAGTCCGAAAGTCGCTGGATCGAATCTCACGCCATGCAACCTTTTTTTGTAGTATTTGTTTTTTGTAATTCAAATATATATATATATATATATATATATATATATATATATATATATATAATTCCCGGCAATCAGTTGCAACAATTATGCATATAATAAGTTGTTGAAAGTCGTGGAAAAACTGGCGACCTCGAACATAATTATGTTTTCCACAAACAAAGTTGTATTTCACAAATGTTATTAATTGTCTTCATAATGTTAACTACTTATAGTTAACGGAAGACGCAGAAACGGTATTCCGAAACGAATACGTATAGCGTAAGTCAAACGTTCGAATTAGAATGGAGACCCCACGAACACAAATTTGCTGCGGCAGGTATGAAATATAAACTCCGTTACTCGCTCGTTACACTTGAAGGACAGATGTTGAATGGGCCGAAACGAGCCGCCGCATAACAGCGTAGTTGCCTGCTAACTTCGAAAGAAGGTAGATGCGGTCCCTAGCGCAACTTATAACATCGTCGAAAATCAGTGCGGACGGGAGAGCTTTGGTACACCCTGTTAAAAAAACGGAAAAAAGGAGGCGGTACAATTGGAGAGCGATCCGCCTTCAACAACATGCATAAGCATTTCATTAATAGTTTATATATATATATATATATATATATATATATATATATATATATATATATATATATATATATATATATATATATGAATTACAAAAAACTAATAATAGAAAAAAAAATTGCATGGCGCGAGATTCGATCCGGCGACTTTCGGATTACGAACCCGAGCGCTTACCGCTGCGCCATGACGCTGTAGAAAATTACTTATCGTAGAGAGTATTTCAACGCAACGGCTTCTTTTAACTGTCGATTTTCTCGACAACGGCTGAGAAGTGCATCTTGGTGCTTTGCCACATTACACCTCTGGCCATGAGCTTTTATTATGCCCAGTATGAATCGAATCTGAATTTCACAATTGGTGGCCTCCCCTTGTAAACCTGCTGTTCTGCTCCATGTCACCTACTCATGCACACTCTCCCCTTAACAACTGTACCGCCAACCCCACATTGGTATAAAAAATTGATGCAAGTTAATTAAATCGATATTCTTCACGCGTAGGGTGCAGTTTTTTTTTTTTTTAAATTCACAGCATCATACTGGTTGGTGAAGCCGATGGAATATACACTCCTGGAAATGGAAAAAAGAACACATTGACACCGGTGTGTCAGACCCACCATACTTGCTCCGGACACTGCGAGAGGGCTGTACAAGCAATGATCACACGCACGGCACAGCGGACACACCAGGAACCGCGGTGTTGGCCGTCGAATGGCGCTAGCTGCGCAGCATTTGTGCACCGCCGCCGTCAGTGTCAGCCAGTTTGCCGTGGCATACGGAGCTCCATCGCAGTCTTTAACACTGGTAGCATGCCGCGACAGCGTGGACGTGAACCGTATGTGCAGTTGACGGACTTTGAGCGAGGGCGCATAGTGGGCATGCGGGAGGCCGGGTGGACGTACCGCCGAATTGCTCAACACGTGGGGCGTGAGGTCTCCACAGTACATCGATGTTGTCGCCAGTGGTCGGCGGAAGGTGCACGTGCCCGTCGACCTGGGACCGGACCGCAGCGACGCACGGATGCACGCCAAGACCGTAGGATCCTACGCAGTGCCGTAGGGGACCGCACCGCCACTTCCCAGCAAATTAGGGACACTGTTGCTCCTGGGGTATCGGCGAGGACCATTCGCAACCGTCTCCAAGAAGCTGGGCTACGGTCCCGCACACCGTTAGGCCGTCTTCCGCTCACGCCCCAACATCGTGCAGCCCGCCTCCAGTGGTGTCGCGACAGGCGTGAATGGAGGGACGAATGGAGACGTGTCGTCTTCAGCGATGAGAGTCGCTTCTGCCTTGGCGCCAATGATGGTCGTATGCGTGTTTGGCGCCGTGCAGGTGAGCGCCACATCAGGACTGCATACGACCGAGGCACACAGGGCCAACACCCGGCATAATGGTGTGGGGAGCGATCTCCTACACTGGCCATACACCACTGGTGATCGTCGAGGGGACACTGAATAGTGCACGGTACATCCAAACCGTCATCGAACCCATCGTTCTACCATCCCTAGCCCGCATCTCGTGGTCGTGCGGTAGCGTTCTCGCTTCCCACGCCCGGGTTCCCGGGTTCGATTCCCGGCGGGGTCAGGGATTTTCTCTGCCTCGTGATGGCTGGGTGTTGTGTGCTGTCCTTAGGTTAGTTAGGTTTAAGTAGTTCTAAGTTCTAGGGGACTTATGACCACAGCAGTGTAGTCCCATAGTGCTCAGAGCCACCATTTCTACCATCCCTAGACCGGCAAGGGAACTTGCTGTTCCAACACGACAATGCACGTCCGCATGCATCCCGTGCCACCCAACGTGCTCTAGAAGGTGTAAGTCAACTACCCTGGCCAGCAAGATCTCCGGATCTGTCCCCCTTTGAGCATGTTTCGGACTGGATGAAGCGTCGTCTCACGCGGTCTGCACGTCCGGCACGAACGCTGGTCCAACTGAGGCGCCAGGTGGAAATGGCATGGCAAGCCGTTCCACAGGACAACATCCAGCATCTCTACGATCGTCTCCATGGGAGAATAGCAGCCTGCATTGCTGCGAAAGGTGGATATACACTGTACTAGTGCCGACATTGTGCATGCTCTGTTGCCTGTGTCTATGTGCCTGTGGTTCTGTGAGTGTGATCATGTGATGTATCTGACCCCAGGAATGTGTCAATAAAGTTTCCCCTTCCTGGGACAATGAATTAACGGTGTTCTTATTTCAATTTCCAGGAGTGTAGTTTAAGCATAAGATGGCTAGAAAAAACACACCCTGCCACCCAATGCCGGGCGCCTGACGCCGACGTCGCCGACTCCACACACACCCCCAGGAGTGGGGGTGCACCGGCAGCCTTCTGCAAAGAAACGACGCGGCCGACAGCTGCCAAGCGACGCACAGATGCCCGTTTGGGTCCAGCAAGCATGCGGTGGCGGCATCCCTGTCATACTTGACACCTGAGAAATTCCTGTCGAAATACGTGCTCACCTAAGCACCCTTGCTGGCGCGATGACGCATGCTGCAGTGTTGGTCCAGTGCCAAGAGAGAGGTTCCAATGCTTCCCAGAATAGCGCAACGTGCATTGTTCCTAGCGATCCTAATGGGACAGTCTGTTCGCCACTGAATTTACCCATCAAACTGCTGCTGCTGCTGCTGCCAGTGTGGGAGCACGATTCGTCATTGTTTTCTACAGACGAGACTTTCAGCGGCAAAATTATTTCGTTCAGATCGCTACATTGCACTGACAGTTAAATCCCACAATAGTTGTCTACAGATCATGAAATACATACAAAACTCTCAAGAATATTGGGAGCCAGGAACATATTTACCAGTGTAACTACAATTAATTATTACGATTAATGCTGCAGTCTGACACCGATCGATGTACAGTTAATGTGTCGTCTTGACAGCTGTGGTTCTGGAACGAATGACAGTACGTATAGCGCACGTACTTTTCCACGTCAAAACCTCTCTCATATCCCCGCACTTATCGATGTGCTGAGTTTATACGTCTCTCATGAAAGGATACATACTCATTTTCACCGCTCATACCACAACATAAGCCACAGTAACATTACACTGCAGTATACACATATTTTACACAAACAGTCCAGTTATCTTTTATATCTGTACGGCACCCAATAAATTATGGTATGCCTACACTCACGCAAGCTATATGTCTCAATTCACCTCAGGCCTAGGAAATTATCCGACAAAGTCTTCGAATCAGCACTTCTGGAAGGTGCTGCAAGCTGCCAAGATTCTCTCAAGCAAGTGTTATGAAGGACAGGCATCCGACACTATGTGACAGCGAACACTGAACCCGCAGGTGTAGTGCTTGGAAAGACATAATCGACGCGGGAAGGTGTACTGTAATCGAGAAGGATAAAACAAGAAGGAAAATGCGAGGGTATGCTTAGGTGTGCAGATGAGGTGACGCATTGCTACAGCCGTATTGTCCGTCCTCTTTGTTCACTATAGCAGGTCCAGTTGAACACCTGCATTGCTATATTGTGCAGCTGTTTACAAAATGAGTCTACTTTTGGATATACTCCTCAGGGTGTTGAAATCACAATTCACCATGTCCAATCTATCCTTCCCATTATGACTAGACATACGTATTTTTTTGTTTTTACATGAATAGTAGTTTTATTACTTTCCACAAACCTATGTCGGAACGTAAGTCACAGAACCTTTACGTTCAAGCAGCAGCAAAACATTCCTGACTATCAGTTATAGGTGTATAAGAAAAAAAATTCACTCCCGATTCTTGACCACAGCGCCCTCATTGGACCGAAGTCACTCTCAGAACTGTTCTACAAATTCGGGATCAGCTCCCCTCGGCACAAATACGTTAACACGTTACTGTTTCTGGACTCGTCCTGCATGTTTGCTTGCTTTTCTACACACATCTACAGACTCTGGGATTACAAGAACACATGTATTTACACATGGTTTGCCATAATATTGTACCATTTAAGCGATACTTCTCGGTATCAAGGACATGCCAGGAACCTACAGATCGCTCGTGCAACATAATTCCGAAGATATAGACTGAAACTTACATCTGTACAAACCCGAAACTTTAGCGAGGTGGAATGTGCTGTAAACCACTGAGTAACTAGAAACCTACCCTGTCTGCAAAGACCTTTACGTGAGAACTCGAAAAAAATAGACGAAACTGATATTTCCACTCGCGAATAACGATTTCGGTGATATAACAGATTCCAAATCATCCCAATAATTTACAAGGTCAACTAAGGTGTTTCTCATATCTAGAAAACCAGCAAACGTGTCTTCCACCTGCGTTTCACCTGCTTGATGCACACATCACATTCGATGGTCCCTCAACTAAATAATGGCACGAAATGTGAAGAAGCAGTCCACCGAACAATTTACATGGGAGGCAATAACGGTCCAGCGCAAACAATCGTCAATATTGAATCTTCTAAAATTTCCACGCGATCATGAAAGCTGTCCAACATCTACTAAGTATTAGTTCGCCATTCCGCCGTCTAGAGGACGATTGCGGTCTGAATTTGACGACATTCGACAATGATCGAAGAATCGGAAATACACCCTGCTGACCGCTGTGTCTCTGGAAACAGAAATGTCTGTACCGTTCTTATGACTTGACATACTCCTCCCTTTGCTATCACAGTATTCCACATCAAATCCATACCATGCTCACGACTAAACATAGTCATTTCCTTTGCACGTGTCGGAACACACACACATACTTTATAAGCCTGATGCTCATGGCGAACCTAACATGCACCCCCTACTACTATGCATAACACTGCGCCAATAACTGATTCCCGGCTATACGAAATAATACTGATAGAAAATCAGCGATAGTTGACATGTCTCATAAGTCTTTCTTGCGAGTGGTACTACTGTATCTTACAAAGACAGACGTAATCGTCTGACAAACCGCAAGATGTTACGAAACCCGACCATATTACTATCACAAGCGGTCTTGGTTCCACAGATGCAAACAAGTACCAATATTAAAAACTATACCAGATTTATAAATCGATGTGGTTTCTCCAGACAAATACCGTGATAGTGAATATAAATGGTGGTCGCCGGAGTGTGTATTGTACAACAGCAGTACAGTTACATTTCGCCGAAGGTGAACCCTCGTAATAAAATTACCGAAGTTTGAAAGTGATTTGGATAAGGAGCGTGATATGAAACCGGTATTTTCAACTCCCTCACACCGCCGCCACAAGATATTTCTCCAGCATTTGTAAAGCATTCTGTCTTGATGCCATGTCAGAGGTTCTGCGATATATCCACTGAGTTATAGACGATGACTGATCGAGAAGGATCACAAACAGTAGTCGATGGTGTGCTGATTGAGGTCATAAGAAATGTACACTATCTGAGACCTGGTGGTCAAGGAAGGCAGGATTCCGTTACGTTTGTGGACGGCGCCATAATCAGTTACTACTAATTGGCTTTTCCTTCACTCACAGACAATTTATTTTAAATCAACAACGAATTAAAATATTGTTAATAATTTTAGAATTGTTTCACGGCTGAAGGCCTTAATGGCAATAAATTAAGAACTGATTAAAAGAAGGCTGCAGTGGTCGAGCGGTTGTAGGCGCTTCAGTCCAGAACCGCGCTGCTGCTACGGTCGCAGATCCGAATTCTGCCTCGGGCATGGATGTGTGTGATGTCCTTAGGTTAGTTAGGTTTAAGTACTTCTAAGTCTAGGGGACTGATGACCTCAGATGTTATGTCCCATAGTGCTTAGTGGAATGTGAACCATTTTTGAACTGATTAAACTTGCTGCAACCTACAATTACAGTTAATAAATATAAAAACAATGACTAAGGTCTTAAAGCTCACTGAAAAATACAATTGCCAAATTAAAATTTTAAGGCAAGTAACAACACTCACGGCTGTAGGCCTTAATGGCAATAAATGAGGAATTGTTTCAACACTGAAGGCCTCAATGGTAATAAATTAAGAATTGTTTAGCTTACAGTGTTTGTTATAATCCATATTGATTGCAAAAATGTTTATTCACGTAACTGGTTTCGGTTCCTCTAGAACATCTTCAGATCTGAAACGATAATGATGCCAATTTACTATTTCACAAATGCAAACCTTTTCATCCTGTCCGATCAATATCAAATGTATCAGAACATACTTGCAGCTTCGGTTACAGGAGTAACCCGTCCACACACAGCAACTTTCACATGCGGCGTCACATAAATTGGTTGGCAGAATGCACGTCATTTATATTAATCATAAACTCTTACCGACAGGTGGCATCTGGTACATTTGTTACATTACATATGCACATATTGTATTAAGTAGATTTTTGCAATTTACTTTTATCTCTAAGAATACTTAATTAAATTCATAGATGTCAATGTTAAAATCTGTACTTGTCAAAATTAAAATACACAGTAAAATTATCATTTCTGTACGATCTAAAACAAAGGGCGATTTCTGTATCCATGGCGCTGGTGTAGACCTGTTTTCTTCCATGGTCTGATCCGTGGTTCCTGCTATTTCGGTGTTGTGCCGCGTGCCGTTCAGTCACCTGATGTCCATGGTGAAAAAGCTGGAAGATGAGTGCAGCGCCTAAACGTCGTTGACGGGGCCCTCCTGCGCGGCCCTCTTACCCACGGCGATGGACATCAGGTGACTTTGTTTTAGATCGTACAGAAATGATAATTTTACTGTGTATTTTAATTTTGACAAGTACAGATTTTAACCTTGGCATCTATGAATTTAATTAAGTTTACTTAGAGATAAAAGTAAATTACAAAAATCTACTTAATACAATATGTGCATATGTATTGTAACAAATGTACCAGACGCAACCTATTGGTAAAAGTTTTATAATTAATTTGAATGACGTGCATTCTGCCAACCAATTTTATATGATGCAGCATGTGATGGTTGCTATTTGTGGACAGATTACTCCTGTAATTGAAACCACAGGTATGTTCTGGTACATTTGATGTTGATCAGATAGGATGAAAAAGATTTGCATTTCTGAAATAGTAAATTAGTATAATTATTGTTTTAGATCTGAAGGTGGTTCTAGAGGAACCAAAACCGGTCATGTGAATAAACATTTTTGCAGTGAAGAGAGTTATAACTAACATTGTACAACCAGTGATTGCGATATGACATCAAACATTACGTCTGTTTTTTTCAAAATGCATTGTTTAACATGTTGCAATTTAAAACTACAGTTATTAAAATACTGAAAACAAGCAACCAAGGTCTTAACGATTAACTGCTAAAATACAAATGCCACATTAAAATTTTAAGACAATTAGCGACAGTCACGGCTGAAGGCCTTTAACGCCAAGAATGGGAATTATCAAAAAAATTTAACATACAGTCAAACAATAAGGCAATAGCAAAAGTTAATTTAATAGACAGCAACTGATCACCAAGCAGGTGAGACAAAATGATAGTGAACTTGGTAGCACAACCGTTTAAACTTGCTGTAACGTCAAGAATTAGAAAATTAGAAACATGCAATAAAATAGCAAATATAATAACAAGGTTAATTCAAAAGGACAGGCAACTGATCACCAAACGAGTGAGACAAGTGATGGTAACTTGGTAATACAATAATAAAATTAAAACATAATAATAAAACACAAGGGCTAGTCACAGACGCTGCTCCAGTAATCGACCTCTGAGTAGGTCAGGCCAAAAACACTTTCGCGAGCGATGAGGAAGGCAGCCAAGAGTTTCATTCGTTTCCCGGGATGGTAACTCAGACTAGTGGCAGTCTAACGAATGACTAATGATAATCTGCTGAAGCTACCTAAAGTCCGACAACCTATGCAACGATGTTACACCACGCCAAAGCCGGAACCGGCGGTCGGCACTACGTCCTCAGAATGCTGTGTTTAGAGCATCCGAAAGGAGAAAGGAACCACTACTACCAGAGTAGAAAAAATACCAACCGACCTACTAATCAAGGAAACGGTCAAAACTACACTCCTTACCGGACAGCAGCGGCAATGCGGCAATGCGAGGAAAGGTACACTGCGATTACATACACTAACCTCCAGGGCAGGTCACTGGGGCGTTAGCGGCCACCAGGCAGGAAAAATACCGCTGGTTGAACAAAGGGTAACACATATAATGCAGCAATTAGTAACAAGAAATCGAGGAAAGCTAATTAGATCCGACTTCCCAAAGCACTACACTCGGTGCTCTTCATCTCGGCAACACTGCGAGCAGCAATACGAATCCAAGTCATTGGAGGATCGTGAGATCTCACAATCGTGGGAGTTTCACTGCTAGGATTAAAATCCACTCAAAGCTTGTTGGATCCGGCTGACAACTAGGTCGTGTACCCTCGTGACCACAGGCCTTCCATCCGGCAGTGCATGCATTCTGCCAGCTGACCCGGCGTGTTCTCGCACTGCCCTCTTCACTCCTCCAGAGTCCCCAACCGAACTGCTCATTCACACGACCCGGAAGACCAACGACGTCACCCCAAAGATGGGGCCACAGTTACTACATATCGATAACGCCGCTGCTGCCACTAGCGGACAGGCAACGCTCGAGAAACCAAGTGGCGCCAGTCAACACAAGAAGAATACAAACAACCGCAACCACGTCTACTAAACGATATAGTCTGGCTTCCAGCAGAGGAGGGAAACCTACAACAGCACCAACGAAAGCTGCAGGATGGCTCACTAGCTTTTCAGATATCTAGTGCTACGCTTTCAGTATAAATTATGTCTACGATTTGAAATCAACAACATACCTCCGTTGGATCCTATGGAGAAGCCCTTCAATGATTACAGCCACTAGTGAATCATATTTCTGGCACTCTCATATCTTGACATGAGTCACCTATCTCGAACCTATCTGCTACAGTAAAATTCAAACGGGGTTTTTGGTAGTCCCTGGGCATCTTGCAGCTGCCCCTTCAGACTCTGTGCTACTATCCCTGCAGCTTTGTGCATGTGATCATTCCTATGCAAGTCAGAACATAATAAAAGCTGGAGAAAGCTATATCTACCACCTTCTGCAACCCGTGTAGAAAAAGGCTAAGCTGAGTTACTGTGATGGAAATGTGTTTTGGTCATTCAGTGGAAATGAAGCCTCCTCCTGCAACACGAATATAGTATAAAAGACAGTACCGGAACTGGGGGAGGGAGTAGGATTTTGCTACTGCATTGTGGTGCTTCTCCAAACTACAAACGGGTACTACAGATCCACGTCCCTGAGGGGTTACCGATGTAATCTGCAGCTGACCAGAAGTAGACTGCTATATTCTGCATATCGTCAATGAATGGAGCTGGCCGTGTCCCCCCCATCCAAGTACCCAAGATTTCTCCAGATGTGGCCATGTCGAGGAGGTTAGCACCCCTTATCGGTGTATAGTAACCGATTTGAGAGTGTTGTGATGTATTAGCAGACGGTTAAGAAGAACATGAAACGAGTGATTTTTATGCGTGATAGGGCTCCAGGCGGATGGAGTTCGAAGCATTTTACGTAAATCAACTATGCTATCAATTTTAGAGTGTTGTTCTAGTGTCTGGGATGAGGACCAGGAGGGTATTGGTAAGAGAGAACATAAACACACGCACTCCTAAGGCACATAAAACAACCTGTAATGTTAGATGGCTTGAGTTTCCAATCTATCAGTTGTGTAGAATGCAGCGCTGTTAATATACCATTGTAAGAAAAATATTTCCAGCGCATGACATAAATCCTTCTTAGAGGTTTCTCTACGATAAACTATGGTAACAAACTGTAAAACGAAAAAAAACTACTTCCTAAAACAGTGGCTCTGTGTGAACATGCACATTACAAATGGTTCAAATGGCTCTGAGCACTATGGGACTCAACTGCTGAGGTTATTAGTCCCCTAGAACTTAGAACTAGTTAAACCTAACTAACCTAAGGACATCACAAACATCCATGCCCGAGGCAGGATTCGAACTTGCGACCGTAGCGGTCTTGCGGTTCCAGACTGCAGCGCCTTTAACCGCACGGCCACTTCGGCCGGCTTGCACATTACAACTTTCCAGAGATGCATAGCGTCCATTGTTCACATCCGATCTCGGTTCAGAAATTATACTATGCCCACATCAGTTCTGTATAAAATGATCGCTACCCATGGAGAATACCTCTTATAAGGAAATAGATAAACGCATAGCAGCAATGTCCGACATGTGAAATTACAAGTCATGCCACCACTATGTAAACAGGAAATCTGTGAAACAGATGTATATACAGGGTTTGCAGTGTCTCACAAACACCTATGGCTAACTTAGAATCATCTCAGTTATGGATCTGTAGTATCGATTTTACACGCAGGATGGGACAGAGGAATGGAGTACATCACATAAATCTTCGTTCATTTAGAGGAATGTGTCACATATCATCACAAGTGAGGTAGACATCCTCTGATGTCTGACAGGTTTACTGTTAAATTTCGCAAGTAGACACTGCTCTAAGAGCCACACAGAACAAGCGGTTGTATACGATTCGAACACAGGCTATGTCACACAACTGATGCATCGTGACGAAACGTCAGTAAAAAAATGGTCAAATGACCTGCAGCAACTTCTTCATCTCTCTCCCTCTCTCTCTATAATGCATCATGAGCCCAACATTAATTCGTACCTCATTACAACTCCATCTTAGCCGACAAATTCATTCACTCTGAGTCATCCTTTAAGGCAGATGCAAGTAAGTTTAGAGGCAGATGGTTCACTATCTTCCTGAAAAGCGTCAAATACAATGGTATGTAAAGGGGGACGAAAAATCTAATAGCCATGGGCGACTGGAATGCAGTTGTAGGGGAAGGAGTAGAAGAAAAGGTTACAGGAGAATATGGGCTTCGGACAAGGAATGAAAGAGGAGAAAGACTAATTGAGTTCTATAACAAGTTTCAGCTAGTAATAGCGAATACCCTGTTCAAGAATCACAAGAGGAGGAGGTATACTTGGAAAAGGCCGGGAGATACGGGAAGATTTCAATTAGATTACATCATGGTCAGACAGAGATTCCGGAATCAGATACTGGACTGTAAGGCGTACCCAGGAGCAGATATAGACTCAAATCACAATATAGTAGTGATGAAAAGTAGGCTGAAGTTCAAGACATCAGTCAGGAAGAATGAATACTCAAGGAAGTGGGATACGGAAGTACTAAGGAATGACTAGATACGTTTGAAGCTCTCTAACGCTATAGTTACTGCAATAAGGAATAGCGCAGTAGGCAGTACAGTTGAAGAGGAATGGACATCTCTAAAAAGGGCCATCACAGAAGTTGGGAAGGAAAACATAGGTACAAAGAAGGTAGCTGCGAAGAAACCATGGGTAACAGAAGAAATACTTCAGTTGATTGATGAAAGGAGGAAGTACATACATGTTCCGGGAAAATCAGGAATACAGAAATACAAGTCGCTGAGGAATGAAATAAATATGAAGTGCAGGGAAGCTAAGACGAAATGGCTGCAGGAAAAATGTGAAGACATCGAAAAAGATGTGATTGTCGGAAGGACAGACTCAGCATACAGGAAAGTCAAAACAACCTTTGGTGACATTAAAAGCAGCGGTGGTAACATTAAGAGTGCAACGGGAATTCCACTGTTAAATGCAGAGGAGAGAGCAGATAGGTGGAAAGAATACACTGAAAGCCTCTATGAGGGTGAAGATTTGTCTAATGTGATAGAAGAAGAAACAGGAGTCGATTTAGAAGAGATAGGGGATCCAGTATTAGAATCGGCATTTAAAAGAGCTTTGGAGGACTTACGGCCAAATAAGGCAGAAGGGATAGATAACATTCCATCAGAATTTCTAAAATCATTGGGGGAAGTGGCAACAAAACGACTATTCACGTTGGTGTGTAAAATATATGAGTCTGGCGACATACCATCTGACATTCGGAAAAGCATCATCCTCACAATTCCGAAGACGGCAAGAGCTCACAAGTGCGAGAATTATCGCATAATCAGCTTAACAGCTCATGCATCGAAGCTGCTTACAAGAATAATATACAGAAGAACGGAAAAGAAAATTGAGAATGCGCTAGGTGACGATCAGTTTGGCTTTAGGAAAAGTAAAGGGACGAGAGAGGCAATTCTGACGTTACTTTCATAGGATTTGTCGACCTGGAAAAAGCGTTCGACAATATAAAATGGTGCAAGCTGTTCGAGATTCTGAAAAAAGTAGGGGTAAGCTATAGGGAGAGACGGGTCATATACAATATGTACAACAACCAAGAGGGAATAATAAGAGTGGACGATCAAGAACGAAGTGCTCGTATTAAGAAGGGTATAAGACAAGGCTGTAGCCTTTCGCCCCTACTCTTCAATCTGTACATCGAGGAAGCAATGATGGAAATAAAAGAAAGGTTCAGGAGTGGAATTAAAATACAAGGTAAAAGGATATCAATGATACGATTCGCTGATGACATTGCTATCCTGAGTGAAAGTGAAGAAGAATTAAATGATCTGCTGAACGGAATGAACAGTCTAATCAGTACACAGTATGGTTTGAGAGTAAATCGGAGGAAGACGAAGGTAATGGGAAGTAGTAGAAATGAGAAGAGCGAGAAACTTAACATCAGTATTGATGGTCACGAAGTCAATGAAGTTAAGGAATTCTGCTACCTAGGCAGTAAAATAACCAATGACGGACGGAGCAAGGAGGACATCAAAAGCAGACTCGCTATGGCAAAAAAGGCATTTCTGGCCAAGAGTAGTCTACTAATATCAAATACCGGCCTTAATTTGAGGAAGAAATTTCTGAGGATGTACGTCTGGAGTACAGTACTGTATGGTAGTGAAACATGGACTGTGGGAAAACCGGAACAGAAGAGAATCGAAGCATTTGAGATGTGGTGCTATAGACGAATGTTGAAAATTAGGTGGACTGATAAGGTAAGGAATGAGGAGGTTCTACGCAGAATCGGAGAGGAAAGGAATATGTGGAAAACACTGATAAGGAGAAGGGACAGGATGACAGGACATCTGCTAAGACATAAGGGAATGACTTCCATGGTACTAGAGGGAGCTGTAGAGGGCAAAAACTGTAGAGGAAGACAGAGATTGGAATACGTCAAGCAAATAATTGAGGACGTAGGTTGCAAGTGCTACTCTGAGATGAAGAGGTTAGCACAGGAAAGGAATTCGTGGCGGGCCGCATCAAACCAGTCAGTTGACTGACGAAAAAAAAAAAAACTTGTAATTTCACATGTCGCACACTGCTTCTATGCGTTTATCTGTTCCCTTATAAGAGGTATTCTCTATGGGTAACGATCATTTTGTATAGGACTGATGTGGGCATAGTATAATTTCTGAACCGTTATCGAATGTGAACAGTGGATGCTATACGTCTCTGGAAGGCTATATTGTGCATGTTCACACAGAGCCACTGTTTTAAGGAAGTAGTTTTTTCGTTTTGCCATTTGTTACCATAGTTTATCGTAGAGGAACCTCTAAGTAGGATGTATGTCATGTGCTGGAAATATTTTTCTTACATTGGAATGTTAACAGCGCCGCATTCTACACTACTGGTAGATTGGAAACTCAAGCGATCTAACATTATAGGCTTATTTAAGTGCAGAACCGTGTAGCCTTAGGAGTGCGTGTGTTTATGTTCTTTCCTACCAATACCCTCCTGGTGCCGCGCGGGATTAGCCGAGCGGTCTAGGCGCTGCAGTCATGGACTGTGCCGCTGGTCCCGACGGAGGTTCGAGTCCTCCCTCGGGCATGGGTGTGTGTGTGTTTGTCCTTAGGATAATTTAGGTTAAGTAGTGTGTATATTTTTTAATGACTTTCATTTCGGTAATTGAATATAAGCTCCTTTTTTGTACCTTGTGAAGGCGTGTGTGATTAGATACCTATACAATTAATTGCATTGTAGTTTCAAATGGTTAATTTTCTACCTAATTCCAGTCATCCCATACTAATCGCTATTTATGCTACGATTGCTGTTATCTTCTTGCGAAACTTGTAAAACAACTCCCTTTTACAGGGTTTTATAACTTATCTGCCACATATCATATTTCACGGTCTAGATCACGTGATGATTTATAGGGTCACAATTCAGTGAAAACGTAGGGCTGGTCCCGGCGGAGGTTCGAGTCCTCCCTCGGGCATGGGTGTGTGTGTTTGTCCTTAGGATAATTTAGGTTAAGTAGTGTGTAAGCTTAGGGACTGATAACCTTAGGAGTTACGTCCCATAAGATTTCACACACATTTGAACGAACGGCTGGAAACCAACTTGGTTCAAATGGCTCTGAGCACTATGGGACTCAACTGCTGAGGTCATTAGTCCCCTAGAACTTAGAACTAGTTAAACCTAACTAACCTAAGGACATCACAAACATCCATGCCTGAGGCAGGATTCGAACCTGCAACCGTAGCGGTCTTGCGGTTCCAGACTGCAGCTCCTTTAACCGCACGGCCACTTCGGCCGTCTGGAAACCAACTGCTTTTGAGTCAGTCCAACCCATGTAGAGCAATGTTCCGAGCGATACATGATGAGTTTTATGTTTACATAAATATGCTACTGCAGTAGCAGCGATATTTTAAGTCGTTAATGAGTATGGAAGTGGTAGTGAAGAAAAAAGAACACAAAAAGATTCGCTGGCTGCCTGTAAACAGAAACCTGTACCTTTATTTTAAAACTACTGTCAAGCACTGTACAGGCACTGATCCCACTGCGACGAAAAGTGATAAATGGCCTTCTCGTAAAGTTACTTCGGCTGCGGTGTGAACAAGCGCCGAAAATGAAATTATCTTTTATTAAGTACTACTCACTGGTGGATGAAAAAGGCGTTTTACATGGTGTGGTGTTGCCACAAAGCGCCATATTTAACTGTGCGAGAAACGTCTTGAGTATCTGACAACATAAATTACTGTAGGTCACTAGGAAGGTAAATGATTAACCACTCAGACCTTTCTCCAGCTCACCAAAAATAACACAGTCGCAGGCGGATAGGTCCGGACTGTACGGTGGGTAACTGAGGAACTTTCCTTTGATTGCTTTCATTGGAGATTTTGTGGTTTTAATTCGGCTTCGAAGAGATGGCACCGTGTCTGGTCTTCAGCGACCAAGTGCGGCAGGAACTCATTCCCATTTCCGATGAAGAGTCCCATCTCACATGCTTCCTGTGCTGGTTGAAGACTACGAGACACACATTCGCTGTAACTTGGGGAAATTTCAGTCTGTTCTTAATGATTACGTGAACACTTCAGACGCTCGATCCGATCTCTGTGTCAATGACTGTTATCGTAGCTCGCCGGTTTCGGCTGATAGGTGTATCTGCGTAATGGCATCAGCAATGCGGTGTCAGCAACCAACGACATCCGTCTTGCCCTGAATCGTTTTTGCCCCACCTGGAGTTTCGCTAGAAGCGTGCAGCGCTCTCCGTACATTTGGGCCACTCTTCGATGAATTGGCGTTCCCCGCACTTCTTTCGCTGTAAGGAACCCTCTCGCCCTTTGCTATTGTTTTGAAGCCTCCATTTGTCTTTAGTTAGTGCGACTGGATGCACTGTGCGTCCGACGCCGTCGCGAGCTCGGTCTGCCGTCACGTGAGTGTGCGCCTATGTCCCTCTATGGGTGATTTTGGGACTTCAGGGCGTTTCTAAGGACCGCAACTTCTTCCCCAGCCAACAACATTATAATTCTTTCATTGGTTTTAATTTTACAGCCTCTGGCTTGTTTCTTTTTGAATGCATCATATGCTACGACGGCGCTTACACATTAAAATGACTAACGCTCATTAGTACGCCTCCACACAGAAAGGCTTGTAAAATTACGACGACAGGAGTAGCACTAAAATAGGAGAGCATCGGAATCATCTGATCGCTTGACATAAATTACAGTGATTGTAGAATAACCAACGCGGAAAATGAAATTATTTTTATTAATTATTACTCACTGGTGTATGAAAAAGGCATCTCACCTGCTGTGTTGTTGGTACAGATCGCCATACTTAACTGTGTCTGGAACATATAAGCGTATGACAACATACACTACTGGCCATTAAAATTCCTACACCAAGAAGAAATGCAGATGATAAACGGGTATTCATTGGACAAATATATTATACTAGAACTGGCATGTGATTACATTTTCACGCAATTTCGGTGCATAGATCCTGAGAAATCAGTACCCAGAACAACCACCTCTGGCCGTAATAACGGCGTTGATACGCCTGGGCATTGAGTCAAACAGAGCTTGGATGGCATGTACAGGTACAGCTGCCCATGTAGCTTCAACACGATCCACAGTTCATCAAGAGTAGTGACTGGCGTATTGTGACGAGCCAGTTGCTCGGCCACCATTGACCAGACGTTTTCAATTGCTGAGAGATCTGGAGAATGTGCTGGCCAGGGAGCAGTCCAACATTTACTGTATCCAGAAAGGCCCGTACAGGACCTGTAACTTGCGGTCGTGCATTATCCTGTTGAAATGTAGGGTTTCTCAGGGATCGAATGAAGGGTAGAGCCACGGGTCGTAACACATCTGAAATGTAACGTCCACTGTTCAGAGTGCCGTCAGCGCGAACAAGAGGTGACCGAGACGTATAACCAATGGCAACCCATACCATCACGCCGGGTGATACGCCGGTATGGCGACGACGAATACACGCTTCCAGTGTGCGCTCACCGCGATGTCGCCAAACACGAATGCGACCATCATGATGCTGTAAACAGAACCTGGATTCATCCGAAAAAATGACGTTTTGCCATTCGCGCACCCAGGTTCGTCGTTGAGTACACCATCGCAGGCGCTCCTGTCTTTGACGCAGCGTCAAGGGTAACCGCAGCCATGGGCTCCGAGCTGATAGTCCATGTTGCTGCAAGCGTCGTCGAGTTGTTCGTGTAGATGGTTGTCGTCTTGCAAACGTCCTCATCTGTTGACTCGGGAATCGAGACGTGGCTGCATGATCCGTTACAGCCAAGCGGATAAGATGCCTATCATCTCGACAGCTAGTGATACAAGGCCATTGGAATCCAACACGGCGTTCCGTATTACCCTCTTGAACCCACAGATTCCATATTCTGCTAATAGTCATTGGACCTCGACCAACGCGAGCAGCAATGTCGTGATACAATAAACCGCAATCGTGATAGGCGACAATCCGACCTTTATCAAAGTCAGAAACGTGATGGTACGCATTTCTCCTCCTGAATGAGATTTCTCACTCTGCCCCGGAGTGTGCGCTGATGAAACTTCCTGGCAGAACTCGGGACCTTTCCCTTTCGCGGGCAAGTGCTCTACCATCTGAGCTACCGAAGCACGACACACGCCCGGTCCTCACAGCTTTACTTCTACCAGTATCTCGTCTCCTACCTTCCAAACCTTACAGAAGCTTTCCTGAGAGAGATACTGGCAGAAGTGAAGCTGTGAAGACCGGGCGTGAGTCGTGCTTCGGTAGCTCAGATGGTGGAGCACTTGCCCGCAAAAGGCAAAGGTCCCGAGTTCGAGTCTCGGTCGGGCACACAGTTTTAATCTGCCAGGAAGTTTCATTTCTCCTCCTTTTCACGAGGCATCACAAGAGCGTTGGAAACTTTCCTCATGTCAGCATGTTGTAGGTGTCGCCATCGGCTTCAACCTTGTGTGAATGCTCTGAAAAGCTGATCATTTGCATATCACAGCATCTTTTTCCTGTCGGTTAAATTTCGCGTCTGTAGCACGTTATCTTCGTGGTGTAGCAATTTTAATGGCCAGTTGTGTAGATTACTGCAGGTCACGAAGAATCACTTTGGAGCACTCTGCAGAAGACTAATCCCTGTTCACACGGCTACCGTATCATAGATGTGGTATGTATATTACGTCTCGGGCCGAGCTTTAGAGATTAAATAAAAAATAGTAGAGTTGTTAACTATGACGTGAAAGTACAGTTATAATTTTGGTGAAAATTTAGCTACTTTTATATTCGATGCACTGTACAACTTCATTCAGTCAACTGTCTCAATAAGTCTAATCAAATTGAATTTCCTTACTACTTATAGCTTGTACTTCAGCACGCAAAGTTATGTATATATTTAGCCTTTTACAGCAACGAATTATTTCATTTTGAATATTTTGTAATGTTTACATGTAATACTTAAGTAAGTTTCATTGCATGCATTCCATCTTTGCTGTTCTTTTGTACACATATAAGAGTGTGCATTAACTTGGCTTCTGAGTTGTAAACTTATCATGCTTTCTCAGTGTTACGAAGTCGCAATATATCAGGTGGTTATGATTAAAGTGCAGCTACTCAGAGAGATCCAGTGCGGCCTCTAATTAACGTGTGACAGCGAAACGTGGTAAATATTCTAAAGCGTTGATGCAGGACCGATTTAAGATGAAAAAAGAAAAGCTTGCAATTTTGAGCCACCAGCTGCAAATCTGGCACTGTGATGCAATAAAGACGTGTAGAGACGGTTCCATATCTAATATTTTAGGAACACTACATGGGAAGAAAATGTAAAATAAGTGCGGAAGAGATAATGTTGATTTTAATGTTAAACGCCGCTTACACAGTTTGTTTAACATGGACACCAGAGACGTCGGCGAGAAGCTGCACCCGTGAAACGACGTGATCAACAGTCGCACGAGGCAGTTTTGGTGGAATCTCACCAACGTGTCCCTGTATAGTGGCCTTCAGGTCGAGCAGGGCCCAACTTCTCTCTCGTAAACACTTTCTTTTAGATCTCTCGAGAGCCAAAAGTTACATGGATTCAGATCAGGTGATCTTGCAGGTCATGTGTCTGGAAAACTTCGGAAGATACATTTTTGGAATGTTTCATTAAGCAGATCATTCATTGGTTGAGGGAAATTGGGTGTTGCTCCATCTCGCATGAAAACAGCGGTTTCTACACAGTCAAATGCTGTGCAATGCGGTCTCGATATTGTGCAGATGTCGCGGTACACCTGACAAATAAGAGAATCCATAAAGGCGCTTGTGAATCCACACCACACAGTCACATGCAGCGAGTGCAATGGCTCTTCATCCACAATACGCGGTTTAACAATACCCTCAATTCGGCGGTTCTGTATATTCACTGCGTCCTGTAGTGTAAAATGTGCCTCGTCACTCCATAGAACGTTGCCCCGCCATTTCGATATGTGTCAGAAATCGAAGAGCAAATTCAGAACGTTGCTGCAGATCACGAGGTTTCACAGTTGCTGCACCACTTGGATTGTGTATGGATACCAGTGTGAAATAGATCGTAGAACTTTCTATACTGTTGACCACACGATGGACAACTCTCGTGACACTGCACGAGTACTAGGACTACACCGGGGGATGTGCTGCATAGACAGTTACAGCAACTGCAGCCTCTCAATAACTTCCACTGGGATAGGATGCCTTCCTCTTCCAGGTGCCGCAACGAAGGTCACCCTTGTTATCGAATTTCATTATCATCTTCTTGTAGGCATTTAATGACATTGAGCCTCTCCTCAGATCTTTCAGTCAGCGATAACCTCTCAACGTAGCACTGTAATTGCTGCCGTTCACAAAAAACAATTTCGCTAACGGCGCATTGTCTCTCTTCTCGACAGCCATAGTTTTCACTGACGTTATGGCTAGTCAAATGACGGCGTGGGTATCATATCGTTATACAAACGGAGTGAGGCACCAGATTTGAACCTGGTGGCCAAAATATGAACTAATCTTTTTTAGAACGTTAATCGATTCTGCATTAATGCATTAGCGTATCAATCAACTTTCGCTGCAATATGATAATCAGAGCCCGCACTGGAACTCCACGAGTAGCTTCACTTTCATTATATGCACCTGGTAATTATATGAGAGGATGGAACCAAATAAACGAAATTAGGTCCACTGTATTTGGTGGTATAGCAACTTCTAGTAAAATTACAGAAAGTTGTGGGTTTTCTCTGGCTTCCTTGTCAGAGAGATTACTTGTGTAATATGAAAAGAACCGCATGCTTGATCAATAAAATGACACAGTCTTTCTATCGTTAGACGATATTACTTAGGGATTGCTGTAAATTTGCTACATTGCAACCAAGTGTTGGATGTGTGCTCGTCGATTGTTACACGTGGCATAGTAAGACTGGTGCACATTGTTCTTCCAATTAACAGATAACAACTTCAGCTAGATTCAATGAAACAAATCTGAAAAGTCATTTTAGCACATTTTCGCAAGTGGTAGAATCATACCGGGTGACAATTATTGAAATATACGAAAAAAAGCAGTAAATTAGTTATAGTTACGAACTACGCCGTGAACACACTTTATTCAACATGTAAATGTCGCTACAGATATTCGGATTTAGGTTACGACATGTTCGATATGCCTGCCATTATTGATGATGATATGGCGCAGACGAATAGCGAAATTCTTAACGACCCGCTGAAGTGTCTGAACATCGATGCTCTCGATTACCTCCTGAATAGCTTTTTCCAGCTAATCAATGGTTTTGGGGTTATTGCAGCACATCTTTTCTTTAATATACCCCACAAAAAGTAGTCGCATGTGTTCAGATCTGGAGAATATGGCCCATGCCAGTGACCTATGGGTACCCCAGAGCCAGAAAGTGGTCCCCAGAGTGCACCTCCAGGTCATCAAACATTCTCCTGCTTCCGTGGGGTCGACCTCCGTCTTGCATGAAGCACATCTTTTCGAAATCAGGGTCACTTCGGATGAGAGGATGAAATCATCTTCCAAAACCTTCACGTAGCGTTCGGTAGTCAACTTGCCATCAAGGGATATCGCACCGAATAGTCCGTAACTGGACGTTGCACACAGCACAGTTACCCTTTGAAGGAAAAGAGACTTGTAGATGGCAAAATGCGGATTTCCGGTTCCGCAAATGCTCCAATTTTACTTATTGTCGAACCCATCCAAATGAATGTGGGCTCCGTCACTAAACCAAACCATATTCATATACTAATTCCCGTCATACTCCGGGGCCAACCGTGCAGTTTGAACGTTCTAACGCAAACCGCTCAGAAGCTATGACGACTTTATTTCATATACATCAATAATTGTCACCCCGTATGTACTCGAGTTCATACACTCCTGGAAATTGAAATAAGAACGCCGTGAATTCATTGTCCCAGGAAGGGGAAACTTTATTGACACATTCCTGGGGTCAGATACATCACATGATCACACTCACAGAACCACAGGCACATAGACACAGGCAACAGAGCATGCACAATGTCGGCACTAGTACAGTGTATATCCACCTTTCGCAGCAATGCAGGCTGCTATTCTCCCATGGAGACGATCGTAGAGATGCTGGATGTAGTCCTGTGGAACGGCTTGCCATGCCATTTCCACCTGGCGCCTCAGTTGGACCAGCGTTCGTGCTGGACGTGCAGACCGCGTGAGACGACGCTTCATCCAGTCCCAAACATGCTCAATGGGGGACAGATCCGGAGATCTTGCTGGCCAGGGTAGTTGACTTACACCTTCTAGAGCACGTTGGGTGGCACGGGATACATGCAGACGTGCATTGTCCTGTTGGAACAGCAAGTTCCCTTGCCGGTCTAGGAATGGTAGAACGATGGGTTCGATGACGGTTTGGATGTACCGTGCACTATTCAGTGTCCCCTCGACGATCACCAGTGGTGTACGGTCAGTGTAGGAGATCGCTCCCCACACCATGATGCCGGGTGTTGGCCCTGTGTGCCTCGGTCGTATGCAGTCCTGATTGTGGCGCTCACCTGCACGGCGCCAAACACGCATACGACCATCATTGGCACCAAGGCAGAAGCGACTCTCATCGCTGAAGACGACACGTCTCCATTCGTCCCTCCATTCACGCTTGTCGCGACACCGCTGGAGGCGGGCTGCACGATGTTGGGGCGTGAGCGGAAGACGGCGTAACGGTGTGCGGGACCGTAGCCCAGCTTCATGGAGACGGTTGCGAATGGTCCTCGCCGATACCCCAGGAGCAACAGTGTCCCTAATTTGCTGGGAAGCGGTGGTGCGGTCCCCTACGGCACTGCGTAGGATCCTACGGTCTTGGCGTGCATCCGTGCGTCGCTGCGGTCCGGTCCCAGGTCGACGGGCACGTGCACCTTCCGCCGACCACTGGCGACAACATCGATGTACTGTGGAGACCTCACGCCCCACGTGTTGAGCAATTCGGCGGTACGTCCACCCGGCCTCCCGCATGCCCACTATACGCCCTCGCTCAAAGTCCGTCAACTGCACATACGGTTCACGTCCACGCTGTCGCGGCATGCTACCAGTGTTAAAGACTGCGATGGAGTTCCGTATGCCACGGCAAACTGGCTGACACTGACGGCGGCGGTGCACAAATGCTGCGCAGCTAGCGCCATTCGACGGCCAACACCGCGGTTCCTGGTGTGTCCGCTGTGCCGTGCGTGTGATCATTGCTTGTACAGCCCTCTCGCAGTGTCCGGAGCAAGTATGGTGGGTCTGACACACCGGTGTCAATGTGTTCTTTTTTCCATTTCCAGGAGTGTATGTGTGACTCTTTTTCGAATATATAGGTCGGTTAGTAATGGTGTCAACTTCAGGCTTTTGTTCCTTTATGGAGTGTAACTAAGTGGAAAGAAGCCCGCCCGGTTGGCCTTGCGGTCTGACGCACGGCTTTCCAGGCGGGAAGGAGCGCCTGGTCCCCGGCACGAATGCGCCTGGCGGACTTGCGTCGAGGTCCGCTGAACCGGCCAGTCGGTGGATGGTTTTTGGCGGTTTTCCATCTGCCTCGGCGAATGCGGGCTGGTTCTTCTTATTCCGCCTCAGTTACACTATGTCGGCGACTGCTGAGCAAACAAGTTCTCCATGTATGCGTACACCATCATTACTCTACCACGCAAACAAGGGGTTAAACTCGTCTGGTGTGAGTTTCCATGGAGGGGGGAGGGGGGGGGGGTCCACCGGGGGCCGAACCGCACAATAACCCTGGGTTCGGTGTGGGGTGGCGGAGGGGTTAAGTGGACTGCGGTAGTAGTCGTGGGGTTGTGGACCACTGCGGCTGCGCGGGGACGGAGGCTCTGCGTCGGTTAACATACAATACAATACAATGCAATACAATACAATACAAGTGGAAAGAATGATAGAATATTTTTTTATCCTGTGAAATCACTATATTTTTGTAAAACAGCGCCACACGGAATGGTTGTGCGGTTAGAGGCGCCACGTCACGGATTGTGCGGTACCTCCCGCCGGAGGTTCGAGTCCTCCCTCGAACATGGGTGTAAGTTTTGTTCTTAGCATACGCTAGTTTAAGTTGTGTGTGAGTCTAGGGCTAGGGACCGATGAACTCAGCAGTTTGGTTCCTTAGGAATTCACACACATTTTTTGTAAAACAGCGATTTATATAAAATATAAATTCAGTAACATGTAAAATAAGTGTTGACCAAAGAAAGAAGCTACATAAGGCGCGATCTGTAGAACAAATGCAAGATGGAAAGACTATATATGCTCATGTCAGTCCACAGTAAGCCATCTGCATTGAATTAGCTGACTTACTATCTCATATATATATATATATATATATATATATATATATATATATATATTCCTCTTGCGACATGGCCAGCCCACTGCCATTTGAAGGAACCTGCTGTCTCTAAGATGTCATTAACCTTCGTCACAGACCGGATGTCATCTGCCCTTTTCCTGTCCTTTCTTGTATAGCCCAGCATTGATCTCTCCATGGCTCTCTATGCTGTCCTAAGTTTCCCTTTTGTAAATGAGTTCAGTGTCCATGTCTCGCAGCCATACGTCATCACAGGAAGAATGCATCTGTGATCGCAGAATTTTAATTCAGCATAGAGAATTTTCCAGTTATACATCGCTGTTGGCTATCCAAATGTTATCCTTTTTATTTTAAAATTAATCTAGTACTGGAGTGGAGTCCGAGGGAGCACCGGAGGCCTAGAGGAAGACCACCAGACAGATGGGACAAAGACATTATATATATATATATATATATATATATATATATATATATATAGAGAGAGAGAGAGAGAGAGAGAGAGAGAGAGAGAGTGTATGCATGGTCATACGTGATAGTGAGAAATTTCTTGGTGCGGAAAATGAAAGTCAGTTCCTTATTTCTTTGGGAAGAACTAGTGCACCGCATGAGCATTTCCGCGCTAATAACTGTTTTGTTCTGAAAAACATGAAGTAAGTTGGTGATAAAGTCCATGACTGCTTTCAAGGAAGGAAAAGCTTTACTACCCCATAATTACATACTGATCGACGAAAGTGTAGTTATATGAGTCTAGTATTTCTTACTACATATTGTTTGTATTTTCAAGACGTGTATTGGTGTTGAGGTTTATGCCTGGTCATATCAGTTGGTTATGAGTTCGTTTTCCTCTATCTGTTAAGAGTGTCCCGAGACCCACTGTAGTGCGATGTATGTTTAAACTTTCTGTTTTGAGACAGCTTTGTGAAGCATATAATAGCAAGAAGAAAAAAATTGATGACGAGACGGAGTTAATGTTTTGGTGAATGGTGATATCTGTGATTGCAGAATTTTAATTCAGCATAGAGAATTTTCCAGTTATACATCGCTGTTGGCTATCCAAATGTTATCCTTTTTATTTTAAAATTAATCTAGTGTGAATTGCAGTTTCGTTGATCATTTCTTGGATAAGCGTTAGTAAACTGCACTTTTTTCGACCGCCTGGTTAGCCGTGCGGTCCAACGCACGGCTTACCGGGCGGGAAGGAGCCCCTGGTACCCGGCACGAATCCGCCCGGCGGATTTGTGTCGAGGTCCGATGAACCGGCCAGTCTGTGGATGGTTTTTAGGCGGTTTTCCATCTGTCTTGGCGAATGCAGGCTGCTTCCTCTTATTCCGCCTCAGTTACACTATGTCGGCGATTGCTGCGCAAACAAGTCTCCACGTACGCGTACACCACCATTACTAAAAATGGTTCAAATGGCTCTGAGCACTAAGGAACTTAACATCTATGGTCATCAGTCCCCTAGAACTTAGAACTACTTAAACCTAACTAACCTAAGGACATCACACAACACCCAGTCATCACGAGGCAGAGAAAATCCCTGACCCCGCCGGGAATCAAACCCGGGAACCCGGGCGTGGGAAGCGAGAACGCTACCGCACGACCACGAGCTGCGGACACCACCATTACTCTACCACGCAAACATAGGGGTTACACTCGTCTGGTGTGAGACGTTCCCTGGGGCCTCCACCGGGGGCCGAACCGCACAATAACCCTGGGTTCGGTGTGGGGCGGCGGAGGGTTGAAGTGGACTGCGATAGTCGTCGTGGGGTTGTGGACCACTGCGGCTGCGGCGGGAACGGAGCCTCTCCGTCGTTTGTAGGTCCCTAGTTAAAATACAGTATATTCAAAACTGCACTTTAACAGACCAAACTATCTCATGTAGTAGCTGAAAGTTCCACTTTCGGAATTATTAGTAACGAGTTATCTCAGCCACAAGCAAATGTGTTACAGCAAATGCAGTGGGGCTGTTATCCAACGCACATTGTTCAACCGCACGGTAACCATCAGCTTAATCGAATTCCGTGCTTCGCTAGATCTGTGGTGGTAGGGACCAGCATAAGTCACCTTGCCCGTCGTGAAATATCTCTTAGGGAAGCTGGGCACAGTTTCACCACTCTTTTAAACACTAACGTCCAGTCTTCTCGCACGTTAACAGGAGGGAGGCAAATGCACTATTGGCCATTAAGATTGCTACACCAAGAAGAAATGCAGATGATAAACGGGTATTCATTGGACAAACATACTATACTAGAACTGACATGTGATTACATTTTCACGCAATTTGGGTTCATAGATCCTGAGAAATCAGTACCCAGAACGACCACCTCTGGCCCTAATAACGGCCTTGATACGCCTTGGATGGCGTGTACAGGTACAGCTACAGGTGCCCATGCAGCTTCAACACGATACCACAGTTCATCAATAGTAGTGACTGGCATATTGTGACGAGCCACTTGCTCGGCCACCATTGAGCAGACGTTTTCAATTGGTGAGATACCTGGAGAATGTGCTGGCCAGGGCAGCAGTCGAACATTTTTTTTATCCAGAATGGCCCGTACAGGACCTGCAACACGCCGCGTGCATTATCTTACTGAAATGTAGGGTTTCGCCACGAGTCGTAACACATCTGAAATGTAACATCCACTGTCCAACGTGCCGTCAATGCGAACAAGAGGTGACCGAGACGTGTAACCAATGGCACCCCATACCATCTCGCCGGGTGATACGCCAGTATGGCGATGACGAATACACGCTTCCAATGTGCGTTCACCGAGATGTCACTAAACACGGATGCGACCATCATGATGCTGTAAACAGAACCTGGATTCATGCGAAAAAATGACGTTTTGCCATTCGTGCACCCAGATTCGTCGTTGAGTACACCATCGCAGACGCTCCTGTCTGTGATGCAGCCATGGTCTCCGTGTTGATAGTCCATGCTGCTGCAAACGTCGTCCAACTGTTCGTGCAGATGGTTGTTGTATTGCAAACGTCCCCATCTGATGACTCAGGGATCGAGACGTGGCTGAACGATGCGTTACAGCCAAGCGGATAAGATGCCTGTCATCTCGACTGCTAATGATACGAGTCCGTTGGGATCCAGCACGACGTTCCGTATTACCCTCCTGAACCCACGATTCCATATTATGCTAAAAGTCATTGGATCTCGGCCAACGCGAGCAGCAATGTCACGATACGATAAACCGCAATCGCGATAGTCTACAATCCGACCTTTATCAAAGTCGGAAATGTGATGGTACGCATTTCTCCTCCTTACACGCGGCATCACAACAACGTTTCACCAGGCAACGCCGGTCAACTGCTGTTTGTGTATGAGAACTCGGCTGGAAACTTTCCTCATGTCAGCACGTTGTAGGTGCCACCACCGGCGCCAACATTGTGTGAATGCTCTGAAAAGCTAACCATTTGCATATCACAGCATCTTCTTCCTGTCGGTTAAATTTCGCGTCTGTAGCACGTCTTCTCCGTGGTGTAGCAATTTTAATGGCCAGTAGTGCAGGTTTTCCACCATCATAAGTGAAAGTTTCTGTAAATACTTGAACTATTACGGTATACTTGAGATATATAACAAATGAGAATTAAGGGAAAAAGTGACGATATCATAAGATTTAAGAGGAATATTTTATTATTACGAATTCAGATCTCTCGTCACCGCTTTCAGAGTACAGGCTTTTTAAGAATGTGGTAGAGGAAAGTCAACTTAGGAGAGAAGGAAACTTCATGCAACTTGTGTCTCTAAAAGTCCCCTGGAGTCGAAAGTACGAACGAGGTATTCAACATGTTTTAGAAACTTCTTATTCTTGCAGGTCTTCTGACGAAATCTCTCGATCCTTTCCTCGTAATCTTCAGCTGTAATGTCTGTAGGTACATCTTTTTGGTTCGTGCAGACAATAACTGGCAGCACGCCGAAAGTGATGAAGACAGCGATCAGCGCGAAGTGGTCCATGTCCCGGCGCAGCTGCTCCAGCGGGTAGGCGTCCGCCTGCTGCTGCAGCCCCAGGGCCCGCAGCGTTTGCTGCAGCGTGCTGTGGTATTCGGACAGCAGCAGGTCCGTGTGCTGTTGCAGCAGCTCCGGGCTGGCGCTCGTGTGCAAAAAGTAATGCAAGTCCTCCGCTGGAGACCCGATGTGCAGGCCCTGCAATTACATAAAACATTCATAGTCTACAGATGCCTGCTAACTGCTGCTCGGCCATGGCAAATGTACACAATAAGACAGCAAAAACGATGCACCATGAATGACTTATCCGAATGGGACGCAAATCGGAAGATGTGATCTACATGTGCAGGCCAACAAAAGGTTACGTTTTCAGAAAAATTGGATTAATTATTCAAGAGAAAGAGCTTTACAAATTGTGCTAGTCAATAACGCCTTGGTCTACCTCTGGCCATTATGCGAGCAGTAATTCGGCTTGGTATTGATTTCATCCTGAGGAGTATCAAGCCATATTCTGTCCAGCTGGCACGTCCAATCTGTCCAAGCTGGTTGGAGGACCCTGCCCATAATGCTCGAAACTTTCTTAGTTGGGGAGAGAACCGGCGGTCTTGCTCGCCGAAGCAAGGTTTGGCAAGCGGTAGGAACACTCGGTTCGGAATCTCATTCACTGAAGTACAGTTTTCATCTGTGATCCGTTCCGATGACCACCTGAACAATTGTCTGAAGGCACACAGACAATAGTTGGATACCATACCAACCCGACGGTCGCCCGCCATACTGCCCGACAGTTGAAAGTGAGGCCAGAGGAGCCATTTCGTTTCATATCAGGACACTTTCTGTTGTAATCCGCTCCATCATTACAGCGCAGCAGTACGTCGACGATATTCTACGCTGCATATTGTTGCCCCTCTTTGCAAGCCATCATGAGCAACATAACGCCCGCCCGCACTCGCTAAGAGTTTCTAGTGCTTCTCTTCGTGCTTGCCAAACTCTACCTCGACCAACAAGGTAGACGGATCTGTACCCGTTGGTAACGTTTAGAGCAATGTCGACAGGGCCGCTCATGAGCTCTTTCCGGTCGATGATTATGACAACAGGATTGTCACATGCTAAGAGTACGCTGATAAAGCGAAGCTTGCTATAAGTATATACACAAAGAGAAGCTTTCTATTCGCAAGGCGCCTAAGGGAACTGGTAGCAAACTTTCTACGTCTGTTCCACTGTTAATCACAGAGCACAGTGGCGATCAAGAGTCCAGGTCACGGGCACGACTGTAATAGTCCTTAGCCCTGCTTCACATTTTCCTCGTCGTCACGCCACGCTGTCTTAACCTGAGGAACATGCCCCATTTAAGAGGCAGTACACTAGCAATGTATATGACTTGGTTTTATTGGTTAAAATGGCTCTGAGCACTATCGGACTTAACATCTGAGGTCATCAGTCCCCTACAACTTAGAACTACTTAAACCTAACGACATCACACACATCCATGCCCGAGGCAGGATTCGAACCGGAGACCGTAGCAGTCACGCGGTTCCGAACTGAAGCGCCTAGAACCACTCGGCCACCGCGACCGGCTGACTTGGTTTTATATCTCATACTTTGCAACAACATAGATCACATGTCCATTATAAATATCCGGGCTGTTATGCCGTGGTCGGTTGATAAATTCTGTGTCATTTCCCAACGTTTCGTCTCCGACTGCGTGAGACATCTTCAAGGGGGTCCGTAGCTCGATGGAAGGTCCAACACACCCACTGGCTCGCTACTGACTGGGTGTCAGTATATTCGGTAAAATGAAAAGCAAGAGCGGTAACAATAAGAGCGCAATCGGAGAGAGTGAATAGGTGGAAGGACCACACTGAAGACTTCTATAATGGGGAGGACTTGTTCTCATGACTTGATAGAAGATGAAAAAGAACTCGATCGGGAAGAGATAGGGGATCCAGTGTTAGAATCAAAATTTAAAAGAGCTTTGAAACATTCAGATGCAAATAAGGTAGAAGGAATAGACAACATTCAATCAGAATTTATAAAATCATTTGTGGAAGTAGCAAAAAAATGGCTATACATGTTGGTGTGTAGAATCTATGAGACTGGCGGTATACCACCAGACGTTCGGAAAAACATCATCCACACTGTTCCGAAGATTGCAAGAGCCGACAAGTCCAAGAATTACCGCACAATCAGCTAAATAGCTCATGCATCCAAGTTGCTGACAAGAATAATATTGGAAAAAATGGAAAAGAAAATTCAGGATCTATTACATGACGATCAGTTTGGCTTTAGGAAAGGTAAAAGTACTAGATAGGCAGTTATGACGTTGCGGTTGTTAATGGAAGTATGACAAGAAAAATCAAAGCAAATTATTAGGACTTGTCGACCTGGAAAAAGCGGTCGACAGTGTAGAATGGTGCAAGATGTTCGAAACCCTGAGAAAAATACGGGTAAGTTATAGGGAAAGACGGATGATATACAATTTGTACCAGGACTAAGAGTGAGCAATAAGAGTGGAAGATCCAGAAGAAACTGCTTGGATTAAAAAGAGTATGATACGGGGGTCTATTCTTATGCTCCCAATATTCATTCTACACAGCGAAGAAACAATAACGGAAATAAAAGAAACGTGCAAGAGTGGAATTAAAATTCAAGGTGAAAGGATGTCAATGATAAGATTTGCTGATTACTTTGCTATCCTCGGAGACAGTGAAGAAGAATTACAGTATTTATTAGCTGGAATGAACAGTCTAGTTAATATAAAATCCGAACTGATAGTAAATAGAAGAAAGAAGAAAGTAATGAGGATTTACAGAAATGAGAACAGCGAATTGGTGACCAAGAAGAAGATGAACTTAAAGTTTTCTGCTACCTAGGCTGTAAAATAAACCATGATGGATGGAGGAATGAGAATGTAAAAAGTAAAGACAAGCAGTCACAAAAAGAGCATTTCTGTCCAAGAGAAGTCTACTAGTATCAAACACAGACCTTAATTTGAAGCAAAAATTTCTGAGGACGTACATTTTGAGCACAGCCCTGAGTGGTAGTGAGACATGATCTGTAGAGAAACGGGAGCGAAAGAGAATGGAAGCATTTGAGGTGAGGTGCTACAGAAGAATGTTGAAAATCAAGTGGACTGATACGGTGAGAAATGAGGAGGTTCTCCAGAGAATCAGTGATTAAAGAAATATATGAACAACACTGACAAGACAAAATATTGACAAGAAGAAGGGACAGGATCTCCTGGTTGTCAGACCGTATGGCGCCAGACAGTTGGGTTGGTATCCCACCGCTGTTCCAGGACGTCTCCAGACACATCTTCGCTCGCCGTGAGGGCTCGGTTCTCGTTCCCACACAATGAAGGTTTCTGCTGCTTGTCTCCGTGTATGCTAAACCTACCTTGTCGGACAGTATCGCCGGATCTCATCTCAGCTGAGAACTTTTCGGGCATTATATGCAGGGCCCTTCCACCAGCCCTCGAATTTGACGATCTAACGCACCAGTTGGATATAATTTGGCACGATATCCCTCATGTGTACATCCAACAGCTCTATCAATCAATGGCAAGCCGGATAACTGCTTGGATAAGAGGCAGAGGGGTACCGACATTTTATTGGCTTGGTTACTTTGTGAAGCGCTTCATTTGAATAAATCATCCAATTGTTCCAAAATTGTGATCATTTATTTCTCTGTAAGTGTATATTACACCTATCGATTTCCGACTCTTCGGATAATTCCTTTGTGGGCTTCGTGTTTTTTGTCTTGGATTATATACAGCGTGTTACAAAAAGGTACGGCTAAACTTTCAGGAAACATTCCTCACACACAAATAAAGGAAATATGTTATGTGGACATGTGTCCGGAAACGCTTAATTTCCATGTTAGAGCTCATTTTAGTTTCATCAGTATGCACTGTACTTCCTCGATTCACCGCCAGTTGGCCAAATTGAAGGAAGGTAATGTTCACTTCGGTGCTTGTGTTGACATGCGACTCATTGCTCTACAGTACTAGCATCAAGCACATCAGTACGTAGCGTCAACAGGTTAGTGTTCATCACGAATGTGGTTTTGCAGCCAGTGCAATGTTTACTAATGCGGAGTTGGCAGATGCCCATTTGATGTATGGATTAGCACGGGGCAATAGCCGTGGCGCGGTACGTTTGTATCGAGACAGATTTCCAGAACGAAGGTGGCCCGACAAGAAGACGTTAGAAGCAATTGATCGGGGTCTTAGGGAGCACGGAACATTCCATCCTATGACTCGTGACTGGGGAAGACCTAGAACGACGAGGACACCTGCAATGGACGAGGCAATTCTTCGTGCAGTTGACAATAACCCTAATGTCAGCGTCAGAGAAGTTGCTGCTGTACAAGGTAACGTTGACCACGTCAATATATGGAGAGTGCTACGGGAGAAACAGTTGTTTCCGTACCATGTACAGCGTGTGCAGGCACTATCAGCAGCTGATTGGCCTCCACGGGTACACTTCTGCGAATGGTTCATCCAACAATGTGTCAATCCTCATTTCAGTGCAAATGTTCTCTTAACGGTTGAGGCTTCATTCCAAAGTGATCAAATTGTAAATTTTCACAATCAACATGTGTCGGCTGACGAGGATCCGCACGCAATTGTGCAATCACGTCATCAACACAGATTTTCTGTGAACGTTTGGGCAGGCATTGTTGGTGATGTCTTGATTGGGCCGCATGTTCTTCCACCTACGCTCAATGGAGTGCTTTATCATGATTTCATACGGGATACTCTACCTGTGCTGCTAGAACATGCGCCTTTACAAGTACGACACAACATGTGGTTCACGCACGATGGAGCTCCTCCACATTTCAGTCGAAGTGTTCGTACGCTTCTCAACAACAGATTCGGTGACCGATGGATTGGTAGAGGCGGACCAATTCCATAGGGTCCACGCTCTCCTGACCTCAACCCTCTTGACTTTCATTTATGGGGGCATTTGAAAGCTCTTGTCTACGCAACCCCGGTACCAAATGTAGAGACTCTTCGTGCTCGTATTGTGGACGGCTGTGATACAATACGCCATTCTCCAGGGCTGCATCAGCGCATCAGGGATTCCATGCGACGGAGGGTGGATGCATGTATCCTCGCTAACGGAGGACATTTTGAACATTTCCTGTAACAAAGTGTTTGAAGTCACGCTGGTACGTTCTGTTGCTGTGTGTTTCCATTCCATGATTAATGTGATTTGAAGAGAAGTAATAAAATGAGCTCTAACATGGAAAGTAAGCGTTTCCGGACACATGTCCACATAACATATTTTCTTTCTTTGTGTGAGAGGAATTTTTCCGGCAAGTTTGGCCGTACCTCTTTCTAACACCCTGTATATACGTAGGAAGCCTGGTAGGGCGTTGATGGTATCTTGTTGTAGTAACAACTTGGTGACTGTTATGTAATTACGTGCTATGTAGATGATTTAAATAAGTTTGAGAGCTGTTTTCGTATCTTATGCTTTATTATAGAAGCTGTGTCACAGGGTGACATTTATTGAGCTATATGAAAAAAAGTAAATTACTTACAAACTACGGTTTGCACACACTTTATTCGACGTGTAAACGTCTCTACAGATAATCGGATTTAGGTTATGACATATTCGATATGCCTGTCATCACTGGCGATGATGTGGTGCAGACGAATAGCGAAAGTCTGCATATTCCGCAGAAGTGTCGGAATATCGACGCTGTCGATGACCTCCTGAGTGGCTCTTTTCAGGTCAGCAATTGTTTTGGGGTTACTGCTGTACACCTTGTCTTTAATATAGCTCTACAAAATTAGTCGCACTTGTTCAGATCAGGCGAATATGGCGGCCAATCGCGAGGCTCATGCCAGTGACCTCTGGGTACCCCAGAGCCAGAAAGCGGTCCCCAGAGTGCTCCTCCAGGACATCAAACATTCTCCTGCTTCGATGGCGTCGATCTCCGTCTTGCATGAACCACATCTTGTCGAAATCAGGTTCACTTGGGTAATGGGGATGAAACCATATTCCAAAACCTTCGGTAGGCACCGCGCCATCAAGGAATATCGCCCCGATTATTCCGTGACTGGACATTGCACACCACACAGGGTGAGGGTAAAGAGATTTCTCGATCACGAAATGCGGATTTTCAGTGCCCCAAAGGTGCCAGTTTTGCTTATTGACGAACCCATCCAAATGAACGTGGGGTTCGTCGCTAAACCAATCCATGTAGGCACATACAAATTCCCATCATGCCCCACGACAAACCGTGCAGTTTGAACGTCCTAACGCAAACTGTGCAGAAGTCATGACGATGTTATTTCACATAGTTGTTTATTACCTGGCTATTGCAGTTGTTGCTGCTTTTTTCTGGTTATGTCCTTTGTCAATAATTTAATGTTAATTCAGTTTATTGTATGGAGGATACTTTGATTGTTATATTTTATTGTCTGAGCCCTACGTCTGCACAACCCCAGCTCTAACCCCTACTCTACCCAAATACTGCGTTACAACTGTTACTTCCTTGTGTGATGATCAGATTGAATTATTAAGAAATAGCTGGAAATGTGTAAAATATCGACCAGAGCTCAGATCATGAATTTTCGGAGCAGAGACTGAAAGCACAGGACACAATGATGCAAGGGTACACACTAATTAACACTGTGTTCGTAGTCAAAAAGACTTTGGTTATACGTACTCAAAAGAAATTGGTTACGGAAGGAGATCGAAGTGTGGCTGTAAAAGACTTACTTTGGCAGCCGTAGGCTGCTTGCATTTATAGAGGTGCTCTAGGTAAGTGTGTCGTGCAGTGCCTGGATTTTTCATCGTTGGTAAAGTATCACAGTATATCCAAAAGCAGACGAAAGAACTAAATTCATTGTATTCTCAAGTGTTAACCGATTTTTAAAATGTAATAGAAGCTTCGAAAAGATCCAATAAAACTAAATACATAAATAAAGGTTTCCTACATTTTTTGTTTTGTCTGAAAGTATTTATAACGTGATCTTTTTCAGTGTACGTGAAAACCAACATCCTGGCGGGTAGAGTATGTAGAGTAGATAGGGCACTAACAACAGTATCAAGTATTATGGACATACTTGTCTTGAAGATAGGGTATGTCATCATGCTGTGCGTCGTAGTTAATTTGTTTGAATAATAGTACGTTTGTATTTTACAACAATTGTTTTTGTGCACTACACTGATAGCGTTTACATGTACAGGTGTTTGCATATTTTCCCCCTAAACGAACAACAACAATAAAATTTGCATTTTTTGTTTAAAAGTAATGTTAATCCAAACTGTGAGTCAAGAAAAATTAGAATACTGATGTACTGACATAAGCACGGATTACTCAATGAAAGAACAAATGAGTTAATGAGAAAATTGACTTCTATTATATTTTAATTTAGACCAGACGAACGGAGTGGATAGTGTTGTGGGAAGAGTGTGAAGGATGACATCAAGAAAAGTAAAAGAAGAGTAATAGAAAGTAATCGAAATAAAGCAGCCGATACGGATAAATTAAATTGAGAAATAAGACGCTGAAAGTAATAGAAGAGCTTCACTATTTGCGTAACAAAATAACTGATGACGGCCGAAGTAGAGAGGATATAAAATGCAGACGCAGTAGCAAAAAAAGAGTTTCTGAAAAAGTATTTTAACATCTAATATAAATCAAAGTTTTGAGAAGTCTTTTGTGGAGGTATTTGTAGTAAATGTGCGTAAGAGCAACAATGTAGTCAAGAAGAGAATATAAGATTTTGAAATGTGATGCTGCTTCAGAATCCTGAAGAATAGTTGGGCAGACTGGTTAACTAATCATGAGATCCTGTATTAAATTCGGGAGAAAATTAATTTAGGGCACAATCTGATGTATTAATAAGAAACATGCTGAGGTATCAAGGAATAGTCTGGTAATGGAGGGAAGTAGGAAAGCGGGGGAGGAGGGGTGTTAAAATTACGGACGAGGCTCGAATCTGGTATGCAGGTTCAAATGGATGCAGTTGGCAGTAGTTACATAGAGATGAAGAGGCTTGCAGAGGATACAGTAGCGCTGAGAACAGCACCAAAGCTGTGTTTGGACTGTAGACAAAAACAAGAACAACTACTAATACAGGTACAATATAGTGTGATTAATTTTCAAATTATAAGTAGAATTATGTTTGGGAAGACTTTTTCAAGGTCAGTTCTGTGTGTCACAAGAATAGAGGAGCATCATAGAACTCAACATCTAGTTCTCAGAAGAAAGTATTCTGTGTTATGGAAACAAAAATTAAAATAGTGTAAAAAGAATGCTACATTATCATTGAGAAGGAAAATGAAACAGTATTGTTAATCTCTTACATTTTTGGAAAGTTTGACGTCCATAAATGTCGTGTGTAATGACGAACTTCGTATTCCATTGCTGTGGTTGGGCCCCCTTACACTACAAAATTGTCACGTATTGCTGAAAACTCAATGAGAATGCCAGAACCTCGCATGAACTTACCTGAAAGTCAAAAAAGCGCACTTGCATGTCGTCCCCTACGGCACGGAACACCATATTGTTCTTGTGTAGGTCACCGTGCAACATGACCTTGAAGTCGACGTGACACTGTTTAACCAACTCGACTGACTTCTCGTATAAGTTGCTAGTGAAGGCGCGGATCTTGTCGGTGTATTTGTGGAACCACGAGTAGTTGTCCAAGGCCTGTAAAAACCTGCTGAAGTTCTCTTCTCCCTTCTCTTGGTGCTGAAGCATTAAGTCGTTGAAGATGAGTGACTGCCTGAAGACCTTGCTGGCGTACTGCCAGTCATTGAGCACCTTAAGCGAGGCGCCGTGCATCCTGGCGATGCTGTGCATGACGGTTCGGCACTGCGACAGGTTCAGGTCCAAGCCTATCTTTTCTTTGCGGAAACCCGCAGCGTCCAGGTCCTCCACGACCAAGAAACTGACGGGCTGCGACCCCAGCGCGTAGAGTTTGGGTCCCAGCGTCTGCCACTTGGAGCCTTCGGCCTTCTTCAACACTGAGTTCACTGCGGGGAGGAACTGGCCGTAGGCAACCTCTTCTTTGGTGTACACGCCACTGTTTATCACGTCCTGGATCGTGCCGCCCACGTTCGGCGCGGCCTTCACGATCAGTGACGTCTCCGAAGCAGCTCTACTGCCGCTATCTGACCGCACGACCACTCGGAAGGTCTGGCTTAGGTAGCCCCCCTCCACTTTTTCCCTCAAAACTACCTCCACTTTGGACTCGTCTGTGTCGGGATCTTCGTTCTTCAGCGCGTTTACGATGAAGCTCTTGTCCAGCCATGATGGCCAATACTCGTCATTGGCGGTCTTACTCTCCATAACACCACACTTTTCAGCCTAAAAAATAAGAGAAATGAAAATAACAGTTGGGAAACAAAGAAATGTATTATATTTGTAAGTATAGGGTTAAACATACTGTATTCTCTTAATATCAGCTGATCACGTAAGTAACAAAATAGTTGTTGTCCCTTAAATCACAAGTCCATCTTTGATAAAAAAAAAACTCCGACAATGTAGCAAAACCAAAGGAAATAAGCTGTAGCTCAGTTCTATATCGTTCCTGAACTGGAATGAATGAACGACGGTTTACAGCTATAGTCTACGAAACCTTAAATGCAAATTACCAGTTGAAACACAAATGATATAAAACTGTGGCAATACCAACCCGCTGAGAACAAAACTCACGCGGTAGAAATGATATTTGCATGGAATTCGAAAAGAGGTTCAAAATGGTTCAAATGGCTCATAGCACTATGGGACCCAACATCTGAGGTCATCAGTCCCCTAGAACTTAGAACTACTTAAACCTAACTAACCTAAGGACATCACACACATCCATGCTCGAGGCAGGATTCGAACCTGCGACCGTAGCGGTCGCGCGGTTCCGGACTGTAGCGCCTAGAACCGCTCGGCGACTCCGGCCGGCGAAAAGAGGTAGTCTTAGATCCCGTTTCTAATAAGGCACAAGGTAAGTTGGCCAGTTGGTTACATTTTCTACGTCTACGTCTACGTACATACTCCACGGGCCAACATAGATGCATGGTGCAGGGTACCTTGTACAACTGATACTCACTCCGTTTCCTGTTTCACTCGCAAATGGAGCAAGAGAGTAACGAGATTCTATGTGCCTCCCGGCGAACCCTAACTTCTCTAACTTTGTCTTCGTGGTCCTCACGCGAGATGTACGAATATATTGTTGGTGGCTGTTTCTGTCTGTCACAAGAGCCGCTTCTCTAAACTTTCTTAACCGTCTACCCTCGACGACCATCATCATAGCACTCACTCGTTGATCGAAAGTAGCGATTACAAATCTAGCAGTATGCCTCTGAATTGTTTCGAGTCTCCCCTTAACTCGAGCCAGTTAGGATCCCAAACTCTCCAACAGTTCTCAAGACTGGATCAGAAAAGTGTACTATACACAGTCTATTTCATAGATGAGCCACACTTCCCTAGGATACTCGCAATAAACGGAAGCCGACAATTCGCCTTGCCTGCTAACGACGTTACGTGTACGTTCCCTTTATTACCATTTTGCAACGTTACTCCTGGATATTTAATAGACGTGACTGTGTCAAACAGCGCACCATTAGTACCGTAACTGATTATTTTTCGAACCTCAGCTTACATTTTTCTTTATTTAGAGTTAACTGCATGTTCCAGTGATTATTTCCATGATTTCTATCGACATGTACATCTAGCTGTCGACACCTACATTTGCATGACTACTCTGCAATTCATACTGAAGTGCTTGCCAGAGGATTCATCGAAACACTTTCACACACTATTTCGCTACCATTCCACTGTGTAACAGCTTAAGGGAAAAACTATCACTTAAATGTTTCCGCGCGAGATCGGATTTCTCTTATTTTATGACAATGGTCATAACTCCCTAAGTAGGTGGGTGTCAACAAAATATTTTCGCGTTACGGAGGAGAACGCTGGAGATGGAAATTTCGTGGAAGGATCTCGCCCCAACGAAAAACGCCTTTGTTTTCATGATTGCCACCTCAACTCGCGTATCATAATCGTGACATGATGTGGAATGAGTTAGTTTACAGGGTATGGACACATTATTCCCTTATGTTCTATGAGCGGGTTATTACTAATTCCCGCCCCCTTTTATTGTCAGTGTCTAACAGAGATCATATGAAGATAACCAAAAAGCACAGCGGTTCAATTATACCACGGCGTGCTGGAAAGTAATGCCTCGAATTTTTATGTGAAAACTCTTAAACATTTAAAATAAAAGAAACGTCATTAACATTCTACGTCTTATTCTTCATGTCTACATATATGCAGCGCTCCGTCTGCTAGGGGCTCCGTATTGTAGCGTGTAACATGGCGGTGTGTAGCGTAATCATGTCGTGAGTAACGGCCTACCGAAATCGAGTTCCGAATTCTAAGAGTTCGTCCAGCCTCTCGTTCAGCATGGCAGTGCCAGACCACTGAAGAGCTTTGGGTTTACTGTCATCTGTCATTTTCCATATAGTCCCAACTTGAACCCATCCGATTTTTTTCTTTCCAAAACTTAAAGAACACGTTCGAGGGCTTCGCATTAACAGAGATGAAGCGGTGCAAGCAGACGTGAGGTTGTGGCTCCGTCACCAAAGTCAAACATTCTACAGTGACTGTATCAACAAACTGGTCTCTCTTTGGGAGAAGTGTGCTCGCCTCGAGGGCGACTTTGTTGGGGATGAAATACACTACTGACCATTAAAATTGCTACACCAAGAAGAAATGCAGATGATAAACGGGTATGCATTGGACAAATATATTATACTAGAACTGACATGTGATTACATTTTCACGCAATTTGGGTGCATAGATCCCGAGAAATCAGTACCCATAACAACCACCTCTGGCCGTAATAACGGTCTTGATACGCCTCGGCATTGAGTCAAACAGAGCTTGGATGGCGTGGAAAGGTGGTCTTAAACCAGAGGCTCAGACAATTCTGCGGAGATCTGGGGTGCAAATTTCTCGACCTCCGCAATCGGGTGGAAAAATGTAGGGGCCCCTGAATAGGTCAGGCGTGCACTACACGCCAGAAGCTCGCCCACCATTGACCAGACGTTTTCAACTGGTGAGAGATCTGGAGAATGTGCTGGCCAGGGGAGTAGTCGAAAGGCCCGTACAGGACCTGCAAATTGCGGTCGTGCATTATTCAGCTGAAATTTAGCGTTTCGCAAGGATAGAATGGAGGGTGGAGCGACGGGTCGTAACACATCTGAAATGTAACGCCCACTGTTCAAAGTGCCGTCAGTGCAAACAAGAGGTGACCGAGACGTGTAACCAATGGTACCCCATACCATTACGCCGGCTGATACGTCAGTATGGCGATGACGAATATGCGCTTCCAATGTGCGTTCACCGCGATGTCGCCAAATACGGATGCGACCATCATGATGCTGTAAACAGAACCTGGATTCGTCCGAAAAAATGACGTTTTGCCATTCGTGCACCCAGATTCGTCGTTGAGTACACCATCGCAGGCGCTCCTGTCTGTGATGCAGCGCCAAGGGTAACCGCAGCCATGGTCTCCGAGCTGATAGTCCATGCTGCTGCAAACGTCGTCGAACTGTTCGTGCAGATGGTTCTTGTCTTGCAAATGTCCCCATCTGTTGACTCAGGGATCGAGACGTGGCTGCACGATCCGTTACAGCCATGCGGATAAGATGCCTGTCATCTCGACTGCTAGCGATACAAGGTCCTTGGGATCCAGCACGGCGTTCCGTATTACCCTCCTGAACCCACCGATTCCATATTCTGCTAACAGTCATTGGATCTCGACCAACGCGAGCAGCAATGTCGCGATACGATAAACCGCAATCGCGATAGCCTACAATCCGATCTTTATCAAAGCCGGAAACGTGATGGTATGCATTTCTCCTCCTTACACGAGGCATCACAACAACATTTCACCAGGCAACGCCGGTCAACTGCTATTTGTGTATGAGAAATCGGTTGGAAACTTTCCTCATGTCAGCACTTTGTAGGAGTCGCCACCGTCTCCAACCTTGTGTGAATGCTCTGAAAAGCTAATCATTTGCGTATCACAGCATGTTCTTCCTGTCGGTTAAATTTCGCGTCTGTAGCACGCCATCTTCGTGGTGTAGCAATTTTAATGGCCAGTAGTATATGTAGACATGAAGAAAACAAGTGTAGGATATTAATAAAGTTTTGTTTTATTTAAAAAGGTTTAAGAATTTTCATTAAAATATTCGAAGGCTTTACCGTTCAGCATGCTCTCGTAATAAAAATGCACGTAACAGTTTGCCTTACTATTCATGTTACTGATCAAATAAAGGAAACATGTTTGTTTAATGCGTGGCACATTGTACGAGCGTTAACTAAAATATCATCTACATAACAGAAGTAGTGAGATTAGAGTCTAGTGCTCAACCAAATCTTCGCAAATGCGAGAGGTTTATAGCAGTGCATACAAATGATGGAGGTAATTGGTTCAGTGTAGCACATTACGAAAAGGGACTAAAGCGAACCAGGCAAGTGGGGTGATGACTGGTTACATGGAAATAGAGCGAAAACCTAAACGTCAACGGATGGAGAAAATAATATAGAAGATAAGTGGAAAGTTATAAAATTAAGATGCAAAGAACCCACAGGCGTTCGGTGTTTCAGTATAATGATGGCATTACAGGCCTTTTTGAAGCAAGTTATTCTATTTGGATGCTAAAAAAAAGGAATTATTAGGAATTGATTATTAAAAGGATGGGTCTGGAACATAATCTATGACTGACAGCACGCATTATAATTCTACAAATTTGCCATTTATGTCATGATAGTGAAAGATACTTACTTGGTTATAGAACATTTGCAGAACTTATGGTGGTATGAGTGGTAGCGTAAGGGTATGGCTACAGTGCACCATCATTTGACACCGTGGTTAGGTGGCCCACACGCTTGCGGGTGCTCAAACAAATCTCAATGGCAAAGAAGGAAGTCGCAGTCCATGGGTTGATGAAGAAACGGGTATCGCAAGAGGAGTCGTCTCGCTGTTACTCGAAGACCTGTGTTTAAGTGGTTGCAGCTGTGCCAAACCAATTAAAACGACTTCTTTAGTCGCCGAATTACGAGCGCTAGGTACATCGCTATGAACCCATGTCAAAGCAGCATAGCGAGCAGTGGAAATAAGTGTATTCGCCATAACCGGAAAAGACGTACACCCATTATCATCGGACAAGGTGAACCTGAATGTTTTTTTGGGACTGTCATGGTGTGAGGTTAAGAAAATGTGCACGGGAGGAGTTAATTGAAATCTCCTAATGATGTTACGAGGGGCTGTCAAGAACAGATGTCGGGGGAAGCTGTCCAAACGGTTCCTTTTTCTTTTTGCTCCACGACAACACTCCACCTCATTATGCACAGGGCGCAGCCACTCATCCTGCTTCTTTGGGTTGCCAAATCCTGACTCTTTCTTCGGACGAAGAAACCAGTTATTGCGTGACATGCATTTCTAGTGTGACAACGAGGTGATTTCCGAGACAGAACGTTTCGTCAACAGCCAAATGCAGACCTGTACAGCCAAGGTCACCATCACTTGTCAGTCGCTGAGAAAATGTATCGCATTGAGGCGTGTGCAAGTAGATAGGGACTAACACCGAGTCTGATAGTCGTAGCTAGATGTTTTCGACGTGATTATTAAGACTTTACGATTATTTCGCATATTCGTGAAGTTCGAACACTAAATAACGAAGCTACCTTTGTATACATATCTAATGCTTACTAACTACAATTTAACGTCAGTTGTAAACTTGCCCATCATAATTTATGGCATCGTAACACATTAGTAGTAATAATTCCAGAATTATTTAGCAATAAACGAGAACCGATAGAGATACTGAAGGTACCCTCTGCCACACACCATCAGGTGGCTTGCGGAGTATGGATGTAGATATAGATGTAGATGTTCAAATACCTAAATTCCATTCTTTTTGTATTCCGTCTCACCTGATGAAGATTTTGGCTTACTGCTTCCTTTCCGAATTTTCAAGAGTTGTTTGTTTAGCAGCTCAACGTGGCGTAGTACAAGTTGGAATGTACTGTAAATAAACGATAAAGACAATTTTATTTTGAAAGTTTCTGTTGAGGTAGTAATGTATCAAATTCAGGTACAGTATATATAATCACACTGCAGAAATAGAATTACAGATTTTAAAGAAGAAAGTGTTACAGATGCTAAGCTCATATAATGGCAATCTAGGCATGGAGGTATAATACGCAAAAAATGTATAGAACTCGGAACGTTAATATTACGACTCCAAATCCAATATATATGCGCACTGTAGAAATCCCAAATTTGTCCTTTGGTTACAAGACAGCTGACGCACGAACTATAGGAAAAAAAGTCAAGTTCACAAGATTTAAGGAAAGTTGACGTAGAAATCTGTCTGCAACAACCCAAACACTTTTTATCGATGTATTAATTCCGCTTTGAGAATCATTCTTTGGAATGGGAAATAAACCGAAGCTCCCCGTGTACAGTCGGTGTCGCATGAGAGACTTGATGAGCAGTGTTTGACACAGCTACGTGGTGCAAACACGAAACTGAAAATTTCTGGAGCTAGACCTTGATCTTTTTAAAGATAATAATCTCAGATAGTAAGTCTAAGTCTCTTGTCAGTTGTACTGGTATCCGCGCTAAAAGTTCAAAAGCATCAGGAGTGGGGTAACCACCTAACGTAGTGTCATTTTAGTTAGAATTGTAATAGGGATGTCCGGGAATTCGTCAATATTAACAAGTGATTCAACTCGATCCCTACCTCGCACTGTTCCTTAAAGTAATATCTATGTCACTTCTGTTATGGTTGCAGCTGAAGTAAAATAAATAATGTTACGAACTTTTGGCACTGTTTTACTGCCAAACAAATGATGTAGAGTTAACGGCAACTAACGTGGCGAAGAGAGCACTCAGACGCGACTGGACGTTAAACTCTTACCTTTATATCTTAGATCGTTTTCACTAAATATCTGCCAGGGTCTCAGGAATCATGTTCTAAATTTATAGTGAAAATTATAGCTTTGTAATAGCCTTATCACTTTAGCTTACGATATGAAAATCTTCCTCTGGCAAACAGTTTGATTTGTAGAATTAAGGTGCGGCGTTACTTACCTGACAGATTAGATATGCTGGAACATTCGTTCACGAATCTCGAATGCTTTCTGCAACTACGCATATATAGCTCGCAGCACAGTTATCTCGCTTCTGATATGTTATCTGGATTTCCTGAATATCAGCTACATTACAAAGGTTATTTATTCCTTAGCAACACCTCCTGGGATACTGACTGCCGATCTTGTATTATGTTCGGAATTTCATGCCACACAAGTTCCATGAGTGTCGTAAGATTAAGATAAAGCGTAGTGCGCAACAGCAGTGAAGAAAGCTATTGCGACAATTTACATTCTGTTCGATATGATAAGACTGCTATCTGATTTACCGGATGATTGCGGTTTCGCAAAATTTCCTTCTGCTTGTATATGGAAAATATTAGGTTGGTGAATAAGCGTTTTTGTTTTGTGTGATGGTATTCTGGTAGCTATGGGTTACTTCATCTAACATCATTTTTTATTTGTAGTTCACTTTTGCTATTTGAGATTACCTATTGCAATTTTGTCATTTGGAGATAGCGAGCGGAGCTGTGGACACTAGGAAATAGAGTGTCAAGTAGAGATATCGGAACATTTCCGACATATTCATCTGCCTGGGTCCAGGATGAGGGTGACAGCAGCGGAAGCAGCCAGAAACATACGCGTCGTGTATGGGGATAACGCCAACGGACAGAGCACGGCAAGAAAATTGTTTTCTCGTTTTAAGGACGATCGTTTTGACATTAGTGACTCTCCAAGTTCAGGAAGACCTTCGTAGTTTGCTGAAGATCCTTTAAACGCTTTAAATTCTTTTCACTCTGGCCAGGTGGCTCAAGGTCATCGTACCGCAAACCGCACCACGCATGGGTTTCGAAAAAGACGATCGTGTGAAACCCAGCTCGCACTATTCGTCCACGAGACTCAGAGGGCCATAGACAGGGGGCCCAGGTAGATGCTGTGTTTTTTGACTTCCGCAAGGCGTTTGATACAGTTCCCCACAGTCATTTAATGAACAAAGTAAGAGCGTGTGGACTATCAGACCAATTGCGTGATTGGATTGAAGAGTTCCTAGATAACAGAACACAGCATGTCATTATCAAATGGTTCAAATGGCTCTGAGCACTTTAGAACTTAACTTCTGAGGTCATCAGTCCCCTAGAACTTACAACTACTTAAACCTAACTAACCCAAGGACGTCACACACATCCATGCCCAAGGCAGGATTCGAACCTGCGACCCTAGCAGTTCGCGCGGTTTCAGACTGAAGCGCTTAGAACTGCTCGACCACCCAGGCTGGCATTTCATTCTCAATGGAGAGAAGTCTTCCGAAGTAAGAGTGATTACAGGTGTGTCGCCGGGGAGTGTGGTAGGACCGTTGCTATTCACAATATATATAAATGACCTTGTGGATAACATAGGAAGTTCACTGAGGCTTTTTTCGAATGATGCTGTAGTACATCGAGAGGTTGTAACAATGAAAACTGTACTGAAATGCAGGAGTATGTGTAACGAATTGACGCATGGTGGAGGGAATGGCAATTGAATCTTAATTACCATTTAGCTAAGATATAGCAGGTCAGCAACTGGAAGAAGTTAACTCCATAAATTATCTGGGATTAGGCATTAGGAGTGATTTAAAATGGAATGACCTTATAAAATTAATCGTCGGCATAGCAGATGCCAGACTGAGATTCATTGGAAGAATCCTAAGGAAATGTAGTCCGAAAACAAAGGAAGTAGGTTACACTACACTTGTTCGCCCACTGCTTGAATATTGCTCACCGGTGTGGGATCCGTGCCAGATAGAGAAGATCCAACGGAGTGTAGCGCGCTTCGTTACAGGATCATTTAGTAATCGCGAAGGCGTTGTTGAGATGACAGATAAACTCCAGTGAAAGACTGTGAAAGAGAGACGCTCAATAGCTCGGTAAGGGCTTTTGTTGAAGTTTCGAGAACATACCTTCACCGAGGAGTCAAGCAGTATATTGCTGTCTCCTATGTATATCTCTCGAAGAGACCGTGAGGATAAAATGAGAGAGATTAGAGCCCACACAGAGCCATACCGACAATCTTCCTTTCCACGAACAATACGTGACTGGAATAGAAGGGAGAACCGATAGAGGTACTCAAGGTATCCTCCGCCACACACCGTCAGGTGGCTTCCGGAGTATGGATGTGGATGTAGATGTAGACCACTCCCTCTACAATAGATTTTCCCCTCTCTCCCAGTGTACATCCACCCCTTCTGTGGTTATACAACAAAAGTACGGGATTGAGGCTATGTGTTTACGTTTAAATAACATACAATGTCTAACTTGAGTGGTATTAGGCAACAGTCTAAGGACATTGTGTGTAAAGTGTATAAATTTTTCAAAGCGGTGGAAAACTGCTAAGACAAGGTTTGTGATTTTTTCACTGTTATGAAAAATAAAAAAAAAAAAAAAACGCAGAAATATGTCAGGTCTCGATGAGAACAGGTCAACGCATATATGAGGAGGCCAATAAAAGCGTAATCGAAAATGAAGATGCCATAGGGCCAAGCTATCCATCTCCAGAAAAATGCACTGCACGCCAAAAACCTGTCACAGGGTAACATGATTTCCAGAAAGACGTAATCCGTCGCTCAGTTCAGAAATTCTGTGAGTACTCAAGACTTTAAAAAAACATCTAGCTGTTTTAAAAGCTAAAATAGACAATGAGGGAAGTATTACTTCTTTGCATAACATTTTTAGAAAACTTGATGCTAGATATCGAAAATCTAATGACGGAGAGGAACGATACTGTAGCCACAAGAGCCTCATTTTTAAGAAGACTGCATGAGATAAGGATTGAAGACCATCCTCGTCGCATTATTTACATCGACGAAACTTAGATCAATCAAAACACCTCTGAATGTTTTATCTGGCAAAATTCTAAAAGAAACGGTAGTCCAAAGGTCCCATTAGGTAAAGGCTCACGTGTGTCTGACATGCCGGGTCGGCCAAATACGGTTTCATAGAGAGTGCAGAATTGGTGTTTCAATCTAAAGGCGATCCTGATTATCATCAAGAGATGAATAACGTAGCGCGTAGAGAGTGGTTTACTTATCTCCTTCGAAGCCTGGAACAAAGATGTGTGACTGTCATGGAAAATGCTAGCTATCAATCCATGATTAACAAAAAATTTCCCGACGCAAATCCCAATTAAGCTGACATTTCGGTATGGCTGCAAAGCAAAAGCATACCTCATGATCCCACACACTACAGTCGAATTGCTTTGTATAGTTAGGTAACACAACAGCAATTATAGGCTGTATGAGCTTCGTGATGTAGCTGCAAAAATGGGACATGAAGTAATATGACTTCCTCCATATCACTGTCAGTATAATCCCATTCGACAGAAATGGGCTCAAATAAAGCGATAGGTAACAGACATTTAAAAGCAGAGATATGAGACAATTACTAGATGACGCCATTGAACACGTGACAACAGAATATTGTCAGAAATACGTTGCCCATGCGGAGCGACTGTAGGAAGAACACTTCGCGAAGGAAGGACTTCGAGATGAACGCATTCAGAACATTGTAATAAATCTACGTAAAAATTGTGACGACAGTTCCAGTAACGACGAAGGTAGGGAAGATCCTGTTCGCCCGCTATATCTTCCTTTCCTTCCACTTTATTAATATAATTATTGTAGCGTATTAATCTCTAGAATTACGTATAAACATTTTGCAACGTGCAAAACAAAGTTCATTAAAGATAATAAATTAATTCTAAAAATCGACTATGCTTATTATTGTTGGTAACTTGTTTAAGTAACATGGCTGTTGACTGTGGAGTGTACTGGAAGGAAAGTAGGGGGGAGCTTGTAGAGTGGGGATAAAGCGATGTGACCTTGAGCAGCCTGGCCAGAGTAAAAGGGGTATAGTTCTCAATGGCCCATGACAGCGTACTCGATAACTGGCAGATATGACGAACTGTAAACATTTTCGTGCAATGGGGAAGGTTAAAAATCAGGACGTTGTCGTCTGTGCATCTCTGCTTGCTCGTTGTCAATTGGCTCGTGAACAACACCGACATTCCTATCGTGTATCGTTGCAAGAAATGTTATCGTTATGCTAATGAAAAGAAAGGAATGACTGAGCCGAAACAAAGCAGCAACTTCCCGCAGGAAGACCAGCGCCCATCTACAACAGACAATGTTATGCATCTGAAGGAATATCGACGGTGTAGTGTATTACAAATTGCTGAATTTATTGCCGACAACTAAGACGCAGTGCAGAAGCAATCCAAGAACAACGACCAGGTAGACGGCGTTAGCTGATGCTACTCCACGATAACGCCCCCTCGCATTCTGCTAGGCTAGACTGACAACAAACACTATACAGGAGCTCCGGACCCTCCTTGTTCAGCTGATCTTGTGCCTTCAGATTTTCACCTCTTCCGCTCTCTATCGAGCAACCTTTAGATAACTTCCTTTCCCGATGAAAATGATCTCCGAACATGGATAGACGATTTCTTCGCCTCTAAACCACGCGTTTGTACAATCGCGGAATCGAAAATTTACCCCAGCTTTGGAAAACTATAGTAAATATTGAAGGAGAATATGTCTCGATCCGGCACACAGTTTTAATCTGCCAGGAAGTTTCATATCAGCGAACACTCCACTGCAGAGTGAAAATCTCATTCTAGAAGGAGGATATGTTATTTATCATTAAAGTCTCGGTCATGTGCATCTGTTGTATAGCTTATGGGAAAAAGCTACGAACTTATACAACCAACCTGATACTGTACCTGCGACTGTAGTTAAAATTGGCTTATATTGACACTGCGACCGCTCGCATAATTAAAAGCGAAATTAATTTTTTATTAGCACGCTTTGGAGCGTTGTTCATGGTGTGGGTTCCTGTAGCCATGTCCTAGTTCATGAATCACGGGCAACGTATGAGTGGCCTAGTATGTGGTCCCGACAGTCGGGATACTAGCTGCTTTGGAATAAGGCTGGGCTCATACGGCAAAGACTACCAAATCCACCGGTTAGTCCCTCAACCGTTAGGGGTAAAACTCAATGGGACTCGGGGCAAGTAAGGCTAGCAACCTGCTTCCCTGGTACTTTAAATATGAGGCTGGCAACAATCAGAGCAAAATGCCTCGGACCTTTGGAGGTGACGGAGTCCCACCTCTAACTGATAAACCAGGGACTCCTAAGGTACGACTTGGCAAACAAATGGTAATGAGATGGGGAGCCATTAATATCAATGGGGGCTACTTTGGGAAGAAAGTAGAGCTGGCAGAGGCTGCAAGTAAGATGGGGCTGGACGTTTTAGCTGTTAGTGACATTCGCGTAAGGGGTGAGAAAGAAGAGGAAGTGGGAGAATACAAGGTCTACCTGTCAGGAGTCAAAGCAGGAATAGCACAATGGGGTGTAGGGCTTTACATCAGGAAAGAAATGGAACCCAGAGTAGTTGCAGTAAGGTATGTAAACGAACGACTGATGTGGATAGATTTGACAGTGTCTAGCAAGAAAATTAGGATTGTGTCAGTATATTCGCATTGTGACGGGACAGATCAAGATAAGATGGACAGTTTTTATGAGGCACTCAGTGATGTAGTTGTTAAAGGACGAGGACAGTTTTCTGCTCATGGGTGATTTTAATGCCAGGATTGGAAATCGAACACAAGGGTATGAAAAGGCTATGGGTAAATTTGGAGAGGATATGGAGGCCAACAGGAACGGGAAACAACTCTTGGATTTCTGTGCCAGTATGGGCTTAGTAATCACAAACTCCTTTTTTAAACATAAGAACATTCACCGGTATAATTTATAATTGGGAAGGCAGGGGAACCAGATCTGTCATTGACTATATAATAACAGATCAGGAATTCAGGAAGGCTGTGAGGGATACACGTGTATTCAGGGGATTCTTTGATGACACTAATCATTATTTAATCTGCAGTGAAATTGGGATTGTGAGGCCGAAAGTGCAGGAGGTCAGGTCCATATGTAGGAGGATAAGAGTGGAGAAACTTCAGGATAAGGAAATCAGGCACAAGTACATAACAGCGATCTCAGAAAGGTACCAGTTAGTTGAATGTAGTCAATTACTGTCATTGGAAAAGGAATGGACAAGGTACAGGGACACAGTACTAGAAGTGGCTAAAGAATGTCTTGGAACAGTAGTGTGTGAAAGTAGGATGAAGCAAACAGCTTGGTGGAATGACACAGTCAAGGCAGCCTGTAAAAGGAAAAAGAAGGCGTATCAAAAATGACTACATACTAGAACTCAGGTAGACAGAGAAAGTTATGTTGAAGAAAGAAACAAAGCCAAACAGATAATTGCAGCATCCAAGAAGAAATCTTGGGAAGACTTTGGAAACAGGTTGGAGACTATGGGTCAAGCTGCTGGAAAACCATTCTGGAGTGAAATTAGCAGTCTTCGAAAGGGAGGTGAGAAGGAAATGACAAGTATTTTGGACAAGTCAGGAAAACTGCTGGTGAATCCTATGGATGCCTTGAGCAGATGGAGTGAATATTTTGAAGAGTTGCTCAATGTAGGTGAAATTACGATCAGCAATGTTTCAGATTTCGAGGTAGAATGGGATAGGAATGATGAAGGAAATAAGATCACATTTGCAGAAGTGTAAAAAATGGTCAATAGAATTCAGTGCAATAAAGCAGCTGGGGTGGATGAAATTAAGTCGGAACTCATCAAATACAGTGGAATGTCAGGTCTTAAATGGCTACACAGGATAATTGAAATGGCCTGGGAGTCGGGACAGGTTCCATCAGACTGGACAAAAGCAGTAATCACACCAATCTTTAAACATGGAAACAGAAAAGATTGTAACAACTACAGAGGTATCTCTTTAATCAGCGTTGTGGGTAAAATCTTCTCAGGTATTGTTGAAAGGAAAGTGCGAGTATTAGTTGAGGATAAATTGGATGAAAATCAGTGTGGGTTTAGGCATCTTAGAGGTTGTCAGGGCCAGATATTTAGCTTACGGCAAATAATGGAGAAGTGTTATGAGTGGAACAGGGAATTGTATCTATGCTTTATTGATCTAGAAAAGGCATATGACCAGGTTCCTGGGAGGAAGTTGTTGTCTGTTCTACGAGGTTATGGAATAGGAGGCAAACTTTTGCAAGCAATTAAAGGTCTTTACATGGATAGTGAGGCAGCAGTTAGAGTTGACGGTAAATTGAGTTCATGGTTCAGAGTAGTTTCAGGGGTAAGACAAGGCTGCAACCTGTCTCCACTGTTCATATTATTTATGGATCATATGTTGAAGACAATAGACTGGCTGGGTGAGATCAGTCTTGCATATGCGGATTACTTAGTTGTGATGGCAGATTCGACTGAAAGTTTGCAAAGTAATATTTCAGGGCTAGATCAGAAATGTAAGGACTATGGTATGAAGATTAGCATCTCCAAAACGAAAGTAATGTCAGTGGGAAATAAATATAAACGGATTGAGTGTCAAATAGGAGGAACAAAGTTAGAACAGGTGGACGGTTTCAAGTACTTAGGATGCATATTCTCACAGGATGGCAACATAGTGAAAGAACTGGAAGCGAGGTGTAGCAAAGCTAATGCAGTGAGCGCTCAGCTACGATCTACTCTCTTATGCAAGAAGGAAGTCAGTACCAAGACTAAGTTATCTGTGCACCGATCAATCTTTCGACCAACTTTGTTGTATTGGAACGAAAGCTGGGTGGATTCAGGTTACCTTATCAACAAGGTTGAGGTTACGGATATGAAAGTAGCTAGGATAATTGCAGGTACTAGTAGATGGGAACAATGGCAGAAGGGTGTCCACAATGAGGACTGAACGCTGAAAGGCATAATCAGTCTTAAATGATGATGATGATGATGATGATGGCTTTGGAGCGATCTTCAGCTAGTTATCGCGATGTCGTGGAAAATTCTAGAGGGTCACTGGCGTGGTAGAAGTATGTAATGCATGTTGAAGAGCGTTCACTTTTTCACCTATGAGACCGTATGATCAATTGATACAGGTGCTGCAAAACTCATCCTTCAAATTGGTAACAAGAGATACAGTAGAAAAGTATCTGGGCAAGCTTGGATCATTTGATCACTGAAGTCAGCTGTTGGAGACAGCGGGTCTCTTCACCTACTTCGCGGTTGACGAGGCTGCCAAACCACGGACTCATAGTTCTTTCACATCACGAAGTAAATGTCCCGATGCTCATCAGGGCTGGTAGGCAGCGCCAGGAGCTACCTGTTGGCACCTCTGTACTACAAAGTATTTAGGTGACGTGGGACAATCAAAATCCGAGATATATTACCCTCGTGGTGCTAACTGAAGAACTAATTAAAGAAATAAGGAGCTTGACCAACAAGTAAACATCCTTAATGATGTCAGTCCTATAGGTCTGTGCCTGACTGTGAGCGAAACAACTTTCAAACATAAAAAGTTCTACTGTCAGTGCAAAGAGTAGTGCGGCGGGGGGGGGGGGGGGAGGGGGGAGGGAGGGAGTGTTAGGGGAGGAGCAGGGAGCAGGGGGAGGGGGTTATTGGCTCATTGCTTTTTCGAATCGACGGACCTGTTCCTCGAACAGCTCGACTGTGTGCTGATCGGTATTATATGAACAAGGTACTTCCATCACATTTGATCTCATTCTGCCACTGCTGTGAGGGTTCATTTGACAAACGCGTTAGAGAAGTTACTCTTTATACAAACTGACCATCTGGATTGGCCTCAAAGATCTCCGGCCCTCCACCTCGTCCTGTGAGGGCAGCTAGTGCATGTGAATTCCTCATTAAATCAAGAGTTACCGTTGCTGCTGGTATCAACTTAGCTGTGCCTAAATTCTTCGAATGTATACTGCACTTGATTCTGCGAATTGTTATTCGATGCTTTAAATGTGGTGGTGACACGTTTTGGCACGTCCCTTAAATTCCGCAACGGCTAATGTACACGATGACTAACGTGTCAATAAACTGTGTGAGTGTATCACGACGTGACAAAACAATCAGCAATTCCACATTACTATCGCAGGTGTTGCGGTTGAAGAACCAGAATAATTTTATTGTGTTGGACTCTGGTCCTGGAAACCTACCCTGTATACCTTTATAAGTATACTGTAGCTACGAAATTAACGTAAGGAAGTTCCTTAGTTAGTTACATGTTCTGCAGATCATTTGCACTATGGTGTGGACGAGTCAGTTTACAGGCTGTTTATAGAAGATAAATTAGTGGGAATGGCTACATGCCGACTATTTACAAGTTATTAAATAGCAGACATACTAATAAGAATGAAGTATGTAGTCTTTAATGGCATTCATGTAACTAATGCTACACCTTAATAAATATTTATCTTTGGGATAGAAACAGCTGTCCAGAAGAAATAATTTAATGCTGGCTTTAAAGTTTGCTTTTCTACCCTTTAAATATTTTATGTTATTTGGCAAATGATTAGATATTTTTGTGTCTACATTAGACTCCTTTCGGAGTCACTGACAGCTTTAATAATGAGTAATTTTTTCTTCAAGTACTTTAGCTGTGTATTGATCTCAAATAGTGATAGATTATTTATGACTGATTTGGTTAGTGATACAAATATTGTGAAGGAATGGTTAAAATGCTGGACTCCTTGAAGACAAGGCTATAATATGACTGTGGGTGAACATCACATATTACTTTGACTGCTCATTTTTTGTGCATCAGAACTTTCGTTCCATCGCTGATACGTTACATATGTTTGTACTGTGTTCTCTATCAGTTTAAGGCAATAGCTCTCTAGCACTTCTGTAGCGTAATATATCATTTGAGAAATATGGTTCTTTACTTTTTCTGCCAGTATCAATTTTACTGTACGAATACTTCATGGTTAATCGTAATAGCAGAACAGGTTAATTTTTTAAATAAAAAGCCCTGACTTCAATTTTTCTTCAGTTAACTGTGGTGGATAAACTGCTCAGGTCGAGCGAGTCATATTTAAGTCTGGGACATACTGTTCCATTAATAAATTCAAAATAGCATCCAGGATCGACCAAGGCTTACAGGAAGTTTCTGTTAGATGTAAGGCTAGTTGCAGGGCAGGGAGAGAACGGGTGGAGAATGTGCTGACATCAGCATCAGCAGTTTCTTATTGTGGTGTCACATTACAGATAAGACAGTTGCACATGGCATATTCTGCTGACAGCAGCATCAGCAGTTTCTTATTGTGGTGTCACATTACAGATAAGACAGTTGCACATGGCATATTCTGCTGACAGCAGCATCAGCAGTTCATTATCCCCAAGGTCACCCCGGGAACCATGGCGTCCTGCCACATGCCATGGTCAAGGAGGCCACTGGTGGGGAGAGGAGGAGGGGATCTGCCTGCAGGCCGCTCCCCCACCCCAGCCCACCCCCTCCTGACCTTCTGCCAATTTTGCGTGCACTGCCTACTGCACTCCCCTGATTTAAGTCCTCGTAAGTTCAAATCGATTTCTAAACTGAAGGAAACACTTCACGGCATTCGCTTCAGAACTGCTACAAATTCGTCAGGCAATAGACCGCGCCGCTCGAACTGTCAACAAACACAACTAACACTGCTAAGAGTATCCTGCGACTCCCACATCACTGGCAACGGGTTATACTCAATGCTGGTGACTACCTTCAAGGTCATTAAAACTTCGAAACACGTATCTATTTTGTACGAGCAGTAAATAAATAGTTGCCACTATTAAAATACCAACCCTCGTGTATTCCATCGGTGTAGCTGCAATTCCGGAAACTATGGCTCATGAAAATAAAAACCTGTAACCAATTACACCCCAACAAATACACATACAACAAAATTGGTTTATTAGGGAAGGAAGGAAGGAAGGAAATAGGTGTTTTCATTACCAAATACTACTTAGACTACAAAAGAATATTTACTGCTTTTAAACTCACAACCAAACACGGAAATGCGTGAGACGTGACATTTACAAAGACTATATCAGAGTCTATATGTCAGAAAAACGACTTACCATGTATTGTGAGATGCCTCACACTTTGCAATGACAAATTAAATATTTTCGCATCTAAATCGTGTGTAAATCTCATTAAAATATATGTTTATCGTACTATAACCCGAGCCGCTAAGAGAATTCCATTTCATGTGCCTTACAGTCATAAAGACACAGCATAATACGCCTAGCGCCTAATGCAAGACAGTGTATGACCACCTTCCATTGCTATAAATGTTCAAGAAATGCCTCAACATGTGTTAAGGTGATGTTATTCACTGTAACGTACAGATATGTAGACACAGATGTGGGAGTGGTCGCGAGCTAAAAAAAAAAAATTGATCACAATCAGATATGACATTAGAGATTCTACCAACCCATGATGCTGTCTCAGCTCAAATATACTTTTAATATCACGTCCTAAACCACGCCGTTCACGTTCAAACCTCCAATTACCAAAGATTATACAGAATGTCTCCCAATATTACGACCTACGGCGCCTTATCATTGCAGTGTGACAGCTTGACAGTGCCGGTCTGCAGGAACGAAAACACGTTGTAATACATGGATTGTTTATTTGTTTCTATTTTTTTTGCCTCCAATGTTTGCACTCTATGTGGGCTTAGAGAACACATATTTACACAGAATACATAATTGTGGAGAAAAAATACAAAAATGCATGTTTACACAATTGAAAGCTCCAGCCGTCAACTTTTTCCGCTACAAATGTTTAACAAATAGAATGATAAGTAATACATAAAAAACAAGGACGATATAACGTGATTACACCTGTAATAGTGGTGAGGCAATACCAATAACTCCCAAAGTGCCGTGACTATATTTCATAACAGAGTAGAAGAAAATAAAAATACGACTTAATTGTGTACAGACCTGAACAGTCTTGCACAGTGATCGATCCACACTGTAGTGGTCTCCAGCCTGGTAACATCACGTTCTTTAGACGTACAAGGTATCTTGTAGTACTTGCGTGGTCACTTCGTAATATCTATAAGGGGGTTACCAATAACTTAGCTCGCTCCTTGGCTTGTGATCTGACACATGTAATATATTACGTAAGTATTATTTTACAGCAGGACGCCACTCACGTCAAACAGTTAACCCTTACTGCCTTGCAGTATAAAAGGTGTTCCTGTACATGCGAGATGTCACCATGAAACACACATGACGGGAGGAAAAATTTTATTGAACTACGGAAGGAGACTTTTTCGCTTTACGTGAAGCAGAAACATGCATTTGGAAAAGTACAGAGAAAATGGTTTCAATGGATCATCCGTGTCATGTCTATGGCTCAAACCACCATCGCAACGAAAGGAACTGTTTCATCGTCATTACTGGTTCATCTGGTAACTCATCAAATGACCCTAATCTAGCCTCCTGTGTTTTGTAAGCATGAGCTGAGCTTTATTGAGGTATTGATTCTGGAATGGAATTTGGACGAATTTCCGTTTTGCACATGTGTACCTCCTACAATACACACACATATATACATATGGAGAAGAAATAAAACCTTTGAGTTTCGCCTATGGCATTGTAATTCTGTCAGAGACAGCAAAGGACTTGGAAGAGAAGTTGAATGGAATGGAAGGTGTCTCGAAAGGAGGGTATAAGATGAACATCAACAAAAGCAAAACGAGGATAATGGAATGTAGTCAATTAAGTCGGGTGATGCTGAGGGAATTAGATTAGGAAATGAGACACTTAAAGTAGTAAAGGAATTTTGCTATTTGGGGAGCAAAATAACTGACGATGGTCGAAGTAGAGAGGATATAAAATGTAGACTGGCAATGGCAAGGAAAGCGTTTCTGAAGAAGAGAAATTTGTTAACATCGAGTATAGATTTAAGTGTCAGGAAGTCGTTTCTGAAAGTATTTGTATGGAGTGTAGCCATGTATGGAAGTGAAACCGATAAATAGTTTGGACAAGAAGTGAATAAAAGCTTTTGAAATGTGGTACTACAGAAGAATGCTGAAGATTAGATGGGTAGATCACATAACTAATGAGGAAGTATTGAATAGGATTGGGGAGAAGAGAAGTTTGTGGCACAACTTGACTAGAAGAAGGGATCGGTTGGTAGGACATGTGTTGAGGCATCAAGGGATCACCAATTTAGTATTGGAGGGCAGCGTGGAGGGTAAAAATCGTAGAGGGAGATCAAGAGATCAATACACTAAGCAGATTCAGAAGGATGTAGGTTGCAGTAGGTACTGGGAGATAAAGAAGCTTGCACAGGATAGAGTAGCATGGAGAGCTGCATCAAACCAGTCTCAGGACTGAAGACCACAACAACAACAACAACATATACATCCAGGATGATTACATGACCAACAGGACCATTATTACTGTAACCACAATGCACACTGGAACAGCATGTGCAACTGCGGTAATATCAGAGAACTGACGACTCAGCATAGCAATTCAATGATTTCTGCGACCTGCTGGTGCAACATGAGAGACAGGTCAAGTCTGCAAGACCCTTCTAGCTACCAAACAAGGTTCAGAATAAGACAACTGACGACTTGGTCTGCGCCTGTTGGGACATGCTGGTGCAAACAGCGAACTGGCGGGTTTCCTGGTTACCAATAGCAGCTGTGCTACTTCTGCTTGAGACATGAATGCCAGGAATTGAGTTCACTCTCCAGACCATATGCGCACATCACAGTTTACATTCTGGTCGATTGGCGTTTTACCATATACGAGGTCTGTTCAAAAAATTCCGGATATTCGTAATTTCGCGCAAACGGTGTGTTGTCGCGAAATAAGGTTGGCATCCCTGTACACCCCTGTGTTTAATATATAAATGACGGAAGTTTCATACGTCTGTTATTGTTGAGTGCTGCAATGAGTAGAACGTTGTGTCGCACAGTTTGCGAATTTCGAGATGGCAGAGTTGGTGGAGCAACGCGCTAGCATTAAATTTTGAGTGGAACTCAAGGAAACCCTTACAGAGACACATCAAATGATGCAGGAAGCCTACGGTGATGAGTGATTAAGCCGTACGCGGTGTTACAAATGATTCAAACGGTTTAAAAATGGCCGGACGGAAGTTAAAGATGACCCTCGGTCAGGATGCCCACCGACGACTCTCATGCCAGGAACGTCAACGAAATTGTGCGGGTCAATTGAAGACTGACTGTACGAAAGACTGAAGAAGAATGTAACATTTCAGTTGGAATATGTCATGAAAACCCGACACAACATCTTGGAATGCATCGTGTTGCCGCCAAGTTCATCCAACGGCTCTTTAGTCAAGACCAGAAAGACCTTCAACTCGCAATCTGAGAACGAGATGATCCTTAAGAGCATCATAACTGGTGTTGAGACGTGGTCTAGGATTCTGGTGTTGATGTGGTATCAACGTTCGATACCACACTTGTTACGGGCTGCAGTCCGCGGTCCGTATTAGTATTGCTGGACCCGCGAGTCGCGACCAGGGACGCTAGCGCCGCTCCGCGGCTTGTATCAAGTCTCTAGCGAGCTCTCGTCCACTCTTGCCCGGGACGTCTAGTAGTAAAGTAGCATAGCCTTCAGCTGATAGGAAGCAACCTCTAGCAAGGCGCTTCGTAACGTATGGCATAAGTGAGGCCTCAATATCTGTTTATAATTATATGTATGCAGCCAAAAAGAATCCTGTAGAACCAGTTAAGTTCAATATATGTAATTTTTTACCAACGACTTCTAATTATTTAAGTCGTTGCAAATCCATACAATGCAGCCATCACCTTATCGACAAACCTGCTGTGATATGTTTCTATTTAGCATTGGTCACCAGTCAACATTGGCGATGATTCGTTCGTCGTCATCATAACAGTTGAGACCAAAGTTCATTCTTCATAATGGCCGGAAGAGGTTCTCCAAGACCATAAGAAGCTCGTCAGGTCCGGTCAAATGTCAAATCCATGAGGAATCCGACGTCAACTATTAGTAGAAGATGGTACAGCTATTGAAAAACTCTGCCCTTGCTCACGGGGTTGTTAAGGGCCTCATATCTTGTGCCACAAGACCACCTACACTGTATGATTTGGCAAAAATGTATAAAGATGGCATTCCACTTAGACAAATCGTTGGCGCCATCAGGCCTCTCAATTACAAGTTGGTGAAATCTCTGACGAAGCTCTTGGCACCTAATGTCGGCAACTGCCGCCCTCAAACCCGGAACAGAAGTTTTCGTTGAGGTAATTAAAGAGAGCATAAGGGAACAATTGACAGGAATGGGGGAAAGAAATACAGTAGAAGAAGAATGGGTAGCTTTGAGGGATGAAGTAGTGAAGGCAGCAGAGGATCAAGTAGGTAAAAAGACGAGGGCTAGTAGAAATCCTTGGGTAACAGAAGAAATATTGAATTTAATTGACGAAAGGAGAAAATATAAAAATGCAGTAAATAAAGCAGGCAAAAAGGAATACAAACGTCTCAAAAATGAGATCGACAGGAAGTGCAAAATGGATAAGCAGCGATGGCTAGAGGACAAATGTAAGGATGTAGAGGCTTATCTCACTAGGGGTAAGATAGATACTGCCTACAGGAAAATTAAAGAGACCTTTGGAGAGAAGAGAACGACTTGTATGAATATCAAGAGCTCAGATGGAAACCCAGTTCTAAGCAAGGAAGGGAAAGCAGAAAGGTGGAAGGAGTATATAGAGGGTCTATACAAGGGCGATGTACTTGAGGACAATATTATGGAAATGGAAGAGGATGTAGATGAAGATGAAATGGGAGATACGATACTGCGTGAAGAATTTGTCAGAGCACTGAAAGACCTGAGTCGAAACAAGGCCCCCGGAGTGGACAACATTCCATTGCAACTACTGACGGCCTTGGGAGAGCCAGTCCTGACAAAACTCTACCATCTGGTGCGCAAGATGTATGAGACAGGCGAAATACCCTCAGACTTCAAGAAGAATATAATAATTCCAATTCCAAAGAAAGCAGGTGTTGACAGATGTGAAAATTACCGAACCATCAGTTTAATAAGTCACAGCTGCAAAATACTAACACGAATTCTCTACAGACAAATGGAAAAACTAATAGAAGCCAACCTCGGGGAAGATCAGTTTGGATTCCGTAGAAACACTGGAACACGTGAGGCAATACTGACCTTACGACTTATCTCAGAAGAAAGATTAAGGAAAGGCAAACCTACGTTTCTAGCATTTGTAGACTTAGAGAAAGCTTTTGACAATGTTGACTGGAATACTCTCTTTCAAATTCTAAAGGTAGCAGGGGTAAAATACAGGGAGCGAAAGGCTATTTACAATTTGTACAGAAACCAGATGGCAGTAATAAGAGTCGAGGGACATGAAAGGGAAGCAGTGGTTGGGAAGGGAGTAAGACAGGGTTGTAGCCTCTCCCCGATGTTATTCAATCTGTATATTGAGCAAGCAGTAAAGGAAACAAAAGATAAATTCGGGGTAGGTATTAAAATCCATGGAGAAGAAATAAAAACTTTGAGGTTAGCCGATGACATTGTAATTCTGTCAGAGACAGCAAAGGACTTGGAAGAGCAGTTAAATGGAATGGACGGTGTCTTGAAAGGAGGATATAAGATGAACATCAACAAAAGCAAAACGAGTATAATGGAATGTAGTCGAATTAAGTCGGGTGATGCTGAGGGAATTAGATTAGGAAATGAGACACTTAAAGTAGTAAAGGAGTTTTGCTATTTAGGGAGCAAAATAACTGATGATGGTCGAAGTAGAGAGGATATAAAATGTAGACTGGCAATGGCAAGGAAAGCGTTTCTGAAGAAGAGAAATTTGTTAACATCGAGTATAGATTTAAGTGTCAGGAAGTCATTTCTGAAAGTATTTGTATGGAGTGTAGCCATGTATGGAAGTGAAACATGGACGATAAATAGTTTGGACAAGAAGAGAATAGAAGCTTTCGAAATGTGGTGCTACAGAAGAATGAAGATTAGATGGGTAGATCACATAACTAATGAGGAAGAACTGAATAGGATTGGGGAGAAGAGAAGTTTGTGGCACAACTTGACCAGAAGAAGGGATCGGTTGGTAGGACATGTTCTGAGGCATCAAGGGATCACCAATTTAGTATTGGAGGGCAGCGTGGAGGGTAAAAATCGTAGAGGGAGACCAAGAGATGAATACACTAAGCAGATTCAGAAGGATGTAGGTTGCAGTAGGTACTGGGAGATGAAGAAGCTTGCACAGGGTAGAGTAGCTTGGAGAGCTACATCAAACCAGTCTCAGGACTGAAGACCACAACAACAACAACAATTAAAGACGTACAGTAGGGCGCGAGTGACACTATGGTAAGTCTAGACATGATGTCTCTATTTACAGTCATACCGACAGCAGATGCTTCGGAGCTTCCAGCTGCCCATTTTCCAGCTGGCACTGCCAAACGTTTTTCAACTGGTCTTGACGATCACTTATTTTCTGTGCAGTGGGAATTGTTACTAAATGACTGCTGGTATGGCTGGTATGGCTATGGGCTCTCCATTATCACTACTTATTGCTAACTCCTGTCTGGCCAAATTGTTTTTATCGGTGTGTGGTTACACAAATTTAATTGGTCTCATGGTATGGATGCAATGCACATGTTTTTGACCTACATGAATTCCATACGTACGAAAACCACGTTTACTATGGAACTAGATTTTGGGACGTGTTGTTGAACGAACATTGGATGGACGATTGGGTCATTCTGTGTACAGAAAGGCACAAAATAACTCTGTAATCATTGATGGAATATCAGTTACTCAATATATTTGGGATCAGTAAGGCTGTGTTCTGCTGGTTTATCAAGATTTCTATACTTGATGTGAAATCTATATTCATTTCAGTGCTCAGCTACTGGACAGATTATCTGGCCTACGTAATTTCCGTCACATTCACATCGCACATTGTATACAACAGGTACTCTCAAATCTGAGTTGTCTTTCACTGGACGCAGCAAATAATGTTTCACGTTATCCTGTCTAGCCTAGCATCAGTCTCATTTATGTACTTGTAAACTATAATTCCGGTCTGAATGCTGAGAAGGTTTTACACAACGATGTTGTAGATGTAACGCATGCAAGCATTCATTCTTTTTTTCTTTTTTTTACTTCTCGTGCGTTGTTGGATTACATCATCATAGAGGAGTTTGGTTATTATGAGTAACTTCACACGTTACTTTTCACATTCTGTGGAAATATGCGATGATATTTTTAGCGGCTTAGAGGGAAGCAGTGATGTATTCGATTCTGGTCCTTGGGTAAAGCTGGACATCTTCGATATGGAAGTGATATTTGTAGGAGCGATCCGACGAGATATCGTTGGCATACAAGGACAACAATAGAGGCCCAGGACTGAGCCCTGTGGCCCTGCTGAGAGAACATACGTTCAGAATGACATTTCATTCCCTCAGACAACACTCTACTGTGCTTTCAAACCACTTCAGTATCGTATCCGAATATTTTAGCTGTCGCATTTTTCTGTGCAATACGTCAAAGCTGACAATATCAAATGCCCTAAAAATCTAGTACTGTCAATATTATGGACTCACGGTTGTCGATGGAATTTTTCAGGTCATCAGTCACCTTACTATAGCGTTTGTGCTGTGTTGTTTACGAATCCCTTACTGGTATTTGTCCTATAGGTTGCATTTGCGTAAGTATTTAGTAATTTGGTTGTCAATAATACATACAGTGCTTTGAACACACTTTAAAAGATGCTGACTGGTTGGAGGTCATAAGGAGATTATGAGTTTTCGTTCTTAGGAACAGGTCAGACTATGGTTCCTTCTCCTTGGTGATGTTCCATTCACGAGACAAAAACTGAATGTGTCTATTAACACAGATGCTAAGGTATCTGCAGCATTCTTGACCTTGGTCATGGTGAGTAGAGTGTGTATCTTCAGGGTAATGCTCATAGCAAAAGAGAAGGAAACCGACAGAACCCGCTGCAAGATTAGCGCTGAATGTCTGGGACACGTCACATCATTTAACTATTTAATGAAACGGCACGAACACGTAACCCTTGTAGGAGGGAGGACGAATGGAAGGCTTAAAGTTCGTGGGCATCTTTTGGGAAAGCACAGCGTATCGAAGAAAATCTCATACAAGATGCCTGGGCACCCACTTCTAGAGTACTGGTACAATGTTTGGAGTCTGTACCAAGTAACGAAGAAGGTAAACACCGAACGTATTTAGAGACGCTCTGCTAGCGTGGATACAGCCTGGTATGGTCGATATGAAAGTGTAACTGAAAAGTTTGAGGGAATTTAAAACGGAAATAAAAGAATTTTTAGCATATTGCTAAAAAATTCAATAAATAAAACGGAAATCTTTGGAAGAAAATGACATTGTTCTCTCGAACCCTGATGGATAAATTTAGAGAACCGGCCTTAAAGAAAGTCTGTGTAGTAAACATGATGCCACCGACATCTATCTTTCCTACCTTATGAGAATAGAGAAATTAGGGAGCGTGCAAATCATGTATACGGTCATCTCTCTCTCTATCTCTCTCTCTCTCTCTGTCTCTCTCTCTCTCTCAATAAATGGGTTGTATGCGATGTAATGTAGGTGGAGGATACACATACATATAAAATGTTGATTTAATATTCATGATTTTAGAGATAAAGTTGTTGTTATTATTATGATTATTTTTCCTTTTGAACTACCTTCATTTACCCTGAAGTATGCCCAGACATATAAAATGTTGATTTAATATTCATGATTTTAGAGATAAAGTTGTTGTTATTATTATGATTATTTTTCCTTTTGAACTACCTTCATTTACCCTGAAGTATGCCCAGTTTTTAATCAGGTGCGTGTGTCTTGTATAAGTAAATTAATAGCTGTTCAGGAACTTCTAAGAGACTTTGGAATGAAGAAATTGCAGTTGTCCGTGAAATATTTCTGATATCAATTTCTCCACAACAACGCGCTATATGTTAATTCGTCCTTGATATTTCATGCAAGTCTGCGACAATACTCGTACTGAGCTTCAAAGTAAGTCCACTACGAGCGAAAGGTAAGTTTCCCGGTCTGAGTCCCGGTACGGCACACAGTTTTAATCTGACAGGAATTCCGAAACAGTTCATACTCCTCTGTATAAGGTAAGATTTTCCAGAAATTTCAGCCTGTTTTGCAGCCTGTCAAGAAGTGTATGCTGAATTGAAAGAGGAATCGCCAGAGCCAAGGCTCTGGTTAACAGAATCATATCTTACTGGAATATTCAGTATGCATAATGGGGTTACCCTCATTTTTTAAATATAATTTTTTCTTTGTGGTTCCACGTTCTGTTCTATACATATAACAATGAGGTAAAATTGCTCAAAAGCTGAAGGCAAAGGGGTGCCCATCGGCCTCTATATTTGGAAAAAAAAGAGTTTTCTCATCTTAAAAACTATTGTTCATAAGTAGGTGATTAAAAATTTACTGTATTAGTTTGAAATTGGTTATTAATATTTCTCTGTTAACCTTAAAAATGCAACCTATACAGCTACTGTATAGAACGTTTGCCAGGCAAATGTGATGAAAAAATCATGTATGCTTTTAAAAGTTCTCATCTTCTTGTATGTCTTGTAATGCAGACATGAGGCATATGCTACTACCGTTTCTCGCTTTTGTAAGTTATCTGTTGTAGTGCTCCATCAGCTTCACGTCTCTCATAATCTAGTCATTTATGACTCTCAGTTCAGAAACTATATGCAGAGCGTCGACGAAATCTTCATTTTCGTGCCGCTGCGAAAGATCTGACTGAAGTAAATTGACACTCAAGGGAAGTAGAGTAAAAAGGAAACACATTGTTTTATTAGAAACAAGCTGTTGAAATTCCATTCGTTAAAAATTTCTGGAAATTGATCGAACTGTATTGAACACTTTCAATAATTTATTCTGATGGTTGTATGGATATTACAGTCAACAACCGGATATTTACAAAGTTTTTAAAGAATACTGAAATCCAAACGCAGTGCTTTGGCTTCAGAAACAGCATAATATTCTAGATACACCTTGGTAAGGAATTAAAAATATCATAAATTATATTATTTGATTGTGGTAATAATTCATATTCGTTTATACACTCCTGGAAATTGAAATAAGAACACCGTGAATTCATTGTCCCAGGAAGGGGAAACTTTATTGACACATTCCTGGGGTCAGATACATCACATGATCACACTGACAGAACCACAGGCACATAGACACAGGCAACAGAGCATGCACAATGTCGGCACTAGTACAGTGTATATCCACCTTTCGCAGCAATGCAGGCTGCTATTCTCCCATGGAGACGATCATAGAGATGCTGGATGTAGTCCTGTGGAACGGCTTGCCATGCCATTTCCACCTGGCGCCTCAGTTGGACCAGCGTTCGTGCTGGACGTGCAGACCGCATGAGACGACGTTTCATCCAGTCCCAAACATGCTCAATGGGGGACAGATCCGGAGATCTTGCTGGCCAGGGTAGTTGACTTACACCTTCTAGAGCACGTTGGGTGGCACGGGATACATGAGGACGTGCATTGTCCTGTTGGAACAGCAAGTTCCCTTGCCGGTCTAGGAATGGTAGAACGATGGGTTCGATGACGGTTTGGATGTACCGTGCACTATTCAGTGTCCCCTCGACGATCACCAGTGGTGTACGGCCAGTGTAGGAGATCGCTCCCCACACCATGATGCCGGGTGTTGGCCCTGTGTGCCTCGGTCGTATGCAGTCCTGATTGTGGCGCTCACCTGCACGGCGCCAAACACGCGTACGACCATCATTGGCACCAAGGCAGAAGCGCCTCTCATCGCTGAAGACGACACGTCTCCATTCGTCCCTCCATTCACGCCTGTCGCGACACCACTGGAGGCGGGCTGCACGATGTTGGGGCGTGAGCGGAAGACGGCCTAACGGTGTGCGGGACCGTAGCCCAGCTTCATGGAGACGGTTGCGAATGGTCCTCGCCGATACCCCAGGAGCAACAGTGTCCCTAATTTGCTGGGAAGTGGCGGTGCGGTCCCCTACGGCACTGCGTAGGATCCTACGGTCTTGTCGTGCATCCGTGCGTCGCTGCGGTCCGGTCCCAGGTCGACGGGCACGTGCACCTTCCGCCGACCACTGGCGACAACATCGATGTACTGTGGAGACCTCACGCCCCACGTGTTGAGCAATTCGGCGGTACGTCCACCCGGCCTCCCGCATGCCCACTATACGCCCTCGCTCAAAGTCCGTCAACTGCACATACGGTTCACGTCCACGCTGTCGCGGCATGCTACCAGTGTTAAAGACTGCGATGGAGCTCCGTATGCCACGGCAAACTGGCTGACACTGACGGCGGCGGTGCACAAATGCTGCGCAGCTAGCGCCATTCGACGGCCAACACCGCGGTTCCTGGTGTGTCCGCTGTGCCGTGCGTGTGATCATTGCTTGTACAGCCCTCTCGCAGTGTCCGGAGCAAGTATGGTGGGTCTGACACACCGGTGTCAATGTGTTCTTTTTTCCATTTCCAGGAGTGTATCTTCAGCCCTACTCAGAAAACCATGTCATGTACCTCGCAGGGGGTAATTCCCATTCTACCAATTATTAGAGTTTCTTTCCGTTCCATCCGCATAAGGAGCACGTGATGAATTATTGCTTAAAGATCTCTGTGAGCGCTGTAATTAGTCTAATTCTATCCTTACGTCCCAATGGTACCGATAGTTAATGGGTTGTCGCATATTCCTTGAGTCATCGTTTCAAGATGTGTCTTTAAACTTTTTGTGTAGGTGTCTTGAGGCAGTTTGCGTATGTGTTCAGGAGTTCGTAAATTTAGTTTCCCCATGGCACTGTTTCATGGGCGCAACAAATCATTGACCATTCGTGCTGCGCTTTTCTTTAAACGTTCAATATCGGCCTAGTAGTCCTGTTTGGTATGGGTCCGACACACTTGACCGATATTCTAGGATGGGTTGCACATCCCTAGCAAACGGACTGCATTTCACTAGTATTCTGCTAATGATCCGAAGGCAGCCACCTGCTTCACCTACCTGCGTCTGAACCTACACTGTGTGATCAAAAGTATCCGGACATCACCAAAAACATACGTTTCTTACATTAGGGGCATTGTGCTGACTCCTACTGCCAGGGACTCCGTATTAGCGGCGGTGGCCTCAGTTGTCATTAGACATCGTCAGAGAGCGGAATGGGGCGCTCCGCGGAACTCACGGACTTCGAACATGGTCAGGTGATTGGGTGTCACTTGGGTCATACGTCTGTACGCGAGATTTCCACACTCCTAATCACCCCTGCGTCCACTGTTTCCGATGTGATAGTGAAGTGGAAACGTGAAGGGACTCATACAGCACATAAGCGTACAGGACGACCTCATCTGATAGAAATTGGAACTTTGTGGTGAGTTCCTATGGGACCAAACTGCTAGTGTCATCGGTCTTACATACTACTTAATCTAACTTAAACTAACTTACACTGACGACAACTCACACTTCCATGCCCCAGGGAGGACTCGAACCTCCAACGGGGGGAACCTCGCGAACGGTGGCAAGGCGTCTCAGACGGCCCGGCTACCCCGCGTGGCTGAATGACAAAGACCGCCGACAGTTGAAGAGGTTTGTAATGTGTAATAGGCAGACATCTCTCCAGACTATCATACAGGAATTCGAAACTGCATCAGAATCCACTGCAAGTACTATGATAGATAAGCGGGAGGTGAAAAAACTTGGATTTCATGGTCGAGCGGCTGCTCATAAGCCACACATCATGCCGGAAAATGCCAAACGACGCCTCGCCTGGTATAAGCAGCGTAAGCATTGGACGATTGAACAGTGGAAAAACACTGCGTGGAGTAACGAATCACGGTACACAATATGACGATCCGATTGCAGGGTGTGGGTATGGCGACTGCCCGGTGAACGTCATCTGCCAGCTTGTGTAGTGCCAACAGTAAAATTCGGAGGCGGTGATGTTATGGTGTTGTCGTGTTTTTCATGGAGGGGCCTTGCACCCCTTGTTGTTTTGCGTGGCACTATCGCAGCACAGGCCTACATTGACGTTTTAAGCACCTTCTTGCTTCCCACTGTTGAAGAGCAATTTGCGGATGGGGACTGCATCTTTCAACACGATCGAGTAACTGTTCACAATGACGGAGTACTTACACGACAGTAACACCCCTGTAATGACTGGCCTGCACAGGGTCCTAACCTGTAACCTATAAAACACATCTGGGATGTTTTGGAACGTCGAATTCGTGCCAGGACTCACCGAGCGACATCGATACCTCCCCTAAGTGCAGCACTCCGCGAAGGATGGGCTCCCATTCCCCAAGAAACCTTCCAGCACCGAATTGAACTTATGCCTGTGAGAGTGCAAGCTGTCATTAAGGCTAAGCGTGGGCCAATGCCGTACTGAATTCCAGCATGACCAATGGAGGGCGCCACGAACTTGTAAGTCATTTTCAGTCAAGTGTCCGAACACTTTTGATCACATAGCGTACGTGATCACTGCATTTCATACCCCTACAAAGTGTTACACCCAGATGATTTTATGGACCTAAATTGACAGACTGCAACTGCGACTCGCTGATGCTGTAGTCGTGGGAAACCGCCATTTTACGTTATTTAAAGCAAGTTTGCTTCGTGCTTCGTGGAACTTGTTGCAGAGAATATGGTCCATTTCTGATCTCCAAAGCATCCGAGGATTCTGCCCTATCCACATGGAGCCGGCCGAAGTGGCCGTGCGGTTAAAGACGCTGCAGTCTGGAACCGCAGGACCGCTACGGTCGCAGGTACGAATCCTGCCTCGGGCATGGATGTTTGTGATGTCCTTAGGTTAGTTAGGTTTAACTAGTTCTAAGTTCTAGGGGACTAATGACCTCAGAAGTTGAGTCCCACAGTGCTCAGAGCCATTTTTTTGTCCACATGGAGTATTTTGACCATTTATGGAAATATATTTATAAAGGAATCTTGACGGTATTTTACAGTTATTGCTCTGCCATTTTTCCATTTAATTTTAGACACTAATGCATTATCTGGCATGTTAAGTGCAGTGATTTACCAGCGTGCAGTCTCAAGATACGGTACGTGACTAACGTTAGCAATGTTAATTTGGGGGGGGGGGGGGTATTGAGACATTCATTGAAACGTGATAGCAGGTGGAGCACAGTAACAGTTATCTGGATACTTTTAGGTCGTAATCTTCCTTTACTTATCTCGCTGATAACAGCTGCAAAGATCTGAGAAGTTCTGATTAGCTGGAAATGTAATCTGGTTTCCATTGGATTTACCGCCTGATTAGCGTGTGGTTCTTAACGCGGTAAACATTTATTTCGTGCTAATTTGGTACCTCACGCAATCCACCACATGCCTCCTGATAATTTAACATTCGGCTCATATTGTACAATTGATAAGCACCAGGTTGGGCATTAGAACGAGAAAGATTCGATATTATGACGGAGTAACCTTGGATCTGACTGTTGTTGTTATCCTTAGCACAAACCTTTTACAGTTTACGTACATTATTATAAATACACTTTTTACTGGTGGTCGAGCTCCATAGTTGTGGGTTATTTTAGTTTATGAAATAGAGCATTTAGTCACTCTTTATCTCTTTATGCATTTCTATTGAAGCTAACACGCGTTTCGGGCTTTCACATACTTTCATTTAGCTTAATACATATTTGTAGCTTCAGTAATTACGTCGTTGAAACATGGACAGCAAATTGGACGCTACAAAGACTAAACCACAGGTATATATGATGTAGATTTACTGTTGGCATTGGATGAAATCATAATAGATTATGATTATTTATGGCTGTACTTGATGTGTGGCTGTATGAGCGCATTATGGAAACTCATTAGTAAATTGTTTTGGGTAACTCGGGACAGTTAGGATGTCATTTCGGGATGCAGATCTGTGAGAATAACTTTCAAATTTTTCAAGTTAGTTCATCCTTCTTTTCTCCGTTGGCCTTGTGGAGTATTTGCAAGTCGTGAGATATACCTGTTACCTTCAGGCCAATGAGGATTTTCTTAAATTTTTTAAAGGAAGAGCATCCATGTGTTTCCCGAAAGCAATGTTGAAAGTTTTTTCCTGTTAGACCATTGTATACCTCCGAAAACGAATTGCTTTCAAGTTTGTGTAATCCTGATTGATTTCTGTTACTTTTGATGTTATGGATAGCTTTGTTCTTTAGTTTGTTCTCTGTGTAAAAACTGATTCTAACATTTGTTCTTCGCAAAAAGTTTGCTACTTTTTATGAGAGTTTTCCTAAAAAATAAATGCTCACATTTCCTGTTAGCCGTGACGTGGTGTTGTTTTGTGTTGCCTCTGTGGGTGGTTGTGTAGGAATATGTTATACTATTTAGTTCATCTATTAGTCTTGGACTATAGCCATTATTATAATCAGTGGCTTGAATTGACCTTAGTTCATCAGTTCGGTCATTTGTTTCTCATGGGATTTTGTGACTTTCTTTGGGCACTGATTTTTATGAAGCCTGTTGTTCGTATGTGGGTGGCATGAGGTTTTATTGACTATGGCATCCGTGTGTGCTGGTCTCCTGTATACATGATCCAGAAAAGTTAAACATTTGAATCTCTAGTATTCAACAATAAAAAACGCTATTCTAATGCATTTTACTCATTTCCTTTAACGAGGTCCTCAATTCCCTTTGTTATGCCATCAAATAAGATTAACATATAATCAACGTATCTTTTATAATATATTACATTTTAACTATCTGGGCGTTTGATTTTAAGAATTTACGTTCCATTTTTTTTTTTTTTTTTGGTCATCAGTCTACTGACTGGTTTGATGCGGCCCACCACGAATTCCTTTCCTGTGCTAACCTCTCCATCTCAGAGTAGCACTTGCAACCTACGTCCTCAATTATTTGCTTGACGTATTCCAATCTCTGTCTTCCTCTACAGTTTTTGCCCTCTACAGCTCCCTCTAGTACCATGGAAGTCATTCCCTCATGTCTTAGCAGATGTCCTATCATCCTGTCTCTTCTCCTTATCAGTGTTTTCCACATATTCCTTTCCTCTCCGATTCTGCGTAGAACCTCCTCATTCCTTACCTTGTCAGTCCACCTAATTTTCAACATTCGTCTATAGCACCACATCTCAAATGCTTCGATTCTCTTCTGTTCCGGTTTTCCCACAGTCCATGTTTCACTACCATACAATGCTGTACTCCAGACGTACATCCTCAGAAATGTCTTCCTCAAATTAAGGCCGGTATTTGATATAAGCGGACTTCTCTTGGCCACAAATGCCTTTTTTGCCATAGCGAGTCTGCTTTTGATGTCCTCCTTGCTCCGTCCGTCATTGGTTACTTTACTGCCTAGGCAGCAGAATTTCTTAACTTCATTGACTTCGTGACCATCAATCCTGATGTTAAGTTTCTCGCTGTTCTCATTTCTACTACTTCTCATTACCTTCGTCTTTCTCCGATTTACTCTCAAACCATACTGTGTACTGATTAGACTGTTCATTCCGTTCAGCAGATCATTTAATTCTTCTTCACTTTCACTCAGGATAGCAATGTCATCAGCGAATCGTATCATTGATATCCTTTCACCTTGTATTTTAATTCCACTCCTGAACCTTTCTTTTATTTCCATCATTGATTCCTCGATGTACAGATTGAAGAGTAGGGGCGAAAGGCTACAGCCTTGTCTTACACCCTTCTTAATACGAGCACTTCGTTGTTGATCGTCCACTCTTATTATTCCCTCTTGGTTGTTGTACATATTGTATATGACCAGTCTCTCCCTATAGCTTACCCCTACTTTTTTCAGAATCTCGAACAGCTTGCACCATTTTATATTGTCGAACGCTTTTTCAAGGTCGACAAATCCTATGAAAGTGTCTTGATTTTTCTTTAGCCTTGCTTCCATTATTAGCCATAACGTCAGAATTGCCTCTCTCGTCCCTTTACTTTTCCTAAAGCCAAACTGACCGTCACCTAGCGCATTCTCAATTTTCTTTTCCATTCTTCTGTATATTATTCTTGTAAGCAGCTTCGATGCATGAGCTGTTAAGCTGATTGTGCGATAATTCTCGCACTTGACAGCTCTTGCCGTCTTCGGAATGTGTGGATGATGCTTTCGCCGAAAGTCAGATGGTATATCGTCAGACTCATATATTCTACACACCTACGTGAATAGTCGTTTTGATGCCACTTCCCCCAATGATTCTAGAAATTCTGATGGAATGTTATCTATCCCTTCTGCCTTATTTGACCGTAAGTCCTCCAAAGCTCTTTTAAATTCCGAGTCTAATACTGGATCCCCTATCTCTTCTAAATCGACTCCTGTTTCTTCTTTTACCATATCAGACAAATCTTAACCCTCATAGAGGCTTTCAATGTATTCTTTCCACCTATCTGCTCTCTCCTCTGCATTTAACAGTGGAATTCCCGTTGCACTCTTAATGTTACCACCGTTGCTTTTAATGTCACCAAAGGTTGTTTTGACTTTCTTGTATGCTGAGTCTGTCCTTCCGACAATCATATCTTTTTCGATGTCTTCACATTTTTCGTGCAGCCATTTCGTCTAAGCTTCCCTGCACTTCCTATTTATTTCATTCCTCAGCGACTTGTATTTCTGTATTCCTGATTTTCCCGGTACATGTTTGTACTTCCTCCTTTCATCAATCAATTGAAGTATTTCTTCTGTTACCCATGGTTTCTTCGCAGCTACCTTCTTTGTACCTACGTTTTCCTTCCCAACTTCTGTGATGGCCCTTTTTAGAAATGTCCATTCCTTTCAACTGTACTGCCTACTGCGCTATTCCTTATTGCTGTATCTATAGCGTTAGAGAACTTCAAACGTATCTCGTCATTCCTTAGTACTTCCGTATCCCACTTCTTTGCGTATTGATTCTTCCTGACTAATGTTTTGAACTTCAGCCTACTCTTCATCACTACTATATTGTGATCTGAGTCTATATCTGCTCCTGGGTACGCCTTACAATCCAGTATCTGATTTCGGAATCTCTGTCTGACCATGATGTAATCTAATTGAAATCTTCCCGTATCTCCCGGCCTTTTCCAAGTATACCTCCTCCTCTTGTGATTCTTGAACAGGGTATTCGCTATTACTAGCTGAAACTTGTTACAGAACTCAATTAGTCTTTCTCCTCTTTCATTCCTTGTCCCAAGCCCATATTCTCCTGTAACCTTTTCTTCTACTCCTTCCCCTACAACTGCATTCCAGTCGCCCATGACTATTAGATTTTCGTCCCCCTTTACATACTGCATTACCCTTTCAATATCCTCATACACTTTCTCTATCTGTTCATCTTCAGCTTGCGACGTGTTGGTCTGCTGTCGATTCTGATTAGAACAAAACGAACACTGAACTGTTCACAGTAACACACCCTCTGCCCTACCTTCCTATTCATAACGAATCCTACACCTGTTATACCATTTTCTGCTGCTGTTGATATTACCCGATACTCATCTGCCCAGAAATCCTTGTCTTCCTTCCACTTCACTTCACTGACCCCTACTATATCTAGATTGAGCCTTTGCATTTCCCTTTTCAGATTTTCTACACTCCTGGAAATTGAAATAAGAACACCGTGAATTCATTGTCCCAGGAAGGGGAAACTTTATTGACACATTCCTGGGGTCAGATACATCACATGATCACACTGACAGAACCACAGGCACATAGACACAGGCAACAGAGCATGCACAATGTCGGCACTAGTACAGTGTATATCCACCTTTCGCAGCAATGCAGGCTGCTATTCTCCCATGGAGACGATCGTAGAGATGCTGGATGTAGTCCTGTGGAACGGCTTGCCATGCCATTTCCACCTGGCGCCTCAGTTGGACCAGCGTTCGTGCTGGACGTGCAGACCGCGTGAGACGACGCTTCATCCAGTTCCAAACATGCTCAATGGGGGACAGATCCGGAGATCTTGCTGGCCAGGGTAGTTGACCTATACCTTCTAGAGCACGTTGGGTGGCACGGGATACACGCGGACGTGCATTGTCCTGTTGGAACAGCACGTTCCCTTGCCGGTCTAGGAATAGTAGAACGATGGGTTCGATGACGGTTTGGATGTACCGTGCACTATTCAGTGTCCCCTCGACGATCACCAGTGGTGTACGGCCAGTGTAGGAGATCGCTCCCCACACCATGATGCCGGGTGTTGGCCCTGTGTGCCTCGGTCGTATGCAGTCCTGATTGTGGCGCTCACCTGCACGGCGCCAAACACGCATACGACCATCATTGGCACCAAGGCAGAAGCGACTCTCATCGCTGAAGACGACAAGTCTCCATTCGTCCCTCCATTCACGCCTGTCGCGACACCACTGGAGGCGGGCTGCACGATGTTGGGGCGTGAGCGGAAGACGGCCTAACGGTGTGCGGGACCGTAGCCCAGCTTCATGGAGACGGTTGCGAATGGTCTTCGCTGATACCCCAGGAGCAACAGTGTCCCTAATTTGCTGGGAAGTGGCGGTGCGGTCCCCTACGGCACTGCGTAGGATCCTACGGTCTTGGCGTGCATCCGTGCGTCGCTGCGGTCCGGTCCCAGGTCGACGGGCACGTGCACCTTCCGCCGACCACTGGCGACAACATCGATGTACTGTGGAGACCTCACGCCCCACGTGTTGAGCAATTCGGCGGTACGTCCACCCGGCCTCCCGCATGCCCACTATACGCCCTCGCTCAAAGTCCGTCAACTGCACATACGGTTCACGTCCACGCTGTCGCGGCATGCTACCAGTGTTAAAGACTGCGATGGAGCTCCGTATGCCACGGCAAACTGGCTGACACTGACGGCGGCGGTGCTCAAATGCTGCGCAGCTAGCGCCATTCGACGGCCAACACCGCGGTTCCTGGTGTGTCCGCTGTGCCGTGCGTGTGATCATTGCTTGTACAGCCCTCTCGCAGTGTGCGGAGCAAGTATGGTGGGTCTGACACACCGGTGTCAATGTGTTCTTTTTTCCATTTCCAGGAGTGTAGTTTCCCTACCACCTTCAAGCTTCTGACATTCCACGCCCCGACTCGTAGAACGTTATCCTTTCGTTGATTATTCAATCTTTTTCTCATGGTAACCTCCCCCTTGGCAGTCCCCTCCCGGAGATCCGAATGGGGGACTATTCCGAAATCTTTTGCCAATGGAGAGATCATCATGACACTTCTTCAATTACAGGCCACATGTCCTGTGGATACACGTTACGTGTCTTTAATGCAGTGGTTTCCATTGCCTTCTGCATCCTCATGTCGTTGATCATTGCTGATTCTTCCGCCTTTAGGGGCAATTTCCCACCCCTAGGGCGAGAGAGTGCCCTGAACCTCTATCCGCTCCTCCGCCCTCTTTGACTAGGCCGTTGCCAGAATGAGGTTGACTTCTTATGCCGGAAGTCTTCGGCCGCCAATTTGATTAATTATCAAAATTTAGGCAGTGGCGGGGATCGAACCCGGGACCGAAGACGTTTTTGATTATGAATCAAAGACGCTACCCCTAGACCACGGGCTAAACAATTATTTACTGATGAAAATATCGGTAAATAATCTGGCAAGGCAGCTGTCCATAGCTAGGCCATCTTTTTGTTGGTACATTTTTTACCAAAAGAGATTTAGTTAAGTGACAGTACTACTGGTAACAAATCAGTGAACTCATATATTTCTGATAATTAAAAATCATTGTGCCCAAGCCTTTTATTTTTAATTATTTTTTATTGTTTCTTTGTGTAATGTTAAGCGTATGTTGGTGAATTATTCTGGGTATAGAGCTGGTATTGAGGAAAGCTGGGACGGCTGGGTGTGAGTTGGTGGAAATGCGTAATTCAAAAGCTGCGAATTTGGACTGCTGTTGCTAGCAAGGCCTTTGTGCAGGAGATGCATCAAAAATGGCGGAATGTTAGAGTTGAAAGTTAGAGTAGAATGGCTTTTTATAGCTTCTTGATAATCTATAGTAATTTTTAGTCAAGTATTTAAGCAAATATGAATAACAAACTGCCTGTAGGCTTCTGTCTCGGGTTCTTCAGCCAACGTTTGTTTATGATTTTACTGATTTTTCGTCAGCACGAGTGGCTGGCATTGTCAAAGCTTCACCCTCCATTGCTGGTGGTGGACTGGAGTCGAGATTGCGGCCGCAGATTGTACGTACTTGGCGCGCCAAGTCCAAGGCTTTTTCTGTGATTATTTCCGGTGAGGTTCTCCTCTTGCTACCTGTAGCAGTCGTTCGCTGCAGCGCGAGAATCTAGGATCCGCTCACGTTGTGGCTTACTTCTTTCCTACTGACGGTGTGGTCATGTTTGTGTAATTCTCTAGCATGCGGTAAAAAGGGGGTGTGATAGCTCTTTCCTGCAGGAAGAACTTGTGTGTCGGCGAATTTTGCTGTGTTGTCGTTCTCGCACAGCGAATCCTCCACATGACCGATTTCTCCACCTGCCTCAACCTTCAATGCCACTTACGTCCCGTCATCCTGGTGTCGCTTGTTCGTCCAGTCATACCAACACAAAGCTTTTCAAATGACATGGTATGCTACATATTCCAGACATTTCAAGTGGTTCCCTTTTCTCTTTTGCCGACTGTACACATGCTTTCATTTTTTTGTTGGTTTATAAATAGTCTTTGCGCCGTGTATGCGCAGCATGCGGTTGATTCTGTCCGTCACTTGCTACCTATGTCCTCAATTATTTTCTACTTCCTCTGCAGTTTTTTCCCTCTGCAGCTCCCTCTAGTACCATTCCCTGACGTCTTAACAAATGTCCTACCGTCCTGTCCGTTCTTCTTGTCAGTGTTTCCCACATATTACTTTCATCTCCGATTCTGTGCGGAACCTCGTTATTCCTTACCTAATTTTCAACATTCGCCTGTAGCACCACATCTCAAATGCTTCGATGCTCTTCTATTCTGGTTTTCCCACAGCCCATATTTCACTACCATACAATGTTGACTCCAGACATACATTCTCAGAAATTTTTTCCTCAAATTAAGGCCTATGTTTTATACCAACAGACTTATCTTGGCCAGGAATGCCCTTTTTTCCAGTGCTAGGCTCCTGTTGATGTCCTTCTTGCTCTATCCGTCATTGGTAATTTTGCTGTCTAGGTAGCAGAATGCCTTAATTTCATCTACTTCGTGACCATCAGTCCTGATGTTAAGTTTCTCCCTGTTCTCATGACTGTTACTACGCATTACTTGCGTCTTTGATTTACTCTCAGTCCACATTTGTACTCATTAGATTGTTCTTTCCATTCAGCAGATCATGTAGTTCTTCACTTCCACTCAGCAAAGCAAAGTCATCAGCAAATCGTGTCATTGATATCCTTTCACCTCGAAGTTTTATTCCAATCCAGAATCTTTCCTTTATTTCCATCATTGCTTCTTCGATGTACAGATTGAACAGTAGGGGAGAAAGACTACATTCCTGACTTACACATTTTATAATCCGAGCACTTCGTTCTTGTTCGTTGACTCTTACTATTTCCTCTTGACTCAGGTACATATTGTATATTATCGGTGTCTCACTATAGCTTAACCCTGCTTTTCATAGAATTTCGAACATCTTGCACCATTTTACATTGCTGAGCGCTTTTTCCAGGTCGACAAACCCTATGAACGTGTCTTGATTTTTTTTAGTCTTGCTTTCATTATCAGCCGCAACGTCAGAATTACCTCTCGGGTGCCTTCAGAAATTATGCCAAACTGATCGTCATCTAGCACATCCTCAATAATTTTCTTTTCCATTCTTCTGTATATTATTCTTGTCAGAAACTTGGACGCATGAGCTGTTAAGCTGGTTGTGCAATAATTCACGCACTTGTCAGCTCTTGCAGTCTTCGAAATTGTGTGGATCATATTTTCTGAAAGCCGGATGATATGTCGCCAGACTCGTACACTCTACACACCAACGTGAATAATCGTTTTGTCGCCACTTCCCCCAATGATTTTAGAAATTCTGATGGAATATCATGTATGCCCTATGTCTTATTTGACCTTAAGTCCTCCAAATTTATCCTTATTCTGATTTTAGTACTGGACCCCCTATCTCTTCTAAATCGACACCTGTTTCTTCTTCTATAACATAAGAAATTGCCGTTGCACTCTAAATGCTACTACCATTGCTTTTTATGTCACTGAAGTTTGTATTGATTTTACTTTACGCTGAGTCATGCACTTTCTATTTGTTTCATTCCTCAGCGACTTGTACGAGTGTGAGTCAAATGAAAACCTTAAATATTTTTTAAAATATTTTTTATTGTGCAGGAGTGGTACAAAGCCGTATCACTTTTCAACATAATCTCCCCCACGCTCAATGCAAGTCCTCCAGCGCTTACAAAATGCATAAATTCCTTTAGAAAAAAATTCTTTTGGTTGGTCCAAACATATGGACATCACTTGGGGCAAGGTCTGGTGAGTATGGTGGATGAGGAAGACACTCAAAATACAGGTCTCTGATTGTTACAACTGTTGTACGGGCAGTGTGGGGCCTTGCATTGTCATGTTGCAAAAGGACACCTGCTGACAGCAACCCACGTCGCTTTGTTTTGATTGCAAGCCGCAGATGATTTTTTAGGAGATCTTTGTATGATGCACTGGTGACAGTGGTCCCTCTAGGCGTGTAATGTTCCAAAATGACGAATTTTTCGTCCCAAAAGACAGTCAGCATAACCTTCCCTGCTGATGGTTCTGCTCGAAAATTCTATGGTTTTGGTGGTGAGGAATGGCGCCATTCCTTGCTCGCTCTCTTCGTTTGCGGTTGGTAACGATTCTTGCAAGGAAGCCATCACCTTCTCGTTCAAAGCGCCGAATAATTTCTTCACAAGCATCAACACGTCGTTCTCTCACTTTAGGAGTGAGCTGCCGTTGCATCCATCTTGCAGACGCTTTGTGAAACTGGAGCACATCATGCACAATGTGATGTTCTCACCCATGACTAATCTGTAAACATGCTGCAATGTAATTCAGTGTCACTCGGCGGTTTTCCTTCACTATGTCTTCAACTGCTGCAATGTTCTGTGGAGTCACAACTCGTCGTGCCTTACCTGGACGAGGAACATCTTCCACTGAAGTCACACCATTTGCGAACTTCCTACTCCATTCGTAGACTTGCTGCTGCGACAAACATGCATCACCGTACTGAGCCATCATTCGTCGATGAATTTGAATAGGTTTCACAACTTCACTACGCAAAAATCAAGTAACAGGACGCTGTTCTTTCCTGGTGCCAGTCGTAAGTGGGGCGGTCATCTTTATACTGATACTGCGACGATATGTGTGCATATGCACTATGCTGCCACCTACAGGCCATTCTGCACGCTGTTTGTAGCCTGCTTACCAACTTACAGGATAACGGCGGGAAATTTCGATTTGTTATTACAAATTTAAGGTTTTCATTTGACTCACCCTCATATTTATGTATTCCTGAGTTTCTCGGAACGTTTTTGTACTTCCATCTTTCATCGATCAATTTAAGTATTTCTTCTGTTACCCATGGCTTCTTCTCAGTTACCTTATTTGTATCTATGTTTCTCTTTCCGACTTTTGTGAGTGTCCTCTTGAACTGTAGAGCCAACTTTACAGCCTGCTGAGCTATTCCTTATATCTACAGCCTTAGAGAACTTCAAACATAGCTCATTAGTTCTCAGTACTTCCGTATCCAACTTTTTTGCATGTAGATTCTTTCTGACTAATCTCTTAAACTTCAGACTACTCTTCATCACTACTACATTGTGATCTGAGTCTGTATCTTCTCCTGGCTACGCCTTACAATCCAGTATCTGATTTCGGAATCTCCACCTGACAATGATGGAATGTAACTGAAATCTTCTCGTATCATCCCGTCTTTTCCAAGTATACCACCTCCTCTTGTGATTCTTGAACAGAGTATTCATTTTTACTAATTGAGATATATTTAAAATTAAAATTTAAAACCGTCTTAAACGCAATTTTTTTACTGCAGTGAGTGACCGGTTTCGACTCTTTCAGAGTCATCATTTTGCCAAAGTAATGTAGACGTTGTAATAAGCATATAAAAATATATAAAAATAAGATAAATAGTAATAAATTATACTCAGAGCGGTGGATGGACACTACCAGACGAGTTCCGTCAACCCTCGACGCTCGTGTAACTGCTGACTGTGCATGGAGGGAACGGGTATTACTAGGGCTGGTCACACCCACCGTTCTGAGTATGACCTCATAAGTAGCCAAGCAGAAAACACGTTCATAACTAGATAACTTAATAAATAACTATGAAGGAACCGTTACATTTAGAATACATCCTAATGTCAATTATTGACCATTATTCGTCAATGAATATAAATTATACTATTAAAATGGTTCATTCGTACGAAATGAATAAGTCTTAGAGTATGCTGCCCTGTAAACTCAGAGCTACAAATTTGCACCAAAGATTGTCGTTGCCCCAGCGTTTACGTTGATAATCGAGGGTTACCATGGTAATGGCGTCCTGTTCCGCAATGGACATTAGTGGTGCTGCCAAAGATTATAGTACGGGGGAGTTACGTCGTATGTTATGGTTATGTGCCATAGAAATACGGTTATTTTTGTTCTCTTCTGGTGTCAGCGCCATGAAAATAACTGTACTATGGCGCAACCACACTAGTATTTCTGCAATAACAGCGGAACAATGTTACTAAAGTGCATCCACCGATAGTTGGCGTAGAAACTGCATTCTAGCCCGGTGAGGCAGGCATCAGATGATCTGAGATTATTGTGTAATGCGAGAGATAACTCAAGGGTTGACATTTCGACCACGAAAACAGTGTTTGCATAGATGTATCGGCGGTTGTTATAGAAATAGCGTCTTATTTTCACTGCGACAATCTATGGTGCTGTAACAATTGGCGGAATTTGACGCCTTTGTCAATATAGCATAGTATTCGTCATTATGACAAAATTATACGTCATAAAAGGATAAAATTAAAGGGTTATAATAAGCTTAAAAATCTCTTCACAAGAAATTCTCTATGTCAGGTTATAATATTGGAAACAGGATGCCATGAAAGTGTATGGTGATTGGTGGGAACAGGTGCCTGATGCCGCTGTGGCAAAGTACAAAGCGTACATCAAAAATAAGCGACGATTAGCATCCTTTGATGGTAAAATATGGATAACAAAATAAAAATGTGAATTGACAGTTTACATGTTGTTGTGTTGCGGTTTTTAAAATAAGAACCATTATAAAAGTGAGATACAGAAAGTTAAAAAGTAGTTATAAAATACTAATGATAAAACAAGCGTCGGCTTAATATAAAAATATATGAATGTAATAATACGAAAACGAAAGAGCAGTTCTTTATAATAGGTCTTCAAAAGGCGATAAAAAGGTTTTTCCCTAAAGTCTAGCTGTTCATTGAGTAGAGCTAGCGGTTCACTTTTACGATGTGCAGAGATTTCAATTTCCTTTAATGAATTAAGTAACGGTCTTTTTGGGGCAAAGTGAAGGATTTTCAAATTCGTATGAATTAATCCTTCGGAATGGTTGAAGTCATTCAAATGCTGGCCAAACAAGGATTTATTACGACTGGTACCAGCCACGTGTTCTTTAAACCTAATAGCAAAGTTACGGCCTGTTTGTCCGATATATTGTTTTTCACAGTCATCACGTTGTAATTTATATACTCCTGAATTTTTATATTTGGTGTTATTTTTTTGATTAATATTGTGTCTGAGTCTATTTTGAAGCTGATTATTGGTAAAGAATGCTATTGTGAGCTCGGTATTTTTAAGTACTATTACAAACAAGGAGAATAGTCATCAATTTGCAATTTACAGAAAACCAGCAACAACAGATGTCATTATTAACGCCAACTCATGCCATCCATCCAGACAGAAAAAAGTATTCTTCCAGTCAATGATCAATAGACTAAATAAATTACCACTCGCCACAGAGGAAATACAGAGAGAGAGACTAATATTGAAGCAGATTGCTAGTGTAAATGATTTCAATCCCAATGACATGGACTTCATGTTTAATAAGGTACTTTTTTTTTGTCATCAGTCTACTGACTGGTTTGATGCGGCCCGCCACGAATTCCTTTCCTGTGCTAACCTCTTCATCTCAGAGTAGCACTTGCAACCTACGTCCTCAATTATTTGCTTGACGTATTCCAATCTCTGTCTTCCTCTACAGTTTTTGCCCTCTACAGCTCTCTCTAGTACCATGGAAGTAATTCCCTCCTGTCTTAGCAGATGTCCAATCATCCTGTCCCTTCTCCTTATCAGTGTTTGCCACATATTCCTTTCCTCTCCGATTCTGCGTAGAACCTCCTCATTCCTTACCTTATCAATCCACCTAATTTTCAACATTCGTCTATAGCACCACATCTCAAATGCTTCGATTCTTTTTTGTTCCGGTTTTCCCACAGTCCATGTTTCACTACCATACAATGCTGTACTCCAGACGTACATCCTCAGAAATTTCTTCCTAAAATTAAGGCCGGTATTTGATATTAGTAGACTTCTCTTGGCCAGAAATGCCTTTTTTGCCATAGCGAGTCTGCTTTTGATGTCCTCCTTGCTCCGTTCGTCATTGGTTATTTTACTGCCTAGGTAGCAGAATTCCTTAACTTCATTGACTTCGTGACCATCAATCTTGATGTTAAGTTTCTCGCTGTTCTCATTTCTACTACTTCTCATTACCTTCGTCTTTCTCCGATTTACTCTCAAACCATACTGTGTACTGATTAGACTGTTCATTCCGTTCAGCAGATCATTTAATTCTTCTTCACTTTCACTCAGGATAGCAATGTCATCAGCGAATCGTATCATTGATATCCTTTCACCTTGTATTTTAATTCCACTCCTGAACCTTTCTTTTATTTCCATTATTGCTTCCTCGATGTACAGATTGAAGAGTAGGGGCGAAAGGCTACAGCCTTGTCTTACACCCTTCTTAATACGAGCACTTCGTTGTTGATCGTCCACTCTTATTATTCCCTCTTGGTTGTTGTACATATTGTATATGACCAGTCTCTCCCTATAGCTTACCCCTACTTTTTTCAGAATCTCGAACAGCTTGCACCATTTTATATTGTCGAACGCTTGGTAGGTGACGGCCTCCAGCCAATGGAAAAGCTGACAGTAGCGAAACACTATTAGAGTCAAGTGGAGACTGAAACTTTTTGAGTGAACTGCTCATGGGAGCCATTCAGGGCTTTTACGTTTGTGCTTAAAGGAGGCAGATCTACCTCAGGTAACGAATGGTATTCGATAGAGTATGTGATTGATTCTTAGTTGTGAATGGCCACTATCATGTTTTAATTTCTGGAGGGGCATATTTCGAGCTACTTGAATGTGCTCCAGTGTACGACTCTAATTTTTTCCGTTTATATCATGGAACTGAGGACAGACAGAGTATGAGTACTATTCTTTGTTTTGGTGTTGTAATTTGTGAAGCATCATGTTGAACTCTGAACTGTTTTGAGCTGGTGAATATTTCATGCATTGTAATGGCGAAGTTGTCTTAATTCTCGCATATAGTTAGTGACTATTTAATCTGGCGATTTTTCTAGCATTCTCATAACATTCTTAACATAAGTTTTCTGCATTTTGTAAATGTATTTTCTGGCTGTATTTTAACTGAATATCAGGGGATCACTTCCCATTTATTTTAGATGACCTTTCTTGAGTAAATATTATTCAACATAATTCTTAGTTGTTCACATCAATTACAGAGATTAGCGTAGTTGCCTTGTTATTAAATTATTGATTTACCTTGTAGTAAAATAGCTGCAGGGCAGGAAAGCAGACGTCCATGGCTTTACCCTATGACTACAGCGAGCTATTCTTGGTAAACAGAGTCGGGCTTAGCCCAACTACCTAGGGTACGAGTAGCTACATGTAAAGATGCAGTTGGTTTGCTTGTATGAGATGCTGCCTAGAAGGGCAAATAAGGAGCAGTAACCCCCAGCTACCATCACTTTTGACTGCTACGTGTGTGTAGAAGCTTGTGATGTCAAATGATGCAAACTTAGCTATGTCAGGAATCCGATGACCTATATACAATTAATTAGTTCATAAATATTCTCTACTGAATTTCTCTGTTCACATTAGAATATTTTGCCCTGAATCTCATTTAGTTACTTGCTGATTTGGTATGTTTGGCTGCTTTGAGAATAAACAATATGTTGTATAGGTCAGTTCGGTTTCTGGCTCTTAGTTTTTGGTCGTACCTGTGATGCAGAAGGATTCATAACAGTACAATCAAGAAGATCCTTTGCAGTTAAAGGGAAATTACCTTTTTTCATCAGGTTTTTAAGTTTGTTCTATAATACGGAAATGCTAACTGACTATAATTGAAGATCCAATTTAAAAACACTGTAGAAAGAGAAGCACTGTTCAGAATGTCGTCAAACTTGTACAGCTTATAAGTGATGAAGGGGAATAAAGAATGGAACAAAAAAAATGAACGAAAATGTAAATGGGGTTCGGTACAAATGACAGAGGAATCGCAATACAACAGCTAGGGTTTGAGCTGTACATTACAACAATTGCAATGTTCAATTTACATGAAGTTCTGAAATCCACAATTATGGTTCTTCGAAATGGTTCAAATGGCTCTGAGCACTATGGGACTCAACATCTTAGGTCATAAGTCCCCTAGAACTTACAACTACTTAAACCTAACTTACCTAAGGACATCACACACACCCATGCCCGAGGCAGGATTCGAACCTGCGACCGTAGCAGCCCCGCGGTTCCGTACTGCAGCGCCAGAACCGCTAGACCACCGCGGCCGGCAGTTATGGTTCCCTTAGTTAGGTAATCTCAGTCACTACAGCAAGGTCATACTATATCGAATGGGGAAAATAAAATTTTAATTGTCTTGAGGCCAAATGGCACATAAAAATCAAAATGACATCTTTTTGTGATTATCCTTGGAAAAAAAACTGCTGTCCTTACTCCCGTAACACTCAAGTCCAAGTTCAATGCGGATAACAATGACTCGTTTTAAATGCTTTCTTTTCTTGTTCTTAAACGCTTCACAGTGTGTAACAGTCTGTTCCATTTAAGTTAACCATGGCACCAGGTGCGTCTTTGTCGTCATTAAAGCTGAAAACATGAATTTGTAGTGACAGTGCTTTAACCACTGATGGTAAGATAGTCCTCTGCCATAGCTGCAATAAACGTGTAGGATTTACGATGATATCTCAAACTGAACATCATTTACGAAGAATCTGCATATTAGGAACAAACAATGGTTTTCTTGAAAGAAACAGGTTCTACTTGTGTAGTTGCAGAGACAGCCTGCATGCCTAATAGTGAATTTTACAAAGAATTTGTTGCAGGGAACATACCCTGGAATAAACTTCAGATACCCGAATTTAAACATTCCTTACAGAAATAGGGCAAATGCAACATTCCCGACGAATCGACTCTTAGGATGAACTACTTGGAATCCTTTCTATGTTGACATATTTGGAAAAAAAAAAAAAAAACGCAGGGCTGACATTGACAAATGACGTTTGTGGGTTTCTGCTGGTGAGACAACAGATGTTGTCGGCTGCTTCATGGCTAATCTGATTCTGGGTAAGCTGTTCTCTGAGGCTCCATCTACACCCTATTTAATTTGAAGGAAACAAATTCTTCAACAGTTATTACATTCATTAACGGTGGATTTAAGGTACTATGGCCAGATGTAACAGAAAAGAGGATCCTGTTGTTGAACACAGATGCAACTGTATAAATGTTGAAAGCGGGGAAATCAGTTTAGTGTATAACCCAACCTCCCCCCCCCCCCCATGAACCATGGACCTTGTCGGTGGGGAGGCTTGCGTGCCTCAGCGATACAGATGGCCGTACCGTAGGTGCAACCACAACGGAGGGGTATCTATTGAGAGGCCAGACAAACGTGTGGTTCCTGAAGAAGGGCAGCAGCCTTTTCAGTAGTTGCAGGGGCAACAGTCTGGAAGATTGACTGATCTGGCCTTGTAACACTAACCAAAACGGCCTTGCTGTGGTGGTACTGCGAACGGCTGAAAGCAAGTGGGAACTACAGCCGTAATTTTTCCCGAGGGCATGCAGCTTTACTGTATGGTTAAATGATGATGGCGTCCTCTTGGGTACAATATTCCGGAGGTGCAATAGTCCCCCATTCGGATCTCCGGGAGGGGACTACTCAAGGGGACGTCGCTATCAGGAGAAAGAAAGCTGTCGTTCTACGGACCGGAGCGTGGAATGTCAGATCCCTTAATCCGGCAAATAGGTTACAAAATTTAAAAAGGGAAATGGATAGGTTAAAGTTAGATATAGTGGGAATTAGTGACGTTCGGTGGCAGGAGGAACGATACTTTTGGTCAGGTGAATACAGGCTTATAAATACAAAATGAAATAGGAATAATGCAGGAGTAGGTTTAATAATGAATAAAAAATAGGGGTGTGGGTAAGCTACTACAAACATCATAGTGAGCGCATTATTGTGGCCAAGATAGACACGAAGCCCATGCCTACTACTGTAGTACAAGTTTATAGACCGAGCGAGGTGGCGCAGTGGTAATACACTGGACTCGCATTCGGGAGGACGACGGTTCAATCCCGCGTCCGGCCATCCTGATTTAGGTTTTCCGTGATTTCCCTAAATCACTCCAGGCAAATGCCGGGATGGTTCCTCTGAAAGGGCACGGCCGACTTCCTTCCCCATCCTTCCCTACTCCGATGAGACCGATGACCACGCTGTCTGGTCTCCTTCCCCAAAACCAACCAACCAACCAACCAACCAAGTTTATAGCCAACTAGCTCTGCAGACGATGAAGAAATTGAAGAAATGTATGATGATATAAAAGAAATTATTCAGGTAGTGAAAGGAGACGAAAATTTAATAGTAATGGGTGAGTGGAATTCGAGAGTAGGAAAAGGGAGAGAAAAACATAGTAGGTGAATATGGATTGGGGCTAAGAAATGAAAGAGGAAGTCATCTGGTAGAATTTTGCACAGAGCATAACTTAATCATAGCTAACACTTGGTGCAAGAATCAAAAGAAGGTTGTATACATGGAAGAATCCTGGAGATACTAGAAGGTATCAGATAGATTGTATAATGGTAAGACAGAGATTTAGGAACCAGGTTTTAAATTGTAAGACATTTCCAGGGGCAGATGTGGACTCTGACCACAATCTATTGGTTATGATCTGTAGATTAAAACTGAAGAAACTGCAAGAAGGTGGGAATTTAAAGAGATGGGACCTGGACAAACTGACTAAACCAGAGGTTCCATAGAGTTTCAGGGAGAGCATAAGAGAACAATTGACGGGAATGTTGGAAGGTAATACAGTAGAAGAAGAATGGATAGCTCTGAGGGATGAGGTAGTGAAGGCAGCCGAGGATCAAGTAGGTAAAAACACGAGAGCTAGTAGAAATCCTTGGGTAACAGAAGAAATATTGAATTTAATTGATGAAAGGAGAAATATAAAAATGCAGTAAATGAAACAGGCAAAAAGGGATATAAACGTCTCAGAAATGAGATCGACAGGAAGTGCAAAATGGCTAAGCAGGGATGGCTAGAGGACAAATGTAAAGATGTAGAGGCTTATCTCAGTAGGGGTAGGATAGATACTGCCTACAGGAAAATTAAAGAGACCTTTGGAGAAAAGAGAACCACTTGTATGAATATCAAGAGCTCAGATGGAAACCCAGTTCTAAGCAAAGATAGGCAAAGCAGAAAGGTGGAAGGAGTATACACAGGGTCTATACAAGGCCGATATACTTGAGGACAATATTATTGAAATGAAAGAGGATGTAGATGAAGAAGAAATGGGAGATACGATACTGCGTGAAGAGTTTGACACAGCACTGAAAGACCTGAGTCGAAACAAGGCTCCGTGAGTAGACAACATTCCATTAGAACTACTGATGGCCTTGGGAGAGCCAGTCATGACAAAACTCTACCAACTGGTGAGGTAGATGTATGAGAGAGGCGAAATACCCTCAGACTTCAAGAAGAATGTAATAATTCCATGCCCGCATCTCGTGGTCGTGCGGTAGCGTTCTCGCTTCCCACGCCCGGGTTCCCGGGTTCGATTCCCGGCGGGGTCAGGGATTTTCTCTGCCTCGTGATGGCTGGGTGTTGTGTGATGTCCTTAGGTTAGTTAGGTTTAAGTAGTTCTAAGTTCTAGGGGACTGATGACCATAGATGTTAAGTCACATAGTGCTCAGAGCCATTTGAACCATCTGAATAATTCCAATCCCTAAGAAAACAGATGTGAAAATTACCGAACTGTCAGTTTAATAAGTCACGGATGGAAAATACTAACGCGAATTCTTTACAGACGAATGGAAACACTGGTAGAAGCCGACCTCGGGGAAGATTAGTTTGGATTCCGTAGAAATGTTGGAACACGTGAGGCAATACTGACCTTACGACTTATGGTAGAAGAAAGATTAAGGAAAGGCAAACCAACGTTTCTAGCATTTGTAGACTTAGAGAAAGCTTTTTACAATGTTGACTGGAATACCCTCTTTCAAATTCTAAAGGTGGCAGGGGTAAAATACAGGGAGCGAAAGGCTATTTACAATCTGTGAAGAAACCAGATGACAGTTATAAGAGTCGAGGGGCATAAAAGGGAAGCAGTGCTTGGGAAGGGAGTGAGACAGGGTTGTAGCCTCTCCCCGATGTTATTCAATCTGTATATTGAGCAAGCAGTAAAGGAAACAAAAGAAAAATTCGGAGTAGGTATTAAAATCCATGGAGAAGAAATAAAAACTTTGAGGTTCGCCAATGACATTGTTATTATGTCAGAGATAGCAAAGGACTTGGAAGAGCAGTTTAACGGAATGGACAGTGTCTTGAAAGGAGGATATAAGATGAGCATCCACAAAAGAAAAACGAGGATAATGGAATGTAGTCGAATTAAGTCGGGTGATGCTGAGGGAATTAGATTAGGAAATGAGGTACTTAAAGTAGTTAAGGAGTTTTGCTATTTGGGGAGCAAAATAACTAAAGATGGTCGAAGTAGAGAGGATGTAAATTGTAGACTGGCAATGGCAAGAAAAGCGTTTCTGAAGAAGAGAAATTTGTTAACATCGAGTATAGATTTAAGTGTCAGGAAGTCATTTCTGAAAGTATTTGTATGGAGTGTAACCGTGTATGGAACTGAAACATGGACGATAAATAGTTTGGACAAGAAGAGAATAGAAGCTTTCGAAATGTGGTGCTACAGAAGAATGCTGAAGATTAGATGGGTAGATAACATGACTAATGAGGAGGTATTGAATAGAATTGGGGAGAAGAGAAGTTTGTGGCACAACTTGACTAGAAGAAGGGATCGGTTGGTAGGACATGTTTTGAGGCATTAAGGGGTCACCAATTTAGTATTGGAGTGCAGCGTGGAGGGTAAAAATCGTAGAGGGAGTCCAAGAGATGAATACACTAAGCAGATTCAGAAGGATGTAGGTTGCAGTAAATACTGGGAGATGAAGAAGCTTGCACAGAATAGAGTAGCATGGAGAGCTGCATCAACCAGTCTCAGGACTGAAGACCACAACAACAACAACTACAACATCTCATCCAAACTTCGAGCTTATTACATATACGGCTCGTGCATCGTATACAACTCTACGAGTAGCAGCTACCTGATATAAATCTGCCTCTGGAGCCAGTGTTAACATGAACTCAAGCTATGATTTTCTATAGTAAGCACTTTGAAGGTGTGAAGTCAGTGACAGAGAACTTTTCTTCTGCTCCCTCAGTGCCTGAGAATGAATTCTTGTCAGCATTCAACAGTTATAAAGTGCTGAGTTCAATTTCATACACTGCACGTCACTTCAACTGACTGACTTCCCGACGGTTTCAAGAAACTGGAGACTCCAAGTATGCCTTTCGAAGAGGCTGTGAGAATAATAGAAGATGGAGCTCAAAGAAGGTGAAGTGGGTGGTGTAGTTTCCAGTAAACTGCGCTGTGTGCTGAATAAGGATCCTGTACACTGAAACTATGTTATTCTGTCTCGCTTACTTAATGGTAGTATTGTGGAAACCCTGAGAACATTATACTTTCATATAAAAAAGTTGAGCGATCTTTTTCTGTTTATCAAAATGTATTGTCAGATAGCATTGTGTTCTTGGGAGCAGAACACTTGGAAACGTATTTTTTGGTTATCTGTGCATCCCGTTCCAGTGTCATTTAAATGCTTGCATAGCAGATACTTGTACTTCAGCACTTTGTTGCAGTTGTGAAATGATTAAGAGTTAACATAGATATTTCGCTAGACTACTTGTGAAATTGTATTTTCCAGCCAAAATAAAATAAAATATAATTTAAGGTTCAACATATAATTGTTTCATTACATATTTATTTTGATATTTCACTGATTTTGGTTACATACTGATGTACATGTTCATTAATTTGATACTATATAAAATTCAGGCTCCATGATTAAATGTGGAGTTACCACCAATGTGTTGTACCGTAATTGTGTCAAGGAGCAGCGTGTTTATAAGACAGACAGACTGTTATGACAATTATGTGAGTTCTACATTTGCATGGTTCATGTATGACGAAAATGTGTGGTTGATCCATTGATGTACAATATTTTTCTCCTTGATCGTGATTATAACAGTCGAAACCGGTGGGGAATAAATATAAAGTTTTCAGGTGATGGCACAAATACGCTTTTTTCAAACTAGAAAATCACTTACGAAAATCTCCAACAATAATTTGCACTTGCATGCAATGTTTATGATTTTTTTGTTGTTTCTTGAGGATTTAGATGAAACTATTGAACTGCGTAAGGGAAAAAAATGACATGTGGCCATTCTGTACCCAAAATTCATGGGGAATCTCTGATTGTTGAAAACTGAATATGTAAGATTGGTTGGTTGTTTTGGGGAAGGAGACCAGACAGCGAGATCATCGGTCTCATCGGATTAGGGAAGGACAGGGAAGGAAGTCGGCCGTGCCCTTTGAAAAGAACCATCCCGGCATTTGCCTGGAGCGATTTAGGGAAATCACGGAAAACCTAAATCAGGATGGCCGGACGCGGGATTGAACCGTCGTCCTCCCGAATGCGAGTCCAGTGTCTAACCACTGCGCCACCTCGCTCGGTAATATGTAAGAATTAAGTCATATGAAAAGCGGCAATATTAATATACAGTTGAATACTTATCAAATGTTCTTTCCTCTGTTGTCTTTGGATCATACTGATGGATCAGAATGGGTTGAGGGCAGAACTAATGACCTACAACATTACGGTAGTGTTCTGATGCCATTCTCAACCCAAAGCTCCTGGGAATATCTCCTGTTGTCAAAGACCAAATTTGTGAGAATGGATTCGTGTTAAAAGTGTTTCTACAGTAATAATTTAGACTAGCATACAGTGCTTATAAGAAGCTTTTGCTTCTAGGCAGCTTAGATGATGTGATGGATGTTGATAAAGTCATTGGATCCCCCTTCTTTTTCTAAGTAACTAGTCATCATATGTAGGACATAGGTTTGTTCTTAATCTCCTAGGGGGAGAAGCAGCACTATGTATGGATCAAAAACGTGTTCAGATTAAATTTCCAATCGAGTGAACACTATAGAGTAAAACAATGTTATTATATATGCCTCATCTCCTTCACTTTCAGTGACAATAGCAAATTATTTAATAGGTTGCCCCAGCCAGTAACTGGTACATTTGAAAATTCCCATTAAGGCAGCCACGTTCTTAAAGTCTAAGAAAGCCCATCATAGGGAACACTGTCCTTTTGTTGTATTCACTGACTTCAAATTCCTCCTAGATTCTGTGATGCAGTGTGAGGCTCATGCCCCTAACTCCCATAGTACCTTCACAGAGCAACACATACCACATACAGCAGTATACCGGGTTGTGTACACATATGACTCAAATCTTAACCATTCAGTTCATACCTCAGGGATAATCCTGTCAGATGACTACTCTCTCAGCTTAAACGACTTGCATGAAATGTTGATGTGATTTACTTCATCACTCTATGACCAAACCGCAGCAAAAGATGTATTGTACGAGAACGCTATTGGCTTCATATCTGTGCACTGCCGTTAGATAGAAAAGTGGAAACTCCATGTAGGGACCACTGTCATCTAATGTGGAAGTTTCGCAGGGCAGTTCACAACATACTCAACCTCAAATACCAACTACCAAGACGTATACCTCTTTTCTTCCACGATTTGAGTAGTTATGATACTAACTCCTTAGTTGATCACTTAGGTGATTAGTGCTTGGATAATGAAAAGGTTCGTGTCCTGCTTGAGACCACTGACAAATGCATCTCACTCTCCAAGTGAATCGCCAAAAACAGTATGATCCATTTCCTTGACTTGCTTAGATTAATGTATGCACAGCTTCAGGAACTTCTTGAGAAGATGCATCAGGAGGATACGAGCCTCGCTAGAGCTATACATGATGCAAGGTTTCAGCTCGTGGGATGCAGGGTTTCAGCTTGTAACAGAGAAACGGGTCTTCCCAAAGAAAATTCTGGATTCGATAGGGAGACTCAGCAAAACCATGTTGCTCGACACAACCGCTTTCATCAGTAACCTCACAGGCGATGCCATAATGGACGCAGAGTATGGGGATGTGGTGATGTTTGGCAGGAATCCAACATTTCTAGTTTAGGGGAGGTATGCACTGCTTCAATATAGGCTTAATTATCGTAATTTTCGAGAAAATCTGGAGTGTATGTATGAGCAAATACATACTGGATGTTGATTTCCATTACACCATGCCAAGGCATTCGTGGAATGCCACATTGGAAAAGTCATGAGTCAACATTGAACTATGAACCCTTTACCTGTATGTAAACGTCTTAGACAGACATATTGTGCAACAATCTCTGTCGAATGAAGGGAATTGTTGGCTGTCTGATAAAGAAATTGTTGAATTAGATAAATTCTCAGTTATGCTGCTCATTCTGGTGTAGGACATGTCATGGAGACAAAACTGACATATCCCAACAGTTTGCACGATGCACACAGTGATTTGCTGTTATGTTGGGAGCACCTAATTGCACGGAATTGTTTCATCCCTAAACTGACAATAGCAACGGATTTGCAGCAGTGGATACACTGGTTCCCGTCACATCACAGAAGTTAAGGAATGTCGGGCGTGGCCGGAACTTGGGTGGGTGACCATCCGGTCCGCCATGCGATGTTGCCATTTTTTGTGGTTCACTCAGCCTCGTGATGCCAATTGAGGAGCTACTCGACTGAATAGTAGCGGCTGAGGTCAAAGAAAACCATCATGACGACCAGGAGAGCAGTGTGCTGACTGCACACTCCTCCTAACCACATCCTCAGCTGCGGATGACACGGAGGTCGGATGGTCCCGATGGGCCACTTGTGGCCTGAAGACGGAGTGCTAAGCTGACAGTAATTTTTCTTCTGGCGTGGGGGGGGGGGGGGGGACGGTAGGGGGAGTCCTAAACAGTGATATGTATTTCATTACAGAAACCTTCACCAGTTTCTCAATTTGGGAATGAAATTGATCAGAGTCCCTGGTACTATCTCCTTCAAGCAGTCGAACTGGCTGAAGGAGTATATTGATGCTAACAACAAACACAGCGGTCTTATGACGTGTGACTTTGAAAAAGATCTTTTTAAATTTATGAACAACGCAATTTTTGGCAAGACAGAGTAGAATGTGAGAAACCACTATGAAATGCCCATAGTTTATCGCTGGAAGAGGTGATATGGTGTAAGAGAATAAATCACCAAGCCACGTTTTAAATGGTCCACTATCTTGAATGTGTCGCTCTGGAGATGGCTAAGATTTTGGTAGTGTGCACGAAACCACTCTATGTTGATATGTGTATATTAGACCTATGTATTATCCAGATGCATCACTTTTAGTATTGCTTGGGAAAAAGTCATTTTGCAGATTCAAAATTGCTTTATATGGATACAGGTGGTTTCACCTATACAGCTTCGACTTGTTTCAAAATGTGGCCAGTAATCCTTATAGCATAATACTTGAACAGAATTACGTTATTGTCCTAAAGAAAGACAATACAACAGTGAGAAAAGGGATGTGTCACATGGCTTCAATGGCCCTCATGATTTATAATTGCGAGGAGTGTCTGGTCAGTGGTTGTGACATTGTCCCACATATGGTGCAAGAAGTAAGCATTTGATTGCGAATCATGTGATGTATCAGAGCTGAAAGTCAGACTTTTCCTCAATAACGACAGATGGTTCATGTGTGGGATGGGATCCTCCTATACTCATAGCATTCAATTAGGTGGTAGTGAGAGAAAATGTGTATTTATATGTAAACAGTGTATGCATATGTGTGAGTGTATGGAGGATTATACAATAGGTTTGTCTTAATGTAAATAGATGTGTATAAATGTGTGCACACAAGAGCTTATTGCACACTGTGTGTGTGTGTGTGTGTGTGTGTGTGTGTATGTGTGTGTGTGTGTATTACACTAGATTTTTCACCTTCTAGTAGTCAAGAAAGTCTTTCACTTTTAGTGTAACACTTTACTCATGCTTACTCTGTCTTTCTAAACACTGAAAAGTTTTACCATTGCAACAAATGCCATTTCAATAGCTCAACTGTAAAAATTTTCCCACTGCAACAACCGAAAAACAGTGATAGCTGTAGAAGACTTTGATGGGAAACATATCGAACTGTAGATTTTCCTATACTAGATTTTCATGGTACTAGCAGTTATTATTATTATTATTATTATTATTATTATTATTATTACTGTAAAATAGTATATCTGTAAACAGATGCTATCAGAATTTGTTATATATTGTAACCAAGAACATATTGTACAAAACAAATTATAAATAAATGCAGAAAATTTTTTACTATTTTTTTTATTTTTTATGAACCTATTCCTTCATCTCTCAAATCTAATCCTGCATATAAATGTAAAAAATAAGGAGACAAGTCTTTTATGTATGTAGGATATTAATGTAAAGTCGACAAAATAAATTGGAGGGAAACGTCCACAGTAGGCATTTTTCACACTTTTTACTTACTATGACTGATGCTCTTACTACTGAAGACAGGTGACGAGTCAGTCTGATGGTTAGTAACACCAGGGAAGTGGTTCTGGATTGGTGGGGGAAATCCTTATTTTTAGATAATAAACAATTGTAATTGCATCATTGATAATGCTGATAAAAGTGAAGGTCATTAATTAGGGTAATCAGACAATAAACTATGACAAGTCGTTAATAAGACTGGCTAAGCGGCTGACTTGTAGATAGCAATGGACTCCTTTTCTCAAAAAAGACATTGAGCAAACAGGACACTGACTCATGACTTCATAGGTAAGTCACACAACTGTCAGCACACTGGCCATTGTCCTTTCCCTTTAACTCTATACCATATTGCATGTCCCAGTATGCACATTGCTCCAGTAATGTCAAGAATCTAGATGTTTATTATCATCAATCAAGTGTTATCCTTTCTTTTGCATCTTCGTAATGGGTAAGCTGCAGCCTCTCCTGTGTTCCATGTCACAGGGACTGCAATCACACGTTCCTAATTTGACGAACACTGAGGCAACATATTGAATCTCAACTGGCCTTCAGCAACACCCCAATTTAAGCCCAAAGAAAATCTACTGGACTGTTTGGAAGAATGGATGAAACATAGCAATCGAAACCCCCGAAACTTAGTTCTGTGAGGTCCAAGAGTCAGCTGGTAGCTGCAGATGCCTATGGTATACCTGAGTGGACGTGTGGAATCTGTTCGTCCCCGAACTGATGGAACTGATACCGTTATCAAGGCTAGGGGCGGTGTTAGTATTGGCGTAATGCCCCTTGTCTGCCTGATGTTTGTCCAGCGTACCTACGGTCTCATGGAATACCTAACACGGTTTGCGGTGAGGTACAATTTGCCTAATAATCAGAGAACAGAAAATGAATGGAGAGTCGGTTACATAACACGGAAGTAATATCTGGAACGCTCTAGGCAGTGTCATACGCAGTCACGTGTTTTGTAGCAGAAACTACGATTAATCTTCAGATACCTAAGTGCCTGCCCCTCAGAGATCGCGAAGATAAAATTAGAGCAGTAATAGCTCCGGTCGTGAATAGAGCACGAACGAACCATAATCAAGAGTAGAGTAAAAGGTACCTTCTACCATGCACTACACAATGATTCGCAGAGTGTAGATAATATTGTAGATGGCCGGCCGGAGTGACCGAGCGGTTCTAGGCGCTACAGTCTGGAATCGCGCGATCGCTACGGTCGCAGGTTCGAACCCTGCCTTGGGCATGGTTGTGTGTGATGTCCTTAGGTTAGTTAGGTTTAAGTAGTTCTAGGGTCCTGATGAGCTCAGAAGTTGAGTCCCATAGTGCTCAGAGCCATTTGCCAATTTTGTAGATGCATAATTGTTGTCTCAATTTCATTATTGTTTCGGTATACCTTAGCGTGATCACAGACCAACTAGCTGAGCTGAAATGGGTCTTATGCTTTTCGTACGCTGTAACTGTAATCTGTGGATGATGGAAGGGCACTCTAAGGACAATTACATAGGCAGAGAAAAACCACAACACCAAAAAATGATTACTGTAGAGTAAAGAAGTTCCAGGAATACATTTGCCTAGGTTAAGTGATTAACAGTGCAAGATAACAGGTTACAATAACGCGGGATGAACTACTGAAAATGTCAAATTCTGGTAGATTAAGAACAGGTGTAAGAGCCAGAACGCTGTTTTTGAATGACGCTACAGTTGTCGTCCGATGATACTCTATATGTACTCCTTTGGAGATACGTATTGTGATCGAACAGGACAAGGTAACATGTCGACACTCTATAGAGCATGTTGGGTTACAGCAACAGTATGTGGACGGGCGTTACCCTGATGGAAAACGCCCCCTGGAATGATGTTCATGAATGCCAACACGACAGGTCGAATAGCAGGTTGATGTACAGTTTTGCAGTCAGGGCGCGTGGAATGGCCACTCCAGGTGAAGGTCCAGTGTGTTTAGCACGCAGACAGGCTGGCTGCAGGCCCTCAACTGGTTTCCTTCTAAGCGACCTACAGCCATCACTGTCATCAAGGCAGAACCAGCTCTCGTCAGCAAACACAACCGACCTCCACTCTGTCCTCGAATGAGCTCCTTCTTGACATCACTGGAGTTGAAAATGACGGTAGTTTGGGGGTCGGTGGAATACACTTCAAATGGGCGCCTGGATCGGAGGTGTCTTTCAAGTAACAGATTTGTAACAGTTTGTGGTATCACTGCTGTGCGAGTTGCTGCTCAGATTACTGCTGCAGATGCAGTACGATGCGCCAGAGCCACACGTCGAACACTATGGTATTCCCTCCTGGAAGTGGCACCTGGGAGTCCTGAGCCCGGTCTCCTTATGATAGTACATTGCCGTCAACACTGCTGCCAGCCACCAAGGACAGTGGCCATGTTCTTGCCACCATCTTTCTGAAATACCAGCTTCCTGTAGCCCTATTAACACGACCTCGTTCACACTCAGCGAAGTATTGATAATGGCTTCTTTGTCGACTTAAAAGCATTCTTGATCAACATCAACTCACCACGTCCCGTCTCTTACGACCATTACAGCGTGTATTTAAAGAAAACTTCATTTGCATCCTCTATTATAAGAAATCTGAATAGACTTCATCTTTCGTTTATGCCCCACAAATCGTTCATGGTGATGCAGTTTTTTTCGTCAATGTAGTAATGGAGAGTGCTAACGACTGAGAAGCCTTGAGTAGCCCTGTGAAACTTTGTCATTCCTCCAACAAACCTGTGCAAAGTTTTTCGCATTTTCTTGTCGGCTTGATTTTTATTGGCAAAGAAATAAGAGTTTTCTACAAGAAAGGAAGTCGTGTAGGACCTCATCTAACTTGCCAGAAGACTAATGTTGAGAAAAGAAGAAGAAAATGGTTAGCGAAGGTTAACAGCGTGGCTAGGTGGCTTAGTGGGTAAGTACCGGGACTTCATCGGCCGAGCATTGGAGCTCGTTTAGACTCAGGCTTAAATATCAGGAAGACTGTGGGAAAAATCAGAAAAGAAAGGCTGGTTCAAATCTCAGCTGGTAGTGAATACTTTTAGAATGGAATCTGGTGCAAGCAGTTCCCTTATCTACATCTACATCTATATGACTATTCTGCAGTTCACACTTAAATCAGAGGACTCATCGAACCGCCTTCAAGCTGTTTCTCTACCGTTCTATTCACTAACAATACGCGGGTCAAACGAACGTATAAATCTCTCTATGTTATCACTGCTATCTCTTATTTTATTGCAATGGTAATTTCTCCCTATGTACGTGGGTGAAAATAAAGTATTTTCGCTTTCGTAGAAGAAGGTTGGAGATTGAAATTTCGTGAAAAGAACTCGCCGCACCGAAAAAGTCTTTATTTCCATGACCGACACCCTAACTCGCTTATCATATCCGTAACACTCTCTCCCCTGTTTCGCATCAATACAAATGAGTTGTCCTTCTTTCAGCTTTCGCAAATTCTATCTGGTAAGGATCCCATAGTACACAGCACACTCTAGCAAAGGAAGGACAACAGTAGCGTAGGTAGTCTCTTTAATAGACGTGTTTCCTTTGAATGATGAACGCAGATAACCTCAGCTGTATTTTAACACATTTGTTGTGTTACAACCAGTTTCGTTTCTTTGAACACGTTCAGGTTTCCGAGTTGGGCTGAAGCTAAGACATAGATGGTATGGTTGTCGTATGTAATGTTTCAGATCATCTAGACGCCAGCACAATTCGACAACCTGAAGACGTTCAAAGAAACGAAACTGATCGTAAGACGAGAAATGTATAAAAATACAAATGAACTGGTTTCCATAAGTCATTAACATTCATGTCACCTGTGGGCATGATCAAGATTATTTCCTGAGCATCTTCTAAGTGTTCTGCCCAAGATCGCAGTATTTGGTTTGTTTGTCTTACGACATTATCTACGTGATCGTTCCAATTTAAGTTGTGCCTAATTGTAATTCCTTGGAATTTAGTTGAGCTGGCAGCCTTTAGGTTTGTGAGATTATTGCTGTAACCGAAATTTAACGGATTTCTTTTAGTACGCTTGCGGCTAACCTCACGTTTCAATTTATTTGGGGCCAATTGCCTCTTTTCGCATCATACAGAGATACCTTGTCTGAATAATTCTCCAATTGGTTTTGATCTCCTGATAACTGTACTAGACGGTAAATGACAGCACTATCTGCTAGAAATCTAAGACGGCTGCTCACATTGTTTCCTAAATCGTTTATAGATTAGGAACAGCGGAGTGCGTATAACTCTTGGGGAACGCGAGATATAACTTTCTTTTTATTCGGTGACTTTCCATCAGTTAGTATGAACTATGCCCCGTCTGACAATAAATCACGCATTCGGTCGCAGATGTGAGACGGCTGTAACTGGGACGGTACTCCATAGGCACGTAATTTGATTAGAAACTGCTTGTGAGGAACGGTATCAAAAGACTTCTGGAAATCTAAAAATAGGGAGTCCATCTGAGATTATCTGTCGATGGAACTCATTACTCTGTGAGAATAAAGAGCTAGCTGTTTTTCACAAAAATGATATTTTCTGAACCCGTGTTGACCATATGTCGATAAATCGATTTCTTCGAGGTAATTCATAACATTCCAACATAGTTTAAGTTCCAAAATACTACTTCAAATCGGTGTCAGCGATATGGGTCTGTAATTCATCGGATTACTCCTGCTTCGTTTCTTGAATATTAGTGTGGCCTGTGCTACTTTCCAGTCTTTAGGTACGGATCTTTCATCCAGCTTTGCTACACAGAGGACATCTACTTCCAACTTGCTCATGTTGGCAGTAGTTCTTGATTCGAATTGTGGAATATTTACTTTCACTTTTTTGTGAATTTTGGGGTATTTGCACAACAGCTGGGACTGGTATCAGTTACTGCGCCACAATTTCAGTATCAGTGTCTGAGAGACGTAATTTCCTGTCGAAAGATAACAATGTCATTACAGATAGCAGAAACTTTGTCCGTCAGAATGAATTTCAGTTTAAGACACACATGAGGTACTCAGTTGAAATTTCCCACAAACGCCTCCAGCACATGAAATGAAACAAAATAATCCTCTTTCACGTGTACGTGCAAAAGTCGTTTTAAGATGAAGGCACAATACTATTGTTATTTTGAATGAGTCATTACTAGTTCAGTCTTTTGAGAGAATTTTGTTCACACAATACCTGTTGCTGTTCATTAGACGAAGCGAAAAGAACACACAATGTTAATCTGTGTAAAAAGAAGGAGTTGCTTTCACATTTGGGTGGGACAATCTTAGGGTCTTGGACTGCTACTCAGAGTTGATTACGTAATATGACGAAAATGCTTAATTATGTTCCATGATAATCTAGTATGACCCACTAGAAAAATGACAGCAATTCAAGGTTGAATTTAACTAGCGAAAGAGAAGTGAAACTGAGACTACAAAACATCGCCGATCTTTCACGAGCACCTTTCATAAACCGCTCATTGTGTACCATGCGTAAGTTACTTGTCAACTCACAGATGCTCAGTCAGAAGTCAGCCAGATCTGTGCCGTGAACGGTACATCTTTACAAACAAGAAGGGGCAGGTATCTCTTGTGGTAACACCACGTTTTTGACTGGTGCCAGCGAGTCAGAGAACTTGGCGGATATTTTTCGGATGGACGCCTCATTCATTTTTAAGCCTAAGCACTCTCATCTCTCTCGTCCCAGGCAACACACAAAGGAGAAATGATATTTAAAATCTTTTCTTCTGTATTGGACATTAGAGTATTCGTCGAGCAGCTTTCAACATGTTGGTGAGACTGCAGAAGCTGCCAGCATTCGGTTTGTATTCATATGATGGGAAAATGCGAGATTACGGGTGCTAATGTAAAATCGGGTCCTTTTCGTGTTGCACGTGTGCTCGGACTTTCCGTGGAATATGTTGTGCCTTTGTTCTCGCTCTGACCTCAGCAGAACACGTGCTGATCGATATCCGTTTCTAAGCTTGCCATCAGTAAATTCATGTGATGTGCAAACGCGTACTAAAACTCGCAAGCATATTGTTCGAAAGTTGGTAAATTTATTTTTAAATATTTTTGTCTATGACCTTTTGGAGGGCATGTTATATGTCCTAATCCAATGTTTCACTTTATCCATACTGACTGACATAAAACTCATTTACTCAAACATCATACTGTATTTATAACACGAGTAGGCTTTGTTAATTCGTTATCATACACCTTTCCTTAGCTCATAAATTTCGCCATGTGCACGTTATTTCAGTGTGTGAGTATAATAACATTTGTTTCGTATATAATGTGCTCACTTAACTTAGACTGCAGTTTGCCTAGGGACTAAGCAACATACGTAAACAGCGCTTGCATTTGTCTCCCAGTAAGAACTTTTCAGCAAGTTACGTAACGCTTCTCAAACGCAGTTCTTCGAATAACACGGCAGCAGGTACGGCGTCATCACAAATTGTTGGTTTCCACTACACTGGCTCTCTACTTTCACTTGATTAGCTACTATTTCATAATTGAATTGTGGTACTTCTGAATAAGAAGCCAGATTAATGGGTCATATTCAGTAGCGTGGGGAGGGAAGAGGGTGAGGGGTATATTTCAGGGCAGAAATCTGGTTCATAATCTTATATGAAAACAATTTCAAAAGGAGTGGCAACCTTACAACTGGAGAAATTATGCCGGGATACTTTCCTTCTACATATCCTTTGATTACAGAAATAATACAGGCAAGTGCCGCTTTCAATTAATTCTGTCAAACGTAATCATTTCAGCTACCTTACCCTGCCAGAATATCTTTATCTTTTGATGGGTTACGCCGGCACGGTAGCTCATCGTGTTCGGTCAGAGAGCTGGTTGGCTTGTGTAATAAAAAAAAACTGAGCCAAGGAATCAACGATCAACTTGAAGGGATGTCTTGTGACGGCCGTCCAAACCAAACGCAACGAACTATTCCGAAAAACGAAAAAAAAAAAAAACAGCCGGCATTGTAGCTCAGCTTGTTCGGTCAGAGCGCTGGTTGGCTTGTGTAATAAAAAACTGAGTGGAAGGATCAACAAACGAACTTGAATGGATGTCATGTGATGTCCGCAACGACCAAACCCGACGATCAACAACCAACAAAATGAAAAAAGAAAGTGGTCAGCGCGACGGACTGTCATAACTAACGGTCCGGGTTCGATTCCCGGCTGGGTCGGAGATTTTCTCCGCTCAGGGACTGTGTGTTATTTTGTCCTTATCATCATCATTTCATCCCCATCGACACGCAAGTCACCGAAGTGGCGTCAACTCGAAGAACTTGCACCAGGCGAACGGTCTACCCGAAGGGAGGCCCTTGCCACACGGCATTTCCATTTCCATTGTGTCTTGCTGCTAATATTGATTCCTTTGTAGTAATTTTCTGATGTCATAGGTGCTTTTTCAGAAGTAATCGTGAATATTTCTGAAAATTCTGTTACATGTAACTTTCTATTTGTCAAAACTTAGATGTGAACGTCTTGGCTTTAGGAAAGGTAAAGATACAAGAGAGGCAATTCTGATATTGCGCTTGATAAAGCAGAGCACCTGCGGTCTAGGGATAGTGCCTTTGAATAGTAATCATAATAATCATAACGTCCACAGTTTCTGCTTCGAATCCCACCGCTGCTTAAATTTTGATTAATAATCAGCTTTGGCAGCCGAAGACTTCCGGCGTAAGAAGTCACTCTCATTCTGCCAACGGACTTGTCAAAGAGGGCGGAGGAGCGGACAGCGATTGAAGGCACTCTCATGTCCTAGGGGTGGGAAACTGCTCCTAAAAGAAGGATGAATCAGCAATGATCAATGGCAATGCCACACATTTAATTGTCAATAGCATAGTAATGATGTAGATGTAGAGGAAGCAGAAGGCAATGGAAAACACTGCATTAAAGAAGCGTAATGTATATCTACAGGACATATAACCTGCAACTGAAAAAGTTTCATGGTGATCTCTCCATTGACAAAGTATTCTGGAATAGTCCCCCCCTTCGGATCTCCGGTAGGGGACTACTGCCAATGGAGAGGTGACCATGAGAAAAAAACTGAATAATCAATGGTAGGACAACGTTCTACGGGTCGGGGCGTAGAATGTCAGACTCTTTAACGTTGTAGGGAAACTAGAAAATCTGTAAAGGGAAATGTGAAAAGGTCAATATAGATATAGAGGGTGCTAGTGAAGTGAAATGGAAGGAAGAGAATAATCTATGGTCAGCTGAGTGTAGAGTAAAATCAGCAGCAACAGAAAAATGGTATAAGGAAAGTAGAATTCGTCATGAATTGGAAGGTAGTGTGCTACGGTCAGCAGTTCAGTGATCGGGCTGTTCTCATCCGACCCGACAACAGACCGACAACGATAGTTGAGGTATACATGCCGAAGTCGGAAGCTGAAGACGAAGAGATAGAGAAAGTATATGAGGATATTGAAGGGTAATACGATACGTCAAGGGAGACGGAAATCTAATAGTCATGTCATGGGGGCTGGAATGCAGCTCTTAGGGGAAGGAATGGAAGAAGAGGTTACAGGAGAATATGAGCTTGGTATTAGGAATGAGAGAGGGGAAAGATTAATTGACGTCTGTAATAAATTTCAGCTAGTAACAGCTAATACTGTTCAAGAATCACAAGAGGAGGAGGAAAATGGAAAAGGCCGGTTGATATGGGAAGATTTCAGTTAGATTACATCATGGTCAGTCAGAGATTCCGATATCAGGTACTGGGTTGTAAGGCGTACCCAGGGGCAGATATACACTCAGAACACAATACAGGGTGGTCCATTGATCGTGACCGGCCCAAATATCTCACGAAATAAGCGTCAAAAGAAAAAACTACAAAAAAACGAAACTTCTCTAGCTTGAATGGCTCTGAGCACTATGCCACTTAACTTCTAAGGTCATCAGTCGCCTAGAACTTAAAACTAATTAAACCCAACTAACCTAAGGACATCACACACATCCATGCCCGAGGCAGGATTCGAACCTGCGATCGTAGCGGTCGCCCGGTTCCAGACTGTAGCGCCTAGAACCGCACGGCCACTCCGGACGGCTGTCTAGCTTGAAGGGGAAAACCAGATGACGCTATGGTTGGCCCGCTAGATGGCGCTGCCATAGGTCAAACGGATATCAATTCCGTTTTTTAAAATAGGAACCCCCATTTATATTACATATTCGTGTAGTACGTAAAGAAATATGAATGTTTTAGATGGACCACTTTTTTCGCTTTGTTATAGATGGCGCTGTCATAGTCACAAATATATGGCTCTCAATTATACACGAACAGTTGGTAACAGATAGATTTTTTAAATTAAAATACAGGACGTAGGTACGTTTGAACATTTTATTTCGGTTGTTCCAATGTGATACATGTATATTTGTGAACTTATCGTTTCTGAGAACGCATGCTGTTACAGCGTGATTACCTGTAAATACCACATTAATGCAATAAATGCTCAATATGATGTCTGTCAACCTCAATGCTTTTGGCAATACGTGTAACGACATTCCTCTCAACAGCGAGTAGTTCGCCTTCCGTCATGTTCGCACGTTCATTGACAATGCGCTGACGCATGTTGTCAGGCGTTGTCGGTGGATCACTATAGCAAATATCCTTCAACTTTCTCCACAGAAAGAAATCCGGGGACGTCAGGTCCGGTGAACGTGCGGGGCATGGTATGATGCTTCGACGACCAATCCAACTCAAATGAAATATGCTATTCAGTACCGTTTCAAGCGCACGCGAGCTACCTGCCGGACATCCATCATGTTGGAAGTACGTCGTCATTCTGTCATGCAGTGAAACATCTTGTGCCGGCCGGAGTGGCCGTGCGGTTCTAGGCGCTACAGTCTGGAGCCGAGCGACCGCTCCGGTCGCAGGTTCGAATCCTGCCTCGGGCATGGATGTGTGTGATGTCCTTAGATTAGTTAAGTTTAATTAGTTCTAAGTTCTAGGCGACTGATGACCTTAGACGTTAAGTCGCATAGTGCTCAGAGGCATTTGAACCATTTTTTGAAACATCTTATAATAACATCGGTAGAACATTACGTAGTAAATCAGCATATTTTGCACCATTTAGATTGCCATCGATAAAAAGGGGACCAATTATCCTTCCTCCCATAAAGCCGCACCATACATTAACCCGCCAAGGTCGCTGAAGTTCCACTTGTCGCAGCCATCGTGGATTTCCGTTGCCCAATAGTGCATATCATGCTGGTTTACGTTACCCCTGTTGGTGAATGACGCTTCGTCGCTAAATAGAACGCGTACAAAAACTCTGTCATCATCCCGTAATTTCTCTTGTGCCCAGTGGCACAACTGTACACGTCGTTCAAAGTCGTCGCCATGCAATTCCTGGAGCATAGAAATGTGGTACGGGCGCAAGTTTTTGAAATTCCCGATTCTCGCGCAATTTGTCTGCTACTGATGTGCGGATTAGCCGCAACAGCAGCTAAAACATCTACTTGGGCATCATGATTTGTTGCAGGTCGTGGTTGACGTTTCACATGTGGCCAACACATCCTGTTTCCTTAAATAACATAACTATCCGGCGAACGGTCTGGACACTTGGATGATGTTGTCAAAGATACCGAGCAGTATACATAGCACACGCCCGTTGGGCATTTTGATCACATTAGCCATACATCAACACGATATCGACCTTTTCCGCAATTGGTAAACGGTCCGTTTAAACACGGGTAATGTATCACGAAGCAAGTACCGTCCGCACTGGAGGAATGTTACGTGATACCACGTACTTATACGTTTGTGACTATTACAGCGCCATCTATCACAAAGCGAAAAAAGTGGTCAAACTAAACCATCCACATTTCTTTACTTACTACACGAATATGTAATAGAAAATGGGGGTTCCTATTTAAAAAAAAAGAAAAACGCATTTGATATTCGTTTGACCTATGGCAGCGCCATCTAGCGGGCCAACCTTAGCGGCATCTGGTTTCCCCCTTCAAACTAGACGAGTTTCGTTCTTTGTAGTTTTTTCCTTTGATGCTTATTTCGTGAGATATTTGGCCCGGTCACTATCATTGTACCACATTGTATAGTAGGGGTGAAGGTTAGGCTGAAGTTTAAGACATTAGTCAAGAAGAATCACTACACAAAAAGTGGGATAGAGTAGCACTAAGGAATGACGAGATATGCTTGAAGTTCTTCAAGGCTATACATAGAGCAATAAGGAATAGAACAGCAGACAGTACAGTTGAAGAGGAATGAACGTCCCTAAATAGGGCCATCACAGAAGTTGGAAAGAGAATCATAAGTACAAAGAAGGTAATTGCGAAGAAACCATGGGTAACACAAGAAATACTTCGGTTGATCGATGAAAATAGAAAGTACAAAAATGTTCCGTGAAAGTGAGGCATACAGAAATACAAGTCTCTGAGGAATGAAATAAATAGGAAGTGCATGGGAGCTAAGACGGAATGCCTGCCGGAAAAATGTGAAGAAATCGAAAAGAAACGATTGTCGGAAGGACACACTCAGCATACAAGAAAGTCAAAACAACCTTCGGTGACATTAAAAGCAAGGGTGGCAACACTAAGAGTGCAACCGGAATTCCACTGTTAAATGCAGAGGAGAGAGCGGCTAGGTGGAAAGAACACATTGGATGCCTGTATGAGAGGAAGATTTGTTTGATGACGTAGAAGAAGAAACAGGAGTTGGTTTAGAAGAGATACAGGATCCTGTATTAGAATCAGAACTTAAAGAAGCTTTGGAAGACTTAAAATCAAGTTAAGCAGAAGGGATCGACATCATTTCATCAGAATTTCTAAAATCATTGGGGAAAGTGGCAAAAAACGACTATTCAAGTTGGTGTATAGAATGTATGAGTCTGGCGACATACCATCTAACAATCATCATAACAGCTCATGCATCCATGTTGCTGACAAGAATAATATACAGAAGAATGGAAAAGAAAATTGAGGAAAGTTTGGCTTTAGGGAAGGCAAAGTCACGAGAGAGACAATTATGACTTTGCGGTTGATAATGGAAACAAGACTGAAGAAAAATCAAGACACGTTCATAGGTTTTGTCGACCAGCAAAAATCGTTCAGCTATGTAAAATGATGCAAGATATTCGAAATTCTGAGAAAAATAGGGGTAAGCTATAGGGAGAGACGTGTAATATACTGTATGTACAAGAGCTAAGAGGGAATAATAAGAGTGGACGACAAAAAAAGAAGTGCTCCGATTAAAAAGAATATGAGACAGGGATGTAGTCTTTCGCCCCTACTGTTCAATCTGTACATCGGAGAAGCAATGATGGAAATAAAGGAAAGGTGCAGGAGTAGAATTAAAATTCGAGGTGAAAGGATGTCAGTGATACGATTCGCTGATAACGTTGCTACCTGATCTGCTGAATGTAATGAACAATCTAATGAGAACAGAATATGGAGTGAGAGTAAATCGAATCAAGAGAAAGTAATGAGAAGCAGCAGAAGTGAGAAGAGCGAGAAACTGAACGTCAGGATTGATGGTCACGATGTAGATGAAGTTAAGCAATTCTGCTATCTAGGCAGTAAAATAACCAATGATGGACGGAGCAAGGATGACATTAAAAGCAGACTAACAAGAGCATTCCGCGCCAAGAGGAGTGTACCAGTATCAAAAATAGGCCTTAATTGGAGGACGAAATTCCTGAAAATGTACGTTTGCATCACAGCATGGTATGGTAGTGAAACATGGACTGTGAGAAAATCGGAACAGAAGAGAATCGAAGCATTTCACATGTGGTGCTACAGACGAATGTTGAAAATTAGGCGGACTGTTAAGCTAAGGAATAGAGAGGTTCTGCACAGAATCGGAGAGGAATGGATTATGTGGAAAACACTGAGAAGAGTAACGGACAGGATGGTAGGACATCTGTTAAGACTATAGAGGAAGACAGAGATTGGAATACATCCAGCAAATAATTTAGAACGCAGGTTGCAAGCGTTGCGCTGAAATGAAGAGGTTGGCACAAGAGAGGAATTCGGGCGGGCCGCATCAAACGAGTCAGAAGACTGATGACCAAAAAAAATTAAAAAAAAAAATTGTCAGCCTGGGAAAGCTTTCGACATCGTTAAATGGTGCTAGATGTTCGAACTTATGTGGAAAGTAGTGGTAAGTTATAGAAAAAGCCAGGTAATATAGAATATGTACAATAGTTAAGAAGGAATAGTAAGAGAACGGAGAGTTCAGGTGAAAAAGACTGTAATACAGGAAATTAGTCTTACCCGCTACTTTTGAACCTGTACCTCGAACGACCAATGACAGAAATGAAAAATAGGCTCAAGAGTGAAATAAAGATTCAACGTGTAAGGATATCAACGATAAGATATGCTGATGACATTCCTATCCTCAGCGAAAGTGAAGAAAAATTAAAATTACAGCGTATGCTGTATGGAATGAAAAATTTAATGAGTACAGAACATGAATTGATAGTACAAGGGTTATTCGGAAAGTAAGTTCCGATCTCCCACAAAATGGAAGCCACAGTGAAAATCGGAACCGTTTTACTTGCAACAGCTAGCTACAACTTCCAGCTACTTCTGTATACAGTTAATGCTCCGACTTAGACGTCTGTCGTGGCTTTGTACCAACTTTCCAATAATCTCGTCATGGAAAACAAACGCCTGTCCTTTCCGCCAATTTTTTACGCTCGTCTACAGCTCGCTGTCTGATCCAAACCTTTCTCTTCATAGCCAGCGGTTCATGCGAGCGGAGATGAAACTCAGACAGAGCCAATTATAGGCTGTATTGTGGGTGATCAAACACCTCCCATCGAAAATTTTTCAGGACCAGCTCCAATGGCCGCTGCAGAATGTGGTTGCGAATTGTCTTGAAGAAGAAAACGCATGACATTTATGTTATGTGTGCTGGATAGCTTCAGGCGAAATTTCTCACCAGGCCCTAGATTTTGGAGGGAGACACTGTTTTAGAGGCGTCCTTAGGTGCTAACTGTGAGCCCAGAACTTAAATGAGCAACCTGAAACGATCGAAGGGCGTACTAGAGATACTGCCCAACACATATGTTCAAAATTCCATTGGATTTTCACTGTGATATCCATTTCGCCACCGAAAATCAAAGAAATGAGAATTAACAGAAATGATAACAGTGAGGAATTTAATTTCAGGACTAGTTACCACGAAGATGATGAAGTTAATGAAGTCTGCCACCTAGGCAGCAAAATAACCAATGGTGGACAGAGCAAGGAGGACATTAAAAACAGACTAACAATGGCAAAAAGGGACTCCCGACCAAGAGAAGTCTCGTGGTATCGAACATAGGCCTTAATTTGAGGAAGAAATTTCAGAGAATGTACGTTTGGAGCACAGCATTGGATGGTACTGAAACATAGATTGTGGGAAAAGTGGAACGAAGAGAAGAGTCTGAGATGTGGTACTACAGAAGAAAGTTGAAAATTAGGTGGACAGAGAAGGTAAAGGATGAAGAGGTTCTCTAGAGAACTGGTGAAGAAAGGATTATATGGTAAACAATCACAAAAAGAAGGGACAAGATGACAGGATATCTATTAAGACGTCATGGAATAGCTTCCATGGTACTAGACTTTAGAGGGAACTGTAGAGAGTAAAATCTGTAAAGGAAGACTTAGACTGAAGAGATTGAAATAATCCACTGAAGAGACAGCTTACACTACACTCGTTCGTCCTCTGTTAGAATATTGCTGCGCGGTGTGGGATCCTTACCAGGTGGGATTGACGGAGGACATCGAAAGGGTACAAAAACGGGCAGCTCGTTTCGTATTATCACGTAATAGGGGAGAGAGTGTAGCAGATATGATACGCGAGTTGGGAAGGAAGTCATTAAAGCAAAGACTTTTTCGTCGCGGCGAGATCTATTTACGAAATTTCAGTCACCAACTTTCTCTTCCGAATGCGAAAATATTTTGTTGCGCCCAACCTACATAGGCAGGAATGATCATCAAAATAAAATAAGAGAAATCAGAGCTCGAACAGAAAGGTTGAGGTGTTCGTTTTTCCCGCGCGCTGTTCGGGAGTGGAATGGTAGGGAGATAGTATGATTGTGGTTCGATGAACCCTCTGCCAAGCACTTAAATGTGAATTGCAGAGTAATCATGTAGATGTAGATATTCAGAAAATAATTGAGGACATATGTTGCAAGTGAAAAAAAGTCATCTTTGTGTTTTCTACATCATTAACCAGCCTTAATGAGAACGAGATTAGTTCCTCCTCATAAAATGTGATCAGTCTTGTGTGCACGTTAGTCAGCCTGTTAAATAACTTACTTAGTCAAGGACTGTCTCAAGTTGCTTATTACTTTAATATGTTGCACATTTATGTATCATCCTGTGGTAATATAATAACATTTTCAATAAATGGGAAACAGCTATATCTTCAGCTGCATGGTGGCTGGAATTGCAAAAGGTACTGCTTTCTGTTTATTACACTGTATGATTTCCTTGTAAATAAGAGAAGACACCTAACTTGTTTGTGCATTCAGCGACTGCTGCCTTTTGGTAATTTGTTTATGCTTTTGTGTATCGCAACTTGTGTTGATGTGTGCTTCAGGATTAATGTATATATCTCCTTTATCAGTTGAATGTTTAGGCACTGCAAGTGTGTCTCATCTATTTTATTAATGTTCTTCCATGTGGATGCTATGCGGGATGACAATGTATTAGCACATTCGCCCACATTTTATAGTCTCAGTTACACTGCTCTCTAGCTAGTGAAATAGTAAACTTTCAATTATTGGCGTTTCTACAGTAATTTATGTTAGGTTATCTCACAAGGGAACCTCCCCATCGCACCCCCCTCAGATTTAGTTATAAGTTGGCACAGGGATAGGCCATGAAAAACTGAACACAGATCAATCGAGAAAACAGGAAGAAGTTGTATGGAACTATGAAAAAAATAAGCAAAATATACAAACTGAGTAGTCCGTGTGCAAGATATGGCACATTAAGGTACATGTTCACCGAAGAGCACCGTGGTCTCGTGGTTAGAGTGAGCAGCTGCGGAACGGAAGTTCTCTGGTTCAACCCTCCCTCGAGTGAGAAGTTTTAATTTTTTATTTTCAGACAATTATCAAAGTTCATGCACTCAGACATGATCAACTTTGCTCTCCAAAATTCCAGGACATGTTCAGATTTGCTTGGACACATGCAGGATTTGACGGTCTACACACGGAAAAACTTGAAAACGTTAAAAACGTTTGTTTTGACAGAGCACAGGGAAAACTGTGCGACTGTGAAACTGTTGCATTCATTTGTTGCCGTTTATGCGACAAACTCAATGTTTTCATCACTTTTTTGGGAGTGATTATCACATCCACAAGAAAACCTAAATCGGGCAAGGTAGAAGAATCTTTTTACCCATTCGCCAAGTGGGCAAGTTAGGTGGGTCGACAACATATTCCTGTAATGCGACGCATATGCCGTCACCAGTGTCGTATAGAATATTTCAGACGTGTTTTCTTGTGGAGGAATCGGTTGACCTATGAATTTGCGATCAAATGTTTTCGGTTCCTATTGGAGAGGCACGTCCTTTCGTCTACTGATCGCACGGTTTTGTGGTGCGGTCGCAAAACACAGACACTAAACTTATTACAGTGAACAGAGACGTCAATGAATGAACGGTCAGATCGTAACTTTGCGAAAATAAAGTAAGTAAAATTTTTGCTCTCATTTCGCAGTTGCTCACTCTACCCACGGGACCACGGCGCTCTTCGTGTAACATAGTCCTAGATGTTGGATATGTTAGACTTGGACTACTCAGTTTGTATATTTTGTTTATTTTTTCATAGTTCCACACAACTTCTTCCTGTTTTCTCGATTGATCTGTGTTCAGTTTTTCAAGGCCTATCCACTGTGTCAATTTATAACTAAATCTGAGGGGGGTGCGATGGGGAGGTTCCCTTGTCAGAACATAATTAAGAATTTTCGTCGCATTACATGATGAACTCTGTGTCCCATTCCAAGACACTAAGATTTTCAAAACCAAATATGAACGGAATATCGACTTTCTTTTTTGCGCAGATTTGCCCTGAATGTTTCTTTTTTTTTCCGCCCCGTCTAATGTACAGCAAAGGTTATTGTGGGAGATAATCCTCGTAAAATGTTCAAGTAATAATGACTCGTTAAAAAGAAGAGTAATGTTGTGCCATTATCTCCAAACGACTTTTGTACCTGTATATGCAAGAGGATTTGTCATGTGATGGAGATATTTGTGAGAAACTCAAGCTGAGTACTTCATGTGTATCTAAAATTGAAATTCATTCTGACAGACAGTGTTTCTGTTATCTGTAATGACGTTGATATCTTTCTAAATTCTTCGAGAAAAGAAATTATATCTCTCACATATTGCTACCTAAGTTGCGGCGCAGGAACTGATACCAGACGCGACTGTTATATAAATATCACGAAATTCCAAAGGAAATGAAAGAAGACGAAGTATAGAAGAAGAAGAAATACAGAATTCGGATCAAGAACTGCTACCAACATGAGTAAATTAGAAGTAGATATCCTCGGTGTAGCAAAGCAGATTAAATTTTAATGAATAAAAATCAGTTGCCGCATGTATAATAGACCATCACCTGTGAACGGCTTGACCGATTTAAATGATTTTTATTTTGTAGTGTTCAGTATTGTCATGACAAGGTTTGTATGAAAGAAAATGTTTGAAAATACGATGGAAAAGTCAGAAATTAATATCAAATGCTGCACACATGAAATACCATCACATAAGAACGGCTCGACTGATTTAGTTGATTTTTGTCTTTTTTATGTTCGTAAATATAAGGGCAAGGTTATTTTGAAAGAAAATTTTTAGAAAATCCTCTGGAGAAAAAGAAAAACAAAATCAGTTGAGAATGATCATCACTTGAGAACGGCTCGACGACTTTGTATGATTTTGTTTGCTATTTCGTAACTGTGGTGTGTAATGGTACTTTTAGTACGAAAAAAAATAATTAAAGAAATCGCGTTCAATTTGAAAGTTCTGCTGTCATATGTTTTCATAACAAAAAGGAAAAAAAAAAACAGTTTGACAGCGTAACGCGACACCCTCCTCTAGCATTACTTTTCCTCAACAGTAGTTGTCGATACCACTATTATTTTTCGAATTTTGGATATGTCAGTATTATCTTAGTTGCTTTATTGAAAAATTTCATACAATTTTATACACAGTATTTTATATTTCAATGTAAAATTTATGAAAAGGAATTAATTTATAAAATATTTTAGTCTCCATGTTATAATCGATAAGTACTAGTTCTGAATGTACAGTACAAATGATTTTTTTTAAAAAATCTGAAATTACGAATTATTGGCACACTTATAATGTCTATCATTAATTACGTAATCCTGAACGGTTTACCATATTTCTTTCTGGATTCATTTATGAAATAATAATCGGAACTAATAATGTTACAGGAACTAGCAGAAACTGATTTTTGAAGAAAAATTGTAAACCCTAATTGTAAGGGGAAAGTTGTTACCGGAAATCTCGAAAAGTTCTTGACCCATTTACTACAAATTTTTACACGACACTTAAATGCATTTCGGCCGTACAAGTATGTGTGTGTGTGTGTGTGTGTGTGTGTGTGTGTGTGTGTGTACACGTACAAGGTTGCGAACGCCCCTTTATGCCTGGTGGCATCGTACACACTGGCAAAAGAAAACGAAGCAAATGTGCCACAGGAGAAGCTAATGAAATAGCTGTACTTGTGGCAATGCACCACAACCCATGAATAAGCGCTCGGCAACTACACTGCGATTCCCGCATGTCCGAAGGTAGTATTGCCACAGTACTGCATCATCATTAGTATCGTCCATACCACGTATCACTGCATCAAGAAGTTCATGGCACATAACCGGGAACTTTTTTGTGAATGGGCACGCCAACTATTGCATACGACCGCCACTTTCTCTGCCGAGATACTATTTTCCGATGAGTCTGCTTTCACAAACCATGGTAGCGTTAACATAACATGCATTCCTGGAGTGTAGACAATCGCAACTGGTTACGGCAAGTTGATCATCAGTGTCCTTGGCCGGCTAACATATGGTGTGGCCTTATGGAGCACAAACTAATTGGTCCGTATTTTATCGACGGCAGGTTGAATGGACGCACATATTGAACGTTTCTGGAACAGGAACTACCGGAACTACGGCTGTATATTGCCCTGGACGTTCGACAACGTATGTGGTTTCAGGATGACGGTTTCCCAGCGCATTACGCAAGTGAATCATGGGAGATATTAGACCGCGTTTACACTGATCAATGGATCGACAGAGGTGGCCCTATTAATTAGCCCGCTAGGTCACCGCATTTGACGCCACCGGATTTCTTTCTGTGGGGATAATGTGACTAACAAGTCCTAAAGGGCAAGGAAGACGTGGTCGACGGCATCAGAAACTCCTGTGCCGACGTTTCCGTGGATATGCTTCTGTCCTTTGTGCGGCCATACGAGAAGCGGATCACTAAGCGTATTGAAGCTGGCGTTACTATGTTTGAACACTTAATCTAATTGCAAAAACAGAGTAGAGTTCGCCTCGAGCCACGCCCAAAGTCACCCTGTTCGATGTGTCGGAGGAATGAGAATGGGGTTTCCAATTAGAAGTTATGAAATACTGGCCTGTCCTAATGTCGCAGCATGTAAGTGGGGGCCAACATGATATTGAATATTCAGGGGCCAATTAGTCGCATATTGTAAATTACGACTGTGTGCCCATTTCTATTCCTCCGATTACAGCGCTATCTGTGGCAACACAAAAGAACTGCTTCAGGCAGAACGTATGTAGATTTTGTCGTAGAGTCGTAATCTGCAATAGAAAACGGGGGTTCCTATTGAAGATTTCAAAGCTACTCCCCACCACGTCCACACGTAGTGGCGTATCATTGGATGTCCCTCTCCGAGACGAACAAACTGAAAGAATAACTTATTTTGGTCCAATGTGTAGTTTTCGAGATATTTCAGTGTCTTCAGTAAAATAAACACCGTAAATACGAGGGTTGTCAGAAAATAAGTTCCGATCGGTCGAGAAATGGAAACCACTGGAAAAATCTGGTAAAGCTCTGCACAGATGTGTTGGGCAGTGTCTCTAGTATGCCCGTTGATTGTGTCGCTTTGCTCTTTTCAGTTTTGAGTGAACAGTGAGCACGTAAAGATGCGTAGGGAAAAGCGTCTCTCGCCAAGTATGAGGGCCTGGTTAGAGATTTCGCCTGTGTCATGCAGCCCACATAACACAACTGACGAGCAGTTCCTTCTGCATGCCAGTTCTCGGCCACACACTGCAGGGGCAATGCAGACGCTCCTGCAGCGTTTCCGATGATAAGTGTTTGATCACCAACGATACAGTCTGTAATTGGCTCCGCCTGAGTCTCATCTCTGCTCACAAGAACAGCTGGCTATGAAGACAAAATTTTTCCGCCGACAACGAGCTGCAGACCAGTGCTGATAACTGGCCGAAAGCACAGGCGGCTGCCTTCTATGACGAGGATATTGGAAAGTTGTTACAACATTACGACAAAACTGGAAGTTGGAGCGGCGACTATGTAGAGAAGTAGGTGGGAGGTGTGACTAACTGTTGTAAATAAAACGTTTCTGGTTTTCACTGTGGTTTCCATATCGCGATCGATCGGAACTTACTTTCTGGACAAACCTCGTATTATGTTGAGAGAAAACATTTTTTTCAAAAATTCTGAAAAAGATCTTGACCGTTTTACTCAGATTTTTAGACAGTACTCTACTGAACATTCAAAAGGAAATGGACAAAGAGAGAAGGAAGGAGAAGATTGGCAGATGGAGGGTTAAGGAGGTTATGCACAAAGAGATGGTGAGAAGAGGAGATGTACGGAGCTAGTGAACATTCAGATGGAAAAGCGGAAATGGATACAGAGAGAAGATGAACAAAGAGAGAGGGGGGAAGAGAAGATTGGCAGAGAGAAGGGTGGAGGGAGGAGCAAGGAAGTTAGCATGCGTATGCAGTTCCTATACATACTTAGCAATTGCAAAACATTACCGTGTTCGCTAGTCACTTAATAGACACAAGTCCTCTGGTCCAGATTATATACCAATAAGATTCCTTGCAGCGTATACTAACATAACAGTGCCCTACTTAACAATCATATACAACCTCGTTTGACGAAAAATCCGTATCTAAAGACTAGAATGTAGCAAAGGTCACAATAATACCAGGAAATGAAGCAGGAGTAATGTGATGAATTACAGACCCATATCACTGACATAGATTAGCAGTAAGAGTTTGGAATGCATACTGTGTTATAACGTTATGAATTGCCGAATGAAACTATATGGTTCCAGAGGCCTTTTCTAGTCTCAAGCAACTATGATGCACATATACCACATATATATACACTCCTGGAAATTGAAATAAGAACACCGTGAATTCATTGTCCCAGGAAGGGGAAACTTTATTGACACATTCCTGGGGTCAGATACATCACATGATCACACTGACAGAACCACAGGCACATAGACACAGGCAACAGAGCATGCACAATGTCGGCACTAGTACAGTGTATATCCACCTTTCGCAGCAATGCAGGCTGCTATTCTCCCATGGAGACGATCGTAGAGATGCTGGATGTAGTCCTGTGGAACGGCTTGCCATGTCATTTCCACCTGGCGCCTCAGTTGGACTAGCGTTCGTGCTGGACGTGCAGACCGCGTGAGACGACGCTTCATCCAGTCCCAAACATGCTCAATGGGGGACAGATCCGGAGATCTTGCTGGACAGGGTAGTTGACTTACATCTCCTAGAGCACGTTGGGTGGCACGGGATACATGCGGATGTGCAATGTCCTGTTGGAACAGCAAGTTCCCTTGCCGGTCTAGGAATGGTAGAACGATGGGTTCGATGACGGTTTGGATGTACCGTGCACTATTCAGTGTCCCCTCGACGATCACCAGTGGTGTACGGCCAGTGTAGGAGATCGCTCCCCACACCATGATGCCGGGTGTTGGCCCTGTGTGCCTCGGTCGTATGCAGTCCTGATTGTGGCGCTCACCTGCACGGCGCCAAACACGCATACGACCATCATTGGCACCAAGGCAGAAGCGACTCTCATCGCTGAAGACGACACGTCTCCATTCGTCCCTCCATTCACGCCTGTCGCGACACCACTGGAGGCGGGCTGCACGATGTTGGGGCGTGAGCGGAAGACGGCCTAACGGTGTGCGGGACCGTAGCCCAGCTTCATGGAGACGGTTGCGAATGGTCCTCGCCGATACCCCAGGAGCAACAGTGTCCCTAATTTGCTGGGAAGTGGCGGTGCGGTCCCCTACGGCACTGCGTAGGATCCTACGGTCTTGGCGTGCATCCGTGCGTCGCTGCGGTCCGGTCCCAGGTCGACGGGCACGTGCACCTTCCGCCGACCACTGGCGACAACATCGATGTACTGTGGAGACCTCACGCCCCACGTGTTGAGCAATTCGGCGGTACGTCCACCCGGCCTCCCGCATGCCCACTATACGCCCTCGCTCAAAGTCCGTCAACTGCACATACGGTTCACGTCCACGCTGTCGCGGCATGCTACCAGTGTTAAAGACTGCGATGGAGCTCCGTATGCCACGGCAAACTGGCTGACACTGACGGCGGCGGTGCACAAATGCTGCGCAGCTAGCGCCATTCGACGGCCAACACCGCGGTTCCTGGTGTGTCCGCTGTGCCGTGCGTGTGATCATTGCTTGTACAGCCCTCTCGCAGTGTCCGGAGCAAGTATGGTGGGTCTGACACACCGGTGTCAATGTGTTCTTTTTTCCATTTCCAGGAATGAATTGACTCGAAGGAAACGACCTATCGACACATAATCAGCAAGGATTCAGAAAACATCGTTTTCGTGCAAAACCTGGTTCTTCATTCTCTCGAAGTAAGGAGTGATATCGACGTTACCTTACGGTTTTCTGCTGAGTATGTGCCCTCTAAACAGCATCCTATACGAGCAAACCAGTAGCGTCTTCACCTGATGTTGCTCGCACTTTCGGTAATTGGTCAATGTCGGCTCTGTTTAGAATAAATAGCTCAACAGTGCCGTAGGGTCGAGCCGTACAAGTCTGCTTTCATGCCAAGCAGTTAATTCGTTAGCTGTGATCCTGTAGTCACATAGTCTATGCATTACCCAGAGTCGCGAACTAATAAAATACATATATATATATAAAATAAAAGATTAATGAATAATTTAAGGAAAATGATTGTATTCTACCCTCTGTAATTGATGTACTCGACGGAGAATTATGGTCAGTAATGTTTATTGAAGAAATTACATCTCAAGTAAACAGAAAGTGTTCCTATAATTCCCAGTTACACTACAGGCAAAAAATAACATTTTCAAGTGCAGTGAAGTTGCGTCGAGAACATTGCGAGAATGGTAGTAGAGCCCCCAAGCTAAATAGTCATCCAAGATGCTCAGAAACTAAGTCTATTTCGTGATCATAATACATGAAATATTCACCACCTCAAATAGTTCAAAGTTCCATATGATAATTTACAAACTAAAACATGCGAAATAACAAGTGTACCAACGCCTTGCTGCAGTGGTAACACCGGTTTCCGTCAGGTCACCGAAGTTAGGCGCTGTAGGGTTGCGCTAGCACTTGGATGGGTGACCATCCGGTCTGCCGAGCGCTGTTGGCGAGCGGGGAGTACTCAGCCCTTGTGAAGCAAACTGAGGAGCTACTTGATTGAAAAGTAGCGGCTCCGGTATCGTAAACTGACATACGGCCGGCAGAGCGGTTTGCTGACCACATGTCTCCACACATCCGCATCCAGTGACGCCTGTGGGATGAGGACGACGCGGCGGCCGGTCGGTACCGTTGGGCGTTCATGGCCCGTTCGAGAGGAGTTTAGTTTAGTTTTAGAGACAACGAGTAGAATTCCGTAATTCAACTACAGAATGTCGGAGTCCGATATCGGCCGTTCATCGGCATCACCTACAGGGCCGAATATCTCACGTCACCTCAGGCAGATTTGCCTTCTTGAATAATTGGACGTAACGTGCCTCAAAAGTTACAGATTCGTAGCAGCTATTCACTGCCCAGAATCTATCACCTACACAATCACACTTGTTATCACTGACAGGTCTGCCATTTTCTAGAATAAATGTGAAAGTGTCTTCCTCAAGATCTAAACGAAACGTATCTAGAATCGTTCCCTTGAGCTCCTCACTCCAAAACGTCTGTCTCACTTGACTCCAGTGGTGGTCTGACAATGAATGCTTTTCCATTGGCTGAAGATCGTCCCCACCAGAAATACACTCCTGGAAATTGAAATAAGAACACCGTGAATTCATTGTCCCAGGAAGGGAAAACTTTATTGACACATTCCTGGGGTCAGATACATCACATGATCACACTGACAGAACCACAGGCACATAGACACAGGCAACAGAGCATGCACAATGTCGGCACTAGTACAGTGTATATCCACCTTTCGCAGCAATGCAGGCTGCTATTCTCCCATGGAGACGATCGTAGAGATGCAGGATGTAGTCCTGTGGAACGGCTTGCCATGCCATTTCCACCTGGCGCCTCAGTTGGACCAGCGTTCGTGCCGGACGTGCAGACCGCGTGAGACGACGCTTCATCCAGTCCCAAACATGCTCAATGGGGGACAGATCCGGAGATCTTGCTGGCCAGGGTAGTTGACTTACACCTTCTAGAGCACGTTGGGTGGCACGGGATACATGCGGACGTGCATTGTCCTGTTGGAACAGCAAGTTCCCTTGCCGGTCTAGGAATGGTAGAACGATGGGTTCTTTGACGGTTTGGATGTGCCATGCACTATTCAGTGTCCCCTCGACGATCACCAGTGGTGTACGGCCAGTGTAGGAGATCGTTCCCCACACCATGATGCCGGGTGTTGGCCCTGTGTGCCTCGGTCGTATGCAGTCCTGATTGTGGCGCTCACCTGCACGGCGCCAAACACGCATACGACCATCATTGGCACCAAGGCAGAAGCGACTCTCATCGCTGAAGACGACACGTCTCCATTCGTCCCTCCATTCACGCCTGTCGCGACACCACTGGAGGCGGGCTGCACGATGTTGGGGCGTGAGCGGAAGACGGCCTAACGGTGTGCGGGACCGTAGCCCAGCTTCATGGAGACGGTTGCGAATGGTCCTCGCCGATACCCCAGGAGCAACAGTGTCCCTAATTTGCTGGGAAGTGGCGGTGCGGTCCCCTACGGCACTGCGTAGGATCCTACGGTCTTGGCGTGCATCCGTGCGTCGCTGCGGTCCGGTCCCAGGTCGACGGGCACGTGCACCTTCCGCCGACCACTGGCGACAACATCGATGTACTATGGAGACCTCACGCCCCACGTGTTGAGCAATTCGGCGGTACGTCCACCCGGCCTCCCGCATGCCCACTATACGCCCTCGCTCAAAGTCCGTCAACTGCACATACGGTTCACGTCCACGCTGTCGCGGCATGCTACCAGTGTTAAAGACTGCGATGGAGCTCCGTATGCCACGGCAAACTGGCTGACACTGACGGCGGCGGTGCACAAATGCTGCGCAGCTAGCGCCATTCGACGGCCAACACCGCGGTTCCTGGTGTGTCCGCTGTGCCGTGCGTGTGATCATTGCTTGTACAGCCCTCTCGCAGTGTCCGGAGCAAGTATGGTGGGTCTGACACACCGGTGTCAATGTGTTCTTTTTTCCATTTCCAGGAGTGTATGTCGTTCTTAAGTTCTACAGACATTATTTGACTGAACTTGATCACTTCCCAGACTAAAATAATACATTACAACAACGTTGTACAACATTACAACAACAAATGTTATACGCATTTGATCACATTCAGACCGTCACAGTAATTACAAACAAAGGTTTGTTCATAAATAAATACAGTACTGGCCATTAAAATTGCTACACCAAGAAGAAATGCAGATTATAAACGGGTATTCATTGGACACATATAGTATAGTAGAACTGACATGTGATTACATTTTCACGCAATTTGGGTGCATAGATCCTGAGAAATCAGTACCGAGAACAACCACAACTGGCCATAATAACGGCCTTCATACGCCTGGGCATTGAGTCAAACAGCGCTTGGATGGCGTGTACAGGTTCAGCTGCCCATGCAGCTTCAACACGATACCACAGTTCATCAAGAGTAGTGACTGGCGTATTGTGACGAGCCAGTTGCTCGGCCACCGTTGACCAGACGTTTTCAATTGGTGAGAGATCTGGAGAATGTGCTGGCCAAGGCAGCAGTCGAACGTTTTCTGTATCCAGAAAGGCCCGAACAGGACCTGCAACATGTGGTCGTGCATTATCCTGCTGAAATGTAGGGTTTCGGAGGGGTCGAATGAAGGGTAGAGCCACGAATCGTAACACATCTGAAATGTAACGTCCACTGTTCAAAGTGCCGTCAATGCGAAGAAGAGGTGACCGAGACGTGTAACCAATAGCACCCCTTACCAGCACGCCTAGTGATACGCCAGTATGGCGATGACGAATACACACTTCCAATGTGCGTTCACCACGGATGAGACCATCATGATGCTGTAAACAGAACCTGGATTCATCCGAAAAAATGACATTTTGCCATTCGTGCACCCAGGTTCGTCGTTGAGTACACCTTCGCTGGCGCTCCTGTCTGTGATGCAGCGTCAAGGATAACTGCAGCCATGGTGTCCGAGCTGATAGTCCATGCTGTTGCAAACGTTGTCGAACGGTTCGTGCAGATGGTTGTTGTCTTGCAAACGTCCCCTTCTGTTGATTCAGGGATCGAGACGTGGCTGCACGATCCGTTACAGCCATGCGGAAAAGATGCTCGTCATCTCGACTGCTAGTGATACGAGGCCGTTGGGATCGAGCACGGCGTTCCGTATTACCCTCCTGAACCCACCGATTCCATATTCTGCTAACAGTCATTGGATCTCGAACAACGCGAGTAGCAATGTCGCGATACGATAAACCGCAGTCGCGATTGGCTACAATCCGACCTTTATCAAAGTCGGAAACGTGATGGTACGCGTTTCTCCTCCTTACACGAGGCATCAAAACTACGTTTCACCAAGCAACGCTGGTCAACTACTGTTTGTGTATGAGAAATCGGTTGGAAACTTTCCTCATGTCAGAATGTTGTAGGTGTCGCCACCGGCGCCAACCTTGTGTGAATACTCTGAAAAGCTAATCATTTGCATATCACAGCATCTTCTTTTCTGTAGGTTAAATTTGGCGTCTGTCGCACGTCATCTTCGTGGTGTAGCAATTTTAATGGTCAGTAGTGTAAGTTAGTATTCTCTCGAAAGTGTACTCACGTTAAATGATGACAGATTGTCGCTAAATACTGCTTAAGCAGTAATTTATGCCTGTTTGTCAGAAATGTCTCTTTGGCGCTGTTTTTAATGGCGATGTCAGCTAGCAAAGGCAACTGAGCACTTCTTCAATCATCGTGATTTTATATTAGCAATTGTAATCTAAAGTTCAATAAATATCTTACAGATATAGTAACATATTCATTAAATAAGTACATAAGTATGACAAAATAGAGATATCCATGCTGCATTCATTTGTTGTGTTATTGTGGAGTATACGATGTTGTGACAAGCATCTGCATACTGAAGAGATATAAAAAGAAACGTAGTAAATCAAGAAATAGATGAAATATAGATATGAAGCTTTCAGGTATGTTAGCTATTGTGCAATGCTACCATCTGAGATATGGTTTGTTGAAATCGCATGAAGCATTTTAAAGTTGTTAATTCAAAGATTCAGGATCAAAATGTTTAGTAACTATAAAATATTAACTTGCTTTGCTTTAAAGATATTGAAAATATTGTTGTGTCATTGGATGCTCCTCATTTCTCTGGTGTTGCAGGTGGATTCAGTTTTGCTTTATAAAGTAACTGTGATTTACTGTGGAATTTAAAAGAGATGTAAGTAGTCATCTTTCAGCTGGTCTGAAAGTCTGCCATTGCTGGTGATTGCCGCATTCTTCTAACCTCCTGACTTCTGTCCACATTCCCAGCTAAGGGGTTTGCCCATTTGCTACCGAGCCCCTTCACCCGCCACTGGGCTCGCCAGCAACAGTGTCTGTGGCTGGACCGACAGTGGCGCTTTAGCTGCCCTTAGGCTGTCCACCAGCACTCAGCCTCAGAAGAAAATTCACCCCCTTTCGTGGCAGTTCAAGGTGGTCGAATAACCGCCCTACCCATTATAATGTATAACATTACACTTTCGTATTCAGGATACAGATCTGTAAATATGTTGTGGTGATACAATGGTGATTACATGTACATTATTCTGCAGTCAGATATTGATTAATGATGAAGTTATGACAAAATGGGGTTAATGATTTCCACATTGAATAAGTTGGGAGCAGGAGCTTTCATACCTGTTTATACGCTTATGACCACAATTTTATACATTTTCTTTCTCTGGTAAGTCAGACGTAAACTGAATTTTCATGTGCAGCGAGTGTGGAGTGAAATTTTCGGTGTAGATGGAATTTCAGTGTGCATTTTTCATATATTCTGTGTATGTGAGTGTCATTGATGCTGAAGAACTTGTTGAACTTATTAATATTTTCATAGTGGTGATACGCTACATGGGTACATAAGTTCAATTATTGTGTTCTTATGAGGCAGCTTACTTCATTGAAGGTTGTCTAGCACTGTTCTACGTATTTGTTGGCGTGCATATACCATGATTATCCATTGCCATTTATGGTATGTTCTATACACTTTTAATGCCCACACTCACTTATTCGTTACATTACATTTAGTTTCTCAGAATATTACTTTTTCTACGGTGCATACATTTTCATGAGATATTTGGCTAAGGCTTTTACTACTGTTTGATATCCGCACTATTAAGCTCCTTCTGGTTGAATTTTTGAGTAAGTTCTTTGCAGGATTGTAGGGTACTGAAGAAGATAGTTTTTCTCGTTGGTTGTCCCTGTATTTTTATTTAGATATGTAGATTCTCTGTAAATTTTTATTCTGTGTGTGGAAATGTCGCGCCCAGTACCTGACTAACTTTTGTCTTGTGCTGTATCTCAGAGATAGGTGTTGCTAGCATCTGTCAGCTGCTATTGTCTGCTAATTGGATGACTGAAGCAATTTTGCGACTTGTAAGGACAACAACATATAGTGCATAAGACAGAGTCATCTTTTTACTGCTAAAATCGGGAGACAATTACTCGTATATTACAGCCAGACTATCATGTAAGTGCCGGGTTACTGTGTGGCATTGCAGTGCCCGTTCTTCGGGAGTCATTTACCTGTTGTAACCCACAGCAGACAAGAAGACGCACGGTAGCCATTGATGTGCAGTGAAGGCCCATAACCACGTCAGACGAGGAGACCATCACTCGACTTGCCTCTGCCCGAGGCAGGATTCGAACCTGCGACCGTAGGTTTATAATAGCAGTCCAGATTAAGGGCTCCCCATTGTAAGTTTCTCAAAATGCATGAAGTGACTTGATTAATGAAACGAATAGACCAACTGCTTTTAAGGTTTATGTTGAGTTTTGTGCACATTGTGAGATAAAAAGTGTAATATCGGATTGGGAGTACCCTACTTGCTGTTTTTATTACTGAAGGTGAAGCTACTGTGAGTGGCCTTATTCACAAAAACAGTTACAACATTGCTTACTAAGGAATGTGTGAATCTTATTGTAAGTCAATTTTAATTAAATTTGTGCTATGTAAGAAATATCTGATGAAATAAGACTAGGCCCATGTCAATTTCTAGTTAAGTAATGAATTGCAGTTGCCATGATGAAGAAATAATTCAGGTTTGGCAAAATATTTACTGTTGATGAGTGTTGAAGTGTCATTTGTGTTTGTGAGAACTTGAATATCTCACAATAACTGCTTTTATCCACTATAACATTTTTCTGCTTGTGATAGGGCTCATTGCACTTTCGTAAGAAAGGAGTATAGGTGGTTTTTTCCCACGAAAACTATTTACTTTTTCTTTTAAAAAAATGTTTCATATTTCTATGCTTAATTAGACCGGTGACCGTATTCCTTTTCATTTGAATAAATTTGATTAGTTAAAAACATTATCTAAATTGGATCTGACACATTCTGTGTTTATATACGTAACTTTAATTTCAAGTCCTATAAGCAAAAATCCTTCAGGCATTTCACGGTTAAATCTGTAAAAATCCTACCAGAGGGAGTATTCAAATACCCAACTTGGGTATTATCTATATGCTGATACTGCAAAACGGTGCAGCGAGAGCGTTATAGGCTCTTTTAAAGTAATGCAATGCGTCGAGTGCACTGACGAGTCAATTAGAAGTTTAGCACTCGTGGTGCAGAGGGTGTAGCTTAGATCATGGATGGTGCTGTTGTGTTTTGAAGGTGTTTTTTGTTCCTCGAATGGACACACTTGCTCAGATGACTGGTTACACGAAACAGATTGTTCACAGCGTGACCCAAAAGTCTGTTTCACGGAATACTGTAGATAGAGAGGTAAAACCTGACATACATGCTTGAAATGAAAAGGGGCTGTATTCAAATCAAAAACGAGTGAAGAAACCGGCCGACATAAGGCGCTGGACGTCACTGAAGTAGCATGAAGGGGCGATGGTACTCCGATATGTTACACAGCAGCAACATCATTAGCCTGGCTGATGAACACCTGCTGTAAGGTACGACTGTTACCTAGAACGGCGCTCCACCCGATATTGCTCCATGAGTGAAAGATCTCTTGCGCACAGTGTTTGGTGAGAAACGCACACTCTACCGCCACTTCCGACATGGTTGGCCTCTCACGTCGCAAACCTCAAACCGTGTGACTATTGGTTGTGGGGTTACCTGAAGTTGCAACTTAACCGCAATCGTCCGACCTCGTTAGGGAAGCTGGAAGACTCATATGCGTCGGCAATCTCTCACAATGCCTTCTGATATGCTGTATAGTGCTCTTCACGACATTCTTGCTTCGACTACAAATATTGTTGAGGAACGACGACTGACATATTGAGCATTTGTTGCAAAAAAACATCGTCTTGGCTAAAGATCGATTTTTGTGCTAATTATTGCTTTTGTGTTATATGAAACGCCATCTGTTGGTCATTTTGTGCACTTCTTTTTATTTTCAATAAAACCGCATGTCATTCCAAGCATGTGTGCTAATTTTTATATTTCTTTGTAAATTATTCAGTGAAGTATTGAATTTTCAAATGTTATCGGACTTCTGAGCCAATCTGTATTTCAACATTCTCCGTGTTGTCCTTTATTTTTTATTTTTTCCAAGATCAAAGCAGTCATGTTCAAGAGATGCACAAATAAGTTCCGTGCCCACCTAACACTCTAGCACTCTATTGCACCTCGTATGGTGCGGTAAATCAGACAATGCGTAGAAAATGTCTGCAACAGTGGGTTGAAAATAACAATAATTTCCCCGCAGTTTGGTATCTGAACAGGATCTGATCATCAATGAGGGGTTTCAGTTGTGTACGAAATACCTGAAGATACTTGTGGAGTCTATTCCTCGAAGAAATGAGCCCATTATGAGAGCTAGAAGTGGTGTTACGTGGTATTAACGTGATATATCCCGTGAGCGGGTGAGAACCAATTTTTTTGCACTGTGTGCTTAGGTTATCACCCCTGGTCACAGAAGCCCTTTGCTCTCGTATATGGGCGCAATATACTTCAAGTAGGAAACACATTCAGGATTGCTGTAGGTGGCTGCTAGCGCCGCGCTGGACTCGTCGGATTTCTTGAAGGCCTGGCCGACCTGGTCGGAGTGGCTCTCCTTGCCCAGGTGGAGTCCACGCAGCGCACAGTTGAACAGCCGCAGCACCGCGGACCGGTCCATGTCGGCCCTCAGCTGCCTCAGCGGGTAGGCGTCCGCCTGCTGGTGCAATCCCAGGGCTCGCAGTGTGCGCTGCAGCGCGCCGTGGTACTCCACCACCAGGCTGTCAAAGTGCTGGCGGTGCAGCTGTTCGCTGGCGTTGGCGTTCAGGAAACACTGCACGTCGGCGGCCGGGCTGTGCACTTTGCTAAACTGGAACACACAAGCGGACGTAAATGTCTTCTGAAACGCGGTCTCAGAAACGGTAACGCCTGCGACAATGTGACTACACATGGACCAATACTAGAACGTAATTTACGAGGGTTGAGGAGTTTATGAAGAGGTTTTACGTGGCCACTACTAGTCACGATTTTTTGTTAACGTCATCAGAAAGAGAAAGATACAACACAACATGGACACATCGAAAGCAATGTCGAATCACGCTTTGTTTTGATCACCTCCTTGTTTCTAATGCAAGGTGTAAGCGTTCCTTACAAAGTGGTAAACAGTGGTCAACCAGATCCGGTTAGCCACAACAGTGAATGAAACTGAACATTTCAAATAACAAGTACACTGATGGAAAAACCGCAATACTATAAAGTAATTAAGACAGAATAATGAAATTTCGGGAGTCGGGGTAATCAACACTACTGGACATTAAAATTACTACACCACGAAGATAACGTGCGACAGACGCCAAATTTAACCGACAGGAAGAAGATGCCGTGATATGCAAACGATTAGCTTTTCAGAGAATTCCCACGAGGTTGGAGCCGGTGGCGACACCTACAAAGTGCTGAAATGAGGAAAGTTTCCAACCGATTTCTCATACCCAACAGCAGTTGACCGGCGTTGCCTGGTGAAACGTTGTTGTGATGCCTCGTGTAAAGAGGAGAAATGCGAACTATCACGTTTCCGACTTTGATAAAGGTCGGATTGTAGACTATCGCGATTGCGGTTTATCGTATCGCGACATTGCTGCTCGCATTGGTCGAGATCCAATGACTGTTAGCAGAATATGGAATCGGTGGGTTCAGGAGGGTAATACGGAACGCCGTGCTGGATCCAAACGGCCTCGTATCACTAGCAGTCGAGATGACGAGCATCTTATCTGCATGGCTGTAACGGATCGTGCAGCCACGTCTCGATCCCTGAGTCAACAGATGCGGACGTTTGCAAGACAATAACCATCTGCACGAACGGTTCGACGACGTTTGCAGCAGCATGGACTATCAGCTCGGAGACCATGGCTGCGGTTACCCTTGACGCTGCATCACAGACAGGAGCTCCAGCGATGGTGTACTCAACGACGAACCTGGGTGCACGAATCGCAAAACATCATTTTTTCAAATGAATCGAGGTTCTATTTACAGCATCATGATGGTCGCATCGGTGTTTGGCGACATCGCGGTGAACCCACATTGGAAGCGTGTATTCGTCATCGCCATACTGGCGTACCACCCGGCGTTATGGTATGGGCTGCCATTGGTTACATGTCTCAGTCATCTCTTGTTCACATTGACGGCACTTTGAACAGTGGACGTTACATTTCAGATGTGTTATGACTCGTGGCTCTACCCTTCATTCCATCCCTGCGAATCGCGCGACTGCTACGGTCTCAGATTCGCATCCTGCCTCGGGCATGGATGTGTGTGATGTCCTTAGGTTAGTTAGGTTTAAGTAGTTCTGAGTTCTAGGGGACTGATGACCTCAGATGTTAAGTCCCATAGTGCTCGGAGCCATTTGAACCATCCCTGTGAAACCTTACGTTTCAGCAGGATAATGCACGACCGCATGTTGCAGGTCCTGTGCAGGCCTTTCGGGATACAGAAAATGTTCGACTGCTGCCCTGGCCAGCACATTCTCCACACCTCTCACCAATTGAAAACTTGTTGTCAATGGTGGCCGAGCAACTGGCTCGTCACAATACGCCATTCATTGCTCTTGATGAACTGTGGTATCGTGTTGAAGCTGCATGGGCAGCTGAACCTGTACACGCCATCCAAGCCCTGACTCAATGCCCAGGCGTATCAAGGCCGTTATTACGGCCAGATGTGGTTGTTCTGGGTACTGATTTCTCAGAATCTATACACCCAAACTGCGTGAAAATGTAATCACATGTCAATTCTAGTATAATATATTTGTCCAATGAATACCCGTCTATTATCTGCATTTCTTCTTGGTGTAGCACTTTTAATGGCCAGTAGTGTATTTAAGTGATTATCATTGCAAGATCACAGGTTAATGTAAGCACGAGACAAGCCATGGCACATGTGAAATGATAGTGCATTAATAACTGGTGTAACAGAAAGAGTGCCTCATGCAAGCGCGCAAACGTGCGTGCATTGTGTAGTACAGGTGCCGGATGTGACTTTCTGAGATGGGAGTTCTATGTCCGTTGCGCTTGGTTGCTCATTGAAGAGACGGTTAATGCTGGTTGTGGATGACACTGGAATTGTCGTCCGATGATTTTCCATACGTGGTCGACTGGAGACAGCTATAGCTATCTAACAGGCCAAGTAAACATGTCGAAATTCCGTAGAACATGTTGGGTTACAACAGCGGTTTGTGGGCGAGCATTATTCTTTGGAAATACCCTTTGGAACGCTGTTTACGAATGGCAGCACAACAGGTTGAATCACCGGAGTGGCATACAAAATTTACTGTCAAGGTACGTGGGATAACCACAAAAGTGCTCCTTATGTCATACAAAATCGCACCCCAGACCTTAACTGCAGGTATAGGTGCAGTGTCAGTAGCACACAGACAGTTTCGTCGAAGGCTCTCAACTGGTTCCCTTCTAACCAACACACGGCATTACTGGCACCGAAGCAGAAGCAGCTTTCATCGGAAAACACAACAGACCTTCACCCTGTCCTCCAATAAGCCCTCGCTTGACAGCATTTGAGTGGCAACTAGCGGTGATTTAGACTCAGTGGAACGCACGCTGCACTGCGCCTGGCCCTGAGCTGTCCTTCATGTAACCGATTTGTAACAATTCATAGTGCCACTGTGGTGCCAACCGCTGTTCAAATGGCTGCTGCAGGTTCAGTACGATGCTCCAGAGCCATACGCCAGTCACGACGGTCTTTCCTCTCGCTAGTGCCACGTGGTCGTCCGGAACCCGGTTTTCTTGCGACCGTACGTTGTCGTGAACATCGCTGCCAGCAATCATGAACAGTTGCTACAATCCTGCCAAGTCTTTCTGCATTATTGCGAATGAACATCCAGCTTCTCGTAGCACCATTAAACGACATCGTCAATCTCAGAATCTGATAATGGCGACTTTTTCACCTTACAGGCATTCTTGACTAACATCAACTCACAAGTTCCAATCTCAATCTAAGACACAAAACCGTTACAGCATGTTTATAAAGCAAACCTGATTTTCATTCTCACAATGGCGCTACTGGCGCCACTCTTATGTGACTGGCGCGAAACTTTTGTAGACAACATGGTTCAGGTGTAGAAGCACGATAACTAAATTTCATCGTTATCGCACAACTCATTTTTGGAGCCGTGATCTTTTTTCTGTCTGTTTATAGCAAAAATTCCGTGTGGATCAACGGCCTGGTGCGAGTCTCACATCTCAGCGGCTTGTGTGCAGCCACTTTCTACCGACTAGACTCGAATCATTTCTCATTCCAGGAGAATCTTCTCACGTAGGCTAAAGGCAGAACGAATTATTCTCTAGTTCGACCGAAATTCGACACCGTGAACTTTCGGTTTCCAAGCATACGCTTTACCAAAAATCACTAGACCAGACTAGCCGTTTGGTTCGAACAGCGAAGGCCACAGCTCTTTTGAGGACGGAATACTACTATTTTACGATTCTGCAAGCATTTATGTTAAATGTTTCTGCGTAAACATATTGGTCTGATGATGATTTTACGCTTCGAAAGATGTTGCATGGTTAAATAATGTAAAGAAGTAACAGAACATTGTGACTGTCTTGGGTCTTTCCAAAACCTGTTAACAAATATTAACTAACAATCTGACAAATCACAGTCAATACGACTTTAAACTGAATGAACAACAATGCTCCCAATCAGAATTTGGTAGAACTGGTATACGGCACGCACTGGAGTGTTCAGTAGATTCTCCTCTATAGCCACGGTCTGCGGGAAGCCGTAGCAGTGAACGACTGTGTCGTTAAAGTGTAAAGGATAGAACGCTACCCAGACGTCCGGCCAGAGGGATTTAGCAAAGGTCGCCCCAAAGGAAATTTATCAGGCAGTGCCAGCCATTTATGTCGATGTGAGTACTGTGCAGTAAGGTTGTGACGAAGCAAGCTGGGATAGTTTTAATGCCCTCTTGTTTTGTCAGCTGCCTGCTTAAATTCGTTTTTTCACTTTTAACAAATTACCACTAACATACGTGAATAGAATCTGCATATTCATAAAAGAGAAAGGTTGTCCCTCAGTTTTATGGAATATAACACCAGATCTAACTTTTTGCTTAGTTTTATCTATGTAATTGATTTTCTAATTTATTTTGGCTATTCCTAGATAGTATCAATCATTATAGGGAGAAATCAGTGATTGTTTCGTAACTTAAATTCTGTTGTTGACACACAAACAAATATAAATTCTATACTAATTATAAACATTTGAACGACGAAATACTAGTAACTTTAAAGTATCTGTTTAGCTCTATTTCAAAACATGTTAGCAAAGGCAGCCCTTAATTAGGGTTGGTTTGGGTTGTTTGGGGTAGGAGACAGCGCGGTCGTCGGTCTCATCGGATTAGGGAAGGATGGGGAAGGAAGTCGGCCGTGCCCTTTCTACGGTCTAGATCTGGTGGCAGGTTTGAATCCTGCCTCGGGCATGAATGTGTGTGATGTCCTTAAGTTAGTTAGGTTTAAGTAGTTCTAAGTTCTAGGGGACTGATGACCTCAGAAGTTAAGTCCCATAGTGCTCAGAGCCATTTGAACAATTTTTTGTTACAAATACACTTCTCGGATATTCCGCCGGATCATATTGTGCAAATACCACAATATTGCGTCAATAAAACTGTTCGACATCTTCAGGTGGTGGTAATTGCTGTTGTCACTGTTGCAAGACATGACTGGTGATAATCGTGCGGCGGCGTCGAAATTTATCAGACGAGGAGTAGACAACCCGCAAGCGTGGACAGACGCTCGCAGTTGGAGGAAAGCGGCGCTCATATCACCCCTTCTGCCAGAAGCCGCAGAAAGACCTTCCGGGCACACTTGGGGGGCGGCGGGTGGAATAATAGAATAAATGTTTTATATTTATGCTGTTTGCCGTTCTCAACACTGGCTCTCTAACTACAATATTGGTAACCAGAAAGTGATAATGTAAAGAAGTAACAGAACATTGTGACTGTCTTGGGTCTTTCCAAAACCTGTTAACAAATATTAACTAACAATCTGACAAATCACAGTCAATACGACTTTAAACTGAATGAACAACAATGCTCCCAATCAGAATTTGGTAGAACTGGTATACGGCACGCACTGGAGTGTTCAGTAGATTCTCCTCTATAGCCACGGTCTGCGGGAAGCCGTAGCAGTGAACGACTGTGTCGTTAAAGTGTAAAGGATAGAACGCTACCCAGACGTCCGGCCAGAGGGATTTAGCAAAGGTCGCCCCAAAGGAAATTTATCAGGCAGTGCCAGCCATTTATGTCGATGTGAGTACTGTGCAGTAAGGTTGTGACGAAGCAAGCTGGGATAGTTTTAATGCCCTCTTGTTTTGTCAGCTGCCTGCTTAAATTCGTTTTTTCACTTTTAACAAATTACCACTAAGCCTGTAATTAGAATTCCTAGTGCCCACTTCATCTGAGAAATACATTTATAGCTACAGCTTATAGCTCTGAGGAATTAGGAGATTGTCTGGGATTCATAATCAAAAACCATTCTCTCTAAAATGTTCACTATATTCTGAAAGTCACAGACCAAAAAGATTCCACACAATCCAACTACCAAAGCAGTTCAGAGTCTAATGCGCTGATGCCACTATAACTGTTCAAATTAAATGTTTAAGTGAATGCTCGCCGTAATTTGATGATAATGTTCATCAAACGCCATGCTAAATAATGGTAGAATGTCTGTCCTGCGGCGGCACGTGAAAATACGACATACCCAAACTGTAGATAAAGTCATCCCAGAATTAACACTTCACTCGAAAACGATTTCATGGTTACGCATATCCAAAGTAACTTATTACGGCATCCGAGGCTGTTTATAGCAATGATACCGACGCAACGCGACTCCCGGCACAGGTGGTGCGCTAATAGCGTCTGGAGAGAACTGGGGCCTTCCTTCTTCTCGCGCAGCGTTCTTACATATAAAGCCGTGGTACGGACGGCTAAGGGAACGCCTGATCAAATCTGCTCTCCCGACTAGCCGCTGGGCTAGTAATGCACCACATTAAGTTATCGAATAAATCATTACTTCCTTTGCTGATGGCTGATGAAGCTTTCAATTTAGTTGTGCAATCAGCACACAAGTAAGTAATCATAATAAAAGTCTGACCTGGCTAAGTCAAATATTTTGGGCGAGAGAATTAATTTAATTACACTACACGCAGTAGACGAGCTCTGAACTTGCTCTTTGGAGATACGCTATAGCTATAGTTTTATAGTTATTCTATTGAAACTTCTCACATTTTTATGATTATAGCGGATCTCCCTTCTACTTAAATTTAAACATCCTAGCTTTATTTATTCGCCTACTTAAACTATTTTGCTTCCTTAATTTATAAGCCAAAAACCAGAAAATCATGAATTTCAACTAAAATTTTAATTTGTGAGATCCAGAATACTGTTTCTACTAAATTATTATGCAAAAGGAATCTAAATATAAATTTTTAAGTTTCTAGCTCTTTTCTGTTGCGCCAATGAGCTTTACAGAAAAACATCCAAATTTCGAAAATGGTTAAACTTATTGAACTGATATCCAACACATATTGATTTTGTATTACTCCTGATATGCTAGAAACGTTTCAGGTTACTTACTTCATTTTAAAGTATTGCGCAATATTTATGACGTCAGAGCTAGTTACAGCGGACTAGGCTGGCACACAATGGAAAGACTGATGTGAATTTTACAAGGTGTGAGTATACTGCTTCCCTACATCTGTGGGTAATTACTGTTCTGCCAAAAGATCCTACTGTTGAAAACTGAATTAAATTCCAGCAGTGTGCTGCATCGAGTCATGAATCGGAAGTTTCTCCTGTTTTAAATTAATGGCAGCCAGTGCTGGATTCCACGCGTCGCTTAGTTGAAAACATGCATCCCTGTTGATAAACTTGTCCGTCGTGCGGATATGTAGGGCGTCCTTGAGGAAAAAGTTCCTGAAAGATGACGCTGAGGATAGAATTTCAGTCTTGTCGTAAAGCAAGCGATGCTCAGTGCATGTAGTGCTTCGCTACTATTGATTTATCAGGTTGCCCCAGGCGTGTACGACGACGGTGTTCAACACAACGTTCTTGCACGGTTCGGCATGTGTGCCTAATACAAGATTTTCCACATTAGCATGGAATATTACACACGCTACGTTTCCTGAGACCATGAACGTCTATGACCGAACACAGCCAATTCCTCAGTTTTGCTGGTAGTCGAAAAACACGCTTGATATCGTGTCTCTTGGGAATTCTTTCTATTCATTGCGCCAAAATATGGTAAGAACGCCATTGCAGTGGGAGGCTCCAGATCTCCATTTCCTAGATCGAAGTTGCTTCGAAGAGAAGGTATGGCGCGCTTCCTATCAGAATAGCTGTTCTGTTGGAACATCGTTCTTTGGTGTTGTAGCTCACCAGGCAGACTGTTGGTATGTGAGACCACACGTACTCTTTGTAACAGAGAGCATAAGACCCTGAGAGTTGGCAATACTCTCTTAGGATGTAAAGGTTGGCTACAGCACCCATACACAAGCTCTGGAATCTAAGATATTGTTGTCGCGCCTCGCAGCGCACAGATTAACTAGTGGCAGTTAGGAGGCCAGTGTAGGAGCCCGCCTGCTGTGGTGCGCAAGTGTGTTGGGCGAGGGGTCGTCGCCGAGCTGCCGTACTGTCGTGTCCGCCAGCAGCGACACAGGATTTGGTATTTAGTTGATATTTTTTATAATTTGCAGCGCGCTTATTAATTTAAAGAAAACGGTTTGTGTATGTGCGTAACAGCAGACGGTAATTTTGATAATGATAGGAGTTGAATTCTTAAGGGGAAACAATTGTTTGATTAAGTATTGATTTTTGTCATTGATTTCTTTTGTAATTGTCAGGGAATTGTTTCACTATGTATTCAATTGAGAAGTATTTCAGTCTGTCTCAAGAGTTTGATTAATTTGTAATATTGCTTTAATGCCACTGGAGGCAGATTTACAAACGAAGCGATTGTTCAAAGAGCTTCTAGCGTTTTGATAATTGAATGAGAAAGAATCGCTTTCAGAATATAGTTTTTTGTTTGGTTTATCATTTATCGAGTTTAGATTTGACCAAAACCTTTCTCTTGAATTATATGTAGTTGTAGTAAGCAGCAGCAGCCGCAGCAACAGCAGGAGCAGCCATACAGAACATGCATTGCACTCAGCATGAATAATAGGTTTTTAAATGTTTTTGTTAAACAATGGAATGCAGCAGATCAAGCAGCGGCAGCAGAAAGGCCGAGTAAGTTATTTGTTGCGCACAGGACCAATAAAAAAAAGTTTTGACGATCTCTGTAATAGTAAAGTTAACAAGAGTACAAGCACGAGATTTTCAGTAGAAAACACGAGATAAGAAGATAGAGCTCGCAACTTTCAACCCTGCCACGTTGTGCAGGGTGATGACAGCGTGTGGCTTGTAAATATAACTATGTGTGAGTTAGTTTGCGTTAGACATTATGTACCGTCGGCTTTTCTTTGAACCATGACGTTTCGTCGCCGCTATGCGATTACAACAGTCGCGTCTTGAGGCAGTGACAACAGCAACTACCATCACCTGAAGATGTCGAACAGCTGTATCGACCAAAAATTGTGGGATTTGCAGTGTGATTTGGAGGAAAACCCGATAAGTATACTTGCAGTAGCTGTTGAGCGTGTCTCCAACTCACTCTGATCACGTTCTCTATGTCTTTTATTAGTGACTGCTATTCTGAAACCTACAAGGTACGACACTGTTTTAATTTAGTTGAAGCACAATTAACGACTATTCGTGTGCAAAGCTTCAGACAGTTCGATAAAGTAAGCAAAAGAATTGCAAGGGAGAACTGCTCATAATCACTCACCTGGAAATCTACAACCCTTACGTCAGCAACAGTTCCGTCAACGTATTTGAACATGAAACTGTTTTTCTAGCAGTCGACGTGCAGAATAACGGGTAGCTATACGTCCTTAGACGTCCAAAATCTGTTCGTCCCCTCGACGACCTTGTCAGAAATGCGCGTAAATGTTTCGGAGTACCTCTCGTACCCCGGACAGTGCTTCAAAGCGTTTGCTACGGCGCTGAACACTTTGTCACACATCTCCTTGAAGAGCTGCATCTGGCGCTCGTCTGCCGACTTGCTCGGGTCGTATACCACCTTGTAGTGGGGGTGGTCCTCGAGGACTTTGGCCGAGGCCGCGTGCAGCCTCGCGTAGGCTCGCAGCGCGGCGAGGCAGTGGTGGTAGTCCAGCTGGTGCCCCGCCTTGGCCAGCGTGAAGCCGGCCTCCGACAGGTCCTCCATCACCAGGAACTGCGAGGGCCGCCCCCCGGACCAGTAGCAGCGCGGCCACGGGCCCGAACGCTGCCCCCTCCACAGCCCTGAGAGTTCCGTGCACCAGTGGCATCACCTCGGACAGCAGTAGGGCTTCCATCTCGAAGACGTTGTTTCCCTCGACCAGCTCCTGCAGCTGTCCTTGCTGATCGCGGCACTTCACTATGAGACGCACCTTGGGGTGGTTGCCACTGTTCAAAAATGGTTCAAATGGCTCTGAGCACTATAGGACTTAACATCTGTGGTCATCAGTCCCCTAGAACTTAGAACTACTTAAACCTACCTAACCTAAGGACATCACACACATCCATGCCCGAGGCAGGATTCGAACCTGCGACCGTAGCAGTCGCGCGGTTCCGGACTGCTGCCACTGTCTTCTTGTCTAATGGCAGCAACCACTCTGAACATGTGACTCATGAAGCCCGCCCCTTCCTTGTTGGCGTAGTCCACAGTAAATGATTCTACGGTCACCGTCTCACCATTACCGTCATTATTAAGCGCAGTCTCTACAAATTCTCTATTTATCCATGACGGGGGAGGAGGCCTCGACTCTCTGATGTCACTCATACATCCTTCTGATCAGCACCTGTAACATAAAGTGGTGTACACTCCTTTCAGTTGAACAATTGATATATCATGTTTTTTACTGTTGTTAGCATTCCCACTAATATAACGTCGTTGTTGTTGTTGTTGTCTTCTGTCCTGAGACTGGTTTGATGCAGCTCTCCATGCTACTCTATCCTGTGCAAGCTTCTTCATCTCCCAGTACTTACTGCAACCTACATCCTTCTGAATCTGCTTAGTGTATTCATCTCTTGGTCTCCCTCTACGATTTTTACCCACCACTCTGCACTACAATGCTAAATTTGTGTTCCCTTGATGCCTCAGAACATGTCCTACCAACCGGTCCCTTCTTCTAGTCAAGTTGTGCCACAAACTCCTTTTCTCCCCAATTCTATTCAATACCTCCTCATTAGTTACGTGAATTACCCTATAGCACCACATTTCCAAAGCTTCTATTCCCTTCTTGTCCAAACTATTTATCGTCCATGTTTCACTTCCATACATGGCTACACTCCATACAAATACTTTCAGAAACGACTTCCTGACACTTAAATCTACTCGTATACTCGATGTTAACAAATTTGTCTTCTTCAGAAACGCTTTCCTTACCATTGCCAGTCTACATTTTATATCCTCTCTACTTCGACCATCATCAGTTATTTTGCTCCCCAAATAGCAAAACTCCTTTACTACTTTAAGTGTCTCATTTCCTAATCTAATTCCCTCAGCATCACCCGACTTAATTCGACTACATTCCATCCGACTTAATTCGACTACATTCCATAACATTCAATATAACATAAACGTTAAAAAATGTGAATCGTGCACTGGGTCTGAATCCACCCTTCAATGCTTCTCATTCCATCCTTCTGGTACTTGTTTCTCTCTCTATCTCTCTATCTCTCTCTCTCTCTCTCTCTCTCTCTCACACACACACACACACACACACACACAAACACACAAGGCCTCGATGCACCCCACTTGCCAACGGCGTTCGGTAGACTAAGATCGTCACCCATCCAAGTGCTAGCCAAGTGTCACAGCGCTTACCTTCGGTGATCTAACGGGAATCGGTGTTACCACTGGGCAAGGCTGTTGGCGATAATTTGTTTACTTATGCAGATTAGAGAAATTTGCTGTGACTTAGTAGCAGTCAGCATTTTATTGGGCTACTGTTTACTACTCTGTTTACTAAAATTGAGAGCTACACTTAGGCACAGGGGCGAAAACACTGGCAGCCAATTAGACGACATTACTGCTGTTTCTTCGTACATACATAGTTGAAATGGAGGACAGGGGACGTCAGCTGGTATAAATTTATATTAAAAATGAAGAAATTCCTCCAGCTGTATTTAAGGTGTCGATTTTATTTTGGAAACTAGTTCCAACGGTATAACAACATCATCTTCAGGCCTATGCACATGTTGACGTCAACTGCGTGCGGCTGATACTACGAGGTGCATTCAAGTTCTAAGGCCTCCGATTTTTTTTCTAATTAACTACTCACCCGAAATCGATGAATCTGGCGTTACTTCTCGACGTAATCGCCCTGCAGACGTACACATTTTTCACAACGCTGACGCCATGATTCCATGGCAGCGGCGAAGGCTTCTTTAGGAGTCTGTTTTGACCACTGGAAAATCGCTGAGGCAATAGCAGCACCGCTGGTGAATGTGCGGCCGCGGAGAGTGTCTTTCATAGTTGGAAAAAGGCAAAAGTCACTAGGAGCCAGGTCAGGTGAGTAGGGAGCATGAGGAATCACTTCAAAGTTGTTATCACGAAGAAACTGTTGCGTAACGTTAGCTCGATGTGCGGGTGCGTTGTCTTGGTGAAACAGCACACGCGCAGCCCTTCCCGGACGTTTTTGTTGCAGTGCAGGAAGGAATTTGTTCTTCAAAACATTTTCGTAGGATGCACCTGTTACCATAGTGCCCTTTGAAACGCAATGGGTAAGGATTACGCTCTCGCTGTCCCAGAACATGGACACCATCATTTTTTCAGCACTGGCGGTTACCCGAAATTTTTTTGGTGGCGGTGAATCTGTATGCTTCCATTGAGCTGACTGGCGCTTTGTTTCTGGATTGAAAAATGGCATCCACGTCTCATCCATTGTCACAACCGACGAAAAGAAAGTCCCATTCATGCAGTCGTTGCGCGTCAACATTGCTTGGCAACATGCCACACGGGCAGCCACGTGGTCGTCCGTCAGCATTCGTGGCACCCACCTGGATGACACTTTTCGCATTTTCAGGTCATCATGCAGGATTGTGTGCACAGAACCCACAGAAATGCCAACTCTGGAGGCGATCTGTTCAACAGTCATTTGGCGATCCCCCAAAACAATTCTCTCCACTTTCTCGATCATGTCGTCAGACCGGCTTGTGTGAGCCCGAGGTTGTTTCGGTTTGTTGTCACACAATGTTCTGCCTTCATTAAACTGTCGCACCCACAAACGTACTTTCGACACATCCATAACTCCATCACCACATGTCTCCTTCAACTGTCAATGAATTTCAATTGGTTTCACACCACGCAAATTCAGAAAACGAATGATTGCACGCTGTTCAAGTAAGGAAAACGTCGCCATTTTAAGTATTTAAAGCAGTTCTCATTCTCACCACTGGCGGTAAAATTCCATCTGCCATACGGTGCTGCCATCTCTGGGACGTATTGACAATGAATGCGGCCTCATATTAAAACAATGCGCATGTTTCTATGTCTTTCCAGTCCAGAGAAAAAAAATCGGAGGCCTTAGAACTTGAATGCACCTCGTAGAAGTCAGTGGTGAGATATGGATGTGCTCCGTGTGGGGACTGCTTTTTGTTTCTTGAGAACTCAGCGTGGTACTTAGCTGACGCAACAGGGAGGCACTTGTGCGGATCCCACTTTCTGTGGACCCGGAAACAGTTAGCTTCTAGCATACTGGCGCATTAATACTTGCAGCAAATTCTTATGCTCCGGCGTTCTTTATTTGAGAAGACCCCCCATTCGCTACAAGAATGGGGCTGTCCAACTAACGAAACGGGGGAAGACGTGAAGTAGTGATCAAGGTTTTTATGTTTCTTGAACGCTCCATTGCGAATTGGGAACAAGAGAAAAGTTAAAGTGCATCAACGAACTTTATGAAGTTCCAGTAGTATTTTTTTAAATCAGAAGGCGCTATGATGGAACAATCGACAGAAGTATTGTAAGTAGGCTGTTTATGTTTTCTTATTGGCAATGTTACGTAGCGCTCTGTATGAAAATCACTGGCTGTGCTGTGTGCAGTCTGTGGTGTTGTTCCATTGTGTCTAACTTTTGAAGCCTTTGTCCCATTTGTCTCTGATTTTGTTCCATTTGTTGCATTAATTGCAATAATAATGTATTAGTGTCTGGAATCTGTTTCTCTGTGCTTTTTGGCAGTGCATTTTCACCGGCAACATTCACATTTTGACAAGCAGAAAATGTGTCTTGACTCATTTGAGAAAACGGTGAGGACCCAAAACCTAAGTCTACAGTATTTGCAATATTGTGTTCTGTCATTTCGGATTCCTGAGGCGAGCTGTTGCCGACCGATCGATCGATAATGCTTCCTTGTTCACTACCTGTTTCATTGTCTACACCATTATTTGCCGCCCACTCCATTTCCCTATGCACAATTACCAAATTACTACTTCGAATGTCTGTTAACTCACTACACAGTGGTGCTGATAAGCTACGCTCGTCGTCACTATTATTTCTCAGTTTACTTTGAAACCTAGTGTTACGTTTTTCACACGCCATTATTGTCACAATATTTCACACGATAACACAGAAAAGCACAATTTGAAGAGCAAAAATATGAGAACACATTAACATAGCACTGAAAATAATATGTAGTTAATTGCAAGCGCAGCTGCGAAATACTTGGTGCAAATCTACATGCATGCCACAACTGTTTTACTGTACAACAATGAAAGACTGCAACTACAAAGGAGATTCTCTCTACAATTACGCGCTAGCAATAAACAATAGCTACACTAATTACACAAACTACAAGATAAAAAATCAGAAGATTCCAGTGAGGTATCCTCGGCTAAGGGTCGACATATGAAACGTCCCCTTAGAACTATTATACAAGATTGTGTTTAACCTGACACACAATATTTTTAGCGCAACGCAATCTGACTTTCAAAAATCCCTACAAAAGAATGGCCCTGACTAACATTAACTTATACCTTTCACAAATCACTTACCTCACCAAAAATCTTCGTTACTCGAACTACTGCAAAACAGCGAGCGCCACTACTGGCAGCTAAATAAAAGATTCAAACTACGGAAGGCACTAACTACTGATAGGCATAGTTAGGAAATGAAAGATTTTAGTAGAGAACAAACAATGTATTTACCTTAATAGTGTTGAAAAATCATAATATACATAACAGATCATGACATCCAGTCTTACAAATTTCCAAACTCCGCCATCTCTCTCCCCACATCCACCACTGCTGGCGGCTCACCTCCAACTGCGCAACGCTACGCGCTGTTAACATCCAGCTGCCCCTGCCCAACACTACAATGGCAGACAACAATGCAAACTAGCCACAGACTGCACACAGCACAGCCAGTGATTTTCATACAGAGCGCTACGTAACGTTGCCAATAAGAAAACATAAACAACCTACTTACAGTGTTATTTTGTCGGAAACTGACTTGGTGAAATTGTGGGACTGTGGAAATACAGGTTAATTCTTATAATAAGGTACAAATAGCAATTATATTGGATAGCTGCTGTTTTTACTTTATTCTAAGTATTAAGCAGTATTTGACATCTCATTGCGTCAGGGTATTTGGCAGAAAACGTTGTGGCTGACAGTCACGCACGTTCCACATTTTATGCTACATTATGCTTCGCTGCCATTGTGGTCTTTTGCCATGGTGTAATAAGCCGGTGGCAGGTTATGCACCATCGAAGTGGTCGAGCGTCCGCTGTTGTGCCATCACTTGACTTTAAAGACGGCTGCGCTCTACAGCAACCTGCCACTCAAGTACATCAAAAACGTTCTTGTGCTTCGTACCTGTGTTATCTTTACGGTAGTATATAAATTGTTAACGGCTACATGGCCACGATTAGTATCGCTTCCTGTACGTGTTCAGATTTTTCGTAATATTTTGCGAGTTGTGAATTACATTGGCTTATAGTTAAGGAAACCAATCAAGTTGGTATGCATTAATGTATAATGCAGATGTGAATTATAGAAAGGTACAAACATTTACGCTGCTTTAGCAGTGCTAATGAAAGCGTGTCAGAGAAGGTTGACGCTAATTCTAGCTCGGTTTGACTCTCTTTGCTATGGTGCCATTCACAAGTGTATTTGGGAAAGAGAATTATTATGTTATGCATAGTTTTATGAAGCCACTGTGATTCTAACTAAATACAACTGTTCTGATTTACCGTCCGCAACAAATCCTTCAGCGAATCAAGCATCCGATTTTCACCAATGATACCTGTAATGAAGACAGTGCGTCGCACGAACATTTTGCAATAATCAACAAGGCTTTAGATGTCAAAGCGTTCCAATTCTCTAGTAGGCAGAGCGATGGGCGATACACAGTACTACAGTAAGCGCATTCAGGAAAGGCTTTTAACTGGAGACTATCAGGCCACAAGCAAAAAGTAGGAATAGATGTCTTCCTCACTTGGCCCAAATGGATCCCCACACGCAGCCAACAAAATGCCGCTATATAAATAATGGCAAGATACAAAAAATCGAAGTATGCAACTTTGCACTGGTGATTTGTAGTGCTCCGGCAAAATAAGTACAAACAAAATGTACGAAATTTCGTCAACGTACCATCACAACCTGTTTTTAAAATCGCTAATATACGGGGGAATAGTAATGAAAGTGCTAAACTCCTTTGTCCTGCCGTATTTAACTAGATTGCGAAATACAATAAAAGAGTCACCTCTTAGAAAATTCGTAGTTGTCTCCCACTGCAACGTAAGAATTTGAGATTAGGCTCATAGGTGCCTAAACCATGGCTCTGAAACGGTGCAGGGGCGTGGAAACCTTCGACGTCATCTTCGCATCCGGTGACACTTCAGTTAGCAAGGAATCGACGCAAGCGGAAAAAAAGATGACCAGAGCTCAGAGGTTCATATAAGATGTGAGGTGGGTTAATGACGTCACGTTGCCACCACATTTCGCTACAATTGTGCCCATCGCCACCGTACGTGTCGCACTATTGGAACGTCGTCACACCCCCTCTTATCCACATTTCACCCCTTCCTTTGTGTCCTCTGTAATTGAGGTCAGAACCGCGATATCCAACACTGAAATCACACGGTTTTCTCATGTGTGACCGAGGAAAAGATTTAAAACACGCCGTCGCCCAGAATCGACTCGAAAAGGCCGTACTGGGTAGCAGAGAAGGGCATCAATGAAACCACCCTTTTCTTGGGGCGTTGATTCCCATACATTTCGAGGTCGAAAACGACAGTTCGCCGTTGGATGAGCAACTGGACCACATTATCGGCACATTTCCACGCTGGTGACATCCCCGAACGGTTCAAACCTGCTTTGAGTACTTCGTGAGCCAGAAACGAAAATCAACGTGATGGCATACCTTTGGAGTGCAGTGCAACTGCCATTTCTTGGTCTAGTGTACGTGGTGGAGCCATTAGAGGCATTTCGAAACCATTCGACGAAATTTGAAAGTCATTCAAAGAAGCAAAGGGTAATTATATTTCTTCAGCCCTCCTGTTTCGTGCCTCCCATGGCGTGATCACAAAGAGTTGTGCCACTGACACATGCGTGAATGAAACGGCAAATGGTCTCTCTAAGACTCCGAGTTTAGCAGTACCTAGGTTGACACTTTTTCGCCTTTGTTGAACACTTCAATAATGTGCCTGTAGGGACATAACTTGTTTACTCAGTCCTAGACGCTTGCAGTCAGGCAATCCTTGACAGCCGTTCTATTCCACATACCTACTAGCAGTGCTAGAGCAGCAGTGTAGCCTGCCTGCAGGTGCTTAAAGAGACATACACACAAACACTGTAGCATTATCATTAGGATAACTACTTATATGTAATATATCTGTTAATAAGTTCATGAGAAAGGAGAGTGAGAAACGCATACTCAGACGCCGCGAGACTGAAAACGAAATCACATTCTAGCCATTTCCTATTGACGAAAATTGTGCAGCTCTTTTTGTTGTTTCACTTGCCTAGTAACTTGATGGGCCTCCGCGAGCACGCAGAAGTGCCGCAAGGTGTGGCATTGACTCGACTAATGTCTGAAGTAGTACTGGAAGGAACTGATAATATAAATCCTATAGGGAAGTCCATAAACCCGTAAGAGAGGGTAGAGATCTCACTGAACAGCACGTTGCAAGGCATCCCAGATATGCTCAATAATGTTCATGTCTGGGGAGTTTGGTGGCCATCGGAAGTGTTTAAGTTCAGGATAGTGTTCCTGGAGCCACTGTGTGAAAAATATGGACGTATGGGGTGTCGCATTATCCTGCTGGAATGCACAATGGACAGGAATGGATGCAAGCGATCAGACATGATGCTTACGTATATGTCACCTGTCAGAGTCGTTTCTAGATGTATCAGGGGTTCCAAACGCACACGCCCCACACCGTTACAGAGCCTCCACCAGCTTGAACAGTCCGCTGCTGACATGCAGGGTATATGGATTCATGACGTTGTCTCAATACCCGTACACGTCCATCCGCTCGATACAATTTGAAACGAGGCTTGTCCGACCAGGTAACATGTTTCCAGTCATCAACAGTCCGATGTCGGTGTTAACGTGGCCAGGCGAGGCGTAATGCTTTGTGCCGTGCAATCATCAAGGGTACACGGGCCGGTATTCGGCTTAGAAAGCCCATGTCGATGATGTTCCGTTGAGTGGTTCCCACGATGACACTCGTTGATGGCCCAGCACTGAAATCTGCAGCAATTTGCGAAAGGGTTGCACTTTTGTCACGTTGAACGATTCTCTTCAGTCGCCGTTGGTCCCATTCTTGCAGCATTTTTCTCGGCCGCAGCAATGTCAGAGATTTGATGTTTTACCGGATTTCTGATCACAGTACACTCGTGAAATGGTCCCGTAGGAAAATCACTACTTCATCGCTTTCATCGCTACCTCAGAAATGCCTTGTCCCATCGCTCGTGTGCCTACTGCAAGACCACGTCCAGACTCACTTAAGGGGGTTAGTACGTCAAACGGGCCGCCTTCGAGCAGGAGAGGCACCACACGACATTTTAATTTCCACTGTCTATACTTTTACAAATAAATTCATAAAACTTTGTCTAAACGACCAGAATGGATTCATGATTCAAACTCATATTAATGTAAGTTCAAAAGTACAACAAAATACATTTTTTTACGTGTGAAATTTCATCATTTTTTCACTTACTATGGGCTGCATTTGTTGCTATAGGTACACTTTTCTTCACCAGTAAGTGAGATTCTTCGATGAATTTTGCACAGCATACAAACCATACTTACAGGTGTATGAAACTCTAGAATATATTTAATTAATGAAAAAATAAATGAGCTGTTACATTTTAAACTTCATGTTTTAAAAAAACTCAAATTTTATGGTAAATTATCTCAATTTTTAGCACAGTTTTTAATAGACTTGGAAAATTCTAGAGTTTCATACATCTGTAAGTATGGTTTGTATGCTGTGCAAAATTCATCGAAGAATCTCCCTTACTTATGAAGACAAGTGTATCTATAGCAACGAATGCAGCCAATAGTAAGTGGAAAAATGATGACATTTTAAATGGAAAAAAAACATATTTTGTTATATTTTTGAACTTCCACTGCTATGAGCGTGAATCCTGAACCCTTCCTGGTCATGCTGACAAAGTTTTATGAATTTATTTGTAAAAGTATTGACAGTGGAAATTAAAATGTCCTGTGGTGCCTCTCCTGCTCCAAGTCGCTCAGTTTGACGTCCTACCGCCCTTAAATCTTGATGACCTGCCATTGTAGCAGCAGTAACCAGTCTAACAACTGCGCCAGACACTTGTTTTCTTATATAGGCGTTGCCGACCGCAGATCCGTATTCTGCCTGTTTACATATCTCTGTATTTGAATACGGATGCCGATACCAGTTTATTTGGCCCTTTTTCTGTACATAACTTAGGTCGAGTTGCACTTGTAATAAATCATTGACATGTTATTATTGCTATTATATTAGATTGTTAATTTTTCCAGAAATTACAAGCGCATCCACAGGTATTTCCCTGAGGCCACTGTGTAAAGTTGCTTTTCGTACCATGTTAAGAAACGACCGACGAAGTGGCAGTAGTGGTGACGGGGAGAGTGGCTGCTGCCACTGTAAGGAAGTGCTCTGAGTATTTTTCTGTGGTTAGTCGATGGGAATAGTCAACCTGTGACAGGCATTGTCTCCGTCAAGTCGCTGAGAGCACTTTCTGCAGCCTGCCTGACAAATAGGCCCGACGACATAGACTTTAAATACTTTACTAGTGGTTACGAACGTATATCCTCAACGCCTGGTGTGGTCTGGTCCGCCGCAGTGAGTGCCTTGTTCATGGATCCGTGCTTACTGCTGTTAATTGGCAACTAAGGCTTGAATCTGCACTCGAGTACCACTACTGTACATTCGCTGAGTGGCGACAGGACCTTTTCGGATGAGAGAAGGCCTTTGGCGTGTAGGGCGTGAAATGTCTGAAAGCAAACACCCTTAAACAACCGTCGGGAGGGCCCTGGTCGGAGAAGGGAGCATTGAGTTCTGGGGAGTATTTTCGTTGCATTCCCTGCGTGATCTGTTTTTTATTTTTTTTTCCAGGAAGGCACAGTGGATCAACACAAGTATGCACTTATCATCGGGGATCATGTCCACCCCTGCATGCAGTTTGTTTCTACTCGGAAAGATGGCATCTACCATCAGGACAATGCAACACCCCACGCTGCTCGCCTTGTACATGCATGGTTCGATGAGTACCAGGATGACTTTACCGTACTTCCCCGGCCACCAAACTCCCCGCGTCGGAGTGTTCGCACCGTGGATCCTAAACTGAGAAACCTAGCGCAGGAGTCGGAACTGGAGGTGGCATGGCTAGAAATCTCTGGTGGTATCTTGCAGTACCTCACTGACTCCCTTTCTGCACGTCTCGTGGTGGTCTGGACTGATAAGTGGTCACATTTACGTGACTGTTCAGTGCAGAAGATCTGCCTCATAGCGGTCGCTCGCGATCGACACTAGTCAATGGCCGCAGCCTATAAATCTAGGCTTGTAGGTACCCCGAACAGAACGCAGCGGAACTGAGGACTGGCCTTTCTTAGGCGACTGAGCGGGACTTCGTCCATGCAGACAGTATGCGATCGTCTCCATACGATCAATTTGGACCATAAGCATTCATTACGAGTAACAGCTCAAAACCCCAGCACCATCGTGCTCGAAAGACATTGGCTAGGGCACTCCTGTAAATAACCCGGATTAATGGGTTCTGTCCGCCAAGTGCGGGATGTGTCTGATACCTGACGATCGTCGTAGAAGTGTGTGGAGGCGACCAGGTATCAATGCATGCAGACACATGGGTTCTGAACGTTCTGCACCGGCTTAGTGTACGGAAGTGAGACGCACTTCATTGCTGTCGAGGTTAATTTGAAGTCCTCGAGAGGACAACTTATTTTCTAAGCCAACAGGCAACATTTCGGCAATGGGTTCGTCTTTCAAAACGATAACGCAGGGATACAACGCGACCACCTCGTAAGTAGCATCCTTCAGGAGACCGGAATTAACAGAATGATATGGTCTGTGATAGCTGCTAACATGAACTCGATCGAGAATGCTTGGGATCAGTTGAAACTTGCACTATGGCTTGTGGAGGCGCTCCTCAGACACTGGATCAGCTCAGGAGTGCTCCCATCGTGGCGCAGGCTCGAGTAGCAGCTTATCGCCAACACTGTGGAAGGCATGCCAAGAAAGATGCTTGAGTATTACAGTGCACAGCGTGAGACAACATGGTACTAAATCTTCTCCTTTTTCGTGGCCTTATCCAGTACTTTACGGCGTCGGCATGTTAATCTTCCCAAAACAAAAGTCGCAGGCGAGGCATCACGTCGTCATTCAGAACAGTCCCGGTTTCTTAACAGCATCACTATGAACGATGGTGTTTGGAGACTCCGAAGAAATGGTTCAAATGGCTCTGAGCACTATGGGACATAACTTCTGAGGTCATCAGTCCCCTAGGACTTAGAACTACTTAAACCTAACTAACCTAAGGACATCACACACATCCAGACCCGCGGCAAGATTCGAACCTGCGACCATAGCGGTAGCGCGGTTCCAGACTGTAGCGCCTAGAACCGCTCGGTCACTCCGGGCGGCAGCTCCGAAGAGAACGAAACTGATTGACGATACGGTTTCTGCAGTAGTGGAACCTGTGTATTATCATATCATGATAGGCAACGCTGCCGATATCAATTGTTTCATTTGGAATTACTGACGAACAACAAATTATTATCAAAACAATGAGTCACGCTGGTCTCAAGTTCGACTGAATGTTGTTTTGTGCTGAACGAACGATGTCAGTTGCATTCGTCATCTACATACTGAGCAATGCGTGGTTCACGTTCGTGCCATCTCTCATTTTACATCCTGTTTCTTTCGTGTTGCCACCACGTTATGTTAATTTCTATTTCTGTTGTCACTGAGTTGCTGCTTTGTCTGCCCGTCAGCGACAGCAGCAGCGCCTATCGAAATAGCCCTCACGTGTTATCTTTGCTGCACTGCTATTACTTCCCGGTTGTGGTCTGTCGTGGAGTCAGCTGAAATGTATGAGGAGGGCAGTTCGGACCTTCCAGTCGTGGAGTTGGAATGCGGCACTAGTTCAGTCGGGTTGGAGCAGCAGTGGGTTCTGGATGTCCATGGCTTGCCCGACCACTGCTGCCACACATCACTTGAGCTGGGGACGGTCTTCGTGGATCGTCGGTTGGTCGTCCTACTGGACGACGCGAATTGGCTCGCCGATCGCTTAAGCGGTGGCTGTGCGGATGTGTCGACTCCCGATTTTGTTTCGTGGTTGCACAGCCACTGTTCAGTGTCGTTCAAGTCTTTGTGCAAGTGTTTGTCAAACTGTGTGTGTTGTTGGTGTCATTTCCACTGACAACTTGTTTTAAATGTTGTCGGCGTACTGGCAGTGAGTCGGACGGTTGGAGCGGATCAGCAAGCAAGACTCCGCGCGGCGCAGCCGGTCGGCCCCGCTGCCGGTCTCTACGCAGTGTCGGAGCATGTGGGGGCTGTTCCAAGTGCTATGAGGTTCATGGCTCACCGAACCAGGACGTGAAAGTTGAGTGGTGATTTAATTACCGAGGCCACGTCTGTTCACGTTGTCCCCTTGGCTGGTGGTTCGCTGTTGGCGGTGTTCCTGGGAGCAGCAGCGAGTGTTCGAGTTGGTGAAGATTTAGCTGTCGTGTGGTGGAAATAACTATATTTGTCAGTTTGAAATTCAAGTGCACCAGAGGAATTTTCTGCCTTGTGGCCGCCAGTGTTTCGGTTACCTGCCCTGGTCGCTGACATAAATTCAGGCAGTGTCCTTTCCTCACCTGTTGTCGCTGTCCAACATGCTATGTAGTTTTTGACAGCTTAATGTATTTTTGGTTGTGGGCGGCTATGTCTGTAACGTTTTGGCCTTGGAATTTTCGTATACTGGTCGCTGGTAAGCAAGTCGTCTTGTCGGTGGGTCCCTGCCTGTCTCTTGGTTGTGTTGCCGGCGGATCGAGTATAGTTGGGCCGACTTCTTGCCTCACCTAAGCGAACGATAAGATTTCAAGGGCAGACCGAGCCCCCTGGGAACTTCTGAGCGCCGTTGCCTATACTGCCTTTCTTGTTGTCTTTTTATTGTGTATTTTAATGGCTCATACCCGATGGTTAGAATTTTTATGCCTTAATTGTGTTTTAAAATCAAACTCCTTCAGCCGTTTTAAAAGTAAGGTTTTCTAAATTGGGCAAGTCTTACATTGTCTGAAGATAAAGCTTGGGGCTTCCGCCTGTTGAAAATTTACTGTATTGTTTTGAAGCATCAGCCTTCAACCGCTTTAAGTTTTAAGGATCATACTTATCAAGTATTACCTTTTGGAAGATAAAGCTGTGGGCTTTCTGCCTGTTGAAAATTTATTGTAGTGTATTGTTTTTAAAAGCATGGCCTTCAGCCACTTTAAGTTTTAAGGATCCTACTTATCAAGTATTATATTCTTTCAAGATAAAGCTGTGGGCGTCTGACTGTTAAAAATTTATCCTAATTGTATTGTTCTTAAAATGATGGGCCTTCAGTCACTTTATAATTTTGGATTCTTACTTATCAAGTTTTACATCAGTTGGGCTTAAGTACTATTTAAGGTTAAAGGCTTTGGGCCTTCTGACTTGGAAAATTGGCTGCAGTTTCTTTTTTTTTTTATAACAAAGGCCTTCAGCCGTTTTGGAGTAAGGTTTGTTATTGGTCATAAAGTTTGGGCTTTTTGCCTATTAAAAGGTTATTGTAGTTATGTTATTTTAAATTTATCGGCCTTCAACCACTTTTAAAAAACTTAATCTATCTGACTAGTCAAGTCCTACGTCCCTTTGCTTTAAATACTATTTAAGATTAAAGCCTAGAGCCTTCTGTCATATATATATATATATATATATATATATATATATATATATATATATATATATATATATATATACTCCTGGAAATTGAAATAAGAACACCGTGAATTCATTGTCCCAGGAAGGGGAAACTTTATTGACACATTCCTGGGGTCAGATACATCACATGATCACACTGACAGAACCACAGGCACATATACACAGGCAACAGAGCATGCACAATGTCGGCACTAATACAGTGCATATCCACCTTTCGCAGCAATGCAGGCTGCTATTCTCCCATGGAGACGATCGTAGAGATGCTGGATGTAGTCCTGTGGAACGGCTTGCCATGCCATTTCCACCTGGCGCCTCAGTTGGACCAGCGTTCGTGCTGGGCGTGCAGACCGCGTGAGACGACGCTTCATCCAGTCCCAAACATGCTCAATGGGGGACAGATCCGGAGATCTTGCTGGCCAGGGTAGTTGACTTACACCTTCTAGAGCACGTTGGGTGGCACGGGATACATGCGGACGTGCATTGTCCTGTTGGAACAGCAAGTTCCCTTGCCGCTCTAGGAATGGTAGAACGATGGGTTCTATGACGGTTTGGATGTACCGTGCACTATTCAGTGTCGCCTCGACGATCACCAGTGGTGTACGGCCAGTGTAGGAGATCGCTCCCCACACCATGATGCCGGGTGTTGGCCCTGTGTGCCTCGGTCGTATGCAGTCCTGATTGTGGCGCTCACCTGCACGGCGCCAAACACGCATACGACCATCATTGGCACCAAGGCAGAAGCGACTCTCATCGCTGAAGACGACACGTCTCCATTCGTCCCTCCATTCACGCCTGTCGCGACACCACTGGAGGCGGGCTGCACGATGTTGGGGCGTGAGCGGAAGACGGCCTAACGGTGTGCGGGACCGTATCCCAGCTTCATGGAAACGGTTGCGAATGGTCCTCGCCGATACCCCAGGAGCAACAGTGTCCCTAATTTGCTGGGAAGTGGCGGTGCGGTCCCCTACGGCACTGCGTAGGATCCTACGGTCTTGGCGTGCATCCGTGCGTCGCTGCGGTCCGGTCCCAGGTCGACGGGCACGTGCACCATCCGCCGACCACTGACGACAACATCGATGTACTGAGGAGACCTCACGCCCCACGTGTTGAGCAATTCGGCGGTACGTCCACCCGGCCTCCCGCATGCCCACTATACGCCCTCGCTCAAAGTCCGTCAACTGCACATACGGTTCACGTCCACGCTGTCGCGGCATGCTACCAGTGTTAAAGACTGCGATGGAGCTCCGTATGCCACGGCAAACTGGCTGACACTGACGGCGGCGGTGCACAAATGCTGCGCAGCTAGCGCCATTCGACGGCCAACACCGCGGTTCCTGTTGTGTCCGCTGTGCCGTGCGTGTGATCATTGCTTGTACAGCCCTCTCGCAGTGTCCGGAGCAAGTATGGTGGGTCTGACACACAGGTGTCAATGTGTTCTTTTTTCCATTTCCAGGAGTATATATATATATATATATATATATATATATATATATATATATATATATATGTGTGTGTGTGTGTGTGTATACATACACACATACACACACACACACACACACATATATATATATATATATATATATATATATATATATATATATATATATATATATTTAATTCATGAGCCTTCAGCCGTTTTAGAATTAAAGACGTTTTCTGTCGACAGTCAAGCACGGAAGTTGCACTGTAATGTTTGGACAACTAAATAAAGTGTTATGTTTGGAGTGTAACTGACAGCCGCTCATTCTGGCCCTCTTCCACAATTCCTACTACTTGTCCTGTCCTATCGAATATGACGTATCTGTCATCAGTGCTCTATTCGATTTGATACCTAGTCGCATTATGGCCAGAGTTAGCTGCTCGGTCTACTAAATTTTGCTGCCTATGAACCCTCAAAAGTAGTACAAATTTAACCATTTATTCTTTCTTCTATACTGAATACTCATAATAAGCAAATTTTCGTTATTTTCTGTCTCCCGTAATGTAGCAATTTTAACATCAAATAATAGAGGGTGTTACAAAAAGGTACGGCCAAACTTTCAGGAAACATTCCTCACACACACATACAGAAAAGATGTTATGTGGACACGTGTCCGGAAACGGTTAATTTCCATGTTAGAGCTCATTTTAGTTTCGTCAGTATGTACTGTACTTCCTCGATTCACCGCCATGATTTCATACGGGATACTCTACCTGTGCTGCTAGAACATGTGCCTTTACAAGTACGACACAACATGTGGTTCATACACGATGGAGCTCCTGCACATTTCAGTCGAAGTGTTCGTACGCTTCTCAACAACAGATTCGGTGACCGATGGATTGGTAGAGGCGGACCAATTCCATGGCCTCCACGCTCTCCTGACCTCAACCCTCTTCACTTTCATTTATGGGGGCATTTGAAAGCTCTTGTCTACGCAGCCTCGGTACCAAATGTAGAGACTCTTCGTGCTCGTATTGTGGACGGCTGTGATACAATACGCTATTCTCCAGGGCTGCATCAGCGCATCAGGGATTCCATGCGACGGAGGGTGGATGCATGTATCCTCGCTAACGGAGGACATTTTGAACATTTCCTGTAACAAAGTGTTTGAAGTCACGCTGGTACGTTCCGTTGCTGTGTGTTTCCATTCCATGATTAATGTGATTTGAAGAGAAGTAATAAAATGAGCTCTAACATGGAAAGTAAGCGTTTCCGGACACATGTCCACATAACATATTTTCTTTCTTTGTGTGTGAGGAATGTTTCCTGCAAGTTTGGCCGTACCTTTTTGTAACACCCTGTATAATTCCCAGTGGCAAATGCTCCGATAGGAGCTTGTCTCTAAAACACTCTGACTGACATGTAGGATATCGCTGCATCATTCTACCTTCTTCAGCAAGTTTAAAAATGTTAGCAAAAGTTTTGGCATGCGAACATATTCAAGCTCTTTTTAACATGCAACTTACCTCTCACTCCCACAATTTCCCCTAAGTGTAACTCTCTCACAACTACCAGCCCATCACTGTAAGTCGCTCATTCCAACCACTCTCTCAGTCAGCCCAACTCATTGTCGCTGTCTCCTTTGTATAGTCCTACTGGTACCTTCTCCTTTTATTACCACTGTCTCCCTCCTGCTGTCTCTACTCCTACTATGTCATTCATTCCTTCCAACTGCTGCTCTCTCTTCTCAATGTCACTATTTCTCTCTTCCTCGTTGTCATTGTCATTGACTCAGTCTCTCATTATCACTGACTCTCACCCTCTTCCACTTTCTCCTTCTCATTATTCCTCTCCCATTGGCACTGTCTCCTTCACTTTTTTCCTAGCATTGTTCACTGTGACAATCTCTTTTTCTCAAAGTGCCATTATCTCCGTTGATCTTCCCATACCACAACCACTGTCTACTGTCTTCTAGTATTTACTACTTTTCCGTCTCTTTTCCACTGTCACTGTCTCCTTCTCTCTCAACATAGAGCAGCATTAATATATTGGCGTGCCGAAATGAATGGAAAATTTTAAAAGTTACTGGGGAAAGTATAATGAGGCAGATGGTTCCTAACATTTCAGTCAGAATCGTTTACATAGAAGCATATTCGTCTTTTTGTGCTCCGATAGGAGTATTCTTCCGATGTTTCCCTTCTTTACCCTGTTATAGCATGGCATGTCACTAACATGAAAAAAGTTATGGGTCATCAAATTTTGATATTCTTTGTATGTGAAATTGAAATAACGCAAAACTAATTTTACACCTTTTACCAGATTTGTGTGCACAAAAATTTTGAATGTGCTTTAAAACAATAACATGGGGTTCCAGAACCCTTCCGAAGGTAACGAAAAAACACTTTACAGCATACTTCTACTTGCTACGTCACCACACAAACTATGTTTTTTGCCTCTCACAGGATTTTACATGCGTATTTTCCGTGTACAAGTAGGTGTCTTTGAACGTCTGTATCCCGGAAACCGATAAAGATATCAAGCAAAAATTTTCACGTCGTTCGAGATCGGTATCTCGGGAACACATCGTAAAAAATTAAGCCATTTGCTAGGCATAGCCATCTTAGAATCTTCGGCTCGGGTTTCGTACCTGAAAACCATGGTTTTGAGTGTTTCTAGATAACGGATAATGGGTTTTGAAACTGGGAAGTTGGAACTTCTAGATAAATACCTAGACACTATAAGGTCAAAATTTGAGCAATTTGCTGCCGTTAGATACTTGAGTGTTCGCTACTGACAGCGAAAAAATTGTTGGGAAACGTTTTTTTTTTCGGGTTTTTTCAGGAATTGCCCATGAACTAAATTGCACCTCCATAAGCTTCTAAGTGGCTCCATAGACCACATCTAATGCAAAAAGAACCACCTGATTCGCAGTTGCAGTAAGCCGATCCTTCTGTTGGATATACAAATGATCCCTAGCCAAAAGGCTAACTTCTTGTGCGCGGCATTTTGGAATATATTGGTAACGGATGCTGTACCATGCCTACCGATTAAGCTACACACATTCGTAAATAACGATAATCATCGCCGTAGGTAGTCGTTGGTTGACGGGTAGGCATATTATATACGGAACATTTTCTGCTATCATAAAAAAGTGTGTATTCTGTGCTTGAGTATGCTATAAGCAATAGTTTCGTAGCTATGGAAACGGAACGGAAATATTCATAGTATTTAAGAATCTGAAAGTGATATTTTGGACTTATATTAATAATAGAAATATATTGCACACATGTGGAGCAGACGCAGGCACAGCAACACATATGACTGTGTTGCAATGCAGGCTGTCTTCTCTTCGAAGCTTTGTTTGCTCTGTCCCCTACGTCGCACTCTTATCGCCGCCTCTCCGCATGAGGCAATAACAATCTGCAGCTGAAAGCTGCTATCGCAATCTCTGTATGATACTCCGTCGCTATCAGTGAATCAGCTTTCTTCAGTGATGATCTGAGAAAGCACGGTTATTATCAAATTAATGAGTAACTAATCGAAATGATTTCCGTTCGAACATAAGGCAGAAAACTGTTTCTCATTACGAAGAACAGTTTTGACATGGCCAATGGCAAGTTCCTTCAAACTGCAGAAAAAGAAGTTGAACTCCGTACATGTCCGAGGACAGTTTCTGTAAGTTTCTCAGTCACTACTTGTTTCAACGGGTGGTCTAGGTCTCTCCATTCATATCCAAACGTGAAGCATACTCAGCAAGCGAGAGGAATGGAAATGTTGGACTACACGCTTAAAAACTCAGAAGCATAAGTTAGGTAACAACAACAACGCTGTACTTTTGTACATATAATAATTTTTTCTTCTGATTTTGGTAAATGAGTGTAATCGATGTTCTGTTTTCATTTCTTTTTCTTTTCATGTCATTGTGTTGAGGAAACTATAAACAACTTTCGATGTGAATATTAATGTTTATGTCAAATTGCAAGTAATATTATAACAAAATTGAAATGTAAGAAAAAATGGTTCAAATGGCTCTGAGCACTATGGGACTCAACTGCTGAGGTCATTAGTCCCCTAGAACTTAGAACTAGTTAAACCTAACTAACCTAAGGACATCACAAACATCCATGCCCGAGGCAGGATTCGAACCTGCGACCGTAGCGGTCTTGCGGTTCCAGACTGCAGCGCCTTTAACCGCACGGCCACTTCGGCCGGCTGAAATGTAAGAAATGTTGAAACTGTTGTAAGATGTTAAAGTTGTACTTGTGCGGCTGGTCCATACGTAGGCAATGTATTAGGATATGTGGAATGCAAAACCTTAGGTGAATACCCCTGTCTGTAGGGGAGCGGTAAAAGGTGGATAGCAGGCGAGCACGGGAAAATGCACACGGGCGCGGCACGGCATAACGGGCTCAGCAGTAGTAGTCGGAGTTGGGCATCGGTCTAAGTAACACGTTCTGGATCGAGGAGGCTCTCCTGGAAGACGTAGTTTCATTGAGCCTCGGATGTGCCGTTTCCGACGACTATACAGCATGGCAAAATTACATAGGCACGAAATGGAAAAATATTGCGACGCTATGAAGAAGTAAAGTGCCGATACATCAGGAGCCATAGCTGTGATTGTATGTGTGCTCTGCTCCTCGCCATCTCGCCGCCCGCCAACCGCCGCATCGATACGAACAGGTTGAATCTTTTAGTACTGTATTCGTGTGGACCAGTGTTACTTTTGTTCCTTACTGTTCAATAACAACTTAACTTTTACCAGAACTGTCCTATCATTTAATTATCCTCATCACTAACCTAGACAGGATCCTCTCCACATGTTGTGCAATCCGAGTGTCCCGAGATGAAGATTCAAAGTTTATGTGAATAATAATTACCTGCAGACCTAGCTATGTTAGAATGATGTTTAAGGAACTTTGTTGTTAATGAAATAATAGACAAATAATATAGGTCTGACAAAGTTGGAGGATAACGTTGAAATTGGTTTAGTAATGAAGTTTAATTAGTTTGAGACAAAAATAATGGTAGTTAAATGAGCAGGAAATAAGCTAAAAAAGAGTAATAACTCATATATTGGAAATCTTGGGTGCTTAAGGATTTCAATAATCAAAGTTTCAGTACAGTGATCATAACAGTTTCAAGGTCCCCCCCCCCCTTTTCTTTTCTATTCATTTAAATTCTGAAGTGTACTGAACTGATTTGACCAACAAAGTTAAAGTCAATATAAAACGAAAATTTATTAGTGTTTTACCTTTTTCAAAATTGACATTGTATGTGTGTTTCGAAAGTGCTATTTCTAGGGTAACCTATGCCCGATTTTAATCAGATCAATAGACAGTACGAAGTTTGTAGTAAACATTATGGTGCATTGTTGTGTATTTATGGCTTGTCCATATTAGTACAGAAAGTGTAATAATTAGTTCAGTAGATTTCCTGGGTCTAAAATTTACCATAGTATGCAGTGTTATTACGTGTTGCTTTGTATGAACGTGCATCAACTTGTACTGGGAAGAAACTCAGTTAATGCCTAATTAGGCTGGCGACCGTATTATTAACAATTTGGTAGCATCTGCTGTGTGGTTTCTTGTCCGTCTTAACGTGTAGTTGCACTTCAGACTTGCTTGACGTATCATTGTTGTTACTGAGTGGGTGAAAGTCTGATTTTGCCTCCATTCAGGTACACGCGGTCAACATATATACCAAAATCATTTCTTATAAGGTGAAGCCCGTCAACTTACCATAGTACAGGCTTTAATAAGTATCGTGCGCAGTAGCGTAGTGTTACAAAGTGAAAACATGAAAGCATTTTACAGGGGCCAAAGGGACACACCTTAAACATGTTGGAAGTAGTAGAATTTTCTTTCCATGAAAACAGAACACCAAAGCCTCTCTCAATGAACAGAGTGAGTAGAAATTGAAAATACCGCTTGAGTTGTAAGCTTTTTATTTTTAGTGCTTAGACCACGACCGATTTCGGGTTATCAGATGCCCATGATCAGGTGTGATGCTGAAAACAGATAAGACACCTAAACTAATAACAGTTTTTACATGCAGTAGTACACAGGAGAAGACAAAAAAGTACCATATAACATTTTTACAAAACAGTGGTCGGGCTAGATGCAATGAAACATAAGCCATTACCAGAGCGACGACAGACACTACATCGGACGACTGCTTTGGTAAAGCAATATGCAATGAACGCCAGCACTCTTACATTTTGTGCTGCGACCCCAAGTGCCGCAATATAGAGTATAGGGCGAGGTGTACAACCAGCGAGCGCAGAGCGCGGAGTAGCGTACGCAGAGGAGGAAGCAAACTGGTAAACAAGATAGGTAAAAGTAAGGCGATCTGTTGACGGAAAGAACTACTGAGTGTAAAAATTGTTATTAGTTTCGGTCTATTGTTTATTGTTTATTTTCAGTATCACACCTGATGGTAGACATGTAATAGCTCGAAACCTGTCGTCCTCTAGGCATTGAAAAATAAGAAATCTTACAGTCTCTACTATAATGCTCAGTTGCGGATATTTCTCCGGAAGGATTGTTTGTGAACAGAGTGAGTGAAGCCCTAACTAGCTTTTTGACAGATTTCTAAAACTGACGGTGTGCCAGGTGCTGAGTATGGCGTGCTCTCCTATTGGTCACCGGGAACACACCACCATGCGTCTGCTCGTGCACGTCGAACCGCATACTTCGGGCAGCGAGTGCTTTTTACGCAAGATCGAGCTGCCTTCCTAAATATTTTAATTTCGTAACTACATTGTTTTATTCTCCAAGATATGTTTTATAAGTTTTAAGATTTTAATGTATTTTTTGACTATGTTTTAGTTCACAGGTACAAATTTTCTTTTGTCAGAAGCACGCAATTATAACAGCAAGCATTATTTTTGTGATCGTTACATCATGTTTATGTAAAAAAATGCATTTAAACTTCACTTCATGCTGATGTTATAGGTCACCTTCTTCAGAAAGGAGCCTTCATCTACCACAGTAAACATAAAGTTGAGCCTGCCCAAGTACAAGCCCTACCGTTGCCACAAATGCCTCATCTGCAACGATAATTTAACTTACGACTGCAATAACTCTACTACCTGCCCCCACTGCAAAGCCAGACACCTGCCCCAACACTGTCCCAACTTCCAGTCCCCAACCACCTTCAACATCTGCAACGAGTCCCAACCTACTTACTCCTACAAGTGCACTGACAAACCCCCTACCACCAAACATGAACAGATCGTCCCGATCCGCGCAATTAACACACAGCAATCTCTTCCATCTACCCCTTACACGGAGCTGGTCATCAAGCAGACGTCACATCAGCATCATCTCCACCGCATCACCTTCACCTGAAAATTTTCAGTACTCATATTATGCTGACATTTCTGTTTAATGTTCAAAACTGTAAGCTGAAGAACGGCTACTTCGCTGCTGCTAGCCTGCCCCCCACATAGGGGAATGAAATGACAATAAAGGAAAGAGACATGTTGGTGTTATATAGATACATAGATACTACTGTATAGCGATATCAATGAATACTTGTTAATTTGGAGAATACGCCGTGGGCTAACGTGCGCCATCTGAATAGCTTATTTGACAAATACGGAATTATACTCATTTAACTCGTGTTCCTTAAGTTGACTTTGAATGTTTATGTTTTAAAGGCGATATGTCTTTTTGTAGGTACGAAAAGATAACACAGTAAAATAAAGTTTAAAGGCAACATCGCCAAAACTAGCTTCACCTGTCGAATGACACATATTTGTAATATTTTGAACCAAGCTGTTAGTTGACGCCCAGATTAAGCATTGATTTTAGTACTGACACGGAACCTTATTTTATACATTCTAAACCTTTTGGTGAGTGTCCCTTTGAAAATATCTTTAACCTTTTAACGTATTATCTTTTGTTAGCCTGTTAATGTACAACAAACGCGTGTCTCTTCTTATATTCCTTTCATCTTAACTGCAGATATCTGGTGATGACAGTAGCCTTAACGTCGTATTAAACACAGAAATTTTAATGAGCGATCCAGATAGGTTATATTCATAACCACTTTACAGGCTGGCAAGATTTTACCAAAGCCCTGAATTGTCTTACCGTAGGAAATTTGTACGTCAGCATCTAATGTACATTAAGCTGTGCGATGATGTCATAAACTACTGTTTACCCTTTCGTTTTGAGTCTGTTGTATTTCTAAGTGAAACTTACAACTTAATACTGCCGTGGCGCAAATAATTCACCAACATCACTATGAGAGTATTAAAGGTCTAGGTGTCCAGGACGCGTGTCCACCAGATCTGTTCGATGTCCAAGGCCGTTATTTTCTAGGACCACAGCTCATCTTCTGACAAGTTGCCTATGTGGCTTGGTCACAACTACAGCTGGGAGAAACATGTTACTGAGCTGCTCAAACAACTAGCTTCAGCAAATTTTGTTCTTCGTATAATTGCTAGTCTTAGAAACTAACAAATTAACGTCTTAAAGTGTACTGTTTATTCTCACGCATTGATCTCTTATGGCATAATTTTCTGGCGTTGCTCATCTCTTAGGACGAAAGCATTGATCTCACAAACATGAACAGTGAGAGCAAATCTATTATGCTCAGCTATAAGGATATTGTTGACACCTTTCCAAGGAATAAGCCATTGCAATTCCGGTTAGCAATATATTTACAAGTAAGCAGGAGAAAACGTGAGTAAACACTGTTAAAATACGAAACATAATCCGTGAATAACAAACTACACGCAATGGTTCGCCATACCTAACCTTCATAAAACTTTTATCGATGTCCAAAGGTTGACCTCAACTTAAAAAAAAAATAAAATAAAATAAAATAAAATAAACACGTTTGGCACGTAAAAACGAACCTGTCACAGCTAAGGACCAGCCAAATACTACAATGATAAGGCCAAAAACAGGCATATCCCACAAATTTTACCATAATATACATTTTAAAGATTGGATAATAAACAAAAATTCTATGCAGACGATTTGCTAACGTCCCTAATGTTTGCAAATGCCATAGTGTACTAATTTAGAGCTGTAGCTGATTTTCATTATGAGCCGTATGACACAGACAACGTAAAGTAAAAGGTAAAGTGCATATCCAGTTTAAATAACAACAAAATCTGATGTATCATATTCCCTAACCTAAAAAGCATCTATATGTATGTTATTCAGTAAAATAAAATAAAAAAAACCCACTGCTGATGCTTAAGCTATGTTTAAATTTTCTTTTAGTGGTTCAGTTTCTACAAAGTGTTTTAAAGGGTGCCGTGGTTTATTAAAGAACTGTCAATTTATTGCTGCAAGTTGGAATCATCGGCTCCTCAATTTACTGCAATGATCAAAAACTATTTTGGTACTGCATGGTACGACTAACGTTTGGTTTCTTAATTAGTAGCTGCCGTGTGTTTTAATTTAAAGCTTTGTTTTAAAGAAACGTAAAGCTTCTTGTTGTGTGGGAGTTATTCTTTAATTAACAAATGCTAGAATTAAGCCCATTATTTGTTTCTCAGATTCACGAGCTCACAGCGGGTTTTAATCCTTAAATGTATGGGCTTTAAAAGAATTGTGTTTTAGTCGTTACGTGGTTGCTCGTTTCTTGTTTTGGAAGACACCTGCACAACCCTGTAACCAGACTGTTAATGTTACTGCATACGGCCGCTGTAGGTAAATAGGGTGCCTGGGGCGTGGTGTACCTGCCTCTTGTAACCAGTGTTGTACTTTTCTGCAATTAATGTTGTTTTTAGTTATGCCTATTGTTAAAAAAAATGGCTCTGAGCACTATGGGACTCAACTGCTGTGGTCATAAGTCCCCTAGAACGTAGAACTACTTAAACCTAACTAACCTAAGGACAGCACACAACACCCAGCCATCACGAGGCAGAGAAAATCCCTGACCCCGCCGGGAATCGAACCCGGGAACCCGGGCGTGGGAAGCGAGAACGCTACCGCACGACCACGAGATGCGGGCACCTATTTAGTTAATGTAAAGCCTTTGTAGTCAAGTGTTTTGAATTTAAGCGGGTCTTATAAAGTTTGATTATCGAGCGTGGGAGGAGGGGGGGGGGGGGTGGCTTGGGCAGATCAGTCAACATGTAGGGGGAAACAGGTGAAGTGCTACAACCACATGTGAGACTTTCCAGAAGAGAAACAGCTCTTCTGCGGGTTAACGGCTGTCTATCCTGGTGCTTCAATTTCTCACAGTTCAAGACATCTACCACGTGGACTGGCACTGGATATCTCGAAATTTGAATCCTATGTACATTATTAGGGACACAATGGGAAGGTAAATTGCAGACCATCAGACTCTTCGAAGCTTCGGCACATAACCTAGAAAATTGTGGGGGATGGGATCGATTGAGAGTAGGGGAACTCACGTACCGCCTCACTGAGGGCATGCAGCATCACTGGCAAACATGAGCTACAGATAAGGGTAACTAGCGTACCTTACGGAGTACAGGAGGCTACGGACTATGAGACGCATCCTAAGTTTTAAGCAATTTGTTTTAAAAATAACATTTTTACGATTTTATTATTAGATTTCAAAGCCAGACTAAAGAAATTCTTACTTCGCAAAACCGAACTGAACTTAAGTATCCCTGAAAATCGTCATTGAATTTCCTTCTTCTTCTTCTTCTTTTTCTTCTCCTTCTTCCTCTTCGTCGTCATAGTTGTCCTCCTCACATATAAGATGGTCTTCACTGCCATCGAGAGCGTTACTTATGCCGCATTTCTTGAATGATGTAATATGTGTGTGTAATCTTATGGGACTTAACTGCTAAGGTCATCAGTCCCTAAACTTACACACTACTTTACCTAAATTATCCTAAGGAGAAACACACACACCTATGCCCAAGGGAGGACTCGAACCTTCGCCGGGATCAGCCGCACAGTCCATGGAATGATGTAATAATAAAGTCTTCTCTCACTCTAGACTGTTTTATCTGCTGACACAATCGTTTGATTGTAGGTCGTTTCCAGGTTACTACCGGCGTGAATTCATACTGGATTTCATCCATCATCCATTTCTTCCATTCCTCTTTCGTATACACTTTAAATGGTTTATGTCTCGAGACATCAGGAGTTTCTAATTGTGATGTAAGTATTACCGGAATAACAGTATATTCTACATTTTCCTGTCTCAGTTTCTCTGTCACAGAATTTTTCAAATGACTACCAAACTGATTTAGCACAATAACTCTTCTTCAGTAAAGCACCTTTCCTTCTCTCCCACACTGTGTTAATCCATAATTTGATACCAGCCTTGCCCATCCAGCCCATGCATGTACGTGAACAACACCTGTCGGTATTTCTGAAGGTTTTGTCATTGTTTTGCGCTTTAAAATGATCACTGGATTTAGTACCATCAGTACAATAAGAAAGAACAACAGTACACTGCATTTTTTTCATGTCCACTTGTTTTTATTATTACAGTTTTACCGGCTTTCATGGCAACAGTTCTGTTACTCACCACATCAAACGTCAGAGGAGTTTCGTCCATATTCGCTATTTGCATTACCGTAGTTCCACACTGGTTTTAGTTCGCTGTTGGGTAGTAAAGCGATATAAAGATAATGTTTTCTCTTCGTGCTCTTGTGGCATTTTCTGAGATATTTTGATTTTGGTTCGCATGCTAAGTCCATGTCATTACATAAAACTGTAGCAACAAACAAACCCACCCTTAAAGACTAAGTTCCACTGTAGCGCTAGCTTACGAGAGTGCATTTAAATCATTTTTATTTTAAATGAATTGCCATTTTGACGGTGTCCTTGAATCCATTTTGTCATCTTCAAGTTTTGGCTATTTTGCATTGAGTCCAGTGTTTGCACATGTAGGTCTACCCCATTTTTTTTCGGTTGTTCTTTACTACCCCGCTAAACGCGAATGGTCCATTTCTGTTGTAAAAATCAGATTCCCTATTTTGGTATGACTGAGTACCAAACATGGCAGTTATATCATGTTTCGCAGCTCTTCTAATATCATGTTCACTTTTTGACACTACTGTATTTTCATTTCGCTTCATACATACATTACTCACATAGGAATCATGTATCGTTTAAATTTATCTGTTCATTTATATTCAAATCATCATTGTTAACAGCACTGAGATAAGGAATAGGGTGAGACCTGTGCTTCTACCGGCCTACGAAATTTTCAAATAACTTATGGGTATTCAGCCGGTTCATTTACGACAACCGTCGATATTTCGACAGCCTGTAATATTCAAGGCAAGAATGTAGCTATGAAACACTGAAAAAGTAAATTTAATTGCTCGGTATGTAGAGCATATCAGGAAACAGAACACACACACACACAAACTCTGCAAAAATAGCGCCACCCACAACTTCAGATGCCTACGTCAGAAGTTATCGATAGTGAATATTAATAAGCAACTGATGCGGTAACAATAACCCTGTCCCTCGGCTTTTTGACAGAGCAGGATTCAACGAAAAATTTAAAATAAACCTCCACCTCTATTTGTAAGGTCAGTTACTAATACAATTTCAACTGCTTCCTTAATAACAGTATCCCAATAGCTGGAAGCGCGTTCCAGGATATCCGTGTTGTTATATTCCATTGCCGAGGCAATGTTTTGCAGAAGCAGATTTGCTCAGCTGTTGTAAGCGTATGTGACATTTATGTTCAGTGCGTCACTCATCCACAGTCCAGATGGTCTGACCAATACATGACATGCCACAACTGCAAGGACTACGATAGACCAGTTGTCTTACGCAAAGCAATATCATTCTTTACGGATCATAAAATGGCCCTAATTTTAGATGGTGACTGCAAAACACATCTCACGAGAGATTTCGGAAAATACGACCAACGTTGTTGGAAATGCTTGCAAGCGTAAAGCAAAAAGGCCGGAGAACTTCGGTGCATTCAGTAAATCGGAATACCAAGTATTATTAGACTCTGGAAGTATACCTGATACCTAGGATATTAATTACTTATGTACATGCTGTAACAGGTATCTATACCATATTCCAGTGCCTGTGTTGTTCAGAAATATGATACAATGTTCTTTCGGGCAAGCATCCATTTCCGAAGGAACATTACGTTGAGCTTCTGAAAAAAATGGTTCAAATGGCTCTGAGCACTATGGGACTTAACATCTGAGGTCATCAGTCCCCTAGAACTTAGAACTGCTTAAACCTAACTGATCTAAGGACATCACACACATCCATGCCCGAGGAAGGATTCGAACCTGCGACCGTAGCAGTCGCGCGGTGCCGGACTGAAGAGCCTAGAACCGCTCGGCCACCGCGGCCGGATTTCGCTTCTGAAAAACACAGACACAGCATTATCGTATTTATACGCCGATATCGGGCAAGCGATTTTCAATTAAAATTTCTCCTCTGAATGTGAATGTACATAATGGATGTAAGAGTGCAGGTTGTAGATACATGGTTGACGACAGAAGGAAATTTCGGCCTGGCCGTGACACATGCTCAGATATCCCAATGGTAGGTTAGCGAGATATTCTGTTTCGAATCCCGGTACAGCACATTTATTTTCATTGTTGTCATTCCATTACGCAGCTGATGGTTGTCCATCTGCGCAACTGCAGATATTTCTATTGATAACTTGCGGACGGAATACTGAACAGCATTACATTGGTATTTACGTCATTTGTAGACTAATAATTATAGCTATTAGAAGAAGTATTTTTTTAGGTTAGTTACTATCTCCAAGGACATGTGGCAAGGGCAAGCAATTAATGCTTACTTTCCCCTGACCAGCAAGTCACGTATTGAAGTGTGACGTGAGAACGCAAAACAGTTAGTCTGTACAAACCGTCGTAGTACACTTAACGGCGCAGTTACGACCGTCCAGTTACGACCGTGCAAAAACCGTCAGATAGTAAATCATGTGACGTGTTTGTGGGAAGACTGTTCGCCGCAGAGGAAAACAATCAACTAACTGATGCGTGTACATATTAAGGTACCACATGTAAAATATCTGCACTGAAACCTGTTACATCTTGTATACATATCAATAAAAACGATGGAATCAAATGGTGGTCTGTAATACATAATCGACAGTACCGTAGTTGGGTTCCTTACAGAGCACGGAGACGTCATATTCCTGTCCAGGGTCCAGAGAACGATGAACTGGGATTATTGTAGTCATAAGAAGTGTTTCTGTGTTGTACATAAGATAGGTCACACGGTCGGGAGAAGATATCTTCTGCGACCTGCGTCGGTTCGACGACATTTTGCCCCAGAAACGTCTCAGCATTTGGTGCCTCCGTCCTCTTCCCTTTCCCCTGAAATCTTTCAACTGTGCCAGTTTTTTCTGCCAACTGCGACGTGCAGCCCAAGCAGCTGCTACTAATTGCGATTAAAAGGTCAAATGGCCAAGCGCCAAGGAAAAAAGAAAAAAAAACGAAAATATACACATTTTAAAACCACACTGTAGAAAAATGAAATTCTTCAAATTAAAATCACACACTTTCACTTAAAATCTGAAGGACCTACATTGGGAAAGGAGGATTTATGGACGAGAGAATATATTCCATACAGGTAGAGGGCAGGGGGGGGGGAGGAGGAGGAGGAGGAGGGATAGTGGTAAGACAGAGGTGGGGAAAGACCGAGGGTGTGGAGGTATTTTGTGTGTGGGTGAGGTGGTGGTATTAAGAGCAAACGGGTAGTGGTGGATACAGAGGGACAAGGAGCTCTGTTATGGAATGGGATAGGTGGGGAAGAGTTAATGTTGACAGGATGGGTAAATATCGGGGCGGATATCATTGTGTGGGAGAGAGAGCTCGTTTAAGTTTTATTTCGGATAGTGTGTTGTGGATGCATTGGGGTAGGGCTGGTGGGATGTCTCGGTAGAGTTGCGGCAGCGTACGAGGCTTGGACAGAAGAGGGGAAACTACAGAACTTTTGGAGCAGAGTTTGCGGATGGTGTAGGTTGTTCGCAGTTGGCCAATGTGAGTGAGCAGAGGCGGGAAATTGATAAGTTAGAAAAGGATCTCTGTGCGGGAAGGTAAAGTGGATGTGAAAAGCGAGACGGACTGCATGTTGTTCTAGGATCTGGAGGGTCTTACAGAATTTTGGAGGAGGGGGGGGGGGGATGAATATCCGTCCAACATTTGCATAGCAAACAATGGGTTCGATCAAGGTTCTGTAGTTCTGGTGGACAGTGCTAGGGTGTGGTTGCCAAGTGCAACCAGTTTGTGGTTTTAGTCTATTGCATAACGTCTGTTCGACTTCTGGATTTTTATACACAGAGATAAAGTTGCAGAATGGACGAGAAACGGGAATTAAATGAGCCATGACCTACTTCAGGAATCACGCCGCTATTCATCTGCAGTGGTGTAATCACAGAGAACCTAAACCACGTTGCTGCTTATTCGATTCGCTTGCCGAGAAAGGTATGTTGAGAAAACATATTAACGCACATGGAATCGATTTCTGAACACTCGGCACGTGTTGATGTTCTGTGATCTGGCGGCACATGGTACAGTTCAGTCCCTCCAGCTCGACAATTGGCGCCGCGGCGGGTGATGTGATTTGCACCAAAGCAGCCGACTGCAGCCACAGAGCACAGAAGTATGCAGAGCGGCCTTTGGTGTGTGCGAGGTGTGCCGAGCCTCCCCCTCTCTCTGGCTACCCAGTACCACTACGGTGCTGGTCACCCCATATAACTTATTTGGCACGATACACGGGGAATAGAATACCAACACATTCGATTTGCCTGAAAAAAATTGTTTTACGTAGATGAAGCAAAGCTACATCCATCATTGTAGTTAGTTTCTCAGTAAAACTTTTACCTTTCACGTAAAAAAATAAAAACCACTGTTTTGAGATTCGCGCGCGTTCTCCGTTATGCAGTCTTCTTCATTAGAATTTGAGGAACCGTTTTCCGCCTCTTATAACCAACCACACATCCAGCTCGACAGTGAATTTGTTTTGTTTACGTTATGGCCTACAGTTATAGCGATAACTCAGCGTAAAGTACAACACCGCGCATTTTTTGAAAAGTTTGCAGTGAAAAAAGTAGTTGCTGGCTAGTTTACGTTTGGTGCGTTGTATGCCACCCATTACTGCGTACGAAAGGTAGCTAACATATTAAAATTGTTTGTAACGGTGGAAAGAGAGTCATACCTCTTTCCATTCTCGAGAAAATACGTGAGATACATTGGAGATTGTCCGCTACGAGGTTAGCGCCAATGCGCCACGTGCAAGGTTAATGTCGCAAATGTCGCCTGCCACGCGGAATACGGAGCTGCCCCGTTTTCCTTTTCTTCGTGTGCTGCCGACAGAAAACGAAGCTGGAAGTGAAAGAAAAACTTAAGAAATGAAAAGGCGTCGGGAGTCATCGGCTCATGACAGTGACTACGTTTTTTCAGCAAATAATGTTACCTACATCATTTTCTGTGCTACATTAACTACAGCTTTTTTCAGAATAAATTTCGGTCATTAGTTGCAAATAAACTTTATTATCTTCACTGATTTCGACAAATTAATCTATAATCTTCAGAATCTTAGTTTAGTTGACTGGTAATATTTACTTCATAGAAAGATAACGTCGAGTTAGGTTCAGAAATTTACATCTTCTACACTACTGGCCATTAAAATTGCTACACCACGAAGCTGACGTGCTACAGACGCGAAATTTAACCGACAGGAAGAAGATGCTGTGAAATGCAAATGATTAGCTTTTAAGAACATTCACATAAGGTTGGCGCCGGTGGCGACACCTACAACGTGCTGACATGAGGAACGTTTCAACCGATTTCTCATACACAAACAGCAATTGACCGGCGTTGCCTGGTGAAACGTTGTTGTGATGCCTCGTGTAAGGAGGAGAAGTGCGTACCATCACGTTTCCGACTATGATAAAAGTCGGATTGTGGCCTATCGCGATTGCGGTTTATCATTTCGCGACATTGCTGCTCGCGTTGGTCGAGATCCAATGACTGTTAGCAGAATATGGAATCGGTGGGTTCAGGAGGGTAATACGGAACGCCGTGCTGGATCCCAACGGCCTCGTATCACTAGCAGTCGAGATGACAGGCATCATATCCGCATGGCTGTAACGGATCGTGCAGCCACGTCCGATCCCTGAGTCAAAAGATGGGGACGTTTGCAAGACAACAACCATTTGTACGAACAGATCGACGACGTTTGCAGCAGCATGGACTATCAGCTCGGAGACCATGGCTGCGGTTATCCTTGACGCTGCATCACAGACAGGAGCGCCTACGATGGTGTACATAACGACGAACCTCTGTGCACGAATGGCAAAACGTCATTTTTTCGGATGAATCCAGGTTCTGTTTACAGCATCATGATGGTCGCATCCGTGTTTGGCGACATCGCGGTGAACGCACATTGGAAGCGTGTATTCGTCATCGCCATACTGGCGTATCACCCGGCGTGATGGTGTGGGGTGCCATTGGTTACACGTCTCGGTCACCTCTTGTTCGCATTGACGGCACTCTGAATAGTGGACGTTACATGTGTTACGACCCGTGGCTCTACCATTCATTCGATCCCTGCGTAACCCTACATTTCATCAGGACATTGCACGACCGCATGTTGCAGGTCCTGTATGCGCCTTTCTGGATACAGAAAATGTTCGACTGCTGCCCTGGCGAGCACATTCTCCAGATCTCTCACCAATTGAAAACGTCTGGCCAATGGTGGTCGAGCAACTGGCTCATCACAATACGCCAGTCACAACTCTTGATGAACTGTGGTATCGTGTTGAAGGTGCATGGGCAGCTGTGCCTGTACACGCCATCGAAACTCTGTTTGACCCAATGCCCATGCGTATCAAGGTCGTTATTACGGCCAGAGGTGGGTGTTCTGGGTACTGATTTCTCAGGATCTATGCACCCAAATTGCGTGAAAATGTAATCACATGTCAGTTATAGCATAATATATTTGTCCAATGAATACCCGTTTATCATCTGCATTTCTTCTTGGTGTAGCAATTTTAATGGACAGTAGTGTAGTTGTCCGATAACGCCCATGTGTGTATACGCCGTTTCCAAGCATCAGTAAACTGACGATGTCTTGAAAACTGCTATTTATTTGTATGATTTTTTGTAATAAAGTGATGGGATAGGTCAATTAGGGGTGAAAGAATAACTGAAATTTGCAAGGTTTGACTCTGTAACATTCATGACTGTTAAAGCTCAGTTAGTAGAGTCGCAGAATTGGAAACGGGTAGTCAGTAGGCGAAATAAAAAAGTGCGACTATAGACTAGAGCATATAATTTTTTTGATTGTGTTGGTCGCTGTTCGAATCGACACCATTTCAGCAGTATGTAATATACACAGTAGTCATAGAACCTAAATTTGTTAATTAATTTCACAATGAATACGGCAACCTTTAGTTGCAGCAAATTAAACCTAAAATTCAAAGGATAGGATTCTCCAATAAAAAAACAATGAATAACAGTAATTAATATTTCCCTTATAAATACAGACTGAATAGTACACAATTTCTAAATGACAGTGAATGTACATACGTCCTGCATAGTAATTAACGTTTGCTTGATATGTCGACAATGAGCAAAACAAAATCTTATGCAGGAAAATAAAACATTACCGACACAAAAAAGCGAGTAGTACAAATCAGACATAGCACCTCGACCATGCAATACACAGAGTAATCAGGCTGAGATCCTCGCGTTGAAGCTTCACAGTGGAATGAAAATGTGAATTAATAAAAACCATGCTGTTTGATTAATTTACTCGAAAACTCTTGTATTCCAGATGTAAATCTTAAAAAGGCAATACAATTTGCTTCACCCTGTGATACTGCAAGTACTGCACGAAATAAGAATAGCCTTATAACCAGCCATAACCAACCACACACAAAATGAGTTTAAAGGATGGAAAAGGATGGGCAACCTCGTACAGAACCGCTGCTCAGGAACGCCATGTCATCAGCTGCCAAGTGCCAACTACGAGTCATTTCCTCAGGACACGCTCCAGGACCTGGTGGTTTCACTGCTCGTCAACGAACTCCAGAAGTCAATCAAATCAGGTCGAAGACCATATGGGCGCGCGTCTTCCGTGCATTCGACTCCGTTAATGAGCTGTTAGTGTGAGCTGCTGCCCGCTTCTAATTGTATCCGCTCCGCCCTCAACGTACCATACTGACTACTGTCGCCGTCGTCTGCTGGTCGATCTGCGATTGAACTGTGGTCACAGAGCCTAGAAGTAAATGGAGGGACCTTTTCCGTGGCGAAGGACGCCCCGTGTGTGCCCTGACCAGCCCCCCTACCCCTCGCCGCACCAATTCGGTATCGACCACGCCTAGCGCAACAGCGTCTGGCTGCTGTTTTCTGTCTGTCTGCTTGTTTACTAACTGGCTCACCTGCCTTAGGGCGTTACTACACTACTGGTCATTAAAATTGCTACACCAAGAAGAAATGCAGATGATGAACGGGCATTCATTGGACAAATATATTATACTAGAACTGACATGTGATTACATTTTCACGCAGTTTGGGTGCATAGATCCTGAGAAATCAGTACCCAGAACAACCACCTCTGGCCGCAATAACGGGCTTGATACACCTGGGCATTGAGTCAAACACAGCTTCGATGGCGTGTACAAGTACAGCTGCCCATGCAGATTCAACACGATACCACAGTTAATCAAGAGTTGTGACTGGCGTATTGTGACGAGCCAGTTGCTCGGCCACCATTGACCAGACGTGTTCAATTGTTGAGAGATCTGGAGAATGTGCTGGCCAGGCCAGTAGTCGAACATTTTCTGTATCCAGAAAAGCCCGTACAGGACCTGCAACATGCGGTCGTGCATTATCCTGCTGAAATGTAGGGTTTCGCAGGGATCGAATGAAGGGTAGAGCCACGGGTCGTAACACATCTGAAATCTAACGACCATTGTTCAAAGTGCCGTAAATGCGAACAAGAGGTGACGGAGACATGTAACCAATGGCACCCCATACCATCACGCCGGGTGATACGCCAGTATGGCGATGACGAATACACGCTTCCAATGTGCGTTCACCGCGATGTCGCCAAACACTGATGCGACCATAATGATGCTGTAAACCGAACCTGGATCCATCCAGAGAAATGACGTTTTGCTATTCGTGCACCCAGGTTCGTTGTTGAGTACACCATCGCAGGCGCTCCTGTCTGTGATGCAGCTCAAGGGTAACCGCAGCCATGGTCTCCGAGCTGATAGTGCATGCTGCTGCAAACGTCGTCAAACTGTTCGTGCAGATGGTTATTGTCTTGGAAGCGCCCCCATCTGTTGACTTAGGGATCGAGACGCGACTGCACGATCCGTTACAGCCATGCGGATAAGATGCCTCTCATCGCGACTACTAGTGATACGAGGCCTTTGGAATCCAGCACGGCGTTCCGTATTACCCTCCTGAACCCACCGATTCCTTATTCTGTTAACAGTCATTGGAGCTCGACCAACGCGAACAGCAATGTCGCGATACGATAAACCGTAATGGCGATAGTCTGGAGTCGGAAACGTGATGGTGCTCATTTCTCCTCCTTACACGAGGCATCACAACAACGTTTCACCAGGCAACGCCGGTCAATTGCTGTTTGTGTATGAGAAATCGGTTGGTAACTTTCGTCATGTCAGCACGTTGTAGGTGTCGCCACCGATGCCAACCTTGTGTGAATGCTCTGAAAAGCTTATCATTTGCATATCACGTCATCTTCGTCCTGTCGGTTAAATTTCGCGTCTGTAGCACGTCATCTTCGTGGTGTATCAATTTTAATGGCCAGTAGTGTACTTTTGCCTATTCTTAGCGTCTGTTGAAATGAATAGTCATCGCGTAAACATACGTTATCGAAGATTACGCTCAGATGTGGAAGTGTTGATAAATAACGTAGTTCAATTCTGTCAAGAAGAAAAACGGAAAGGTTTGTTTCGTTTTAAAAAATATAAAAATAGAACATTTCTGGTTCAGAGGGAGGGCATTATGGCATTGCGTGCACACTGTCTTAGATCAATGAGGCAAATCGAGAAAGGTGCGAAGAATCGTACGACTCTGATCTGAACCCAGACTCCAGTTATTATATCGGAGAAGCAATAGTTCTATTTTTATTTCGTACGCTTCTCTGTAGAAGAGTGCATTAATAGCAAATGTACTACACTTTCGCTTCAGTTATTAGATAGAAACACAACAGCTTCATTTTATTCTTTTCATTTCCAACGCTATCCTGTAAATAATATATTGAAAGCGAAAGTACCGTTCTCTCCTACAAGCACAGCTGCATTGTGCGACCGTTAAACATGTTTATTTTCCCATTATTCATTTGGATTGTTTTTCTGTAGAAAAATGTGTTAACAGAAAGTGTGTTCGTTTTATTTACAGGACCTATGGCAAGCACAGTTTACGTTTTGATAAAGCGCAGTTATATCCTTATCTGGACAAAAGATCGTTAATTCATTACAAAGTTCACATTTCGAGTAACAGATTAAGTCGAGTGCGTGAGAGAATAACTTGGTATTGGCAGTTTATTGTTGATTGTGCACTGAGTTCGCATTAAGCACCACTTTTCGTTACTGTATTGACTGCGAAAACTAAATCATGGAATCGGATCGCAGCTCTAACAACAGTCTAAGACGAAGCCTAGTAGTAACAAATCTTTAAAAAGTAAAACCCAGAGTCTATACTCTGTTCATCATAAGAATAAACCTGATGTAAGCACTACCCCTATGGATTCTTCCGCGTTTGCTTAAATCTCATTGGATTTCGTTTCACGAGTTGCGGAAGCGAAGTTGTGACCAGTACAGTCATGTAAGATCGTAAGAATACGTTTTATGCTGTGTTAAAAGCACATAGATTGCGCGATAACGTGTGGAACAACAGCTTTTCTGGCGCATTGTACTTGGACAGTACTGGCCAGCCAGCGATCTAACTAGCCTGCAACGATGTGAACAGTTGCAGTTCAGACATAAAATAAAACGAGCGATGAAACAATATAGCTTCGAATGTCATTTAATTTTTAAAGGGTATGAAATAATATTCCGTAAAACTCCAGCACTATCGAACGCTTCTTAGGTGACTAGACGGAAAGCATAAAATACTCTCGTTCTCATCTGACACAGTATTCTAATTACAAACAAGAGTGATGAAAATTCCTAACTTAAAACAGGGTAATTTTTCTGAGCGAGCTATGAGTGGTACAAAAGCATATTGCAGGGATTTCACTGTACTGTTGAATACTGAAGCCACCAAAAGTATTAAATGCAGTAAGTCGTTTGGTAGTGTCTTAGTTCCATCCTTACCCGATTCCGTGAAATACATTTCAGTACTCTAACTGTCATATGCTACGTTGATAATGAGTCGATCAACAACAGAGTCCACGAAGCCACCCAGGTGCCGTATTTTCTCCTCTTCTTTTATGACGTGCCGTTCTATACCTCGCCAAAGTTCGGCAGTGGCACGTGAAAAAGATATGACTTAGTTCTAGTACGACGGGCAGCTTAACAGTCTTTTTGTTTCTCAGGCCAAATCCGTTAACTTGGCTCCAGATCAGTTCTGTTGGGTTCATATTGTAATGGTACAGTGGCACCTGTAAAAATGCAGCGTTTGTATAGTGTGGAAATTTGGAAATTTGTGGTAAGATCTTATGAGACCAAACTGCTGAGGTCATCGGTCCCTAAGCTTACACACTACGTAATCTAACCTAAGCTAACTTATGCTAGGGACAACACACACACCCATGCCCGAGGGAGGACTCGAACCTACGACGGCGGTAGCCGCGCGAACCACAACAAGACGCCCCAGACCACGCTGCTACGCCTCGCTGCAATGTATGGTGTGCTCGATGGTGTGAAAATGATTGTTTTTCATTTTTCTACGATTCATATCTAAATATGTGGTACAAAACAATGGACATAGTCCAAATAAAGTGTATTTAGTTTTTCATTTTTGCCCTAAAAATTAAATTGTTACGCTTTCTTAATTTAAGCAACCTTTATTAACAGTCTTTCACATAATATCGATGATTGAGAATATATATTTGAAACGAAAACAGGAATTTCGCGTGCAGTGTGTAATTAAAAACAAGAAGACGTGCATTATTCATAAATATGATGATGAATTTTACAATTACGAGATGTCGCCAATTCAAATTGAACGAGAAAAAAATTGACTTGGGAAAGGCTTATATCAGCAAACCATTTCCTGCTTTGAGTTATCAAGAAATTACCCAACCGATTTCATTATAAACGAAAGTGCATTTGAGAATCAACTGTATCTCATTCAGTCCCTTGTAAAACTTCAAAGCCGACTATCCCTGCAAATTTATGGAAAATATTAAGGACACCCTATTTCCCGGCACTTTTTAACCGTTTTCCACACGCACGTTTCTCTACGGAACAGGAAACAGCCTCAGCCATTTTCACACTGACGTATTAACAGCGCGATAGTCATAGCACAACAGCGCAGGGGCTGTGACTGTTCACGCTTTTTGAAATAAAAACTACATAACTACAGCGCGGTTAAGAAAAACGTTGATGGCAGCTAATACATTTGAGTATCTTAGAGTTTCATTTAACGTAACGTAGTAATAATATATCTAATACATAAGTAGAACCTACTTCCAAGAGCGTAACAACACCAGTGTACGTGTGCTACGTCTTCTGACCAATCATCGCGTTTGTTTGTTTACTATTCTTATGATGAACGGAGTATAGTGAGAATGTGACTGGACATGAAATTAAAAGACTCATTAAATGAGGCAGTATTTCTTGGCGAAAGGGTTGTAGTAAATTTATTTATTAAATATAATGCCTCTATACCCTTGAATGCTTCAGTCAAACGACTTTTTTCTGTGGGCAAAGACTTTTTGTCTCCTAAACGAGCCTTGCCCTGAGATGAAGACATGTTGATGTTCACTCTGGGAAATGTGCAACTTTTGTCAAATATTATGTGATTTTCCTGTATTTTGATTCTCCTGCAATTTGACACTGATAATTGAATAATTACCAAACTAAATGGCTAAAAGATTAAACTGTTTGTTTTATGTATCTCCGATGTGCTATCTAAACTCCAACCAAAACATTATTATCTGACTAATGATAACACGTTTGATTGCCTTGCTCATTTCACTACATTCACAATACAAAGTTTAATATTACAAGGTAACGAATGACGTTTAACTTTAACTTCTGATAAATCTCATGTAAAGTAGCGGTTTAACGTTTAACGACATTAATATTTTTAGTAACGATTAACTAGTAGCGAAATTAACTTTCCGATTGACATTGCCTGTCTATGATTATTCGTTCGTGCGTCATACACAACGCATACATAAATGTGATTCAGTTACTGTAAATTTTCAAGGCAAAACAGACACATAGATCTTATTCAGTCGTGGTAAATTGTGAAACAGTTTTTAAAATAATTACATACAACACTGGCCATTAAAACTACTACACCAAGAGGAAATGCAGATGATAAACGGGTGTCATTGGACAAATTTATTATGCTACAACTGACATGTGATTACATTTTCACGTAATTTGGGTGCATGGATCCTGAGAAATCAGTACCCAGAACAACCACCTCTGGTAGTAATAACGGAATTGATACGCCTAGACATTGAGTCAAACAGAGTTTGGATGGCGTGTACAGGTACAGCTGCCCACGCACCTTCAACACGATACCACAGTTCATCAAGAGTAGTGACTGCCAATTGACCAGACGATTTCAATTGGTGAGAGATCTGGAGAACGTGCTGGCCAGGGCAGAAGTCGAACATTATCTGTATCCAGAAAGGTCCGTACAGGATCTGCAACATGCGGTCGTGCATTATCCTGCTGAAATGTAGGATTTCGCAGGGGTCGAATGAAGTGTAGAGCCACGGGTCGTAACACATCTGAAATCTAACGTCCACTGTTCCAAGTGCCGCCAATGCGAACAAAAGGTGACCGAGACGTGTACCCAATGGAACCCCATACCATCACGCCGGGTGATACGCCAGTATGGCGATTACGAATACGCGTTTCCAATGTGCGTTCAGCGCAATGTCGCCAAACACGGATGCTGTAAACAGAACCTGGATTCATCCGAAAAAAATGACGTTTTGCCATTCGTGCACCCAGGTTCGTCGTTGAGTACACCATCGCAAGGGCTCCTGTCAGTGATGCAGCGTCAAGGATAACCGCAGCCATGGTCTCCGAGCTGATAGTCCATGCTGCTGCAAACGTCGTCGAACTGTTCGTACAAATGGTTGTTGTCTTGCAAACGTCCCCATCTGTTGACTCAGGGATCGGACGTGGCTGCACGTACCGTTACAGCCATGCGGATATGATGCCTGTCATCTCGACTGCTAGTGATACGAGGCCGTTGGGATCCAGCACGACGTTCCGTATTACCCTCCTGAACCCACCGATTCCATATTCTGCTAATAGTCATTGGATCTCGACCAACGCGATCAGCAGTGTCGCGATACGATAAACCGCAATCCCGATACGCTACAATTAGACCTTTATCAAAGTCGGAAACGTGATGGTACGCATTTCTCCTTCTTACACGAGGCATCACAACAACGTCTCACCAGGCAACGCCGGTCAATTGCTGTTTGTGTATGAGAAATCGGTTAGAAACTTTCCTCATGTCAGCAAGTTGTAGGTGTCTGTACTGAAGAGAGATGGAGCGAATGTGACGTAGGTAGCATTCTTCCGTCTCCTTGGTCAACGTTTAAACTTACGTTCGGGATACCTGTCATACTAGATATTGCTCTGAAATATAGGGTTTCGCAGGGATCGAATGAAGGGTAGAGCCACGGGTGGTAATACAACTCCCCAACGTGATTTTGCCACGCTATGATATCAGGTATTCGGCAGTCTCAACGTTGAAATACACGGACCGTGTGCTGACGGCTTACTATCCCTAGCAAGCAGTCTTCACGCTTGTTTACCAAGTATGTGCATCAAGTACTAAAAGTAAAGGTTAATGCTGAGGTTCAAATGGACACAAACTGCTGGCGGCAGTGATAAGGGCACGCCCTATATAGAGGTAGCGCGACGCAGCGCTGCCGTGAGCACCATGGACACTGCTTGGGTAGATATGAAACTGGAAATGTGGCCAAAAACCGTCAAGTGACCGTAGCAGAGTACTACATTGCCACATTGTGTTACTCTCTCTTCTGTCTTCTGTGTACCTTTCAACAAATAATATTTTGGTATGTAATGCCCTTATTATGACGACACTTACATGATAAAAAGATTCATAATCGGACAGACAGTCGTTTATTTATTTGTGTGTTTATTTATTTACTTACCGTGAATTTTCTGATTGGTTGAATGCAGACTGCCACGAATTACTCTACTGTGCCAAACTTTTCATCTCAATGTAGCATTTGCAACTTACGACCTCAGTTATTTTTTGGATTTATTCTACTATCTGGCTTCCCCTACAGTTTCCACCCTCCACAGCTTCTTCTAGTACTATGGGAGCTATTCCCTGTCGCCGTAACACGTGTCCTATTAACCTTTCCTTCTTGTCAGTGTTTTCTACATAATCCTTTCCTTGTCGATTCTGTGGGGAACGTCCTTATTCCTTAACTTATGAGTCCATCTAATTTTCAACATTCTTCTGAAGAACCACGTCTCAAATCCTTCCATTCTCTTCTGTTCCGATTTTCCCACAGTCCAAGTTTCAATCACATGGAATGCTGTGCTCCACACGTACCTTCTTCCACAAATTAAGGCCTTTGTTTGCTACTAGTAGACTCTCTTGGACAGGAATGCCCGTTTTGCTAGTGCTAGTCTGCTCTCTCTGTCCTCCTTGTTCCCTCTGTCGTGGGTTATTTTGTTATCTAGGTTCCATAGTGATACAAACCGTAAACGAAGGTAAATGTAGATATGGCTACATATAAATGATATTTTTTTCATGGTTTTCTTACGTTGGGGACCGTTTGTTATTTTTGTAGTGTATTTTCTTAAATTTCACATTTTACATTATTTTCTAGATATGTTTAACACTTTGACTCCTTTTAAGAAATAAAAATGGAACTCTATACTTAGGGGGCACTATTATCACATCTGTCTACAATTTGCTTCTATTTAATGCGTGGTATTGATCTTTACTTTTAGTTTTCCACACACTTCATGAGAAGCGAGCGTGACTACCGTATGCGTGGGTTAAATGGCTACCTATACATTTTTAAGTGGCCCTCTACTCTATACCTCGAGATTGCTCCTATAGAGAAAATTTGTGTAAATGTCTCGTACGTTGTTATTTTAACTACTCGTATCTTTTGGGATTTGTTGATCATAGCAAACCCTAAGAATGGTACTGTATGCCGAGACCGGTAGCCAGTAGACAAAATAAGAAACTGCGACCAGCGACAAAAGCAGTTTTGTTTAGAAATACTTGTGCCACTTTTGTTATTAATAAATTGCGCATTTTGGAAAAATTGCACCACAGCCTCCTTTTACTTTCACTCCTCAGTCTGTCCTGCTGCTAGTCTCACTATACCACCTATTTTTTATTGTTACTGTTATTACAACACCCTTTCTGTGATTCGAATTTGCTCTGTCACTTATAATATTTTCACGTGTAGAGATCTCTTGCGACTGCTACGGTCGCAGGTTCGAATCCTGCCTCGGGCATGGATGTGTGTGATGTCCTTAGGTTAGTTAGGTTTAAGTAGTTCTAAGTTCTAGGGGACTTATGACCACAGATGTTGAGTCCCATAGTACTCAGAGCCATTTGAACCATTTAGAGATCTCTTGTCTGCCTCGCATAGTAAAATAAAAGACCCCAAGATGGATTATCCTCAGTTTGCTAATGACCCTTTAACCACTCTCAAAAATTTATCAAATTACGGTTATGAAGCGTTACCCTGTTACGAAATGTGTGATTTCTGAAACCAAACATTTCCTTTCAGTGAAGTAGGCATGTAAAGCTTTGCCAGCACAAACATACTTCCCTCGTCTGGTTGTGTATTATCTTATCAGAAAGGAGATTATCTCTAGTTCAAAATAAAGTACTTGGCCTTCGCTTCCCCATTCTTGGTATCAGTTATCATATATGATTACTGTGTATGTAATTCTGGTGCCAGCGCATGATTTTTATCACAAGTTGTTAAGCATTGATAAATTTTCCCGTATTGTATCTCATCACGTAGAAGGTTACCAGAGGAATGAGTATACGGATTGCTAGTAAATGTTGTTGCATATCATAAAAATTTGAAATGTCTGGGGACATTAGAGTGTGCAACCCATTTAGAAGAACACACCGGAAGATTGATGTCTTTGCGTAGATTGAGTACAGGAATGTTATTCCGTTACGCTCTAACGGTGTCGATGATATAAGATTCAGACAGTAGAATGAGAGCAATATGCCGATGTTCATCTGAAGTGTTTCACTTAAAACTTGAAATGGCCAAATGGATATTAAAAATCAAGTTTCTCCGGAACTTCAGTGTCCTGCAACAGCTCCATACCAATTGATGTATCGCACAACCGATCAGAGCTAATAGTGATGCTCGGAGCAGAAGCGAAAAGAAGCCCTTTATCGTACAAATAAAGGGACAGGTAGGATCGAAATCAAGGGTGTGTCGCCATCATCATGGCGAGGAACGTCTGCATACACAAATCCAGGAGAGCACACGGCCGGCCTTAGTCAGATATCGCGGAAATTCCATGGAAAGCTATTCCTTTTTTCCTTTGCCTCGTCTTGTTCGGATTCCTGGAATTGGTTGCCTTTGCAAAGGGGCGGCATCACATACCTTCAACCCTCAACAAAGTTCCCTCCTACCATGAACGCATTTTTCCTCACTGGGAGATTCGGTGCGATACGTAGTTATTGAGACACCGGAAATCACCTGAAATTACGTGCATAAAATACTGATATACCTGCCTAATATCGTGTAGGGCCCCCACGAGTAAGCAAAAGTGCCGCAACACGACGTGGAATGGGCATAACTAACGTCTGAAGTAGTGCTGCAGGGAATTGACACCTTGAATCCTGCAGGGCTGTAAATAAATCCGTAAGAGTATGAGGTGGTGGGGCTAAGCCATGTCTCCGCAATATCCTTTCTTTCAAGAGTGCTAGTTCTACATGGTTCGCAGGAGAGCATCTGTAAAGTTTGGAAGGTAGGAGACGAGGTACTGGCAGAAGTAAAGCTGTGAGGACGAGGCGTGAGTCATGTTTAGGTAGCTCAGATGGTAGAGCACTTGCCCTCGAAAGGCAAAGGTCTCGAGTTCGAGTCTCGGTCCGGCACACAATTTTAATCTGCCAGGAAGTTTCAATAAAGTTCATGTTTGGGGAATTTGGTGGACAGAAGAATGTTTCTGGAGCCACTCTCAGCAATTCTGGACGTGTAGGATGTAGCGTTGTCCTGCTGGAACTGCTCACGTCCGTCGGAATGCACAATGGACATGAATGGATGCAGGTGATGAGACAGGATGCTTACGTACGTTTCACCTGTCAGAGTCGTATTTAGACGTGTCAGGGGTCCCATGTCACTCCAACTGCACACACCCAGTACCATTACAGAGCCTCCATCAGCTTGAACAGACCCTGCTGACATGCAGGGTCCATGGATTCATGAGGTCGTCTTCGTACTCGCACACGTACATCCGCTCGATACAATTTGAAGCGAGATTTGTCCGATCTTGCAACATGTTTCTGGTCATCGACAATCCAGTGTAGGTGTTGATGGGCCCATGCGAGGCGCATCCAGTTCAAATGGTTCAAATGGCTCTGAGCACTATGGGACTTAACTTCTGAGGTCATCAGTCCCCTAGAACTTAGAACTACTTAAACCTAGCTTAACCTAAGGACATCACACACATCCATGCCCGAGGCAGGATTCGAACCTGCGACCGTAGCGGTCGCGCGGTTCCAGACTGTAGCGCCTAGAACCACTCGGCCACCCCGGCCGGCGCGTTTGCAGTCATCAAGGGTACACGAGTGGGCCTTCGACTCTGAAATCCTATACTGATGATGTTTCGTTGAGTAGTTCGCACTCTAACACATGTTGATGGTCCGGCATTGGAATCAGCAGCAATTTGCGGAAGGATTGTACTTCTGTCACGTTCAACGATTCTCCTCAGTTGTCATTGGTCTTGTTCTTGCAGGATCTTTCTCCAGCGGGAGGGATGTCGAAGATTTGATGTTTTGCCTGACTCCTGATATTCACAGCACACGCATGAAGTAGTCGTATGGGAAAAATCCCCACTTTTTCGCTACCTTGGAAATGCTGTGCCCGATCGCTCGTGCGCAGACTATTACACCCCCTTCAAACTCACTTAAATCTTGATAACCCGCGATTGTAGCAGCTGTAACCAATGTAACAACTGCGCCAGACACTTGTTGTCTTATATAGACGTCGCCCACCGCAGAGCCGTATTCTGCCTTTTAACATACGTCTATATTTCAATACGCATGCCTGTATCAGTTTCTTTGGAGCTTGAGTCCAGAATGTTTCTAGAGAACAATCCATAGTTATCAGAGCTAGCATGTGGAAAGGAATTATTCACCGTTGAAGACGCCGCCAAGTTGAGATGACTGTTTCTGACGCAAAAGCTAAGCTTGGTGGTCCGTCTCTCTCGATGCAATTCGAGGTTAGCAGGGTGCCACTATACCTCGGTTTCTTTTTACAATCGAACTCTCATACATACCCGGCTTCAAACTTCTGATTACTTTACAGATGAATTAATTTGTTTAACACTAAGCATGTCCTCAACTCGTGGTCTCGCGTTAGCGATCTCGCTTCCCGAGCATGGGGTCATAGGCTTCCGGGTTCGATTCCCGGCTGGGTAAGGGGTTTCCACTTGTCCTGAGATGGCTGGGTTTATTGTGTTGTCTTCACCATCATCATTCATCCACATTAGGGTTGGAGGAAGGCAACGGGAAACCACCTCCATTACAACTTTGCTAGTACGGCGATGCGGGCCTCCCGCGTCGTTCCCCTACGCTCTGTCAAGAAGCATGGGGCTTCATCTCAATACTAAGCATGTAAGCAAGAAAAAGTTTGGTGTAGAGTTGAATTTACACTACTGGCTATTAAAATTGCTACACCAAGAAGAAATGCAGATGATAAATGGGTGTTCATTGGACAAATAAATTGTACTAGAACTGACATGTGATTACAACTTCACGCAGTTTGGGTGCAGAGATCCTAAGAAATCAGTACCCAGAACAACCACCTCTGGCCGTAATAACGGCCTTGATACACCTGGGCATTGAGTCAAACAGAGCTTCGATGGCGTGTACAAGTACAGCTGCCCATGCAGATTCAACACGATACCAGACTTCATCAAGAGTAGTGACTGCCGTATTGTGACAAGCCAGTTGCTCGGCCACCATTGACTAGATGTTATCAATTGGTGAGACATCCCGTGAATGTGCTGGCCAGGGCAGCAGTCGAACACTTTCTATATCCAGAAAAGCCCCTATACGGCCTGCAACATGCGGTCGTGCATTATCCTGCTGAAATGTAGGGTTTCGCAGGGATCGAATGAAGGGTAGAGCCACGGGTCGTAACACATCTGAAATGTAACGTCCACTGTTCAAAGTGCCGTCAATGTGAACAAGAGCTGACCGAGACATGTAACCAATGGCACCTCATACCGTCACGCCAGGTGATACGCCAGTATGGCGATGACGAATACACGCTTCCAATGTGCGTTCACCACGATGTCGTCAAACACGGATGCGACCATCATGATGCTGTAAACAGAACCTGGATTCATCCGAAAAAATGACGTTTTGCCATTCGTGCACCCAGGTTCGTCGTTGAGTACACAATCGGAGTCGCTCCTGTCTGTGATGCAGCGTCAAGGGTAACCCCAGCCATGGTCTCTGAGCTGATAGTCCATGCTGCTGCAAACGTCGTCGAACTGCTCGTCGAGATGGTTGTTGTCTTGCAAACATCCCTATCTGTTGACTCAGGGATCGGGACGTGGTTGCACGTACCGTTACAGCCATGCGGATATGATGCCTGTCATCTCGACTGCTAGTGATACGAGGCCGTTGGGATCCAGCACGACGTTCCGTATTACCCTCCTGAACCCACCGATTCCATATTCTGCTAATAGTCATTGGATCTCGACCAACGCGATCAGCAGTGTCGCGATACGATAAACCGCAATCCCGATACGCTACAATTAGACCTTTATCAAAGTCGGAAACGTGATGGTACGCATTTCTCCTTCTTACACGAGGCATCACAACAACGTCTCACCAGGCAACGCCGGTCAATTGCTGTTTGTGTATGAGAAATCGGTTAGAAACTTTCCTCATGTCAGCAAGTTGTAGGTGTCTGTACTGAAGAGAGATGGAGCGAATGTGACGTAGGTAGCATTCTTCCGTCTCCTTGGTCAACGTTTAAACTTACGTTCGGGATACCTGTCATACTAGATATTGCTCTGAAATATAGGGTTTCGCAGGGATCGAATGAAGGGTAGAGCCACGGGTGGTAATACAACTCCCCAACGTGATTTTGCCACGCTATGATATCAGGTATTCGGCAGTCTCAACGTTGAAATACACGGACCGTGTGCTGACGGCTTACTATCCCTAGCAAGCAGTCTTCACGCTTGTTTACCAAGTATGTGCATCAAGTACTAAAAGTAAAGGTTAATGCTGAGGTTCAAATGGACACAAACTGCTGGCGGCAGTGATAAGGGCACGCCCTATATAGAGGTAGCGCGACGCAGCGCTGCCGTGAGCACCATGGACACTGCTTGGGTAGATATGAAACTGGAAATGTGGCCAAAAACCGTCAAGTGACCGTAGCAGAGTACTACATTGCCACATTGTGTTACTCTCTCTTCTGTCTTCTGTGTACCTTTCAACAAATAATATTTTGGTATGTAATGCCCTTATTATGACGACACTTACATGATAAAAAGATTCATAATCGGACAGACAGTCGTTTATTTATTTGTTTGTTTATTTATTTACTTACCGTGACTTTTCTGATTGGTTGAATGCAGACTGCCACGAATTACTCTACTGTGCCAAACTTTTCATCTCAATGTAGCATTTGCAACTTACGACCTCAGTTATTTTTTGGATTTATTCTACTATCTGGCTTCCCCTACAGTTTCCACCCTCCACAGCTTCTTCTAGTACTATGGGAGCTATTCCCTGTCGCCGTAACACGTGTCCTATTAACCTTTCCTTCTTGTCAGTGTTTTCTACATACTCCTTTCCTTGTCGATTCTGTGGGGAACGTCCTTATTCCTTAACTTATGAGTCCATCTAATTTTCAACATTCTTCTGAAGAACCACGTCTCAAATCCTTCCATTCTCTTCTGTTCCGATTTTCCCACAGTCCAAGTTTCAATCACATGGAATGCTGTGCTCCACACGTACCTTCTTCCACAAATTAAGGCCTTTGTTTGCTACTAGTAGACTCTCTTGGACAGGAATGCCCGTTTTGCTAGTGCTAGTCTGCTCTCTCTGTCCTCCTTGTTCCCTCTGTCGTGGGTTATTTTGTTATCTAGGTTCCATAGTGATACAAACCGTAAACGAAGGTAAATGTAGATATGGCTACATATAAATGATATTTTTTTCATGGTTTTCTTACGTTGGGGACCGTTTGTTATTTTTGTAGTGTATTTTCTTAAATTTCACATTTTACATTATTTTCTAGATATGTTTAACACTTTGACTCCTTTTAAGAAATAAAAATGGAACTCTATACTTAGGGGGCACTATTATCACATCTGTCTACAATTTGCTTCTATTTAATGCGTGGTATTGATCTTTACTTTTAGTTTTCCACACACTTCATGAGAAGCGAGCGTGACTACCGTATGCGTGGGTTAAATGGCTACCTATACATTTTTAAGTGGCCCTCTACTCTATACCTCGAGATTGCTCCTATAGAGAAAATTTGTGTAAATGTCTCGTACGTTGTTATTTTAACTACTCGTATCTTTTGGGATTTGTTGATCATAGCAAACCCTAAGAATGGTACTGTATGCCGAGACCGGTAGCCAGTAGACAAAATAAGAAACTGCGACCAGCGACAAAAGAAGTTTTGTTTAGAATTACTTTTGCCACTTTTGTTATTAATAAATTGCGCATTTTGGAAATATTGCACCACAGCCTCCATTTACTTCCACTCCTCAGCCTGTCCTGCTGCTAGTCTCACTATACCACCTATTTTTTATTGTTACTGTTATTACAACACCCTTTCTGTGATTCGAATTTGCTCTGTCACTTATACTATTTTCACGTGTAGAGATCTCTTGTCTGCCTCACATAGTAAAATAAATGACACCAAGATGGATTATCTTCAGTTGCCAATGACCCTTTAATCATATATACGAAGACACTAACTTGTTCTCGAAAGAACAGTTACTGTTGGTGACCGTGCAGCGTTTCCCTGGAATAAATGATGACTAACAGATAACTTCAGCTGCCGACAGGTGTTGTTGTTATACCTCGATGTGGACAGGTGAAAATGTGTGCCCCGACCGGGACCGAAGCCGGGATCTCCTGCTTACATGGCAGACGCTCTATCCATCTTTTTTTATGGGAACACATCGGCGAAAGAGAAAAGAAATATAAATTCTGGTTAAATAAAAGAAAGGAAAAAGGAAAAGCAAAAAGAAATAAAATCCGCGCAATCTGCAACGCGCTCTCCCATCCGCGGAGGTCAGAAGTGGAATAGATCGTAGGCGGTTGAAACTGTGACACCGCCGGGGGAGGAGGGGTGGGTGCCCTCTGAGCCAGGCACCCCCCAACTCAGTGGAGGTCTAACAAAGACCGCTCGAAGCAAATAATGTTCGGTAACGTGGCGTGTTTTCGAGAGCTGCATGGGCTCTTCGTAAATAGGTCCAGAAGTCGAGGCGGGATATAGGTCCCTCATGAAAGAGATAAGCGACCGCCCACCCTTTGACCCACGTAATAGCATGACATTTGGCAGCGGGAAAATGTCGGTCCTCCGGGTATAGAAACATTCGAGGTTCGATTGTGTCTGGTGGCACCCGGAGATAGCAGGCAATGATTTGCTGCACGAAGCGCCGCCATACATCTTGCGATGAGGCGCATGTCAGATGGTGTTCATCAGTGTCCAGTTGCTGGCAAGGGAGACAAAGAGGGGATTCTGACAAGCCAATGTTGTGCAGGCGCTGCTTCGTGGCAAATTTCCTGTTGACTATGTGATACCACAGTGCCCCGACGTTCGTAGGGAGGAAGGGCTGGTGGACGGTAGTCCACACTATGGGCCACTGGATGGAGGGATGTTTGGTCTCCATCACATTCCGGGGAACACAGCGCAGCAACAGGCTGTAAAAATCCTTAGTCCTAGGTGGGCGTGTATCTGGGAGACTGGTATGTATGTAACTGTAGTCGACGAAAAAGGTCGAAATATGGGACAAATGAGGCACGATATGGCCGACAGACACCGGTGGTGAGGTGGAAGCAGGTAGGAGTACCTCAAGCAAGCTGCGTGTTAGAGATGTACCCTGGCCCATCCACTTTTTCTCATGGTACTCATGTACAAGGCTGCAGCTCGCATACGAACATTGACGAGCCCGACGCCACCATACCGTGAGGGCAGCGTAAGTGTCTCATAACGGACTTTAAACATTGAGCCAGCCGTGAGATAGTAGCCAAAAGCCGCCTGAAGTTTGCGCCCAATAGCAGTTGGCAGAGGGAGAACTTTTCTTTTTTTTTTTTTTCTTTTTTTTCTTTTTAAAGAGGGAGAACTTTTTTTTAAATTCTTTATTTACTATCAACAATAATATTTATACATCACAACCCACCTCCTTATTTCATTAGTGGGTCTTACTTTCTACTGTTAGTTACAATTAGCAGCTAATTACAATATATTTAGTTGTGAGCTACAGCTATAATCTAGTTTCAATGGGCAGCTATATGCAGCTAGTTATTTTAACTTCTAAGATTTTAAACCTACGTTCTATTTCCTGCAGCGTCACAGGTGTGTCAGCTATGTACAAACCTACTTTATTGCCTTGCCCATCGAGCTAATCCCGATGGGCGTGCCCCTGACACTGGGCAGGCCAGGATGTTAATCACTGCAGGTTCCTAAATCTAGATTTCTAGTCTAATTCCTACTAACTAGTTCTAAGCTAAGTCATCTCCAGTGTATTGTCAAATCCAGGTTATTCTTATTCCCCACTCCCCCTAGTCCCGTACGTGGCGGATTCCAGACTAAAGGGTCGGCCTTTCCACGCACAGGCGGATTGGGAGTAGGGCACGTATTTGTCGTAATCTGTGCTGTTTAATTTTGTTCCCTCATGTATTCTCTCAACACTTTCTGTGATACCTCGTTGGCAAGTCTATTCAGTGTTTGGAAGGTGTCTTCTCGTCTTATCAGGCGGTATGTGTCATGGTCGGGTGGTTGGTCGCGTAATGTAGAAGCAACATCATTGAAGAGGGGGCACTCGTAAATCACATGATCGGGAGTGCCCTCCGGTTCACCACATTCACACGCGGGTGTGGCCCTTTTCCCGAACCGACATAAGTATGCCGGATAAGGTCCATGTCCAGTGAGAAAATGTATTAGTCCTCTGGTAGGTTCAAAGTACTTCATTTTAAGCCGTTCCCTAATGCTTGGTATCAACTCATGTGTCCTGCACCCTGTTTCATCCGCATCCCACAGTTCTTGCCATAATTGTACTCCCCTTTGCCGAATCTCACCCTTGTCCCCCGCCCCTATGCCTAAGTTCTCCTCGGTTTTTGTTATATTACCCTTCTTAATCCAGAACCATGCAGCCTGCTCCCTGATTTTGATGTCCAGGTGGCAAAGCCCCATTATGACTAGTAGTGCTCCCCCTGGTGATGTTCTGTAAGCCCCTACCGATCTAAGTATCATATTCCTCTGAACCCTTCTCACTGACATGGCGGGCACCACCCTCGTGAGCCTGTGTACCCAGACTCCCGAGCCGTAACCCACTATCGATGTTAATATACTATTATGATAGAGTCTTATGAGATGAGGTGGAAGATGAAATCTTTTGTGTCCTATGGATATGAGGTTGTTCAGTGTTTGGATGGCTTTCTGGGTTACGGTTTCGATGTGTTTCGCAAAATTCCACTTCTCATCAATGATGATGCCCAAGTATCGCGCGTCACGTCTCCGAAGAACCGGCGAACGCTCGATTCGTACGGTCGGGTTACGGATTAGTTGTCCCTTCAATAGTAAGTAGGTGGACTTACTTGGTGACACCGTCATTTTGGTGTTTTGGCACCACAGTTGTAACTTGTTTAGGGCACTCTCTATTTTAGGTTCAATGTCTTCGCGGCTACGGCCGACGACCAACAGGAGGAGGTCATCTGCATAGGCTATCACCTCTAGCACTTCTTCACTCTGTTGTAGGGTGTCTAGCAAAGGCTCCATGTGGATGTCCCAGAACAGGGGCCCTAGCACGGAACCCTGTGGACAACCCTCTGTTATAGATTTTCCAATTCTCATGCTAGAAGATGATAGCCAGACCTCCCGTTCCTCGCAATAGCTCCTCAGACAGCCATATAGCGGCCCTGGGCACTCCTTCTCCAGCAAGCAGGAGAAGAGCGAAGGCCACCACAGATTGTCGAAGGCGCCACTGATGTCAACCATGATCCCCACTACGTACTCATGTGGGGTGGAGCCACAGACCTCAGCAGCCAGGGCGATTGCATCGGATGTCGATCGCCCAGGCCTGAAGCCGAACTGCCTGTCGCTCACCCCACGCAGCACTCTATGTGCAGCCAATCTGTCAGCTAGTAGCTTTTCTGATATTTTCCCTAGAATGTTAATCAAGCAGATTGGTCTGTAGGATTTTACATTTGTAGGATCTTTATCTAACCCTTTCCGAATAATGACTACATTCGCGGACTTCCAGACACTTGGAATTTTTTGCTGTATCAGACATTCGTTGTATAAGTGGGTGAGTGGCGCAATTAGCTGGGGAGCCAGGAATTGAACCACCTCAGCTACAATGCCGTCCGGCCCGGGAGCTTTACCCCTTTTAAGTGATTTTATGTGGACAGCCACCTCCTCCTCCGAGAAAGGGTAGACTGCCGTATTGTTGGTGGTAGAAGGAGAACTTTTTTTTTTAAAAAAAAATCTTTATTCAATCCATTACATTATACATAATAAACCACTACCTGACTACATTAGTGGGTCCTAATAATGATACAGAAGAAAATGCAGCTTTCTATTCTACACTACAGGTAATTTTATTATTACTATTATCTACTCTAATCTTACCGTTGAGGCTCTAAGCTACTCAGTCTACGAGGAAGCTACATGCTACCTGCAGCGTTACAAGTGTGCCAGTGCTACTATAAACCTACTAGTTGTTGGCCAGGCCCACTGAGCTAATCCCAGTGGGCATGCCCCTGGCACTGGGCTGGCCCTTAACTTGGTATCGCTGCAGTCTATTCTAAGGTGTTATCCTACCTTCTACATCTACTCTAATTACATGTCATAATTGGTGTGCGTTTTAGTCTAGTGTTTATGTACCCCCCTCCCTCCTAGTCCAGAGCAAGGCGGATTCCAGCCGTGAAGCGGCTGGCCAGTCCCTACCCGGCGGTACAGGAAGGGTGCACGAAGTCTAAGTCGGTGAAAGTTTTTTGCCTTTAATGTTGATTGTCCCTTAAAAAGTTCTTAAGTACCTTTTTTGATATCTCATCTGTGAGTTTATTTAGAATGTTAAAGGTGTTGTCGTGCCTTAATAAGTGGTACGTGTCATTGTTTGGTAGCTGTTGTCTTAAATCATGGGCTACATCATCGAAGAGGTGGCACTCATACACCACATGTTCTGGGGTGCCTTGCACTGCACCACAGTCACACGCTGGTGTAGCCTGCTTCCCAAACCTGCATAGATATGTTGGATATGGTCCATGTCCAGTAAGAAAGTGCAGCATTCCTCTCGTAGGAGTGAAAAATGTAAGTTTTATTCTTTCTTCTATATCCGGTAGCAGCTCATAGGTTCTGCGTCCCGTATCCTCATTGTTCCATTGTTCTTGCCACAGTTCTATCCTTCTCTTTTTGATGGCGTACTTGTCCCCAGAATGAACCCCAAGTATCTCCCTGATTTTGTCCCTGTTCTCCTTTTTCGTCCAGTACCAGGCAGCCTGCTCCCGAATTTTTATGTCCAATGGACAGATTCCCATTAGCACTAACAGCGCTCCCCCAGGTGTTGTCCTGTAGGCCCCTGCTGAACGTAAAAGCATGTTCCGTTGCACTCTTCTTACGGCCATGGCAGGCATGACGCTCGTGAGTCTTTGTGCCCAAACTCCTGATCCGTATCCTACTATTGAGGTCAGGATGCTATTGTGGTATAACTTAATTAAGTTAGGTGGAAGGTGAAACCGCTTATGACCAATTCCGATGAGATTGTTTAATAGAACCAAGGATTTCTGAGATACGGTATCAATGTGTGATGCAAAGTTCCACCTCTCATCGATGATTACACCCAAGTATCGGGCATCGCGGCGCCGAAGAACTGGCCTGCCATTAATTCTTACAGTGGGGTTTCTGACCAATTGGCCTTTGAGGAGTAGGTATGTGGATTTATTGGGCGCAATCGTCATTTTGCTTTTGTGACACCACGATGTAAGTACAGTTAAAGGCTCTTTCCACTTTCGGCTCTAAGTCCTCGCGGCTTCGGCCGCCGACCAGCAGGAGGAGGTCGTCAACGTATGCTATGACCTCTAGCACATCGCCACAGTTCTTTAGGTCTTCAAGTAGTGGCTCCATATTGATGTCCCAAAAGAGAGGTCCTAGGACAGAGCCTTGAGGACATCATTTGGTAACACTCTTCCTGACTATGCCGCTAGGGGCCGATAGCCAGACCTCCCTGTCTACACAATAGCTCCTCAGACAGCCGTACAGTAGCCCTGGGCAGTTCTTCTCCCGCAAGCAGGAAAAGAGTGAGGGCCACCACAGGTTGTCGAAGGCACCACTGAGGTCCACCATGATACCGACGACATACTTGTGCGGGGTGGAGCCACAGACCTCGGCAGCCAGGGCGATTGCGTCAGACGCAGAACGCCCAGACCGAAAACCGAATTGTCTGTCACTCATCCCGCACAGCATGCGGTGTGCTGTCAGTCTGTTCGCCAGTAGCCTCTCAAAAAGTTTGCCCAGTATGTCTAACAAGCAGATGGGTCTGTAAGACTTAATTTCTGTGGGATCTTTGTCTGGACTCTTTTTAATGATGATTACATTAGCTTTTTTCCATATTTCTGGGAATTTTCCGAGTTTCAGACACTCGTTGTATAACTTAGTGAGAGGAGCTACGAGCTGGGGGGCAAGGAATTGCACCACTTCCGCAGTAATGCCGTCCGGGCCAGGAGCTTTTCCTCTTTTGAGGCCCTTGATCTGGGCAGCAACCTCCTCCTCAGAGAAGGGGTAAGTTCTAATGTTATTGTTGTAGTCCCTTTGGTCTTCTCTCCTTATTCTTTTTTGTTCATCTGTCTCGTTTTCCTCCACATCGTCAGGTAACAGGACCCGAAGGAGTGCCCCAGCAGTTTCCTGCCACGTGCCCGTCATCCGGTCCCCGTCCCGTACCAGTTTGTACGGGACTCCCCATGGGTCTGTAGCCAATTGGCTTTTTACGTAATTTTCCCAGCTTTTAAGTCTGACTGCCCTTAGCTCCTGTTGAAATTGCTCCTTACTTTCTCTATAGATCCGCAGCCATCTTTGTTTTTCTCTCCAGACGACACTCCGCTGGTAGTACCTCCTTACCCTCCTCACAGCCTGGCGCATCTGTCCTAATTCGACCGACCATGGTGTGGGGGTGGCCGCAACGGCTCTCCTCCTGGTTGGTACAGCAGCTCGCACCACCCTGGTGATCGCCTGTACCAGTTCTTCGGCGTATTCTTCAACGTTTTCGTCACCCTCCAGCAATGTCGGGATGTTGCACTCTTCCACGAGACGGTCCCAGTTGGTCTTGTTGTAGTTGAGCTGCAGCTCCCACCCCATGTCCCAGTGGCACTCCCTTTCCCCAATAGTGAATGTAATTAAATTATGATCACTGGTGGTTGCTCTGTCCCACACTTTCCAGTTGTCGACTTTTGTGGCCAGGTTTGGTGTTACTAACGTAACGTCAATGTTTGTGCCTTCTCCCCCGCCGCCAATATAGGTGAGGGGGGGGGGGGTTCCCTTGTTGGTTGGCAACCACCAGTTGCAATGCCATGATAGTCTCCTCAGCCTTTAGCCCCCGCGTGCCACTGAACCATAGGGGGGACTTTGCATTTATATCCACCGTCACGAGCATCCTGCGTCCCCGCAATGCCGTGGCAACTTGCGTGAGTGTCTCCAAGAATTCGTCTATTTCTCTTCCATATTGGAAGTATATGTTGGAGATGTATATCACCCCTGTAGGTGTTTGAAGTTCCACGACATTGCAATGTTCGCCAGAAAACTGCGCAAGGACTGTGGCTCTAAATGATCTGTTGGTAATTACTACTGCAGCTTTTGGCTCTAGATCAGAGTGTATGACTTGCCAATTGGCAGCCATGAATGGGATCCGTCCCGCTTGGGAGTACGGTTCCTGTAGACAGAGTAGATCTAGACTCTTCTCTTCCACCACCCTCCGGAGTTCCTGCAAGACTAGTTTACTATTGTGAGTGTTTATCTGACCCACGTTTAGTTGGCTCACGTGGGAAGTAGGTGTGAATATGTGATTCTGGCCAGTTTTTGGACCAGTCGTGGGCTACTCTGCCATTAGTTATCACTGCTTGATAAAATAATTCATCCATGTCAAATTTCTCATTTCTTCTATCGAAGACCTTTTTGACCAGATCTTGCAGGGCTCCGAAGTCGGTGGGGAGATTCATTGTCTTGAGCTGGATTCTATCCACAGCCTCCATTACTGGAAAGGTAACATCTCTACCATACTCGTGGCCGACACGTACCACATGTCTCAAGGCAGTAGTGAGGATTGCCAGGGGATGCCCATTCGGGCTGACACCGAAAACAGGAAACGATGACGCAAGGGAGAACTTTTTTTTTTTTAAAAAAAAATTCTTTATTAACAACAATATTAATTATACATATTTTGCCCACCTCCTAACATGATTAGTGGGCCATAATTGTTACATAAGTCTAAAATTTGCAGCTAATATTACAATTTGTGTTAGTGAGCTACTTTTAAGTTTTTAAGCTGGTGTTGAATTCCTACAGTTCAATGGACACTTTAATTTACCTACAATTTATATTAGTGAACTACTACTTTTTAAGTTCCTAAGATGGTGTTAATTTCCTACGGTGCAATGGGCAGTTTAATGATACCTACGTCTAACCTAGAAATAACTACTAACTGCAGCGTCACAGGTGTGCCAGTAAGTACAAACCTACTTGGAGTGGCCAGGCTCCTCGAGCTAATCCCGAGGAGCGTGCCCCTGGCACTGGGCCGGCCAAGGTTAGTAATCGCTGCAGTTCCCTATATTAGTATTCTAATCTAAGTCCTACTCTACTAACTTAACCTACGTCATAATTGGTGCTTGTCATAATCGGTGTGGATGATCCCATCCCCCTGTTCCCATACGTGGCGGTTTCCAACTGATGGAGGTCGGCCATTCCACGCACAGGCGGTATGGGATTGGGATCAGGTCTTAATCGGGTGGTTGGTTAAGAAATTGGTATTTACTCTTGATCTCTCAAGTACTCTATTAAAACTTTTCGCGATACCTCTTCTGCCAGAGCATTCAAGGTATGGAAAGTGTCTTCTTGTCTTAGAAGGTCGTATGTCTCGTTGTGTGGAAGTCTGTCTCTATATGTTGTCGCCACGTCGTTGAAGAGAGGGCACTCGAAAACCATATGTTCGGGAGTTCCTTCCGCTGCGCCACAGTCACACTCGGGGGTTGCCCTTTTCCCAAACCGACATAAGTATGTCGGATAGGGTCCATGACCAGTGAGAAAGTGGATGAGTCCTCGTGTGGGTTCGAAATATTTCATGGTCCCACGTTCTTTAACATTAGGTAAGAACTGGAATGTTCTTCTCCCCGTTTCATCTTCCTCCCAATTCCTCTGCCACAGTTCCTCCCCTCTGTTTCTTATCTCCCTCTTATCCTCTACTCTCACACCCATGATATCTGTTATTTTTTCCCCGTCCCCTCTTTTCGCCCAATACCATGCCGCTTGTTCTCTTATTTTAATATCTAGCGGGCAGAGCCCCATTATGACTAACAGAGGTCCCCCTGGTGATGTCCTGTAGGCCCCTACTGATCTTAATATCATAGTTCTCTGGACTCTTCTCACTATCATGGCGGGCACGACCCGCGTGAGCCTGTGCGCCCAGACTCCCGAGCCGTAACCCACTACTGATGTCAGGATGCTATTGTGATAGAGTTTGATGAGATGAGGGGGGAGATGAAATCGTTTATGTCCGATGGAAATGAGATTATTTAGTAACTGCAATGCTTTCTGTGTTACGGTTTCTATGTGCTTTCCGAAGTTCCATCTCTCGTCAATTATGACTCCCAGATATCGCGCTTCACGTCGCCGAAGAACTGGTGAGCCATCGATTCTCACAGTGGGATTTCTAATGAGCTGACCTTTTAGTAGTAAATAAGTAGATTTATTAGGGGATACTTTCATTTTCGTTTTAAGGCACCATTGGTGCAGTCTTTCAATGGCCCTTTCGATTTTTGGCTCTATGTCCTCTCGGCTACGACCGCCGACCAGCAGAAGGAGGTCATCTGCGTAGGCTATCACCTCTAGCACTTCTTCACTTTGTTGCAATTCATCTAATAATGGTTCCATGTGCATGTCCCAAAACAGGGGCCCCAAAACGGAGCCTTGGGGACACCCCTTAGTGATTACTTTTCCAATTCTCCCGCTAGGGGATGATAGCCAGACCTCCCTATCCTTACAATAGCTCCTCAGACACCCATATAGCGGCCCTGGGCACTCTTTCTCCCGTAAGCAGGAGAAGAGCGAAGGCCACCACAGGTTGTCGAAGGCGCCACTGATATCCACCATGATGCCGACGACATACTTATGTGGGGTCAAGCCGCAGACCTCAGCCGCCAGAGCGATGGCATCAGATGCCGACTGCCCCGGCCTGAAGCCGAACTGCCTGCTGCTCATCCCACGCAGTATCCGGTGAGCCGTCAATCTGTCAGCTAGCAATTTTTCCAAGAGCTTCCCAAACAGGTCTAATAGACAGATTGGCCTGTAAGATTTTACTTCAGTTGGATCCTTCTCCGGTCCTTTTTTAATTATTATTACATTCGCGGTTTTCCACTTCTTGGGAAACCTTCTTTGTCGGAGGCATTCGTTGTAAAGGTGAGTTAACGGCGCGACTAACTGGGGTGCCAGAAATTGCACCACCTCAGCCACAATGCCGTCTGGTCCTGGAGCTTTCCCTCTCTTTAGGGATTTTATTTGTACAGCTACCTCCTCTTCCGAGAATGGGTAGACTGCCGTGTTGTTGTTGTAATCCATAAGATATGCATCCCGCAGTTGCTTCTGGTTTTCAGTTTCCCCATCCGCATTGTCGTCAGGCAGCAGGGACTGGAGAAGGACCTCGGCAGTTTCCTGCCAAGACTCCGTCATCCCATCCCCTCGCCTGACAGTGGATAACTCCAGGGGAGAGCGGATTTTTTCCCGTACCAATTTATAAGGGAGACCCCACGGATCTAAGGCCAACTGGTTCAGCACATAGCTTTCCCAGCTACGCAGTCTCACTTCGCGTAATTCCTTTTGAAAACTTTGCTTTGCCTCCCTGTATCGCAACTGCCATCTTTGTCTTTCCAGCCAGACGACACTGCGCTGGTAGTTTCTCCTTAGCCTTCTAACAGACTGACGTAACTCCTCTAATTCAGGCGACCATGGTGATGGCGAGGCCGCCACGGCCTTCCTCCTGGTTGGTACGGCGGCCCTCACTGCTCTATGTACTGCGCCCACCAGTTCCTCAGCTCTTTTGTCTATGTCTAGGTCTTCGTGTATGTCACCTTCTGGTAATGCAGGGATGTCGCACTCCCTCGCTAAAAGTTCCCAATTTGCTTTATTATAGTTATATTGCACCTCCCACCCCATGGCCCAGCGGCACTCTCTTTCGCTTAAGGTGAAGGTTATTAAATTGTGATCACTCGTGGTGGCATTGCTTACAACTGTCCAATTCTTTATTAGATTGGCTGCGTTGTGTGATGTAAGGGTAACGTCAATGTTCGTGCCTTGTCCTCCTCCTGCTGTGTAGGTGGGAGGATTACCCGGCTTGTTGGCCACCACGAGCTGTGAAGCCATTAGAAAGCCCTCTACTTTATCTCCATTCGCGTCTCTGGTGCCGCTGTACCATAGGGGGGATTTTGCATTGATGTCAGCTGTTATTATTATTTTTCGTCCCCGCAACGCCGCGGTAACTCTTGCCAGATGTTCCAGGTGTAGTTCTATGTCAACTCCGTATTGAAAATACGTGTTTATGAGTATAATTACTCCCATTGGTGACTGGAGCTCCACGACGTTGCAGTGACGAGTTGTAAATTGTGAGAGCGTAGTTACCCTCAGGAGTTTATTTGTTATTACTATTGCTGCTCTAGGGTCCTCATCTCTGCTGACAATTTGCCAAGCTGTGGCAGCAAAGGCTATTTTCCCAGCTTGGGAGTACGGCTCCTGTAGACAGAGCACGTCTAGTCTCCTCTCCTCCACCTCTTTACGGAGCTCCTGCATAACAAGTCGACTATTGTGCGTGTTCAGTTGTCCAATTGTTATCTCTGTCGTCATGGAAAGTATGTGTGTATATGGTCGTCTGGCCAGGTCTTACTCCAGTCAAAAGCAATTCGTCCATTTGCCAGTACGGCCTGTTCGTAGATGTCCTGAAGGTCAAACTTTTCACCGCGTCTCTCAAAAACTTTTTTCAGTAAGTCCCGCAGGGCTCCGAAATCAGTGGGGAGATTCACTGACTTGAGCTGTATTCTATCCACTGCCTCCATTACCGAGAAGGTTACCTTTCTTCCCTCTTCGTGTCCTACACGGACCACATGCCGTAAGGCAGTGGCCAGGGTAATCGGTTCTTCCAGTCTGGCCAGTTGCATCGTGAACTCGATGTTGGGGTATACCCTTACCGGGTCCACGGGTGGCAATCTGACCACTGAAGCGATTTGCATTGTGGGCTTCGAGCTTGTGCTTGTGACAGCACTATCTTGGATGGGTTCCTCTCTGGGTTCTGTCTGAGATATTTCTGTCCTAGGATGCTCTTGCCGCTTTGGATGGAATGTCGGCTTCATTTCCCGTCGTCTAGGGGCAGGATCTACATTCAATGCTGGAAGATCTGTTTGTATGTTTTTATCTATCATATAAGGATCCGTTTGGATGGCTCGAAAGCGCCACTAGGAAGTTCTTGAACCTGGTTGCCCTCATAGCATCCCGCCTCCTCTTACTTGGGGACTTATGTTTTGGCATCCTGTTCGGTGGGCTGTGATCAGCCATAATCGATTTTCGAGATTAGTCGTTGTTCCAACATTCTGTATGTTGGGCAACTGCGTCCCGAGGCTCCGCATGACTTTTTCCCTCGGTTTTTGCAAGGGACACAGTCCGCTGCTGCTTTGCAGTCTTTGCGGTTGTGTCCACTTGTTCCACACTTCGTGCAGGCCGACTCCCTGGTACACAGACTTAGGGAGAACTTGCGCGATGTGAACCAATTTTGATGCCACATGAAGATTAATAAACTCAACCCGTTGAAGTGTGTCCTGGCGGTGCAAGAGGTTCTGGCGGACGTCGTTGCAGATGACGTGTAACAGGCGACGGAAATTCGTTGCCGCTGTGCGTGTGACCGTGGGGGTAAAGGTAATGACCAGGTACCGGAAAGTCCGCACAAGCGGCAGGGGTGCCACTTCACTCTCCTGGAGGCCTCGTCCAATGTGCATTGCAGAAGATTTGGCGACATTCATGGTACTGCCAGCGGTAGCCCCATAACGGGTAATCAATTCGAGGACTTCCCGAATCTCAGAATGAGGAGGAGAAGGTCATCAGCATATGCCCGACAGCGAAACGTGTGTTGGCGTAGGGTGAGGCCAGAGAGCTTGGTCGTCAAGCCACCAATAAGGGGCTCAAGGGCAATGGCATACAGGAGGGTAGAGAGGGGGCACCCCTGCCGTATCGAACGGCAGATAGGTACCGGCCCTGCTAAACGTCCATTGACTTGGACACGTGAACTGGCATTGTCGTAAAGACGCCGGATGACGTCGAGAAACGGAGGGGGGATGCCCATTCGGGCTGACACCGAAAACAGGCGCTGTCGAAGTCTACAGCGACGACCGCTGCCCGGAGTCTGCAGGCCGCCGCTATCGCAATTAAGTCGCGGCATTCCCCTGTGGCTGTATGTTAATCTGTCTGCCAGGCGTCGTTTGCTCTGGCGAGAGGATATGAGGGAGTGTAGTTCGGAGCCGCATTGCCAGTAAGCGCGCAAAAATCTTGTAATCGGCATTGAGTAGTGTGAGCGGTCTGTAACTCGTGACCATCGAACCACGGGCTGGTTTGTGGACTGGTATAATGATGCCCTCAGCAAAGGCGGGTGGGATTGCTTGGTCAGATGTCACCAGTTCTTGATACATAGTCGTCCACCGTGGTGCCTTGAGGTCCCGAAAGGTACGGTAAAACTCAATCGGTAAGCCGTCAATGCCGGGCGATCTGTTGACTGCACCCTTGGCAATTGCGTTGTTGACTTTGTCTAGCGTGACCGCCACTGTCAAAGCATCCACCTCCGTGTGGGGGAGGGTGCGCGTGAAGTAATGCAAAATGGAGTCGTCTGCTGCAGTATCAGCGTCTTCATCACTATAAGTACGACGGTAGTGCTCGACGAATGCGTGGACGATGTCATTCTGAGTGGTCACCTGCGTTCCATGAGGCGTGGTCAGAGTGCTGATGATCTGCCAACGACGCCTTCGTTTGTCGGACACTATATCATGCATGGATGGAATTTCTAAATCCGCGTGATCGTGGCGCCGCGTCCGTATTACGACTCCTTGCAGTTACCGGCGTGCCAGCGCAATTATCTCCGCCTAAGTGCTTTGCCGTTCCAACTGGTTGTCCGGGGTTGGCGGTTGAGCATCCAGATCTCGGAGAATCGCGTAATAGAAGTCCACAGTGGTGCGATGCCAGTCGGCCATGTCCTTCCCGTATCTCATCAGTGTCCTCCGGATCGCCGGCTTGGCGCAGTCCAACCACCATGTCAATGTCGAGTGGTAGCGGGGAAGGCGTCGTTAGCAGGCTGTCCATGTTTCAGTGACTTATTGGCGACACGCCAGGTCATGCAAGTGTGAGGTATTGAGTTTCCATGGCGCACGGCTGCGCCATACTGATTGCGGCGGAAGGAGGACCGTACAGATGTAAGCGCAATGGTCGGAAAAGGCCAGCGGCCAGCGTTCGGCGCCCCGTATCGCAGATCTAAGAGTTTGTGAGACATATATCATGTCTAGGCGGCTTGCGGAATGACTTGTAAGAAAAGTATGGCCAGAAAGGTCGCCGTGTTGAACTTTCCAGGTATCGTGAAGCAGGAGGCCTCGCACCACTATACGTAGCTCCTGGCATGTAGTATAGTGGGGAATCTGATCTTTAGGATGCAGAACGCAGTTAAAATCACCTCCTAGTAGGCAATGGTCATAACGCCCTAAAAACAGGGGAGCGATTTCCTCGGAATAAAACTGGGCTCTTTCATGCCGTCGGTCGGTGCCTGAGGGAGCGTAGACATTAATGATGCGTGTCCCCATGGCCGTGAATGCCATGCCCCGAGCTGATGGAAGGAAGGCGACATCGGTCACAGAAATCCCGTGGCGGAGGTAGATGGCCACCCCGCGGCCCATAGGATCACTCGCGGAGGCGTGGGCGGTATAGCCATTGATATCCGGGAGACTAGCCAAGTGAACTTCCTGCAGAAGGGCGAAATCAGTATCCGAAGCCCAGAACATCTCCTGCATAAGGCGGATTTTCACCCTGGAACGGATGTTGTTGGTGTTGATGGTTGCTATCCGGTAGGCCTGGTATCGGATTGCTGGAGGCTGGTCCACTCCGCCGTCCACGCAAGAGTGTGGGCGCCGCAGCGGAACGGTATCGCGCTGGCCCGCAGGGGAGTCTGGGGAGAGTATGATTAGTGGTGCGGCCGTGACAGCGCAGGGTCCCGTAACGGGTCCTGCTCCGTGACCTCCTCCTCGTTCCACGCCGTGGAAGCGGACACTGGTGTATCTTCCATTTTGTCTGCAGAAGATGTTGTAATTGTGCGTGGTGTAGTGTCGCCTGTGATACGTTCATGATTTAGTTCAGCGTCAGCACGGGGCGCAGGCACACCGATAGACGTCTCCGCGCTCATTACGTCTTCGTCAGCTGTAGCGGGTTCTGAGGCCTCGTGCTGGTCGACGGTTACGTCCTCCTCGACTTGTAACGTCTCTTCTTGGCCGGAAACGATGCGACGTCTTCGCTTGCGACGTTTCGGGGAACGTTGTTTCCTTGTGCGACCCTCCGTGTCTGACGACGGAAGGGAGTCGCGTCGTTCTGGCAGAGAGGCTGCTGTAGGAACAATGAGCGAGTCGATCTCCATCGTGTTTCCGAGGTCAGGGTCAGCGTCTGGTTGCGCCGGCATCTTCGGAGCGGCATCGATGGCCGGCCGAGGCGGCGGGCCGTCCGAGGCGCTCTCCATCGGTGTCTGGTCGGGCTCGTTGGTGGCGTCGTTTGTGGTGACCGGGCGACGTTGCAAGTGGTAGGAGAAGCTAGAGCAGCGGCATAGGTCACCGGTAGCACTGTAGGTTGCGACGTGGGTGGTTCTTCGGCAGCTGGAAGTTGCGTAATACGCCGTTGTAGGCATTCGGATCTAAGGTGGCCTTCTTTGCCGCACCCGGAACAGGTCCGAGGCTGGCCGTCGTATATAATTATTGCACGGCATCCGCCGATCTGTAAGTAGGACGGGACGTGGCTTCGGAGATCTATGGTGACCTGTCGGACCCCGTTTAGGACAGGATACGTCCGAAACTGTGTCCACTTCTCCGCAGTGTGGCCATGGACTGTGCCGTATGGGTGTAGTGCCGCGACGGCTTCCTCGGCAGGAAGTTCGAATGGCAATTCGAAAATACGTATCGTTCGCATACCTAAGCCTGCATGGTCGACGGTTACCTCCCCCACATTGCCATCAGCGTGACAGAAGCGGGGCCCCTGTTTGGTCTCACGTAGTATGTGGTCGCACCCGGCGTCGTTAATGATTTTCACATAGACCGTGCTGCTCACGATGGAAAAATGTATGCCGATAATATCGGTCGCCGGGATCTTCACTTCCTCTCGCAGTAAACGCTCCACCTCGAGTGCTTTGGGTCGGGCATAATCGTTGCAGAAAGTAAATCGGAGTGTTGATTTACGGTAACGGTTCGCCATGGATCGTACAAGGTAAGCCGGCACTTAAGCAACGGCCGTCAGAAAGTAAACAAGGCGGCGAGAATGTGAGTCTCACGGGGAGCGTGCAAGGGATAAGTCGCTGCAGTCGCGCTATTCATCTGTGTCCTCAGTGGCTCAGATGGATAGAACGTCTGCCATGTAAGCAGAAGATCCCGGGTTCGGGTCCCGGTCGCGGCACACATTTTCACCTGCCCACATCGAGGTATAACAACAACACCTGTCGGCAGCTGAGGTTGTCAGTTAGTCATCATTTACCCTTTAATCACTCTGAAAAATTTATCAAATGACGTTTATGAAGCGTTACCCTGTTACGAAATGTGTGATTTCTGAAACCAAACATTTTCTTTCAGTGAAGTAGGCATGTAAAGCTTTGCCAGCACAAACATATTTCCCTCGTCCGGTTGTGTATTATCTTATCAGAAGGGAGATTATCTCTAGTTCAAAATAAAGTACTTGGCCTTCGCTTCCCCATTCTTGGTAACAGTTATCTTATACGATTACTGTGTATGTAATTCTGGTGCCAGCGCATGATTTTTATCACAAGTTGTTAAGCACTGATAAAATTTCCCGTTATTGTATCTCATCACGTAGAAGGTTACCAGAGGAATGTGAATACGGATTGCTAGTAAATGGTGTTGCATATCATAAAAATTTGAAATGTCTGGGGACATTAGAGTGTACAACCGATTTAGCAGAATACACCGGAAGATTGATGTCTTTGCGTAGATTGAGTACAGGAATGTTAGTGCGTAACGCTCTAAGGGGGTCGACGATATAAGATTCACATAGTAGAATCAGAGCAATATGCCGATGTCCATCTGAAGTGATTCACTTAAAAATTGAAAAGACCAAATGGATGTTAAAAATCACGTTTCTCTGGGACTTCAGTGTCCTGCAACAGCTCCCTTCTGATTGACGTATCGCACAACCAATCAGATCTAATAGTGATGCTCAGAGCAGAAGCGAAATTTGTCATACAAATAAGATGGATAGGTAGCATCGAAATGAAGGGTGTGCCGTCATCAACATAGCGAGGACCGTCTGTATACACAAATCCAGGAGAGCACACGGCCGGCCTTAGTCAGATATAGTGGAAATTCCTTGGAAAGCTACTGCTTTTTCCTTTGCCTCGTCTTGTACGGATCCCTGGAATTGGTTGCCTTCGCAAAAGGACAGAATGTCAGCATCACATACCTTCATCCGACGCTAAGTTCCCTCCTACCATGAACGCACTTTTCCTCACTGGGAGATTCGGTGCGATACGTAGTTATTGAGACACCGGAAATCACCTGAAATTACATGCATAAAATACTGATATACCTGCCTAAAATCGTGTAGGGTCCCCACGAGCAAGCAAAGCTGTCGCGAAATACCGTGGAATGGACACAAATAATGTCTGAAGTAGTACTGGACGGAATTGTCACCTTGAATCGTGAAAGGCTGTAAATAAATCCGTCAGAATTCGAGGTGGTGGAGATTTCTTCTGAACAGCACGTTTCAAGGTCTCCCAGATGAGCTCAATAATGTTTATGTTTTGGGAATTTTGTGGCCAGAAGAATGATTCTGGAGCCACTCTCAACAATTATGGACATGTAGGACGTAGCGTTGTCCTGCTGGAATTGCCCACGTGCGTCGGAATGCATAATGGATATGAATGGATGCAGGTGATCAGACAGGATGCTTACGTACGTGTCACCTGTCAGACTCGTATCTAGAAGTATCAGGGGTCTCATGTCACTCCAATAGCACACATCCAGCACCATTGCAGAGCCTCCATCAGACTGAACAATCCCCTGCTGACATGCATAATCCATGTATTCATGAGGTTGTCTTCATACTCGCACACGTACATCCGCTCGATACAATTTGAAGCAAGATTCGTGCGGCGAGGCGAAATGTTTCTGGTCATCGACAGTCCAGTGTCGGTGTTGATGGGCCCAGGTGAGGCGTATGCAGTCATCAAGGGTACACGAGTGGGCCTTCGACTCCGAAAACCCATATTGATGATGTTTCGTTGAGTGGCTCGCACTGTAACGCTTGGTGATGGTCTGGCATTGGAATCTGCAGCAATTAGCGGAAGGATTGCACTTCTGTCACGTTCAACGATTCTCCTCAGTTGTCGTTGATCTTGTTCTTGCAGGATCTTTCTCCGGCGGGAGGGATGTTGGAGATTTGATGTTTTTCCGGACTCCTGATGTTCACGGCATACTCAAGAAGTATTCGTATGGGAAAAATTCCCACTTCATCGCTACCTCGGAAATGCTGTTCCCGATCGCTCGTGCGCAGACTATTACACCCCTTTCAAACTTACTTAAATCTTTATAACCTGCCATTTTAGCAGCATTAACCGATGTAACAACAGCGCCAGACACTTATTGTCTTACATAGACGTTGCCGATGGTAGCGCCGTATTCAGCCTGTTTACAAATGTCTATATTTGAATACTCATACGTATACCAGTTTTTTGGCGCTTGAGTGTAGAATGTATCTGGAGGACAATCCACAGTCATCAGAGGTAGCATCTGGAAAGTAATTATTCATCAGTGAAGACGCCAAAAACAGCTATAGCTGAATGGCTCTGAGCACTATGGGACTTAACATCTGAGGTCATCAGTCCCCTAGAACTTAGAACTCCCTAAACCTAACTAACCTAAGGACATCACACACATCCATGCCCGAGGCAGGATTCGAACCTGCGACCGTAGCGGTCGCGCGGTTCCAGACTGTAGCGCCTAGAACCGCTCGGCCATCCCGGCCGGCCAGCTATATCTGAGATGACTGTGTCTGACGGAAAAGCTAAGCTTGGTGGTCCGTCTCTCTCGATGCAGTTCCAGGTTAGCAGGGTGCCACTATACCTCGGTTTCTTTTTACAATCGAACTCTCATACATACCCGGCTTCAAACTTCTGATTACTTTACAAATGAATTAATTCGTTTAATACTAAGCATGTCCGCAACTCGTGGTCTCGCGGTAGCGTTCTTGCTTCCCGAGCATGGGGTGATAGGGTCCCGGCGGGGTTAGGGATTTCCACCTGCCCCGAGATGGCTGGGTGTTGTTGTGTTGTCTTCATCATCATCATTCATCCCCATTACGGTTGGAGTAAGGCAACGTGAAACCACCTCCATTAGAATCTTGCCTAGTACGGCGATGCGGGTCTCCCGCATCGTTCCTCTACGCTCCGTCAAGAAGCATGGGATTTCATTTCAATGCTAAGCATGTAAGCGAGAAAAAGTTTGGTGAAGAGTTGAAATTATGTTTAAAGTCTGTTGGAATTCGCTAAATGCTCATATTCTCTAATACTGGATAATCTGCGTGCCGGAAGACGCTGCCTCAAGACATACACACAGTTTATGACAGTAATGCTTGTCTTACTGGGTTAAAACTTACACATGAGATAATACCTCTTAATGAGTAGATCCTAATCAGTAGAGGTAAGGTATGCAACAAACATCCCAAAAGGGAAGCGAGTATGAAGAAAAACGGGGAGAGCATGTACTGCGTATGTAACTGAAAGGAGTGCCTAAACTAGTAATGGACTATAAACCATGGAGCAAAAGATCTGTGGGAAGACCGAGGATGAGATGGGGAGACCGGAATAGGAGCTAGGTCTAACCCTGTGGAAGGAGAAAAGTGAGGAGATTAGGATAGCGTTTTAAAACTTTGAATTCCGTCAATAAATAGATGAAATATTGCAAACCGAATTTATGTCGCCTCTGGAAGCCGTTAGATGGGCAACTCTTGTTGTGTCTAGAAAGCCTGCATACTCAGTTCGCTAGACAATCAATCAAACAAGTCGTATTAATGAGTTTTATTACAATAAGAAAATTACATATACTTAACTTACGGCAATTACACAGATGTGTTGCAAGCAAAGGGCGACATACGAAATAATCAGTCTTTGCAGTGACTGCTGATCGCTAACAGACAAAAGTCATTCCTGAACTGCTTTCGAAGTCGCTATCGTTTACCCTGCTTTAGAAGTCACTAATCTTGCAGCTGCTGTTTAACTGGGTCGCCACCAGTCTGTCGCAGCGCTTGTGTCCTCTCCACATAGTGGCCGCTAGTGTCGGGTTGTCGTCTTGGAAGGGGGTCGGTCGGTGTGCGATTGGCTGACTTCTTCTCACAGCCTTCTCTTCTTTGTCGTTCCAGACTGGCGTTCCGGCGCTTGACTTTACGCCGCAACAGCAATCTGCTATTTGGAGCGGGTGTCACGTACCGAGTTACCTGTCTTGCTGGGTAACATGGATGTTACCGCTACCAGAGCTACTCACTGCCTCGCCTCGTATTTCTTAACAACACCAAAACAACACTACACTAGAGACGCAAAAAAATCATCACAGTCATTTATCTCGACACACACATTTGAGACACTACTCACACATTGCAGGTGGAAAATATGCCACCGTGAGAGTAAAAAAAAGAAAACCTTTTCAATTAGGATCATTAGGGTGTCGAAGTGGGCAGTGCTATACGACTTTCCTTTCCTACTTTCAAGGAATCTCACCTGAATCGATGGCACAATTGTAAATTAATGTTACTAAGAATTAGCTTTCGAAGATAACAAGCATTTTAAATGACGTAATATCACCGACGTGCAAAAAATATGGGAAGTTCCTACGCCACGAGTCTGTCGTCGGCTGCTGAAGGCTATACCGATCATTTATATCCGTACAGTCCTGGTAGGAACAGGTTCCATAAGCCGCACATTCAAATCGCCGGTTATGTGACTCATGACAGACGATCAGTAGCTCCGCACGGACCTGTCGAGGAGACGTGACGTATATTCATCAGCCACTTGCTGTCGTCCTGCGCGGCAGTTTACGTGCGTCAAAACAGTCTCACCGAAATTTTGAAGATCCACCGTTGACACTACTGACTTCGTTGACCTCGGGAACACGAATTCTTGAGTAACGTTCTACATGCTATAGCCCATGGCTCTTGAAACGATTATCGCCCCACGACTAAAGTCAGTTAACTCGCGACATTCACTACAAACCTCTCTGTAAAAGTCGGCTCGGATGGCTCATCTGCTGTCGCGCCATACGACACATCAAGCCGTAACATTCGGGCATCACACACTGCACGTCTTCAAATAGGACAACCGTTACCGTGACTTTGGGCCAATTAATTTTGATGAAAAAAATTCACAGCACGCTGTGAAGTTACCGTACCTTCGGATATCCTAAGAAGTTTCGGTGTTACGTTAAATCAGTAAACTGATCGAAACCATCTCACTACACACTTTGTATAATGGCACTGGAACGGAGGATGACACAGAAAAGATCGAAATTCTGACTATCTTTCCCCAAAAAGATTTCACAAGAGATGGTTGCGGGCTTTCAAATAACTACGCACCCTCTGACTCAACGTTGAAATATAGTAATTTTTGGCTGATTTCGTTGTCTAGGGGCTGGGATACGTAGTTGCCGCATTACAGGCCAAATACTACTGAGTCTACAGTATACGATAAGAATACACACATGAATCGAATGGTCGAAGGTTTCTATCACTCGGCTGTTGCGAATTATGAAAGTAACATATAAATTTAAATGAAAGATTGCAATTACATAAAATCTGCAGGTTCTATCTCAACGACTTTAAATGATGAGTTGAATAGTAGAAGGACTTTTGAGAATGCGGTATATTCCTGCCAAATACTTACTGGTGTCGATGGACCAGCAATTAAATAAAATGTAAGTTGAATAACAGGGAAACAATAGATTCCTACTTCGCGTAATTAGTTACGAACAACAACATAGCTCGCGAGACATTCACTCCTGAACGCATACTACGACTTCACTGCAGAAGCCACGGATATCACACAAGAGCAAAGGTCGGCACTCCGAAATATTTCTATCCTCCGCGACCACGCGCGAACTGCTCCTCTGTCCAAGTCTTTCCGCCGACTCCGCGCCCGACGGGCCGTCGCGTCCAGCACCTCTCGACCTGTGCCGTACTGTCCAGCACTGCCCTAATTCCAAACTGCCCATTCACGAGCGATGTGATTGGCTGGAGCGCTCGCGGCATGTCTTCATGCCAACGCACCCACAAAAACATAATGAAACACATTCGAAATACTGCATTTACATTTAAATAACTTGAAATTAAATAAATATTCCTACGGCTGGGGCAGAAACACGCTGTAACACACATTATTAGATACATAAATTAAATAAACATATATCAAAGGAATAGAACAAAAGGTAGGCTAGCACCGTAACGTCTCTGTGCTTTTTAAAACACAGTAAATATTTAACCAATGTCTTTTCTTCATGAATAGTATATATCGGATGTAAACAAATACATAGATGAATAAATGTATTTATAAGCATGCTGCTACCGTTTTTCCGTGTAACTGTGGAGTATTTATGGCCTGACGCGATCGGTAGTAATCGGCCACTTTGACCTCAAATAACTCATGTACTATTTAAGTTACATCCCTGTAATTTATACGATTTTAGGTTTACACTAACAGCTTTCTAAAGACACGGTGATCGACGAAATCGGATGAAGTGTTTATATTTTGGAAATTCGTTGCTAGGTGTTACCTGTGTAATTTACCGTCGGATACTAAACTTTAAACTAATAATGATATGAAAAATCTGATTACACCATCAGAGTCGTCGTGCAAATAATAGTAATGTAGATGTTTCTTTTTGAGGTATCATGATTCATCTGGCTACTATTAATTTCTATACGAACTGCGAAATGTCTCCCGTGATGGTTACACAAAGTCCGCCATCTTTGGCACTCCCGGCGTGTCTCCTCAACCTACAATGCGTCCCAGTCACGCGGCCGTTGGACCACGTGGTTCGGCCGCTGTGCGGCATCACGCGGTTGCTAACGAGCCGCGGCTTGCCCAGCGGCCCGAGCGGTGGCCGCCAGCTCTGAACTTAGAATATTTCCAGGGCACCGCAACTCGTCCGTTACCTCACACGGTCAAACTCCAGTACCTACTTAAAATTGTCACACGAACGGAAAAATGACAGTATCCATGTAAGTGACCAAAGGATAGAAAAGGAAGTCTGGAAGAGCGGGGCATTCTTACTGAAGGGGAAAAAAAAGCAGGCCATTCCGTATTGCATGGAAGAGCGAAGAACAGATGCACAACAATAGGGACCTGCAACTTTGACGCCGGACTGTTGTATAATTTGGGTACATTTTGTACTCGCGTACTATGGAATTCCTGGAACGGAAAATCTCCCCTGTAGGAATCAACATGGGTTCCGAAAACAACGATGGTGTCAAACCTTGCTCTTTCTCTTCATCCACGAGACCTAAGAAGCAGTATATACAGGCTCCTAGGAAGGCGTTCGGTACAATTCCGCACTGCCACCTGTGTGTCTGTACTCAAGAGATTCTAGGGAAGAAAAAAAAAAAAAAAAAGACAGAGTGCCATTCTCAACGGAGATAATTCTTCAGACGTAAAAGTAACTTCGGGTGTGCCGCAGTGAGGTGTTATAGGACAATTAATTTTCAAAATGATTTATATAAATGACAAAGAAGATGACGTCGGGAGTTCCACAAGGCTTTTCGCGGATGATGCTGTTGTATACTCAGAACTCGCAACGCTACAAAATTGTAGCGAAATGAAGAAAGACCTGCAGAGGATTGACGCTCGCTGCAGGAACTGACAACTTGTTCTGAACATTAATAGATGCATCATACTGTGTATATATAGACAGAAAGACTCTTTATGGTACAATTACATGGCTGCAGAACAGTCACTGGAAGCAGTTACAATATGTAACATGTATGCACAAAGACAGATTTGAAATGGAACGACGACATAAAGTTAACCGTGGGTAAGGTGGATGCCAAACTGTGCTTCATTGGAAGAATCCTTACGAAATGTAATCCACCGACAAATGAAGTAGCTTGTAAAACATTCCTTCGACCATTATCTGAATACTCCTCTTCAATTTGGAACCCGTACCAGACAGGGTAGATAAAGGAAACAAAGAATGTCAAAAAAAAAAAGGGTAACACGTTTCGCTACAGGTTCATTTAGTAAGTATGAATGTGTCACTGAGATGCTCGGTCAACTCCGATGGCAAACGCTGCAAAAGAGGAGTTCTGCATCGCTGTGTGGTCTATTGTTCCGAGAGTGCACGTTTCTACATGAGTCATTGCTTCCTCTTACGTGTATGTCTCGAAAAGACCATGAGCACGAGAGAGCTTAGAGCCGACACAGAGGCTTACCAGCAATCGTTCTTTCCACGAACCATTCGCGTCTGGAACAGGCAAAGGTGAAAACGAGTGTGGCACACAAAGTAGCCTCCGCCACATACCGCAGGGTGGTTTGCGCAGTACAGATGTAGATGAAATATCGATGTCACCTAAGATTTGATTGATTGCTGAACATTCAAAGCTATGGCCTAAGTAAACAAATCGGTCATGAATTCAGCTCAAGCTTTCTAAGAAAAAGCCGGCCGAAGTGGCCGTGCGGTTAAAGGCGCTGCAGTCTGGAACCGCAAGACCGCTACGGTCGCAGGTTCGAATCCTGCCTCGGGCATGGATGTTTGTGATGTCCTTAGGTTAGTTAGGTTTAACTAGTTCTAAGTTCTAGGGGACTAATGACCTCAGCAGTTGAGTCCCATAGTGCTCAGAGCCATTTGAACCATTTTTTTCTAAGAAAAAGCAGCTGCAAGAAAAGAGAACGGTTTAAAAGAATAGGGTACCCATTAGCACAACATATGAAGATAGGTAGTGCAATCAGCCACGAGCAAAAGGTACGCCGCTAACAGTGTAAAGGTATGAGGTGTTGGTGACGTCAGAGAGGCCGCAGACAGGTGGCGTCCGTAGCAACAAGAGAGATCACAACAGGAAGGCCGAGACAGACGGAGGAGAGCGGAGATAGCAGCGGCAGGCGTCAGAAAGGTTGGACACGTCAGGGAGTTCGGTGAACAGCATCAGAGCGATGTGGCAATATCGAGATACTTAACAACTTTAGAAAAAAATACTGAGGGCATGAGGCAGGAGGGACGAGTGAGTGGAGCAATCCTTGGTAAGTGTGTGTGATAACAGTTGGTGCCAAAAACAACAAATGAACAATAACAAGTGATAAATCAAAAAGAAAGAATTGTGTCACCGTTATTTCGTTGAATCGCTTACATACGGAAAATTTTCAAGAGAAGATCAACGAAAATCAAGATGAGCCCGACAGTTAACACGGGGTACATATTACGAATAGGCTATGTAGCAGAAGAATCCAGGAAATTCGGTGATCAGAACTGGAAGTTCAGTAACTTATTTCATTAACATCTTTCATAGCAGTATGGTAAAAGCAAAGGAAAAGATATAACAATCAACTGCGCAAATGAACGTTACGGAATTAACAATTGAACGTGCTAACAGTTCAGTAACGTACCGGCATACTACATCTGCGGTATGGACGCCGCTTTCGTTGACCGCACAGAACACGAAGCACGCCGCACCCCTCTCCTTTTCTTTTCTTTATTTTCATTTTCAAACCTTATACAAGTAGGCCGGCAGCGGCAAAACTACGCCCTCTTCGGCCACAGATTATACAATTAGTACATAAAGAGACACAGAAAAACAAAACAAAAAGGTGGATACAAAACAGTAGGCAGACAAGGAGAAATACACTCCTGGAAAGTGAAATAAGAACACCGTGAATTCATTGTCCCAGGAAGGGGAAACTTTATTGACACATTCCTGGGGTCAGATACATCACATGATCACACTGACAGAACCACAGGCACATAGACACAGGCAACAGAGCATGCACAATGTCGGCACTAGTACAGTGTATATCCACCTTTCGCAGCAATGCAGGCTGCTATTCTCCCATGGAGACGATCGTAGAGATGCTGGATGTAGTCCTGTGGAACGGCTTGCCATGCCATTTCCACCTGGCGCCTCAGTTGGACCAGCGTTCGTGCCGGACGTGCAGACCGCGTGAGACGACGCTTCATCCAGTCCCAAACATGCTCAATGGGGGACAGATCCGGAGATCTTGCTGGCCAGGGTAGTTGACTTACACCTTCTAGAGCACGTTGGGTGGCACGGGATACATGCGGACGTGCATTGCCTGTTGGAACAGCAAGTTTCCTTGCCGGTCTAGGAATGGTAGAACGATGGGTTCGATGAAGGTTTGGATGTACCGTGCACTATTCAGTGTCCCCTCGACGATCACCAGTGGTGTACGGCCAGTGTAGGAGATCGCTCCCCACACCATGATGCCGGGTGTTGGCCCTGTGTGCCTCGGTCGTATGCAGTCCTGATTGTGGCGCTCACCTGCACGGCGCCAAACACGCATACGACCATCATTGGCACCAAGGCAGAAGCGACTCTCATCGCTGAAGACGACACGTCTCCATTCGTCCCTCCATTCACGCCTGTCGCGACACCACTGGAGGCGGGCTGCACGATGTTGGGGCGTGAGCGGAAGACGGCCTAACGGTGTGCGGGACCGTAGCGCAGGTTCATGGAGACGGTTGCGAATGGTCCTCGCCGATACCCCAGGATCAACAGTGTCCCTAATTTGCTGGGAAGTGGCGGTGCGGTCCCCTACGGCACTGCGTAGGATCCTACGGTCTTGGCGTGCATCCGTGCGTCGCTGCGGTCCAGTCCCAGGTCGACGGGCACGTGCACCTTCCGCCGACCACTGGCGACAACATCGATGTACTGTGGAGACCTCACGCCCCACGTGTTGAGCAATTCGGCGGTACGTCCACCCGGCCTCCCGCATGCCCACTATACGCCCTCGCTCAAAGTCCGTCAACTGCACATACGGTTCACGTCCACGCAGTCGCGGCATGCTACCAGTGTTAAAGATTGCGATGGAGCTCCGTATGCCACGGCAAACTGGCTGACACTGACGGCGGCGGTGCACAAATGCTGCGCAGCTGGCGCCATTCGACGGCCAACACCGCGGTTCCTGGTGTGTCCGCTGTGCCGTGCGTGTGATCATTGCTTGTACAGCCCTCTCGCAGTGTCCGGAGCAAGTATGGTGGGTCTGACACACCGGTGTCAATGTGTTCTTTTTTCCATTTCCAGGAGTGTACATGGAGCCGTTCACAGGTGCAGTGAAATAAAAAACGTTCAGCACTTGTACACAAACATAGAAGACAGAAATAACACATGTTAACGATGGAGCACTAACACGGAAGCACACACAAACAATGGCGACGATCTCTGGCGCATCAATGTTCACTGTTCATGTACAAATCCGGAGACCTGCCAAAGGGGAAAAGGAAGTGTGAGGGGGAGGGTGTAGATAGGGGAGGTAGGGGTAGCCCAGGGGGAGAGGAGGGAGGGAGGAAGAGAAGAGGGAGACAAGGGAGGGAGGGTGCCCTAGGGGAAAAACACAGGGGGAGGAAGAGGAGGATCAAAGTTGGTAGGTGGGGTAGATGGAGGTTTTCTTTGTGATTTTAGGGCGCACAACTACAGTTGTCATTAGCGCCCAGACTAAGTTAGGAATGCACCGCGAGGCACAAGGTTAAAACAGCAACTAAAAGGGAAAATACTGTAAAAGACATAGACAGGCATAGGATTAAAAAAAAACAGCATAATCAAATGTCCTTAGATAGGTTTGTGAAGTTGATAAACGTAGAACGCGACCAGCTGCTCCTGGGTCATCCACTAAAATGGCATCCAGAGTGCATGGCAGGCCAAGATCAGCGCACAGTGAATTAAAATTTGGACAGGACGTTAAAATGTGGCGTACCGTCAGCAATTGCCCACATGGCAGAACGGCGCCGGCGCAGCCGTCAGCAGATGGCGATGGCTGAACCGGCAGTGTCCAATTCGTAACCGGGCCAAAACGACCTCCTCCCGCCGAGAAGGGCGTGAAGAGGTCGTCCAAGCCGCGGGAAGAGGTTTCAAGGCCCGAAGCTTGTTGTCCGTAAGTGTAGCCCAATCGGCATGCCACAGCGATAAAATGCGCTGACAAATGACCCTGCTACAATCTGATGAAGGGACACAACAAGAAGCTGTCCGAGGCTGGGGGACCGCAGCCTTGGCCGCGGCATCTGCAGCTTCGTTCCCAGGGATACCGACATGGCCAGGAACCCACATAAAGGTAACCGGAGAACCGTCGTCCACCAGCTGCTGAAGAGAGCGTTGGATCCGGTGCACGAAAGGGTGAACCGGATACGGATCACTGAGGCTCTGGATGGCGCTCAGGGAATCGGAGCACATGACATAAGCAGAATGTCGGTGGCGGCAGATGTAAAGAACAGCCTGGTAGAGGGCAAATAGCTCAGCTGTGAAGACCGAACAATGGCCATGGAGCCGGTATTTGAAACTGTGTGCCCCGACAATAAAAGAACTCCCAAAACCGTCATTGGTCTTAGCCATCTGTATAAATGAAGATCATATTAATGAACTTCAAACGAAGTTCGACAAACCGGGAGCGGTATACCGAACCGGGGATAACCTCCTTTGGGGGGAGCTGAGGTCAAGGTGAACGCGAACCTAAGCCTGGAGCCAAGGTGGCGTTTGGCTCTCGCCCACTCGAAAGGTTGCAGGGAGTGAAAAATCAAAGTGCTGAAGGGGGCGACGAACGCGAACTCCAGGCGGTAGCAGGGCAGAGACATACAACCCGTATTGACGGTCGAGAGAGTCGTCAAAAAAGGAACGATAAGACGGGTGGTCGGGCATGACAATAGACGACAGGCATACCGACAAAGCAGTATATCGCACCGGTAGGTTAGTGGCAATTCACCGGCTTCAGCATGGAGACTCTCGACGGGACTAGTATAGAACGCTCCGATCGCAAGACGTAAACCCCGATGTTGTATGGAGTTGAGGCGGCGTAAGATGGACGGCCGTGCAGAGGAGTATACGAAGCTCCCATAATCCAGCTTGAAGCGGACGATCGACCGATATAGGCGAAGTAGGACGGTTCGATCCGCTCCCCACGACATACCACTGAGAACACGGAGGACATTTAGAGAACGGGTACAACGGGCAGCCAAATATGACACATGTGGAGACCAGCCAAGTTTACTGTCACATATAAGACCTGAAAATTTTGTTGTATCCACGAATGGGAGAGCAACGGGACCGAGTCGTAAGGACGGTGGGAGAAACTCTTTGTAGCGCCAGAAGTTAATACAGATCGTCTTCTCGGCAAAAAAACGGAAGCCATTGGCGACACTCCAGGAGTAAAGACGGTCAAGACAACGCTGAAGACAGCGCTCCAGGAAACATGTACGCTGCGCACTGCAATAGATGGTAAAATCGTCCACGAAAAGGGAGCCTGATACATCAGCTGGGAGGCAATCCATTATTGGATTGATCGCTATAGCGAAGAGAGCGACGCTCAAAACTGAGCCCTGTGGCACCCTATTCTCCTGGCGAAAGGCGTCGGACAGGACAGAACCCACACGTACCTTGAACTGGCGATCTATTAAAAAGGCACGAATAAAAAGAGGGAGGCGACCGCGAAGGCCCCATGTATGCATGGTGCGGAGAATGCCCGCCCTCCAACAGGTGTCGTTAGCCTTCTCCAAATCAAAGAACACAGCCGCGGTCGGGCGCTTCCGCAAGAAGTTATTCAAAATGAAGGTCGACAAGGCAACCAGATGGTCAACAGCAGAGCGGCGCCTACGAAATCCACATTGTACATTGGTAAGTAGGGTTTTTACCCGTGGTCTAGGGGTAGCGTCTTTGATTCATAATGAAAACGTCTTCAGTCCCGGGTTCGATCCCAGCCACTGCCTAAATTTTGATAAATAATCAGCATTGGCGGCCGAAGACTTCCGACATAACAAGTCAGCCTCATTCTGCCAACGGCCTTGTCAAAGAGGGCGGAGGAGCGGATAGAGGTTCAGGGCACTCTCTTGTCCTAGGGGTGGGAAATTGCCCCTAAAGGCGGAAGAATCAGCAATGATCAACGATATGAGGATGCGGAAGGCAATGGAAACCACTGCATTAAAGACATGTAACGTGTATCCACAGGACATGTGGCCTGTATTTGAAGAAGTGTCATGATGATCTCTCCATTGGCAAAAGATTCCGGAATAGTCCTCCATTCGGATCTCCGGGAGGGGACTGCCAAGGGGGAGGTTACCATGAGAAAAAGATTGAATAATCAACGAAAGGATAACGTTCTACGAGTCGGGGCGTGGAATGTCAGAAGCTTGAACGTGGTAGGGAAACTAGAAAATCTGAAAAGGGAAATGCAGAGGCTCAGTCTAGATATAGTAGGGGTCAGTGAAGTGAAGTGGAAGGAAGACAAGGATTTCTGGTCAGATGAGTATCGGGTAATATCAACAGCAGCAGAAAATGGTATAACAGGTGTAGGATTCGTTATGAATAGGAAGGTAGGGCAGAGGGTGTGTTACTGTGAACAGTTCAGTGACCGGGTTGTTCTAATCAGAATCGAAAGCAGACCACACCGACAACGATAGTTCTGGTATACATGCCGACGTCGCAAGCTGAAGATGAACAGATAGAGAATGTGTATGAGGATATTGAAAGGGTAATGCAGTATGTAAAGGGGGACGAAAATCTAATAGTCATGGGCGACTGGAATGCAGTTGTAGGGGAAGGAGTAGAAGAAAAGGTTACAGGAGAATATGGGCTTGGGACAAGGAATGAAAGAGGAGAAAGTCTAATTGAGTTCTGTAACAAGTTTCAGCTAGTAATAGCGAATACCCCGTTCAAGAATCACAAGAGGAGGAGGTATACTTGGAAAAGGCCGGGAGATACGGGAAGATTTCAATTAGATTACATCATGGTCAGACAGAGATTCCGAAACCAGATACTGGATTGTAAGGCGTACCCAGGATCAGATATAGACTCAGATCACAATATAGTAGTGATGAAGAGTAGGCTGAAGTTCAAGACATTAGTCAGGATGAATCAATACGCAAAGAAGTGGGATACGGAAGTACTAAGGAATGACGAGATACGTTTGAAGTTCTCTAACGCTATAGATACAGCAATAAGGAATAGCGCAGTAGGCAGTACAGTTGAAAAGGAATGGACATCTCTAAAAAGAGCCATCATAGAAGTTGGGAAGGAAAACATAGGTACAAAGAAGGTAGCTGCGACGAAACCATGGGTAACAGAAGAAATACTTCAGTTGATTGATGAAAGGAGGAAGTACAAACATGTTCCGGGAAAATCAGGAATACAAAAAATACAAATCGCTGAGGAATGAAATAAATAGGAAGTGCAGGGAAGCTAAGACGAAACGGCTGCAGGAAAAATGTGAAGACATCGAAAAAGATATGATTGTCGGAAGGACAGACTCAGCATACAGGAAAGTCAAAACAACCTTTGGTGACATTAAAAGCAACGGTGGTAACATTGAAAGTGCAACGGGAATTCCACTGTTAAATGCAGAGGAGAGAGCAGATAGGTGGAAAGAATACAAAAAATGGTTCAAATGGCTCTGAGCACTATGGGACTCAACTGCTGTGTTTGTTAGTCCCCTAGAACTTAGAACTAGTTAAACCTAACTAACCTAAGGACATCACAAACATCCATGCCCAAGGCAGGATTCGAACCTGCGACCGTAGCGGTCTTGCGGTTCCAGACTGCAGTGCCTTTAACCGCACGGCCACTTCGGCCGGCGAAAGAATACATTGAAAGCCTCTATGAGGGTGAAGATTTGTCTGATGTGATGGAAGAAGAAACAGGAGTCGATTTAGAAGAGATAGGGGATCCAGTATTAGAATCGGAATTTAAAAGTGCTTTGGAGGACTTACGGTCAAATAAGGCAGAAGGTATAGATAACATTCCATCAGAATTTCTAAAATCATTGGGGGAAGTGGCAACAAAACGACTATTCACGTTTGTGTGTAGAATATATGAGTCTGGCGATATACCATCTGACTTTCGAAAAAGCATCATCCACACAATTCCGAAGACGGCAAGAGCTGACAAGTGCGAGAATTATCGCACAATCAGCTTAACAGCTTATGCATCGAAGCTGCTTACAAGAATAATATACAGAAGAATGGAAAAGAAAATTGAGAATGCGCTAGGTGACGATCAGTTTGGCTTTAGGAAAAGTAAAGGGACGAGAGAGGCAATTCTGACGTTACGGCTCATAATGGAAGCAAGGCTAAAGAAAAATCAAGACACTTTCATAGGATTTGTCGACATTGAAAAAGTGTTCGACAATATAAAATGGTGCAAGCTATTCGAGATTCTGAAAAAAGTAGGGGTAAGCTATAGGGAGAGACGGGTCATATACAATATGTACAACAACCAAGAGGGAATAATAAGAGTGGACGATCAAGAACGAAGTGCTCGTATTAAGAAGGGTGTAAGACAAGGCTGTAGCCTTTCGCCCCTACTCTTTAATCTGTACATCGAGGAAGCAGTGATGGAAATAAAAGAAAGGTTTAGGAGTGGAATTAAAATACAAGGTGAAAGGATATCAATGATACGATTCGCTGATGACATTGCTATCCTGAGTGAAAGTGAAGAAGAATGAACAGTCTAATGAGTACACAGTATGGTTTGAGATTAAATCGGAGAAAGACGAAGGTAATGAGAAGTAGTAGAAATGAGAACAGCGAGAAACTTAACATCAGGATTGATGGTCACGAAGTCAATGAAGTTAAGGAATTCTGCTACCTAGGCAGTAAAATAACCAATGACGGAGGGAGCAAAGAGGACATCAAAAGCAGACTCGCTATGGCAAAAAAGGCTTTTCTGGCCAAGAGAAGTCTACTAATATCAAATACCGGCCTTAATTTGAGGAAGAAATTTCTGAGGATGTACGTCTGGAGTACAGCATTGTATGGTAGTGAAACATGGACTGTGGGAAACCGGAACAGAAGAGAATCGAAGCATTTGAGATGTGGTGCTATAGACGAACGTTGAAAATTAGGTGGACTGATAAGGTAAGGAATGAGGAGGTTCTACGCAGAATCGGAGAGGAAAGGAATATGTGGAAAACACTGATAAGGAGAAGGGACAGGATGATAGGACATCTGCTAAGACATGAGGGAATGACTTCCATGGTACTAGAGGGAGCTGTAGAAGGCAAGAACTGTAGAGGAAGGCAGAGATTGGAATACGTCAAGCAAATAATTGAGGACGTAGGTTGCAAGTGCTACTCTGAGATGAAGAGGTTGGCACAGAAAAGGAATTCGTGGCGGGCCGCATCAAACCAGTCAGTAGACTGAAGACCAAAAAAGAAAGAAAAAGTAGGCGTCGAGATTCGAGTAGCCAAACCAAACGACAGATAACCATTCGCTCCATCACCTTACAGACACAGCTGGTAAGCGAGATGGGTCGATAATTGGAAGGCAAATGCTTATCCTTCCCCGGCTTAGGAATCAGGACAACAATAGACTCGCTCTAGCATGTGGGAACATGACCCTCAATCCAGATGCGATTATAAATATGAAGCAGAAAACCTTTACCTACAGGAGAAAGGTTCTTCAGCATCTGAATATGAATAGAATCAGGCCCTGGAGCGGAGTACTGTGACCGGGCAAGTGCTTTTTCGAGTTCCCGCATGGTGAATGGGGCATTATAACTTTCATGATTCGAGGAGCGGAAGTTAGGTGGCCTAGCCTCCTCTGCCTGTTTTCGGGGGAGGAAGGCAGAGTGGTAATGAGCGGAGCTCGAAACCTCTGCGAAAAGGCGGTCGAAGGCATTGGAGACATCCTCAGGGGCCACAAGGACGTCATTCGCGACCGTCAAGCCAGAAACTGGTGAGTGGACGTTAGTGCCAGATAGCCGGCTCAGGCTACCCCAGACAACAGAAGAAGGAGTAAAACTGTTGAAGGTGCTTGTGAAAGCAGCCCAGCTGGCTTTCTTGCTTTCTTTAATAACACGACGACACTGCGCACGTAATCGTTTATAACTGATACAATTCACCACAGTAGGGTGGCGTTTAAATGTGCGTAAAGCACGTCGACGAGCACGTACAGCGTCTCTACATGCTGCGGTCCACCAGGGGAGCGGTACGTAGTGTGAGGGATGGAATATTCAGCAGCAGTGAGAATGACTTCCCTGAGGTGTGCGACCTGACTATCGCAGCTTGCTAAGGTTTGATCCTGAAAGGTCGCCCTGGAAGAGAAGAGCCCCCAGTCTGCTTTGGAGATGTTCGAACTAGTTGAGCACGGAGAGGGGGTACGATGCAGGAGATGGATAACACACGGGAAGTGGTCGCTCGAATACGTATCAGAAAGTGCGTACCACTCAAACCGGCGTGAAAGTTGGGTAGTACATATAGAGAGGTCTAAATGAGAATAGGTGTGAGATGTGTCCGAAAGAAAAGTAGGGGCGCCAGTATTGAGGCAGACAAGATTGAGTTGGTTGAAAAGGTCTGCTAACAGGGAGCGCCTCGATCAGGATGCTGGAGAGCCCCAAAGGGGATGGTGGGCATTGAAGTCTCCAGTTAACAAAAATGGTGCAGGTAGCTGAGCAATAATTTGCATCATGTCTGCCTGGTAACAGCAGATGACGATGGAGTGTAAACGGTACCAATGGAAAATGTAAAAGTGGGAAGAGTAATTCGGACGGCAACTGCCTGCAGGCCGGTGTGCAATATGATGGGATCGAAGTAAATATCATCCAAGACCAGCAACATAACCCCTCCATGAGCCTGAATACCTAGCACAGGGGGTAAGTCAAAACACACAGAGGTATAGTGTGCCAAGTCAATTTGATCGCATGGGCGTAGCTTCGTTTCCTGGAGAGCTACAACGAGCGGACAGTGCAAGCGGAGCAGCAATTTCCTCTCGGTTGGAGCGAATGCTGCGAGTATTCCAATGAAGAATTGCCATCGTGAGAAGGAAAAGGAAAAGGAGAAGCAAGAAGGGGTCACCTCGAAGGCCGCTGAGGGCCTGGCTTCGAGCGAGCACTGCCGCCGCTATCAATAGGCGGAGAGTCATCGTCCATTGGTTCATTAGGCTCATCGGCCATCTTGTTAAGACGGCCGGGAGGGGGAGCTTCCCCGCCAGTGAACGGCCAGGTGTTCGGCTACCAGCGGTGCGGCCAGGTGGAACGGATGACGGCCTGGGGCGGCAACCGCTGGGTGGCGCAGGAGAAGAAACGCGCCGTGGCGGAGAAGGAGAACTTTGCTTCCTATGAGCCTTCTTGGAAGGTCGTTTAGAAGAACTGGTCGATGGCTGGGAGTTCGAGGTACGTAGGAAGTCTGCACGGGACGGTTCCTTCTTGAAGGCCCGTGCATCTGACTTCTGGGTCTTCGTCTTGGCAGAAGCTGATGAAGGTGCTTGTGTCTTAGGGGTGACGGGAGGAAGAGGAGACGTTGACCGGGCGATCTTAGAATTGGTCGAACGGACGACCGTAGTGCTGAAGGTCAGATCGCATGTCTGAGTCGCCACCTCCCTGGTAGTCCGAGGAGAGGCGAGGACAGTACTGTATTTCCCCGCTGGGAGCAGCTTGGGCTTCCTACTAGCAAATAGCTTGCGAGCAGCCGAGGTGGACACTTTCTCTTTGACCCGAATTTCCTGTATACAGCGTTCTTCCTTGTAGATGGGGCAGTCGCGGGAGGACGCTGCATGGTCACCCTGACAGTTTACACAACGAGGAGACGGAGGTGGACAGTCACCCTCATGGGCATCCCTGCCACAAGTGACACATTTAGCCGCATTAGAACAAAACTGGCGAGTGTGATTAAAACGCTGACACTGGTAGCAGCGCGTAGGTGTCGGGACATAGGTGCGAACAGAAATAACCTCGTAGCCCGCTTTGATGCGCGACGGCAGCTGAACACTATCAAATGTCAAGAAAAGTGTCCGGGTCGGTACAAGGTCACTGTTGACCTTTTTCATGACCCTATGGACAGCCGTCACGCCCTGATCAGCGAGGAAAGACTGAATCTCCTCGTCAGTCAATCCGTCGAGTGATCTAGTATAGGCCACACCACGCAACGAATTCAAAGTGCGGTGAGCCTCCACCTGGACAGGGAACGAGTACAGGAGTGCGGCCCGAAGCAGTTTTTGTGCCTGAAAGGCGCCCTCAGTTTCTAGTAACAAGGTACCGTTACGCTTCCTGGTACAAGACTTAACAGATCCGACTATGGCATCTACGCCCTTCTGGATAACGAAAGGGATGACAGATGAAAAATCCTTTCCGTCCTCAGATCGAGAAACTACGAGGAACTTTGGGGCAGGCGGTAGTACTTTTGTCACTGGTGGCTGGTCAAGTTTCCGTTTTTGGGCACAAGTCGAGAGAGAAGAAGAAGAGAAATCCATTGCGGAGGAATCCCCCATGATTGCCAGCGTCTCCGATGGCGCGCTCCTTCCTTGTGGGGACCCTCTCAGAGGGCACTCCCACCTTAGGTGAATGTTTACACCTCAGGTCACACCACCCGAGAAACGAATGGAGGGACCAATCGGCATGGTCGGAAGGTGTCAGCTCAGGCAATCACCCCTCCCTGGGCCTGGCCTTTACCTTACTTGTCTACTCAGGGTGGGGAATTACGCGTTACCCCGTCACCGGCTACGCGTGCGAACGCGTGTGTCGGCCTTCAGGCACGCACAGGGAGGAAAGTAGAAGAGGAAAAAAGAAGGGAGAGAGGGAGAGAAAGGACAGACTGTCTCAAACGCCGAGGCGGAGACCAGAGGGTGGACAAGAAGGCAAGGAGAAGAAGACAAGGAGAAGAAGGCAAGGAGAAGAAGGCAAGGGAAAAAGTAAGGAAGACAGTGAGATGGAGAAGGACAAAGAAAGGAACCAAACAAAGGAAGGAAGAAACCAGAATAAGTGAAAAAAACAAAATGACCACAAATATAAGTCGTGGAACCGTCCATCTCCAAACGCAGGCGCAAACTACCCCCTTGAGGACTCCTTTTAGTCGCCTCTTACGACAGGCAGGAATACCTCGGGCCTATTCTAACCCCTGGACCCGCAGGGGGGGGGGGTAGATGGAGGGGATGAGGGCATCGCCAGGGAGGGGGAGTTGGCGGAAGCCACCTTGAGTTCAATGGTTCAAATGGCTCTGAGCACTATGGGACTCAACTGCTGAGGTCATAAGTCCCCTAGAACTTAGAACTACTTATATCTAATTAACCTAAGGACAACACACACATCCATGCCCGAGGCAGGATTCGAACCTGCGACCATAGCGGTCGCGCGGTTCCAGACTGTAGTGCCAGAACCGCTCGGCCACCAGCGGCAGGCGCCACCTTGGGCAAGGGTATGGAGGGTGGAGAGATGGAGAGCAGGTGGCATGTGGGAATAGAGGTATGGCAGCACACAGGGGTGGGAAGGGATGAGAGACACAAGCGGATGAGGGGGATTAAGTTTGTGAGAGGTGTAGAGGATCCATATCTGTTCGAGGAAAAGGAGGAGGTGTGGGGACGGAATTAGGTCATACAGGATCCGCGTGGGGGAGTGGAAGCAGATGCGATAGGCGAGGCAGAGCGCATCGTTTTCCAGGATTTGAAGGGATTTGTAGAAGGGGGGGGGGGTGGACATCCAGACAGGATGGGCATAGCAGAGGATAGGGCGGATGAGGGATTTATAGATGTGTGCAGCCAGAAATGAGATTGAGGAGGTGGAGTCGGGAGTGTGCCTTGGCTTGGATTGTCTGAAGATGGGGGGTCCAGGAGAGGCGACGGTCAAGGGTGACGCCAAGGTACTTGAGGGTGGGGGTGAGGTTGATAGGACGGCCGTAGATGGTCAGATAGAAATCAAGCAGACGGAAGGAAGGGGTGGTTTTGCCTACAATGATCGCCTGGTCTTTGAAGGGTTGACCTTGAGCAATCACTGGTTACACCAAGCGGTGAACAGGTCAAGATGGGATTCAAGAAGGTGTTGGGAGCTTTGCAGGGTTTGTGCGAGGGCAAGGAAGGCGGTGTCATCAGCATACTGGAGAAGGTGCACGGAGGTGAAGGCGGTGGCATGTCCGGCGTATATAGAAGGTGGGGAAGAGGGGAGAGGACAGATCCTTAGGGCACACTGGCGGAGGGGAAGAAGGTGTAGGAATCCGTGGTATAAATGGTGACAGAGGAAGGACGTTGGGAAGGAAAGGACCCGATCAGACGGACGTAGTTAATAGGAAGGTCGAAGGTTTGCGCGCTTCTCTCATCGCATAAGAAACTTTTCAATCAGCCACTGCGATCAGCTTCCTCACAGGGTTCCCCAGAGGCCGCCAGATGGCGCCACACACTCCACCAGAGGACGCCGAATTCGAGCCACCTCACGTTTAAGTTGGATCACAGATGCCACCTGGTGGGTTAGAAACCGACGTCTCCACTGTGAACTCGTTGAAAAATTAAGACAAGGCCTCAAAGACGTTCGACGAGCTCGACGCCCTGCGAAACACAGTTCAGCGAGGAAAGTGGAACCCGCACCAAGAATGAAGTACAAAGTTTTCAAGTCTATAGCGTTTGTCCCTCTGTAAATCAATATACTAAGACGTGGAGATATTATCGCTTCTATGAATACGCTTATGCGAAAGGAACAAAATTAAATAACAGCAGATTCGTATACCCAAGCGAGAGCCCAAACCCACGCTGACTGAAGCAGTAAATGAAATGTGCAATCTTTTACCTATACCGTACACTACAGAGACAGGAGTACAAATCACCATTAGACGATCAGACTTCAAGGTGGGGAATAAAAACTCTGCCTGAGAATGTCCTGAGATTATCAAGTGACTACTTTCTGATCACGCCTACCGTACTTACAACAGTGCATTGAGTTCTTATGAACATAGCGCGACTCCAGTGAGAATTACACGAATCTAGCCCGACTCAGGTGTTACTCTGATTGATCATGACGGTTACAAACCAGTACTAACGGAACAGAGAGAGGTTGCAGACGGACTACGGTATACATTTGTGTGAGCTTTATTCTAAATATCTTGTAAATAATTACATTTCTTTTTTTTTAAAGACATCATGTTCGCCATTGACTATAGAAATTATATGTTTCACAATTACATTTTCTGCTTTTGGCCATTTTCAAATGGTACTGCCAATGGTAAAAGAATACAATAATGAAGCATAGAGTGCCGGCCGGTGTGGCCGAGCGGTTCTAGTCGCTTCAGTCTGGAACCGCGCGAACGCTACGGTCGCAGGTTCGAATCCTGCCTCGAGCATGGTTGTGTGTGATGTCTTTAGGTTAGTTAGGTTTAAGTAGTTCTAAGTTCTAGGGGACTGATATGAGGTGTTAAGCCCCATAGTGATCAGAGCCATAGCAACCATAATTTTGAAGCACAGAGTGTACATAGACTATCACACAAGCATGTCATGCAGACAGCAGTAAATCATAAAAAAGTCTAGAAATAATATATCGTACACAATTTGCTTAAGCACATCTCAGATTTTAAAATCCTCCCATATCGTAGACCTGACTGAAGGTCTTGGTAGAGGCACGCGACCATTATAATCCCAAGAATAAAAATGGTTCTTAAAATGGTTGGCGGTCGCGAAATAATAGTCACAAGATTTTTCTGAAACCTTTTCTTTATTCAACATTCCAAAATAAGATTTCACCTAAACATGTGTGCTGTTAGTGGCACACGTGTTTAGATGAAACCTTATTTTGGAATGTGGAACAGTAAAACCTATGTTACTTCTGGCGTTACTTAACAACTTTGTCAGAACTGTATGTTCGTTTTGTATCAAAAGGTTAGCTGAAGATGGGAAGAGACAGAAACGTGTAATGAATAAAGAAAAGGGTCCAGAAACATCCTGTGACTATTATTTCGCGACCGAACAGCCATTTTAAAGCCTTTTTTATTCTATGTCTACATGTGATCGGTTTTTTCTTCCTTTATTGTTCTTTCATAATCCCACCCCATATGAGAGGAGAGTGGGCTGCCATTTTAAAATATTTCGCTTTTCTGCCAAGCGAAATAAAAAATTGAAAATGAGTGTTAGAAACTAAATATAGGTATGTTTGCCTATTTTAAATTAGGGATCAAAGACGGACAGTTAAAAAAATGAAATATATACGATTTAAAAACACATCGCAGGAAGGTTTAATACTTCTGATAAAAAAACACTGAAGCACTGCACTTTCATTCTGAAGGACTTACTCAGGTTGAGAAATATTGTCGCGGAAGAGAGTATGTTCCATAGGAATGAGGAGTGAGGCTAAAACATAAGGGTCTGTTAAGTAGGAAAACTATTGAAATGATAGGTAGGAGTTGAGATGGATAGTGAGAAAGCAGTCGGTGTGGAAGACAGAGAGTGAGGAGTAGTGTGTTGTGTGGGTAGGGTAGAGACAGAGGGTGAAAAGTAGTGTATCGTGTAGGTAGGGTGGTGGTTACAAGAGGAAAGATATGAGGATGGACAGAAAGCGAAAAAATGAAAGCAGCCCTGATGTGGAGTGGGAGCAGATTGGGAAGAGTTAATGGTGGCGGGAGCTATAAATATCGTGGCGACTCTAATTGTCTGGGAGAGGGAATTGATTGAAATTGCGTTGGGATAGAACATGGAGTGTGTATACATGTGTATAGGGACGGAGGGATGAGTTTGTGAATGTGCGGCAGCATACCAGGGGTGGTGATCAGAGGGGAGACAATAGGATGATTGAAATCTAGTTTGCGAATAGTATAGGGAAATCGGAGTCGTTCGATGTGGATGAGGAGCGGTGGAAACTTGATGAGATGGTAGAGACCCATTTGGGGGAAGATAACCAGATGCGGGACACGAAACAGAGTGCATGGCGTTCAAGGATATGGAGGGACTTACGGATCTTTGGTTGGGTGCAGATCCATGCAACATTTGCATAACAAAAGATGGATCCCATCAGGGTTTGGTAGGTATGGGGAGCAGTGGAGTTGTGTAATCCCAAAGTTCGACCTTTTCGGCATGTTTTGGTCTATTGTGTGCTCTCTGTTGGATGGTAAGTAGGTGCGATTTCCACGTTATTTGCGGGTCGAGGCTTAGTCCAACATATATATTAGTGCGTTCGTTAACGATGTCATCGTCAAAAATAAGTTTATTCACTGTAGAAGCCCAGTGACAAGAAACGAGTGTGAATCTCTGTACATGGTGAATTGTATATTACGTGAAATATTACCAATGTTACATACTACATATCAATATTTACAAATCAATTATCTAAGACACTGTTTAAATGTGAAATAAGGTCGTTGGCGTGAAAATACTCGGACATTCACGAGTCAGATTGTATGTGCACTTATCTGAGATAGTACATTTCAGCGATAACAATTGTAAGCTTCATATCATAACATCTTTTAACATCTGTTGAGAGCTTACAGCTTATATGTGGTGCAGTAGTAAGGAGCAAGAGGACAGGGTAGGAAAATGTATCTATAAAAATGGTTCGAATGGCTCTGAGCACTATGGGACTTAACTTCTGAGGTCATCAGTCCCCTAGAACTTAGAACTACTTAAACCTAACTAACCTAAGGGCAGCACACACATCCATGCCCGAGGCAGGATTCGAACCTGCGACCGTAGCGGTCGCGCGGTTCCAGACTGAAGCGCCTAGAACTGCTCGGCCACACCGGCTGGCGGTCTCACATTGTCTTGAGTACCCATATAGAACATGACAACAGAAATTCGACATATTACTTTCTTTTCGTATATATCGGAACTGATGAAAAAACACAGAAATCGCAGAACGCTCGTCAATAACACAGCCAACACTACAGTGCAAGAAACTTGGTCAATACATCACAAGACTCTACGGCGTAGTTTATTGTAAATAAATACATCTAATCATTCTATAATGTTTGATGTATTGTAGAGTTTTCACCCACCTTGGTAAGCCGACGGACACAGCAATGTCTGCCTTCACAGGCTAGGGTTGGAACAAGCAGAAACAATAAAGAGAGTTTTTAAGGGAAAAAGCTAATTATAATCTTTCTATTACCTAACTGATAGTGAAAGGTATCACAGAAGTACAGTAACAAATGTCGACAGGGTGTCATTCATTTTTGCGAATAGGAAGTAAGTATTTACATTGGCAGGTCAAAACGAATAATTACAATAAAATTCACAGGAGGCCTTTCTTCTCAAATAGAGGAATGACATATTTCAAGTACGACACGCAGTCGGGATGCCTGCATGCCTTTGCTAGAACTTCGCCGGACTCGTCGGTGTTGTCGAAGAAGTTGGCGAAATCTGCGCCGTTCTCCTCGGACGTGAGGACCATGCCCCTGACGGCGCTGTTGAACACGGCGAGCACGTGCGCCCAGTCCACGTCCCTCTGGAACTCGCCGAGCGGGTAGGCGTCCGCCTCTGCTCGCAGGCCCAGGGCGCGCAGCGTGTCCTGCAGCGCGCCGTGGTACAGCGATAGCAGGCCGGGCAGGTGCCGCCGGTGCACCTCCTCGCTGGCGTTCACGTACAGGAAGGACACCACGTCCGCCGCCGGGCTGTGCACTCTGCTCATCTGCAGCACATCACGTGACAGCGTCACCGCGCGGAACCGCGACGGCCACCAGAAAGACAGGCCCTGGCGCGTACGCCACAGCGCGTGACACTGTCAATCATAAAGAGTAATAGCAGCTGTCTCCGTCAGCGGGCCAGTAACTACACTACTGGCCATTGAAATTGCTACACCGCGAAGATGACGTGCTAAAGACGCGAAATTTAACCCACAGGAAGAAGATGCTGTGATACGCAAATCGTTAGCTTTTCAGAGCATTCACACAATGTTGGCGCCGGTGGTGACACCTAAAACGTGCTGACATGAGGAAAGTTTCCAACCGATTTCTCATACAAAAACGACAGTTGACCGGAGTCGCCTGGTGAATCGTTGTTGTGATACATCGCGTAGAGAGGAGAAATGCGTACCATCACGTTTCAGACTTTGATAAAGGTCGGATTCTAGCCTATCGCGATTGCGGTTTACCGTATCGCGACATTGCTGTTCGCGTTGGTCGAGATCCAATGACTGTCAGCAGAATATCGAATCAGTGGGTTCACGAGGGTAACACGGAACGCCGTGCTCGATCCCAACGGCCTCGTATCAGTAGCAGTCGAGATGACAGGCATCTTATTCGCATGCTTGAAACGGATCTTGCAACCACGTCTCGATCCCTGAGTCAACAGATGGGGACGTTTGCAAAACAACAACCATCTTTACGAACAGTTCGACGACGTTTGTGGCAGCATGGACTATGAGCTCGGAGACCATGGCTGCGGTTACCCTTGACTCGGCATCACAGACAGGAGGGCCTGCGATGGTGTGCTTGACGACGAACCTGGGTGCACGAATGGCAAAACGTCGTTTTTTCGGATGAATCCAGGTTCTGTTTACAGTATCATGATGGTCGCATCCGTGTTTGGCGACATAGCGGTGAACGCACGTTGGAAGCATGTATTCGTCATCCCCATTGTGGCGTATCAGCCGGCGTGATGGTATGGGGTGCCATTGACTACACGTCTCTGTCACCTCTTGCTCGCATTGACGGCACATTAAACAGTGGACGTTACATTTCAGATGTGTTACGACCCGTGGCTCTACCCTTCATTCGTTCGCTGCAAAACCCTACATTTCAGAAGGATATAAACGACCGCATTTAGCAGGTCCTGTACGGGTCTTTCTTGATACACAAAATGTTCGACTGCTGCCCTGGCCAGCACATTCTCCAGATCTCTCACCAACTGAAAACGTCTGGTCAATGGTGGCCGAGCAACTGGCTCGTCACAATAGGCCAGTCCCTACTCTTGATGAACTGTGGTATCGTGTTGAAGCTGCATGGGCAGCTGTACCTGTATACGCCATCCAAGCTCTGTTTGACCCAAAGCCCAGGCGTATGAAGGCCGTTATTACGGCCGGAGGTGGTTGTTATGGGTACTAATTTCTCAGGATCTATGGACCCAAATTGCGTGAAAATGTAATCACATGTCAGTTCTAGTATAAAATATTTGTCCAATGAATACCCCTTCATCATCTGCATTTCTTCTTGGTGTAGCAATTTTAATGGCCAGTAGTGTACTTCAGACGAGTTTAATAATTCCTGACTGCGTGTTTAAATGCACGCTAGTTATCGGTGACACACGACACAATTATAACCTCCAGTGGGTACGTTTCCAATGAAATATTGATATTCTTTGGGCTCTGCACGGAGCCGAGCGTCCGCGAAATGTGTCGGACAAGCGGTATAGTGTGACGTCACAAGTTTCCTGCAGGGCCCATATATCTCGTTGGCCACGGTGGAACAGTGGCTGACCTCACTGTATAGCAGTTTTGGAAGACAACTGCACTCATGTGTTGAAAGCTTATACCCACTGCCGGACTGACCCATGGGGAATTGGGGCTCCTGCATCGAACTTGTGAGGTCACATTAGTCGTGCAGGCTGGCGCTCTGTTCCGCAGTGCCCCGAGCTGCTGCATTCAGACCACGTGTGTTAAGTGTTTGCTTTTTATTATTTCTTCCGTGGGAATGTTTAATCAACTATCTGTGTAACTTGGGAATCAGTTCTGTAGTATTTACTCGAGTAAAAGTAAGATCGTAGGGCATGCTTGGTCGGGAGACCCTGAGGGGTGAGTTCAGTCACCTAACTGTAAAGGTTTGTCCTGTGTTCTCGTGTGTACGAGCATCGAAATGGTAGATTTTGAGTTAACTGCTGGCAGAACATAAAAGTAAATACCATTGCTTAGAATGGAAAGGCATCAGAAACAGAACCTATAAGATTCCACAGAGGTTATGTGAAAGGACGTGCTTCTACATTACCAGCAGTTTATTGTGGGTCGCTGGAACAGCGAAGGATACTTAGCAACTGGAGAAAAGCGCAAGAAGTGTCGTAGAACAGATGCACATAATTATAGGCCTACATCTTTGACGTCAGTCTCTTGTAGATATATGGAACATGTTTTATTCTTGTAAATTATATTTTTCGAGGACAAAAATTTTCTCCTTAAAAATCAGCATCGATTCCGCAAACAGAGATATTGCGAAACTCAGTTCGCTTTCTCCACCATGAGATCCACGTTGCTGCAGACATCAGCGCTCAGGTTTCTGGTGTGTTTCTTGACTTCAGAAACGCGTTTTTCACCGTCCCGAACTGCCGTTAAGTGACGAAGAATACGAGAATGAGATTTTCTCTCTGCAGCGCAGTGTGCGCTGATATGAAACTTCCTGACAGATTAGAAGTGTGTGCCGGACCGGGACTCGAACTCGGGACCTTTGCCTATCGCGGGCAAGTGCTCTACCATCTGAGCTACCCAAGCACGACTCACGCCCCGTCCTCACAGTTTTACTTCTGTCAGTACCTCGTCTGCTACCTTGTAAACTTTGCAGAAGCTCTCCTGCGAACCTTGCAGAACTAGCATTCCTGAAAGAAAGGATATTGCGGAGACATGGCTTAGCCACATCCTGGGGGATGTTTCCAGAATGAGATTTTCACTCTGCAGCGGAGTGTGCGCTGATATGAAACTTCCTGGCAGATTAAAACTGTGTGTCGGATCGAGACTCGAACTCGGGACCTTTTCCTTCAGGATTAATGGTCTGGAAGGGTTATTCTTTTCAGAGCAGGACCCTTTGGGATTTCATCCGTGGCACCCATACAGCACAGCAGTACGCCGACGATATTCTACCGCCCCGTTTTGTCGCCCTTCAGGGCAAGCCATCCTGGATTTACATTTCTACAAGATAATGCCCTCCCGCACATGTCGAGACTTTCCACAGCTTGTCTTCGTCCTTGCCAAAACCTACCTTGTCCATCAAGGTCGCTGGATCTCTTCGCAATTGAGAATTTCTCCCTCCAACCAGCTCAGGAATTTGAAAATCTAACGCCCCAATTGGACAACATTTTGCACGATATCCCTATCAGGTCATCCAAGAATTCTGACAATAATGTCAAGCCGAATAACTGTGTGCATAGGGATCTGAGGTGGAGCAACGCGTTACCGAGTTGCTCAATTTGTAGAGCTTATTCTCTACAGTAAATGACCCAATTTTTCTGAGATTGTAATCATCTGTTTGTCTCCCCATGTACATCACATGTAGCTATTTCCCTCTCATTCGGATAATTCTTTCGTGGTGCGTCGGATTTCGTGTCTCAGAGTGTATTATTGATTTATTAATTTTCAGAATTTGAAAATGTTAGCATTGTGCCTAAATCCTTAAATGTATCAATTAGAAAAAAAAACAGCCAAGGTCGTTGCAATTACCGTTGTCACACACGCATCTTCCATGACGGCGCCGGCGAAATGATGCTCACAAACTGACGTCGGTCGTTTAAATGTGCGTAACCAGTCATTTTCATTAATGTGATACTCTGTCATCTTGATTGTTTTTTTTTTCTATTTGATCATCAATAACAGATACTTACTACCTCCTTATGATGGTTCAAATGGCTCTGAGCACTATGGGACTCAACTGCTGAGGTCATTAGTCCCCTAGAACTTAGAACCAGTTAAACCTAACTAACCTAAGGACATCACACACATCCATGCCCGAGGCAGGATTCGAACCTGCGACCGCAGCGGTCTCGCGGTTCCAGACTGCAGCGCCAGAACCGCGCGGCCACTTCGGCCGGCCCTTATGATGTTGGTTGAAATCTTACATGTATAACTGCATACTATACAGGGTGGTCCATTGATAGTGACCGGGCCAAATATCTCACGAAATAAGCATCAAACGAAAAAACTACAAAGAACGAAACTCGTCTAGCTTGAAGGGGGAAATCAGATGGCGCTATGGTTGGCCCGCCAGTAGGCGCTGCCCTAGGTCAAACGGATATCAACTGCGTTTTTTCAAATAGGAACCCCCATTTTTTATTACATATTCGTGTAATACGTAAAAAATTATGAATGATTTAGTTGGACCACTTTTTTCGCTTTCTGATAGATGGCGCTGTAATAGTCGCAAACTTATAAATACATGGTATCATGTAACATTCTGTACACTGCTGATATGCCCAAACCTCCCCCACCTGTTCATCTTCTCCAGTTTGCTGATGACACCGCCTTCCTAGCCCTTTATCCCACCCTTCAACGGTCCCAACGTACCCTCCAGACCTACCTTGACCAATTCACTGCTTGGTGCAACCAGTGATTCCTCCGTATCAAACCCTCCAAGACCCAGGCAATCATCATAGGCCGTTCCACCTGCTCCTTCCTTCTCCATGATTTATACCTCATTATTTATGGCCCTCCTATCCACCTCACTCCTACCCTCCAATACCTTGGCCTCACCCTCGACCGCCACCTCACCTGGACTCCCCATCTCTTTACCATCCAAAACAAAGCTCACAACAGACACTGGCTCCTGAAACTCATGTCCGGCCAGATGTGAGGTCTGCATCCTTCCACCACCCTTCACACCTACAAATCCTTGATCCACCCTGTCCTCTGTTATGCCAGCATAGCTTGGATTTCCCCCCCTTCCCGGTTCTATAAACCCCACCCAATCCTCAAATGTCATGTGCTCTACCTCGCCTTCCGCCTCCACCTTCTGTCCCCCACGTACATACTCTACAACCTCATCCCCTTCCCCCACCTTCTCCTTTTCCTTGAACACATCTGCACACTATATATTGTCTGCCGCCTTGATCCCCCTCACCCCCTGGTGTCTCCCTTCCTCTCCACCCCCAACCCAAGGCCGCACCTTTACCACTGTGTACCACCCTCTCTCCATTTCCACACCCTCCACCTCCTTTCCCAACGCAACTTCCACCATCTATGCCTCCCGGTTGATGAGCTTCGCCCAGACATCTAAACTTCATACCAACTCTAACCCCATCTTGCTGCCTCCTCCTAAGGGCTCCCTTTCCTCCCCCTCCCTTCTCCTGAGCGGCTTCTCCCTCCTACTCCCCCCTCTCTTGTGCTCCCTTTCAGTGTCTCTGCACTCCCTCCTGCCTTGTCTTCCCTCTTCCTGCCCCACCAGTCTCCTGCCTCTTTGTGTACCTGCTGACACTCCCACTCTCTTCATCCCACCGCCTCCCCTGCTGCCCCTTGCTCTCCCCTCCTTTTCCATCCTCTCCGACCTCTCCCTCGGCAGGTCTCACCTGGCAGTTTTATACTTCACCATGTGTGCTCCAAGTGGGTTTTAAGTGTGTTGTTCTGGAGTGTTTTTAATACTGTGGTCTACTTTTAACCTGCGCATGTGCGTTCAGTGTCTTCTTTGTGTTTCAAGAATCGCCAACTCTGTTTTTTAACTTTATGGTGACTTTATTAATTGTCCCCCGATGAACATCTCCATGTCGGTGTATTTTTACCTCCATTATCTCCCCTTACTCTGTTGTATGTTCCCCTTTTCTATCGCCTTATATATGTAGCATTGTATTCTTGTTTTAGTTGTCATGTCACTCGGCTGAAGAGCAGCGGATTGTACCGCTGACAGCCCTCCCCTGCCCATATGGGACAGGGGACTGAAATCACAATAAAGAAAAAAATAACATTCCACCAGTGCGGACGGTATTTATTCGTGATACATTACCCGTGTTAAAATGGACCATTTACAATTGCGGAAGAGGTCGATATCGTGTTGATGTATGGCTATTGTGATCAAAATGCCCAATGGGCGTGTGCTATGTATGCTTCTCGGTATCCTGGACGCCATCATCCAAGCGTCCGGACCGTTCGACTAATAGTTACGTTATTTAAGGAAACAGAAAGTGTTCAGCCACATGTGAAACGTCAACCACGACCTGCTACAAATTATGAAGCCCAAGGATGTGTTTTAGCTGCTGTCATGGCTAATCCGCACATCAGTAGCAGACAAATTGCGTCAGAATCGGGAATCTCAAAAACGTCGCTGCTGAGAATGCTGTATCAACATCGATTGCACCCGTACCATATTTCTATGCACCAGGAATTGCATGGCGACGACTTTGAACGTCCTGTATAGTTCTCCACTGGGCACAAGATATGGGGCGATGACAGATTTATTGCATGCGTCTATTTAGCGACGAAGCGTTATTCACCAACAGTGGTAACGTAAACCGGCATAATATTCACTATTGGGCAACGGAAAATCCACGATGGCTGCGACAAGTGGAACATCAGCGACTTTGGTGGGTTAATGTATGGTGCGGCATTATGGGAGGAAGGATAATTGGCCCCCATTTTATCGATGGCAAAGTAAATGGTGCAATGTATGCTGATTTCCTACGTAATGTTCTACTGATTTACTACAAGAGGTTTCACTGCATGACAGAATGGCGATTTACTTCCAACCTGATGGATGTCCGGCACATAGCTTGCGTGCGGTTGAAGCGGTACTGAATAGCATGTTTCATGATAGGTGGATTGGTCTTCGAAGCACCATAACATGGCCCGCACGTTCACCGGATCGACGTCCCCTGATTTCTTTATGTGGGGAAAGTTGAAGGATATTTGCTATCTTAATCCACCGACAACGCCTGACAACATGCTTCAGCGCATTGTCCATGCATGTGCGAAGATTACGGAAGGCGAAGTGCTCGCTGTTGAGAGGAATGTTGTTACACTTATTGCTAAATGCATTGAGGTTGACAGACATAATTTTGAGCATTTATTGCATTAATGTGGTATTTACAGGTAATCATGCTGTAATAGCATGCGTTCTCAGAAATGGTAAGTTCACAAAGGTACAGGTATCGCATTGGAACAACCGAAATAAAATGTTCAAACGTACCTACGTTCTGTATTTTAATTTTAAAAACCTACCTGTTACCAACTGTTCGTCTAAAATTGTGAGCCACATGTTTGTGACTATTACAGCGCACGCCATCTATCACAAAGCTAAAAAAGTGGTCCTACTAAGATATTCATATTTCTTTACGTACTACACGAATATGTAATAAAAATGGGGATTCCTATTTTTTAAAAACGCAGTTGATATCCGTTTGACCTAAGGTAGCGTGTTCTAGGGGGCCAACCATAGCGCCATCTGGTTTCCCCCTTCAAGCTACACGAGTTTCGTTCTTTGTAGTTTTTTCGTTTGATGCTTATTTCGTGAGATATTTGGTCTGGGCACTATCAATGGACCACCCTGTATACATGTCTTAATACACTCCTGGAAACTGAAATAAGAACACCGTGAATTCATTGTCCCAGGAAGGGGAAACTTTATTGACACATTCCTGGGGTCAGATACATCACATGATCACACTGACAGAACCACAGGCACATAGACACAGGCAACAGAGCATTCACAATGTCGCCACTAGTACAGTGTATATCCACCTTCCGCAGCAATGCAGGCTGCTGTTTTCCCATGGAGACGATCGTAGAGATGCTGGATGTAGTCCTGTGGAACGGCTTGCCATGCCATTTCCACCTGGCGCCTCAGTTGGACCAGCGTTCGTGCTGGACGTGCAGACCGCGTGAGACGACGCTTCATCCAGTTCCAAACATGCTCAATGGGGGACAGATCCGGAGATCTTGCTGGCCAGGGTAGTTGACTTACACCTTCTAGAGCACGTTGGGTGGCACGGGATACATGCGGACGTGCATTGTCCTGTTGGAACAGCAAGTTCCCTTGCCGGTCTAGGAATGGTAGAACGATGGGTTCGATGACGGTTTGGATGTACCGTGCACTATTCAGTGTCCCCTCGACGATAACCAGTGGTGTACGGCCAGTGTAGGAGATCGCTCCCCACACCATGATGCCGGGTGTTGGCCCTGTGTGCCTCGGTCGTATGCAGTCCTGATTGTGGCGCTCACCTGCACGGCGCCAAACACGCATACGACCATCATTGGCACCAAGGCAGAAGCGACTCTCATCGCTGAAGACGACACGTCTCCATTCGTCCCTCCATTCACGCCTGTCGCGACACCACTGGAGGCGGGCTGCACGATGTTGGGGCGTGAGCGGAAGACGGCCTAACGGTGTGCGGGACCGTAGCCCAGCTTCATGGAGACGGTTGCGAATGGTCCTCGCCGATACCCCAGGAGCAACAGTGTCCCTAATTTGCTGGGAAGTGGCGGTGCGGTCCCCTACGGCACTGCGTAGGATCCTACGGTCTTGGCGTGCATCCGTGCGTCGCTGCGGTCCGGTCCCAGGTCGACGGGCACGTGCACCTTCCGCCGACCACTGGCGACAACATCGATGTACTGTGGAGACCTCACGCCCCACGTGTTGAGCAATTCGGCGGTACGTCCACCCGGCCTCCCGCATGCCCACTATACGCCCTCGCTCAAAGTCCGTCAACTGCACATACGGTTCACGTCCACGCTGTCGCGGCATGCTACCAGTGTTAAAGACTGCGATGGAGCTCCGTATGCCACGGCAAACTGGCTGACACTGACGGCGGCGGTGCACAAATGCTGCGCAGCTATCGCCATTCGACGGCCAACACCGCGGTTCCTGGTGTGTCCGCTGTGCCGTGCGTGTGATCATTGCTTTTACAGCCCTCTCGCAGTGTCCGGAGAAAGTATGGTGGGTCTGACACACCGGTGTCAATGTGTTCTTTTTTCCATTTCAGGAGTGTATTTCATGTGCCGCCATACGAGAAATAAATAAATAAATACAAAAAGAGAAACCAGGCTACAAGGTAAAAGTTAAACGATATGTTATTTCCACCAACCTGAAAGTCTAAAATCCTAACGTCAGTAACAGATTCTCCGTCGTATCTGAACATGAAGTTGTTTTTCCAGCAATCGCAGTGAATCACCACGGGCAACGTGACTTCAGTAGACGTCCAGAAGTCGGCCATTCTGTCGACGGACCTGCCTGCTAGGTGCTCGCACTTGTCGGCGTTCCTCTCGTACCCCGGGATGGTTCTGAATTCTCTGGCGATGTTTTTCATAACCTTGTCGAGCATGTCTTTGAAGAAGGACTTCTCCGCTTCGGCCATCTTGCTGCGGAGCTCTGACCGCGCCCTGTAGTCGGGCCTGTCCCTTAGCAGCCGGGCAGAGGCGGCGTGCTGGCGGGCGTAGGCGCGCAGGGCCGCGGCGCAGTGCCGGTAGTCGAACGCGCGACCTGCCGGGGGCAGCCGGAAGCCCGCCGCCGACAAGTCTTCCATCAGGAGGAACTCCACGGGCTGTCGGCCGGACAGGAAGCAGCGCGCCGCCAGCGGCCTGAAGGCGTCGCCTTCCGCCGACTCCAGCAGCCTGTGCACCTCCGGGAATATCTCGCACAGCAGCAGTGACTCCTTCCGGAAGACGTTGTTGTCATCTGCGATCTCCTTCAGCTTCCCCTGATCCTGAGCGTACTTCACTACCAGGTGCACCTGGTCACAAGAGGCGGCGTTTTCTCGTCTGACGGTGGCCGCCACTCTCAGGATGTTGCTCGTGTATCCCAGACCTTCTTTCTCGTTATCCACGATTACTGCTTTTTCCACTCTAATTTTAGTACCACTATTCTCGTCATTCAGAGCAGTCTCTATTAATTGTTTGTTTATCCACGAAGAAGCTAGAGACTTTTGAGTTTTTTTGTCATCCATGTTTTCCTTTGTACTGGACCTGTAATAAAGTGGAATTTAACATTAAGTTTCATCTCAATACGTAGTACTAATGAATTCAACAGTCTCGAAATCTGTACAGAAGCCTGACTGCAGTTCTGAGAGTAGAAGGACATGAAACAGGGGCAGTAACTGCGATTCAGTGTCAAAAAGTTGTAGCCCATCCTCCGCCTTACTTTGGTTTACACACTGAACAAGCCTTAAAGAAAATAAAAGAGAAAAACAGAAAGATATTGTAAGATGGCAAGAACTATGTCCCTCCTTACATGAAGTCATTAAAGATCACCGAACTCACGTTGAGCGAACAGTAGGGCTGAACAAAAATGACTGACAAGGTACAATGCATCTTGTAGAGGGTATAGTATGGACGTATTGGAATAATTAAAGTTGGGTGATGGTTTTAAAGTAATTCACGCGACATGAAAACTTCGTGGAAACGCGTCGGTTTGCTGGAGGCTTTACAGGGAAGTAGAGTTGACCGTGGCTGGGTGGCGGCGCGCGGCTGGGGAGTGGCGAAGGGAAGCGACAATAGGCAGCTTAGGGCGGCTCAAGCTCTGAGAAAGCGGTAATGGGGCGCTGCCTCCAGCTGCCTTAAGATAAGTGACAGTGAGGGGGTGGTTGACCCCATGCTGGTGTGCCAGGAAGCAGATGGATAACTTGTATGCCTGTTGATAAATGTCCGTCATCCCGTTTTCAGTGAAACATGCGAGAAAGCCGAGCAAAGCTACGGTGGAACGGTCAACAGAGGCCGAAATATGCATGTTCGTGACTATAGCAACTTCACGCTGAATTCACAGTACACAGAGTCTGAAGTAAATCAGGTGAAGAGCGACAGAATGAAATACGCTGGCCTCTGATGGGAACATAGCACCAAGGAATTTGAAGTACTCTCCTGGGATTTTCGGAAAAATTGATGTTTTATGCAGATGCTAACCTTGATGGATGGCCTGGGAACAGATAAATAGCAGAAGTTGAAAAGAAGAAAATTTTGCGGGAATTTGTTCACTTCTCAGAGCAGGCATTGGTTGGCACTGGGAAGCGACGCATAATTAACGCTACTTGCGCTGCAATTGGCGTAAGTGATTTTGCAGGAGGGGAAACCGAGGCGAAGAGCGGACTGGCAGAAGTCTCCGTGGAGGTCTTCCATTCCCAGCTTGCCTAGAGTGCAGACGTGGAGTTCTTTACTCAGCTTGCCTGAGAGAGAGTGAGCATCTCTGCAGTTTAGGACTTAGCAAACGGAACGATTGAGCTTGGAGATAGAAAGTTTTCGTTCCGCTATGCACTGAGCAATATAGCTAGGAGTGAATAAACGAGTGCAGCCTTGCAGCACCATGAGGCCGGCCGACGTCCGCACAACGACGACGCCCCGCCACACTGAATTTGGTGATATTGCGCCTGCTCTGCCTTGAGTTAGGTCACTGATTAATTTGTTGGATCACATCGGCAAAGATTCCACGAGGGTTTCATGGGCCATGTATTGTAGAATTCTTCTCGCACTTCGCATTACGCCTGGGTCTGTCGATAGGAATTAATCAGCAAGACTCACCGGAGGAGAAACACCCCTCTGAAGATGTCCAGCGCAGCTCTGGACGAAACGTTAGGAGCTGAAGAGTTTCATGGACCACGACCTTACATCCCGGAAGGTTTACCAGAAGATATGTCATCCGGTCGTGAAAGCTTTCATACTATAATTTTGATTTATCGCGCTTTACTCCTCGTAAACGCAACTTGTTACCACTGACTTTTAGGAGAGTCATGTAATGTGATGACTGAAGGTCGTGAGTTAAAATAAATTTGTGCTAATCGACTGCATCTGTTTTCAATCAAGTAGCTGAAATCCCAAGTCACTTTCTTAATTAATTTTATGTTCAACATTTTCATCTGGTGTCCAATAGCTGAATATAACATCAATGTGCACCCCTTTTTAATTAAAAGGGATCAATTCTGAATCAATTAATGTCAACACTGCCACTGCAGTTCAATCAGGAGTCACAGGGCCTTATTACTTTCTTTGCGTTATCCGATATTGTGGCAGCACTCTCTGTTGATCTGTTAGTCAATTAGCTGGGGTGAACACACGCCAAAACCAGATAAATGACGGGTGGGATGACAGTATTTAAAGTAAGAGGAGAAGAAATAAAAACTTTGACGTTTCTCGACGGAACCGAAATTCCGTTAGAGACTGTAAAGTTAAGCGGAATCAGAAATGCCTTGAAAAGGAATTTATGTCGAATTAAGTCAGACGATGCTGAAGAAACCAGAGTATTAAATGAGACGTTTAAACTACACTGCTCAAAAGAATTTGGTAAACACAATTTAGAGCATCTGCCATACTCCGTTGAGCAGTAACTAAGGACTGTGTTTGTTAGCAAGTTACACCTTTATCATTCACACATAAAGTACACAACAAAAATCATCAAATCCTCCCTCTTTCATACAACAAGAAAATAAATATCCGACAGGTGTCGAAAACAAGGTCGGAAGCAAACACTCATTCCGTCTTCCTAGTTGCTTTTCACTGGACTCTGAGAGCTTCAGTAACGTGGAAAGCTGCATAAATATCTACGGAGGTACCCCTGTGGTATCCGTTCCCACTCTTCAGTCACAGCCAATCAGAGTTCTTCAACGTGCTGTGGTGGAAAGACACGAACACGAACGCATCTGTCGAGCATGTCACACACATGCTGGATGGGCTTTAGGCCAGGACTCACCGTTGGTGATTCCATTGCTTCAATGGCCAGCCTCCGCAAGACGTCCCCGGTAACACCCGTCACATGGGCCCTGGCATTACAGTGCATAAGAAGGAATTAACGGTCACCACCGTAAGCAGGAGCCACCACATAGCCCAACAGGATCTGTTCGATGTGTTGCCTGGAAGTAAGGCGACCATGGACAACTATCAGATCCGCACGGCAGTCAATATTAATGCCTCCTCACACCATCACAGACGTCATTGTCAGTGTCTAACAGCTGTGTTAGTTAAGAAGTTATTTTATTTTATTTTGAAGGCTACCAGTTTCAGCATTTCGCCATGCCATCTTCATGCCCTGTATGGATCTCTCAAAATAAATGAAAATGTCAAGTCTTCGAATAAAGCACTAGTGGAAATATTGAATTCACGACATCCAAGAATTTATGACATTTTCGTTTATTTGAAGAGATGCTTATGGAACCTGAAGATTGAATACTGAAACGCTGAAACTGGTAGCCTTCAGAATACAATAACATCTTAAGTTACACGGCTATTGGAGAATTATTGACAGTGACAATTACTTAACCAGGTGATGTCCCCTGTCCATGATGGAGCAGCCGGCCGAAGTGGTCGAGCGGTTCTAGGCGCTGCAGTCTGGAACCGCGCAACCGCTACTGTCGCAGGTTCGAATCCTGCCTCAGGCTTGGATGTGTGTGATGTCCTTAGGTTAGTTAGGTTTAAGTAGTTGTAAGTTCTAGGGGACTGATGACCTAAGAAGTTAAGTCCCATAGTGCTCAGAGCCATTTGAACCCTGATGGAGCAGCAGAGGTCACAAAAGCCTGTAGATTTCCTCGACAACATTTGGCAGACATCGCTAATCACATCATGTCCACACACGAACAAAGCCACCACCTTGCTTCAGAGGAAATGTGGCCTCGTCTGTGAGGGATATGTTTCGCCAGTGACGAGATCGCCGTTTGACCTAGGAACGTTAGACCTGAAGGCGACCTGCGGGGTGCTGTCGTGCCAAGTGGGGCACTCGAACACAACATCTCGAAACCACTTCTGTACAGCCTTATTGGACACAGGGGCTCCAGCAGCCGTTATGAGATCGTCTTGCAGTGCTCTGGCGTACGGCGCGACAACGCAGAGGTGGGAGATATCGGTCTTGACATGGGGTTGTAATGCGTCGGCTACCTTCTCCAACTCGCCTCGTGTGCTGACCTATTTCCCTGTAGCGTGTCCACAACCTATGGATGACAGATGGAGAGAAACTGACATCTGCAGCAAAATCCTTCATGCTTCAAATTTGACTGCCCTTCCAACTTGCGCTGCAGCATGGTGTCGCATTGCTTGTGCTGGGCTGAATACAACTTCCAAAAATGACGACTCCCTTCTGTGGACCTCATTATGGAACACTAGGACACAGGTACTCACCTCCTTCTGAGGGGTCACCTGACACTGCAGCCGATAGATGGTGAGTGAGTGTAAGTGTTGGAACATCGAAAGCTAAGCTCTCAGGCTATGCAGTAAGACCACAGGTACCATCTGCATCTAAATAAATTTAACATTCCGGACGTAGATACACGTGTTCCCCTAATTCTTCTGAATAGCGTAGCGGACAGGTTTGCTGTTTAAGCAGAAAACAACGATCGATGACAGAAGTAAAGACGATATAAAATGTAGACACAGCATCAAGAATTTTTTTTTCTTCAAATATGTTCATATCGCACCAGTTTCAGTTTTAAAAAGCCTGTTTTGAAACTATCTGTCTGGATTGTAGCCTCACACGGTAGTGATGTGTGCGTAATGAACAGTGCAGACAAGATGGGGATAGAACCTATTCCATTGCGGTGCTACGGAAGAATATTGAAGATTATACTGAACCATGTTGGAGAAAAAATTATTTTATGGTTTTACTTGACAGAAAGAATTAATATGTCAATCGGATACATCCTGTGCCACCAAGAAATAGTTGATATGACAGTAAAGGGAAGTGGGTGTGGTAAAATTGCAGATGGAGACCAAGGATTGAACACAGTAAGCACATAAAGCTGATTTTCGGAAGATATGGAACTTCTAACAGAAGTTGGACTGACGCGAATATGATTCTCGTCAATATAAAAAAACGAGTCAAATGCTTCGTATTTTAGTCTTAGTACAGTTCTGGTCGGTGTTTCAGGGAGGGCAGGCAGGTCAAACAACACTTTTTCCACAAGCGTTCATGTATTTAAAGGCAGTGAAACTAGGTATCTATTGCTTTATGAAAGTTTAGGCGAGCTGCCGGATATCTGTAACTTGGTGCCATGATATTCTGCCGAAATATCACGACAGCAAGTTACAAACGTCAGGCAATTCGCCTGAAATTTCACGAAACGAACTGTGCCTCGGGGAAGTTATAAATTTCACGATATACCTAATTTCGGGATCCGCTGAATAGGTCAGGAGTCCACTACACGCAAGGGGCGGCTACACGGGTAGCAGGAGCAGTGTGAAGTGGACTGGCTGGTTATTTAGATTAGAGCCTCTGGGGAAGCACAGAAGGGTCTTCAGTCTCAAAAGTTGTAGGTGAACCACAGGAAGAACGTTGATCCAGGAACCACGGGCATAACAGATGTAAATTGTTTTAGCTGTGTTGGTAAAGTACCAAAGCTCCAAGCGCTAACAGGAAGCACTAGTTCTCAAATCGTTATAGATACAGAAAACTGGCTAAAACTGGAGATAACCTAACAGTGTTCAGAAAGGATAGGCTAAACACAGTTGGCGGAGGTTTGTTGTTGCTGTTAGAAACGATTTATCTTAAAGGGAAACTGAAACAGATAGTTCCTGTGAGTTACTAAGAGCAGAGGGTATTCTTGGCAACGGGAATAAAGTAATAATTGGGTCCTCTTATCGACCTCCCAACTCAGATGATACAATTGCTGAAAGGTTCAAAGAAAATTTGAGTTTCATTTCATGCACGTACCCGACTCATACAATTATAGTTTGCGGTGACCTTAATTTACCCTCAATATGTTGGCGAAAATACGTGTTTAAATCCGGAAGTACAGGCAAAACATCATCCAAAACTGTGCTAAACACATTCTCTGAAAATTATTTTCAGAGCCCTAGCGAATAGTAAACGGTTGTGAAAACACACTTGGTCTCTACACAACAAATAATCCTGAGCCAATAACGAGCATCAAAACGGATACAGGGATTAGTGAACACAGGGTTGTCTTAGCGAGATTGAATATTGTAACCCTTAGATACTTCAAAAATAAACGAAAATTACACCTATTCAAAAAAGCAGATAAAAATTCACTTGACGCCTTCCTGAGAGACAATCTCCTCTCCTTCCAGATAAACAGTGAATTTTGACCCCATGTGGCATGCACTCAAAGAAATAGTATCGACAGCAACTGAGAGATTTATACCAAATAAATGAACAAACGACAGTGCTGGTCCCCCTTGCTACACAAAATGGGTCAGAACACTGTTATAAAAACAACGAAAAAACACGCAAAATAAAAACGAACGCAAAATCTCCAAGTTGGCGATCTTTTACAAAAGCTCGAAATTTAGCGCGGACTTCAATGCTTATAATAGCTTCCACAGCTAAAACTTCTCTCGAAACGTGGTAGAAAATCCAAAAAGATTCTTGTCGTATATGAAATATGCTAGCGGCAAGACACAGTCAATGTCATTTCTGCGTGATGACAATGGAAATACTATCGAGGACAGTGCTGCCCAAACAGAGTTACTAAACACAGCCTTCCGCAATTCCTTCACCAAAGAAGACGAAGTACATATATCACAGGAATGGAATCAAGAACAGCTAGCAATAAGGGTAACTTGGAAATAAATATCCTCGGAGTAATGAAGCAACTTAAATCACTTAATGAAAAAAAGTCTTCCGGTCCAGACTGTGTAACAATTAGGTTCCTTTCAGAGTATGCTGATGCAATAGCGCCATACTTAAAACATGAATCCATTAAATTACAGGCCCATATTATTAACGTCGATATGCAGTAGGTTTTTGTATCATATGTTGTGTTTGAACATTATGAATTACCTCGAAGAGAGCGGTCTATTGATACACGGTCAACACGGATTGAGGAAACATCGTTCTTGTGAAACACTACTAGCTGTTTACCCACACGAAGATCTGAGTTCTGTTGACAAAGGTTTTCAAACTGATTCCGTATTTCTAGATTTCAGAAGGCTCTCGGCACTGTACCACACAAGCGGGTTGTAGTAAAATTGCGTGCTCGTAGAATATCGTTTCAGTTCTGTGACTGAGTTACCTGCAGAGAGGTCACGGTTCGTAGTAACTGACGGAAAGTCATCGAGTAAATCATAAGTTATTTATGGTGTAAGCCATCTGCCGTTCCTTATCTATATAAATGATTTAGGGGAACAGCCGTCTTAGGTTGTTTGCAGATGAAGTCGTTTATCGTCTAATAATGTCTTGGGATGATCAAAACCGATTGGAAAATGATTTAGAAAAGATATCTGTTTGGTACTAAAATTGACAATTGGCCCTAAATAATGAAAAGTGTGAAGTCATCTACATGAGTGCTGAAAGGTATTCGTTAAACTTCGGTTACACGATAAATCAATCAAATTTAAAGGCCGTAAATTCAGCTAAATACCTAGGAATACAATTACGAATAATTTAAATTGGAAAGAACACACAGAAAATGTTATGGGAAAGGCAAACCAAAGACTGTGTTTATTGGCAGAACACTTACAAATTGTAACAGATCTACTAAAGAGAGCCGGCCGGTGTGGCCGTGCGGTCTAGGCGCTTCTGTCTGGAACCACGTGACCGCTATGGTCGCAGGTTCGAATCCTGCCTCGGGCATGGATGTGTGTGAAGTCCTTGGGTTAGTTGGGTTTAAGTAGTTCTAAGTTCTAGGGGACTGATGACCACAAATGTTAAGTCCCATAATGCTCAGAGCCATTTGAACCATTTTACTAAAGAGACTGCCTACACTACGTTTGTTCGTCCTCCTTTGGAGTACTGCTGCGTGGTCTGGGATCCTAACCAGAGACACTAACGGAGTACATCGAGAAAGTTCAAAGAAGAGCAGCACTACCACGAAACAAGTGAGAGAGTGTCGCTGACATAATACAAGAAAGGCCTTTCTCGTTGCGGCGGAATCTTCTCACGAAATTTCAGTCAACTTTCTCCTGCGAATGTGAAAATATTTTGTTGACGCCGACCTACATAGGGAGAAACATCATCGTGATAGAATAAGGGAAATGAGAGCTCAGACGGAAAGGTATAGTTGTTCGTTTTTTTCCGCGCTGTTCGAGATTGGAGTAAAAGAAAATTATTGTGAAGGTGGTTCGATGAAGTCTCTGCCAGGCACTTAAGTGTGATTTGCAGAGTATCCGTGTAGATGTAGATATAGATGAACAGTTTCCTACACGTATGCAGTCTGGCACTTAGAAGACTGTTGTCCTGAATGGTCGTCATCTAGAAACTTCGAAAATACTTCCTATGCTTGCTACACTATGGAATCTGAGGGCGTTACCTGTTAAATTTTAAAGTAACGAGCTACACAACTGAAGTCAGGCTGAAAATCTAGTAGTCTAGCAGCGTAAGACGCAATAATGTTTCGTGGTAATGCTAACTCAGGTAAAAAAACAGTCCCAGAATGATCACAAAACATCCTTTCATGGTTCTCATAAGGTTTCCACTGTACTGAAAATCACCAAATACCTACGAACATTGTAGCAAGCGTCACCAGCGGTATGTGTCTGGTACACGATTTGTGCGTATAAATCTCTCTCTCTCTCTCTATCTATCTATCTCTCTATCTCTCTCTCTCTCTCTCTGTCCGTCCTCGGAAGCTGAGTGTTCAGCGCGACAGAATGTCAATCCTAGGGGCCCGGGTTCGATTGGCTGGGTCGGAGATTTTTCTCCGCTCAGGGACTGGGTGTTGTGTTGTTCTAATCATCACCACCTCATCCCCATCGACGCGCAAGTCGCCGAAGTGGCGTCAAAACGAAAGACTTGCACCCGGCGAACGGTCTACCCGACGGGAGGCCCTGGTCACACATCTACATTTTTCTCTCTCTCTCTCTCTCTCCCTCTCTCTCCACCTCTCCAACTCTGTCAACTCTGTTTCTCTTTCTCTGTCTTCCTGTCTTCCGTTCTGTGGTCACTGTGTATAATGACATTCCTACTCAATTGCCTAGCTCATACTACAGTTACGCAACTGGTTATATGCGACAATATCCTTCAGCGGTACTGGTCGTTTCAGGAAGGTCGTGAATTTTCCTAGTACTGTCTTCCTAAGTCTACAATGACAACGCACAACGCAGTTCCAAGCATTTTAGTGTATTCAAATAATATAACCCATCCCGCGCAACCAGTGAAGTTAATAAATAAATTTGTTCTTAGAGAACACCAGAACTGATGAAAGTTTATTTTTTTCTTTCCTTACTGCAATTCATACCTCGTCCGATGTATTTTCTCATTCAGTTGCTTCAGAATACGAGATTAGTAATCAGTTGTTCCTGTTTTATGTTGCACGACTGTTTCACTCAAATCCGTCCCGTAACTGATATAAAACCAGACTTCAGAATACGAATGAAACTGGAGTAATTAATGCTACCCAAAATGTCTATCAGTATCAGTGACTGGCAGTATTTAATTACCGTGGATTATATTTTTATGCAGAATAACACGGTTAGCCTAAATAAGAGGCCAATATGCAGGCATACTGAACTGGGCCGTAAGAAAGCAGAGATGATTCAGCTCACATTAACCAGTCTGGGGAGGCCGTCCCCACGACACTTCCTGCAGCTGTGGAGATCAATGCCACTTAATTAGGTCAGTGTCTCCTTTGAAGGGCGCTGCTCACCGGAAGTCACAATGCAGAAACAATCTCCTGTAGTGCACAGCCATCAGCAGAATCTGTTTTAACAATCTGCACGTGGAAGGAGGAGCTGTGCCAATTTTGGTGAGGATGAGAAGGAAAAAATGTTCAAATGCGTGTGAACTCTTATGAAACTTAACTGCTAAGGTCATCAGTCCCTAAGCTTACAAACTACTTAACCTAAATTATCCTAAGGACAAACACACACACCCATGCCCGAGGGAGGACTCGAACCTTTGCCGGGACCAGCGGCACAGTCCATGACTGCAGCGCTCAGACCGCTCGGCTAATCCAGCACGGCGAAGATGAGAAGAACGCTTTTGTGACAGAGTATAAAAAGCAGAGCTTCTCTGAAATGCACCGACTGCAATCGATAACTATAGAAAGCTGAGTGAGAATCCACGAGTTAGACGCCTTTGGCAGTGTGGGATGCCATTGAGTGGAGGCATTGTAAAATCAAAGTGTTTAAATTAATGTACACTACTGGCCATTAAAATTGCTACACCACGAAGATGACGTGCTACATACGCGAAATTTACCCGACAGGAGGAAGATGCTGTGATATGCAAATGATTAGCCAGTGGCGACACCTACAACGAGCTGACATGAGGAAAGTTTCCAACCGATTTCTCATACACAAACATCAGCTGACCGGCGTTGCCTGGTGAAACGTTGTTGGGATGCCTCGTGTAAGGAGGAGAAATGCTTACCATCACGTTTCCGACTTTGATAAAGGTCGGATTGTAGCCCATCGCGATTGCGGTTTATCGTATCGCGACATTGCTGTTCGCATTGGTCGAGATCCAATGACTGTTAACAGAATATGGAATCGGTGTGTTCAGGAGGGTAATACGGAACGCCGTGCTGGATCCCAACGGCCTCGTATCACTAGTAGTCGAGATGACAGGCATCTTATCCGCATGCCTGTAACGGATCGTGCAGCCACGTCTCGATCCTTGAGTCAACAGATGGGGGCGCTACCAAGACAATAACCATCTGCACGAACAGTTCGACCACGTTTGCAGCAGCATGGGCTATCAGCTCGGAGAACATGGCTGCGGTTACCCTTGACGCTGCATCACAGACAGGAGCGCCTGCGATGGTGTACTCAACAACGAACCTGGGTGCACGAATAGCAAAACGTAATTTTTCTGGATGAATCCACGTTCTGTTTACAGCATTATGATGGTCGCATCCGTGTTTGGCGACATCGCGGTGAACTCACATTGGAAGCGTGTATTCGTCATCGCCATACTGGCGTATCAACCAGCGTGATAGTATGGGGTGCCATTGGTTACACGTCTCGGTCACCTCATGTTCGCATTGACGGTACATTGAACAGTGGACATTTCAGATGTGTTACGACCCGTGGCTCTACCCTTCATTGGATCCCTGCGGAACCCTACATTTCAGCAGGACAATGCACAAACGCATGTTGCAAGTCCTGTACGGACGTTTCTGGCTACAGAAAATGTTCGACTGCTGCCCTGGCCAGCATATTCTCCAGTTCTCTCACCAATTGAAAACGTCTGGTCAATGGTGGCCGAGCAACTGGCTCGTCTCAATACGCCAGCCACTACTCTTAATGAAGTGTGGTATCATGTTGAAGCTGCATGGGCAGCTGTACCTGTACACGCCATCCAAACTCTGTTTAACTCAATGCCTAGGCGTACAAGGCCGTTATTATGGCCAGAGGTGGTTGTTCTGGGCACTGATTTCTCAGGATCTATGCACCCAAATTGCGTGAAAATGTAATCAGTTCTAGTATAATATATTTGTCCAATGAACAACCGTTTATCACCTCCATTTCTTCTTCGTGAAGCAATTTTACTGGCCAGTGGCGTAAAATCAGCCAGGAATGGCTAACATAAATAATTTAGAAGTAAGAAAGAGAAGCTCGACTGTGCTGCCGAGGTCAACCTCATTGACCATAGAGAGAGACAGAGACAGAAATAGAGCAAGACGCTGTTTTTCAAGTGTTAGGGAGTGTGTTACTGGTTAGCAACCTGAAACAAGAGTGAGGGAAGGGGACCAGCTTCTCTTAAGGCGTATTTTTACAGCTCATCCCTCAGAATATCCATAGTTCGATCACTCGAAATGATATGATGAACGGGAGAAGCTAAAACATGATTCTCACATTTGGAAACAAATGGTAAAAAATTACGTCTGCGCCCGACTCCTCGTCCACCAGACTTCTTCTCCGTCGTACTTCTCTTCACATCCTTAGCTGTGCATCTCGGCAACCAGCCGCCTGCTTGAGCAGATGAGTGGTGAACTAAACAAATTTTGCGGCTGAGTTGAACCTGAGGGTAGATGCAAGCTCTTAATATGAATGCAATGACTGGTTTTAGCAGCCACTTCAGCCTCCATGTGCAGATTAACGTATTGATATCTAACCAAGGCAGCGAAATGAACTGTAGGGACAGTGAAATCATTTTAATTTGAATAATTTCAAGCTACATTCTGAAGACATGCTTTCAACTCCAATCACAGATCCAGATATATATATATATATATACACATATATATATATATATATATATATATATATATATATATACACGCACACAATTATATATATTATTATCGTTAATTCCCCATTAAGGAGAGCGTTAAAACACAATCAATATTCACAATGACAATATGGTACATAGATTGGTACATTTAAAATTCATGGCACTTTTTTCTGTCTCTTTCTTTTCTCTTCCCAAAAACCTCTCATAAATTCACTGTGTTTCTTCTTCCTCTCTTCTGTCCAATTCTTTCCTGATTTCTTCTCTTTTGGTGTTTCTTCGAATTTCTGTTTGTTGATTTTTTCTCTGTATTTTCCTCTGTTTGATATTTCTTCTGTGGAGATGTTTTGATTTTTGAGGTCTTCCATGGTTTCCTTCACCCAGTTAGTTTTCACCTTATTCGTCACCACTATGTTAAAAATCTTCTTGGTCAGCCTATTTTCATTCATCCTATGAATGTGCCTGTTGTGTCTTGTTCATACAGCATAGACACAATGAGGTAGCTAGGTGCACGCTAAACTAACGCAGACGGGCTTGAAGTTCTGGAACATGAGACTTATTAATGAATAAGAAGAAAAGTACGTATCGTTTTAATACTTATCTTTAATTCTCTTGTTGGAATACATCTCTCTTGAATATTAGTAAGCTATAAGCACTGATACAAATGGCGCCTTGCTAGGTAGTAGCTATGGACTAAGCTGAAGGCTATTCAATCTGTCTCTCGGCAAATGAGAGGAAGACTTGGTAGGTCTAGTCGCAAGCAATGTCGTCCGTACAACTGGGGCGAGGTCTAGTCCGTGTCTTGTGACCTGCCATGTGGTGGCGCTAGGTTTGCGATTACACAGTGGCGACACGCGGGTCCGACATGTACTAAGGACCGCGGCCGATTTAAGTTACCACCTAGCAAGTGTGGTGTCTAGCGGTGACACCACATTCCTCCCCCGCAAATCGGCGAACGGTCGTGAGATAAGGCTTCCGCCCGCCATGGGGAGGACCCCATGTTGACGTATGCGATGAGGTGGGGAGCCTAACAACAGGCGAGGCTGTGCCACCCGCACCCGGCCATTCGGTCCGAGGGGAGCTAGGAAACGCCTGCAAACCTAGTCCAGGGTGCACGTCAACATGAGGTGTATGCGCACGTAATGAGACAAGAGGGGCCGAAGGGTCGACCTCCATTTGGTCGGAGCACCCGACGGGCGAAGACGACATCTGGTCCGGAGCGGGCAAGAGGTCCATGGCGGAGGACGGCTGGTCACGGGAAGCGAGCGGCGGCGCGTGACCCTGGGAGGCGCCGGGCGGCTGCAGCGAAGCGTCCGCTGCGGGCGGCGCCGGCGGCGGCTGCGGCGGCGGCGCGACGCCATGAGGCAAAATGGAAGGCAGCGTCGGTAACACCTGGGGATGAGGCGAGCCAGTAGATGGGTCCCCAAGGCGCTGACCTGACGGCACCGTCGCTGAAAGCAGACGGGGAGCGGCAGAACCCAGGCGACGACAGAGGCGCAGCTGATTGAGATGCCGACGCACCTCACCAGAGGCCCCCAAAACCAAATACATCGCGCGGCCGAGGCAGCGAAGAATGCGCCCTGCGAGCCAACGCTGTGAACCGCGATAGTTGCGATAATAGACAACGTCGCCAGGAGCAAAAACCGGAGTCTGCCGCTGCACATGAACCTGATGCGGCGGATGCAGCAAAGACATCAGGGTGCGATGAGGACGACCATGGAGCAATTCAGCCGGCGAGCGACCATCGCGGGGCTGAGAGCGATACGAAGACAAAAAGAGCAACAAAGCGTCCTCCCGAGAATGCGACTCTTTCAATTTCAACATCTGTGACTTGAAAGTCTGGACCAAGCGTTCAGCGGCACCGTTTGACTGAGGCGAAAACGGCGCGGATGTCAGATGTTGAATACCATTGGCCGTGCAGAATGACTGAAATTCTGCGGACATGAATTGTGGGCCATTGTCGGAAACAATAGTCTGCGGAAGACCCTCAATGCAAAAGATGGCAGACAAGGCTTGGATTGTGGCAGAAGACGTCGTGGAAGACATCCGGACAACAAAAGGAAAATTACTGAAAGCATCGACCACAACCAACCATCGAGCATTCCAGAATGGACCAGCAAAATCGATGTGCAAGCGTTGCCAAGGGGAAGTGGCTTTCGGCCATGCAAAGAATTTCCGCGGCGGTGCGGATTGTTGTTCGGCACACGCCACGCAAGAGGAGCACATATTTGTAATCGCAGCATCGATTCCGAACCAAGTACAGTGCTGACGAGCAAGTTGTTTCGTACGCACTATACCCCAATGTCCTTGGTGAAGAAGCTTTAAGACAGAGGACTGTAACGAACGTGGGACTACGACTCGGGATTGATCATTATCGGAACGCAACAACAAAACACCACGTCGTACAAAAAGTCTCTCCTTGTGAGCAAAAAAACGGCGAACCAAAGGATCTGCGATCCGTGACTTTGACAAGGGCCATTGCGTAGCAACAAAACGCAAAACAGTAGCAAGGACAGGGTCAGCAGCTGTGGCTGTAGCTACACGACGAAAATCAATCGGAAACGATGCGACCACGTCATCGGCTTCCGAATCAATGAACATGCAAGCAAGTTCGGAAGAATCGAATGCTTTATCCTCAGCAACAGGCAAATGGGACAACGCATCAGCGTTTCCGTGCTTAGCAGTGGACCGATACAAGATATCGTAGCGGTACTGCGAGAGAAAAAGTGACCAGCGAATGAATTTCTGCGCTGTACGTGGAGGTACAGGCTTGTTCGGATGAAAAAGCGATGTCAAAGGTTTGTGGTCCGTGATGATGGTAAAGTGACGACCATACAAGAAGTCATGGAACTTGGTAACACCAAACACGAGAGCTAAAGCTTCTTTCTCTATTTGTGAATAATTTCTTTGCGCAGATGAGAGCAATTTGGACGCAAAGGCAATAGGGCGATCATGCGAGCCATCTTTGTGCGCAAGCACAGCACCGATCCCGAAATCCGATGCATCTACCATCAACAAAAGGGGTTTCTGGGGATCGAATGGCGTAAGGCAAGTATTTGAAAGTAACGCCGATTTCAACTGGCGAAAGGCGCGTTCGCATTCCGTCGTCCAGACGAACGGAACACCTTTACGGCGTAAGCGATGAAGCGGAGCTGAAATGGAAGAAGCATTGCGCACAAACCTGTTTGGAGTTAATGCTAAAAGAAAGCAGGTGTGGATGCACACCCGAATGGCAGTCTTTTGAAGCGATACAAGCCAAGATGCGTGTTTACCACCAAGACGCGCTGGGATTCTTCGTCCACAGGTAGTTGCAAGTACGCATCTGCTAGGTCCAATCTTGAAAAATATTTTCCCGGGCACAGTTTGTCAAAAAGATCTTCCGGGCGGGGCAAAGGAAAAGTAGCAGTCACAAGTTGTGGATTCACAGTTGCCTTGAAGTCCACACAAAGTCTCAATTTTCCGGAAGGTTTTGGCAAAATTACTAAGGGTGAGGCCCAGAGAGAAGCCTGCACACGTTCAATTACACCTTGAGATTCTAAATCGTGTAATGTTCTGGCGACCTCATCACGCAATGCGTGGGGAACATTGCGCGCCCTGAAAAATTTCGGTTGCGCGTTGTCTTTCAGTTCCAAATGTGCAGCATAATTCTTAGCGCAACCAAGGCCCGGTGCAAAAATGTCTGCAAATTCTTCACAAAGACTAGAAACACTGGCGGAAGGCACAGTCTGATTCACAGATAGAACCTGATTTACTATAGACAAATTAAACAATTGAAACAAATCTAAACCAAACAAGTTCACTGCAGTAGAAGAACGAAGAACGTAAAATGACACAAGTTTTGTTTGTCCCTTGTATGTTGCAATAAGGCTGCACTGTCCTAATACAGGTATATGCTGTCCTGAGTAACTAGTTAACTTAACCTTTGCGGCACGCAATGGCGGTTGGCCCAGTTGTATGTACGTGTCGTGATTGAGCAATGAAACTGCAGCTCCGGTATCGAGCTGGAATGGTATCACTTTGCCTTCAAAGTCCAGGTCCACAAAAAGTTTATTGTCCTGTTGACGACAAGAGCGACTGTCACTTGCAATTTGAACTGATACAGGTACAGAAGCACTTGCGACTTTACGGGAATTCCGGCGACGTCGACGCACACTTTTGGTGGGACGAACACAGTCACTGTTAGCTAAAGTGTCACTGGACGGGTGGGAATGAACTACATGAATGTCCATGGGTGAAGGTCCACGAGCCTGATTGTCCTGGGTTTTATTCCGGCGCGAAGCAAAAGGCCTGGAATTATTGTGATTGTCTGATCGAAGCTTTTGCTGGCAAACACTTTGTACATGTCCTTTCTTTTGACAGTAAAAGCAAATAGCTTGGCGTGACGGGCAATTTTCACGCGAATGTCTAGTTGCACACCTCGGGCATGATTTCACTGCAGTTGCTTGCTTACGCGGCGCACGTGTTTGCGAGCTAGGCTGCCGCTGCTGTGCGGACGGGCGCGAGGGCCGTGTAGCGTCCCGGGCAGCGCGGCCGGCGGGCCGGTTAATGTGACACACGGCTGGCGAAGTTTCAAATGATTCCTGAGCAAAGTCAAGTGTGTCTTGCCTATCCAATATGTCTATCACTTGTTGAAGGGAGGGATTAACTAGTTTCAAAATCTGTTCCCTTATGCGAACATCAGAAACGTTCTGTGCTATTGCATCACGCACCATAGTGTCTGAATAAGGAAGTCCACAGTCACATTCAAATGCACACTCCCTAGTAAGTCCTTGCAAAGTTGCAACCCACTCCCTATTAGTCTGACCGGCCGTACGTTTTGTACGAAAGAACGTATACCTTTTTGCAACTACATTTACTGTTTCTTTGAAATAGGCATCTAAAGCAGACAAAATTTCCTCGTAGGTCAGAGTTGCTACGTCGTGTCGGGGAAATAATTTCACTATCACACGGTAGGTAGACACACCGACACAAGAAAGCAAAAACGGCTGCCGCTCATTACCTTGAATTCTGTAGGCTGCTAGATGGAAGGCAAATTGTCGGGACCATTCAGTCCACGACTCTTGAGCTGCGTCGAAACTACGAAACGGAGGTGCTACAGCGTTTGGAGGCAGCGGTAGCGAAGAAGCGGCGGCTGCCGCATCGGTTTGCAGCGCACTTTGACCCTGGACGAGCTGTCCAAGGGCTTCCAATAACGCCTGCGTCTGCTGATTCTGCAAGCGAAAAAATTCGGACAGTACATCTGGAGATTGTGGCGAAGCCATGACACAAACGAATTAAGACAAACTCTTTTACTCGTCGCCAAATAATGTTGTGTCTTGTTCATACAGCATAGACACAATGAGGTAGCTAGGTGCACGCTAAACTAACGCAGACGGGCTTGAAGTTCTGGAACATGAGACTTATTAATGAATAAGAAGAAAAGTACGTATCGTTTTAATACTTATCTTTAATTCTCTTGTTGGAATACATCTCTCTTGAATATTAGTAAGCTATAAGCACTGATACAAATGGCGCCTTGCTAGGTAGTAGCTATGGACTAAGCTGAAGGCTATTCAATCTGTCTCTCGGCAAATGAGAGGAAGACTTGGTAGGTCTAGTCGCAAGCAATGTCGTCCGTACAACTGGGGCGAGGTCTAGTCCGTGTCTTGTGACCTGCCATGTGGTGGCGCTAGGTTTGCGATTACACAGTGGCGACACGCGGGTCCGACATGTACTAAGGACCGCGGCCGATTTAAGTTACCACCTAGCAAGTGTGGTGTCTAGCGGTGACACCACAGTGCCCATAGAATTTTGCCCTTCTTTTTCTGATATTGCCTGTAATTGTCTCTGCCTGTTTGTACAATTCCCTTGTTGGTCTCTTTATCCAGATCCCCTGTCTCTGAACTGGCCCATAGATCTGTCTCAGAATTTTCCTCTCTTGCTTTTCCATTTCCTTGATTTTAGTTCTTCCTCTGATTACTGTTGTTTCTGAGGCATACAAGGCCTCAGGTAAGACTACTGTTTTGTAATGTCTTAAATTGGCATTGACGGAAATATTTCTTTTATTGTAATGGTTCCATGTAAGTCTGTGTGATTTTTGTAGTTTTGTAACCCTTTCTTCATTGGCTGTTGAATTCAGCCCTGTTTTCTGTATAATCTCTCCCAGGTATTTAAAACTTTCTACTTGTGTTATCTTTCCGTACTTTGTTATCAATGGGCTTCTGTCTGTAGATTTTGTGTCCACGTACTGGGTTTTTTCATATGATAATTGTAGTCCTGTTCTGGCTGCGATTTCATGCAATATCTCTAGGGCTTCTCTGGCTTCTTTTCTGTCATTTGTAATGATGGCTATATCGTCGGCAAAGGCCAGGCATTTTATGTTGACGGTTCTATTTTTCTCTCTCCCCATCTTTACCCAATGACTCCTTTGTCCCACGTCCTGATTATTTTCTCTAAAACAGCGTTAAATAAGACGGGTGACAGGCCATCTCCCTGTCTCACTCCTGTCTTGATTTCGAAAGATCCTGAGATCTCGCCCATGAACTCCACTTTTGACTTTGTATTTGTTAATGTTTCCTGAATTAGTTTTCTGGTCTTATTGTCTACCTTCATTTCTTCTAGTGTATTAAAAAGTGTTTCTCTGTCTATGGAATCGTAAGCCATCTAGAAATCAACAAATGTTACTGTGGTGTTTCTGGACTTTCTCGTTGTTAATAATGTTCTCAGACACCAGATCTGCTCACTGCATGATCTTCCCTTCCTGAACCCTCGTTGGTATTCTCCGATCTGTGGATCTATTTGAGGTTCTAGGCGATTTAACAGAGCTTTTGATAGAATTTTGTATGCCACCGGCAGTAACGAAATTCCTCTATAGTTATTAGGGTCTGTTTTGTCTCCTTTCTTGTGGAGGGGATGTATTAGGACTGACTTCCATTCTTCTGGTATCTTTTCTGTTTCCCAGATGTTTTTGATTATACTATGAATTTTGGGTGTAATGTTTACATGGTCTAATTTCCCTTTCCTGTGCTATCTACCTTTTAATACTAAATTTTTCAGAATCGTGGTAAGACTTTGCAAGTATAATTGTTTCATACTGAATCACACCCCAAAGTCCTTAACCAGGCTTGCTAAGGTATTAGTCTAGCTTTTTCAGATGATTTTAGCATGTAATTTTAATGTAATAAACTGAGTTAATTGTGATTCTGCCTTAATTTTGTACTTAATTGAATAAACTGTAGTTTTCAGTGTAAATATTTTTCGTAATTTCTGTGTAGGTTAATAATTTCATATGTACATTAATGTCAGTTTAATGTTAGAACAAATGAAAGTAGTTATTTGTGATTGCGCTCTATAGCTAAAATACTTAATATTGTGCACTGTGATAACTTTGAGAAGAAATTAGTATCGTAAGCAGAAATCTTGCGTAGAAATGTGTGGACAGTAGTGAACAAACAAACCTATTGTCTTGAAGAAGGTCTTGTGCAGTTGAAATCTGATAGTGTCAATAAACGCAGATGCAAAATACTTGAAAAATAACATCTGTTAAAACCTTCATTTGTATAGAAGATCCATTGTTAGTAGTAACTTTCCCAGATTCTTTTCTTCTGCAAAACATTATTTTACGGTGAAAAGTTTCAGAATGATCACGGAACCGGCTCAAAAGTAAAACTATAAGGTATCAAAACCAGAAAGCAATAAATTTTTTACGAATTAAAGGAAAGTAGATTTCATTCGACATTTATTGACTGTCGCTTGACATGTTTGCCCACTAAAGATCGTAGCAAGAGAACTGCACACCACTTCTGACACATGGTGGGAATAATAATACTGCCTTGGCCGACATTTTACGAATTAGGTGTCAGGCTTATCAAGCATAATAGCAGGCGACTAATCAACAGTACGTTAGCGATTCTAAAAAGGAAATATCAGATCAAATGTAGCTAATTTCAGTGTTGTTAAATTCATGATTGATGGTATTTCACTTTTCTCATTCTTGTTGAATTTATGACGGTACAAACTTCCAGAGATGCAATGTACATGTTTCTCGTAGTCACATCACAATTTAATTTCACTTAGGAAAGGGATCGTACAGTGTAATCAAGGACATCTGTTCGCCCCACACGTTTACTCTGTGTATACGTAAACACGTAAGCAAATACACTTTCATGTGCAGTAAGTTTCATATTTTCTGCTGCGACGTATCTTTCCTGGATTTAACTGGATTTAGTTGGGCATAAAAATAACTAATGATGACCGAACAAGAGAGGATGTAAAATGTAGACTGGAAATGGTAAGAAAAGCATTTCCGAAAAAGACAAATTTGTAAAATCCAAAGTAGATTTAAGTGTTAGGAAGGCTTTGTTGAGACGTTTACCTGGCGTGTAGCCATGTCTGGAATTTAAACTTGGACGATAAACAGTTTGGGGAAGAAGAGAATACAAGATTTTGAAATGTGGTGCTACAGAAGAATGCTGAAGATTTGAGGGTTAGATCGATTGACTAATGAAGAGGTACTGAAGACAACCGGGGAGAAACTTATTTGTACCACGACTTGACTGAAAGAAGGGATCGGTTGATAGTACACGTTCTGAGGCAGGATGTAGGCTGCGGTAGTCATTCAGAGATGAAGAGGCTTCATAGGATACAGTAGCATGAAGAGCTGCATCAAACAAGTCTTCGGACTAGAGACCACAACAACAACAACAAAGTTGAAACTAGTTCCCATTCCTCGATTCTGACCAAACTTATCGGAAGATTTGTCTAGGTAGTAAGGCAAGTGCCGGAACTAGAAATCCTAAATATTCCCGACTGGGGACTCTGCCCCATAACCAGATCTCCTGGTACTTGGTCGCTTACTGTACCCTGGATTATTACTCGAACAGCCCACTACAACTAGGAAACGAAATAAACAAATAAATAAAAAGTGTATTTTACAGGCCCTGAATTTATACGTAGGAGTGTAGGCGCGCTGTACATATGAAGTAAGCCATTGATTTTCTCTTATCTCACACACTTAAACAAATACTTAAATACGCAATGCCTCTTCATATCTTTGTCTGGGAAATAGTGCCTAAAAGTAAATTAAAAATACCTACTGCCAACTGGTTGCGAGAAATATTTTCGAGAGGCTGGAAATTCTCTAACAAATATGCCAGCTACCAGCCCGCCTGGTATTTAGTTGAATAAAACTGAACTCTACAAAGAGAAACATATTAAAAGAAAAAGACCAAATGACAAATACCTGCAGTCCCCGGTTGCCTATGAAGGTTTACGTAAGCCTTTCCTTTGTTCTCAGGCAAGTGTTGCAACTGAAACTCTCATCTCGAATATTCTGAAATGCGACCCTTTCAACCCGACTGTCAACGCGCCGTGGAAAATTTGTATTAAATTTAAAGGGGTAATACATACTTGTTTTACTTCTTACAGGTTTTTTAATTTTTTAATTTTAATTTTATTTCATGCTTTTTAAACTTTATATTTTCCTGGTAGACAGGGTATGATCGACGCTCTATCCCCACATTCACACAAATATCTTCCAGAACGAAACACGAAATTTCGACGCGAGATCTTTTTAACTTATGCGATTTACGTGTTTACTTTTTAATTCATACATACATTCATTGACTATGTTTTAGTACACATTTAGTCAAATTTGGTAACATAAGCAATAAGACGTATCGATAATTCTAAATCAAATAGGAAGAAAGTGGGCTGCCACTGCACTCTGTGGCAAAAGGCTGCCTTAACTATTAGGACAAAATAATTTGATTTAGTACTGAATTGTAGACCACAGAAAGAACTACAGAAAAGTCTGCAAGAGCAGATGTTTATCTTTTTCAGTTGAGTCAACAATCTTCCTTTTTCTGCTTTGTAGGTGCTAAGACAGGGGACTCTAAAAGTCTAAATATCATCATTATTGGTCAAACATAAAAGATAAACATATGTTCTCGTGGACTTTTGAGCTCTATTATCTGGTACTACATAACTTGATGTAACTCTTACGTATGACATAGCATATATGAAGAGAGCGCTCTAGCGGAAACATTTTTACTTAATTTAAACGGCTGAGCAGACTTTCATGGAACGTAGCTAAGAACCATCCCGATTAAAATCGTTTTAAAATCGGACCTATCGATGCCACAGACAGATACACACGTTAAAATTATAACATCCCCCTCTTTGCGTCGTCGATTACAAATGGTCTACACAATGACGATGAAAACTTCGCTCTGGCAGCACGATAATATTCCTGGTCGCATAGTAACGAATGCAAGTAGATTTTGGCAGAAACTTGCTCCTGGCACTCTTTATTGTTCCTTAGAATGAGAAAAAGTACTTCAGAAGAAATCGTTGTCATGGCATACAAGGAGAGAGCCAAACTTCATCAAACAAGGAAACTGCGTTTATGAAAGTAAACATTCCACAGATGACTATTATCAACTGTGCCCAACAGGAAAGGAATTCTCATTGAGTTCCCCACTCTTACACTTTATCCATTTATTCCTTCTGATGTAATTGGTGTCAAAGTGTACTTTCTTCTAAAAATTATAGTCAATGTCATGTTTGTATGTTATCGTATTTCAAGCATTCTTCATACTCTGTTATTTACATTAGCTTGTACCACTCACTACGTTTATCCCTTATTCAAACTCACCATTCTAAATAGTAAGTGTATGTTGGTTGTCATATCATTCGGCACATAGACCCAACATAACATGAGAGGTATTGGTACATGAAATACTCTGTAGATGGGGGGACAGCTTTTGTTTTCGAATTTTGTTCCATTTGTGACCAATTATCTTATTGTTCACTAGTTCGGAAATTCCAAGACCACATTCGTTACGATATTTGGTGTCAATACCTATACCTAAAATTGTAATGATGTCTCCGCAATATCGAAATATAAGTAACTATACCAAAACACCTGTAACGTTCCAATAGCTTTTGCTTTTGTTTTCCTTTAATGTAAAAAAAGTATTCAGAATAGACGATGAAATACGGAAATTGTATTATGTTTGCACTTGCTGCGTTACCGGTAAAATTAGGTAGAGCAGTAAATAGTAATGGATAAAAATTCCAACAGAATAAAAATATCTTTAACATAAATTTACGCTATATACACACTAATCCAAACTTTTCCTTATAGACAAAACCTCCCACTGTGAATACAAGAAAAATATTGGCATTATACTACGTTTGCATCAACTTACTTGAGTATAACTTCAAACACAGAAGTGAGGTACAAGGGACAAATGCTCCACCAACAGTTATCAGATGCAATGAACAAGAAGTAATATATTTGTGTTCAGATTAGTCTGTCCCCTTCTCGTCAGCTTGCGACAATTGCCAAGTACAGGAACTCCCCTTGAGCTGAGCCGCTACTTGGGTACTAATTAAGGAAGAATTTGCCCACAATTGCTACGCTATGGAAGGGAGTCACCAGATGCTCAGAAGTTTACTATCTCAGACATGGAAAATGTTCTTGAAAAATACTGTTTTTTAGTCTTTAATGTCTTTCAATTCCCTTAATTTCGTTCACATACCTGCAGTACTCAAACAGCTTATCCAATGTATAGGGTACACACTTTCTGCAGACGAAATCTGATGTGTTGATTATAGACTGCGAATTGTAATACTTTTTACTATGGGATATGTTTCCTTTACAACAAATTGACAGTAATGATTTTGAATCTTACTCAACTTGTATATAAAGGTTAATATTTTCCCCATGACATTCGAAAGTTCCGACACCGATACTTTAATATTGTATGCTGTACTGTGAAACAATCTATAGCGAAAAAAATTTACTAGTACTTACTCGTGACAATAAATCGGAAAGTTCTTAAGCGTTGAAGCTTCGCAGAAGTGCTAGGGAAAATCCAGTGCAGAGACTACAGTAAAAACTCTTTGCCCCGTGGAAAGCGTTTTAGTGTTACAAGTCGGAGATCGTACGTTCCTATATACGATACAAGAAATGCTACGTCACTTCCTCCCATACGCATTTCAGGAAGTTATCGTGTGTGTGTGTGTGTGCGAATTCCTAAGGGACCAAACTGCAGAGGTCATCGGTCCCTAGACTTACACACTACTTAAACTAACTTATGCTAAGAACAACACACACACACCCATGCCCGAGAGAGGACTCCAGCCTCCGGCGGGAGAGGCTGCACAATCCGTGACATGACGCCACAAACCGCGCGGCCACTCCGGTCGGCAAGAAATTATCTATGAAAAACTTAGAGCTTACAAGAAGTTTCTTTCGTGATACACTCAAAGGTGGCTGAACCACTGACGCTGCAGATGAAGAAAGGTACTTACCACTAACGAGATTCCACTGCTGTCAAACGACCTAGAGCCCATAAACTTATATAGTTTAAACTAAATCGGTCTGCTTAGTAAAGCAAGTTAAAACAACTGCCTTCTCGACGCGCGGAAGGCAGTGCGCCAGTTGCCAGTGATTCAGATTGGCCCAAGGCCTTATCAGGTGTGTCCGGCGCCGTCCCCCCTCCAACAGCCACGTCCTACCACTCCCCTCCCGCCAGGCTAGTGAAGGACGACTTATTCTGAATGTGAAGTCAAAACAACACCCATTGCATTTATAATGGCAGCGCTCAGGAGGAACAACGTAATGTCGCATCGCTACTACACTGACGAGGCGGTAATATCATGAGACTGCAGCCCGCTTCCCTGACAACATCTGATGTTAACATGCTCTCACTGGGCATATTTATTTTGTAGATCATGCATTTCTGTTACTGACTTTTAGAGCTGCGTGGCTCAGTCGGTGAAAAGATCGATTTGTCTGTCTGTCTGTGTGTCCGACATTTAAAAACACTTCTCCTCAGGAGAAAAGAGAACCACTTGTATGAATATCAAGAACTCAGATGCAAACCCACTTCTAAGCAAAGAGGAGAAAGCAGAAAGATGGATGGAGTATATAGAGGGTCTGTACAAGGGTAATGTACTTGAGGACAATATTATGGAAATGGAAGAGGATGTAGATGAAGATGAAATACGATACTGCGTGAAGAGTTTGACAGAGCACTGAAAGACCTAGGCCGAAACAAGGCCCCCGGAGTAGACAACATTCCATTAGAACTACTGATAGCCTTGGGAGAGCCAGCGCTGACGAAACTCTACGATCTGGTGAGCCACGTGTATGAGACAGGCGAAATACTCCCAGACTTCAAGAAGAATGTAATAATTCCAATCCCAAAGAAAGCAGGTGTTGACAGATGTGAAAATTACCGAACCATCAGTTTAATAAGCCACGGCTGCGAAATACTAACACGAATTCTTTACAGACGAATGAAAAAACTGGTAGAAGCCGACCTCGGGGAAGATCAGTCTGGATTCCGTAGAAATGTTGGAACACGTGATACTGACCCTACGACTTGTCTTAGAAAATAGATTAAGTAAAGGCAAACCTACGTTTCTAGCATTTGCAGACTTAGAGAAAGCTTTTGACAATATTGACTGGAACACTCTCTTTCAAATTCTGAAGGTGGCAGGGGTAAAACACAGGGAGCGAAAGGGTATTTACAATTTGTGCAGAAACCAGATGACAGTTATAAGAGTCGAGGGGCACGAAAGGGAAGCAGTGGTTGGGAAGGGAGTGAGACAGAGTTGTAGCCTCTCCCCGATGTTATTCAATCTGTATGTTGAGCAAGAAGTAAAGGAAACAGAAGAAAAATTCGGAGTAGGAATTAAAATCCATTGAGAAGAAATAAAAACTTTGAGGTTCGCCAATGACAATTCTGTCAGAGACAGCAAAGGACCTGGAAGAGCAGCTGAACGGAATGGACAGTGTCTTGAAAGGAGGATATAAGATGAACATCAACAAAAGCAAAACGAGGTTAATGGAATGTAGTAGAATTAAATTACATTAGGAAATGAGACGCTTAAAGTAGTAAATGAGTTCTGCTATTTGGGGAGCAAAATAACCGATGATGGTCGAAGTAGAGAGGATATAAAATGTAGACTGGCAATGGCGAGGAAAGCGTTTTTGAAGAAGAGAAATTTGTTACATCGAGTATAGATTTAAGTGCCAGGAAGTCGTTTCGGAAAGTATTTGTATGGAGTGTAGCCTTGTGTGAAAGTGAAACGTGGACGATAAATAGTTTAGACAAGAAGTGAATAAAAGCTTTCTAAATGTGGTGCTACAGAAGAATGCTGAAGATTAGATGAGTAGATCACATAACTAATGAGGAGGTACTGAATAGAATTAGGGAGAAGAGCCATTTGTGGCCCACTTCGACTAGAAGAAGGGATTGGTTGGTAGGATTTGTTGTGAGGCATCAAGGGATCACCAATTTAGTATTGGAGGGCAAGGTGGAGGGTAAAAATCGTAGAGGCATACCAAGAGATGAATGCACTAAGCAGATTCAGAAGGATATAGGTTGTAGTAGGTACTGGGAGATGAAGAAGCTTGCACAGGGTAAAGTAGCATGGAGAGCTACATCAAACCTGTCTCTGGACTGAAGACTACAACAACAACTATTCTCAGGAAAGTGTATACTTATCAAGTTGAAATTCATGTCACACACAGGGGGTCTATGCTCCATTGGCGAAGTAAAAGACTGGAACTTCTAAGTCAATGAAATCGATAGATACGGCTATTTATGTTACAGACTTTAAGACGGCAAACTCATTCGTCAAAGCCCATAGGGTACTTCCCTTTGCTTTAAAATCATGATAATTGGCGAACAAAAAAGGTTCACTGTACAACCAAACGAAAAGATCCGAAAGCTGTAAGTCTGTAATTATGTCACAGGAGTATATATATATATATATATATATATATATATATATATATATATATATATATATATATATATATATATATATTCTTATCTGACTCTCTGTTCGTTCGTTTGTATGTTAAGATCCGTTTTTCTTAGAGACGAGTAGACGTTTTAAGTTAAAATTTATGTTACGTATTAAGGCCTTATGTCCCTTGGTGGTGTAGGAAATTGTAGCTTCTAAGGCAGTGCAGTCCATATGTCACATATTTTGATACTCGTAAACTCACCCATCAATACCTACGAGATACTTCTCGTTGGCCTATAATCTTGAAATTTGTCACGACGCAAGGTTTCAAAGTACAACCAAAGGAAAAATCAAAAAACTGTTGATTTGTAATGAAGTATCGCGAGAAAAGTATTTCTTCTGTCGTTCGTTATCGGACGTCCAACTTCAAATTAAAATAATCAGCAGTTCTGCATCCAGGGTGACTGGGTCGCAATGGTTAAAGTCAAACAGCAGACAAGAAATGACTTTATTCCTAATATGACGCGTTTCAGAATTTATCCGTCATCCGATATCCAGAAGCGATTAGTGCACGTAGATATGGTGTTTCACATACAACTTGAAACGCTATATGTGCGTGATCTGTTATTGTTTGTTGCACATACAACATGAAACGACCTATCTACCTGCAATAATCGCTCCTGAATATCTGATGATGGATAAATTCCTAAATGCATCATATGAGCAACGAAGTCATTCCGTGCCTCATGTTTGACTTTTACCATTGCGACCCAGTCATTATTCTAATAATGGTCACGTGCCTCCTTCATGACTTTTTCACGTTTATGTTATTGAAATTAAAACATTCTCGAAGACCTTGAAATCCCTGGAACCGATATCTTCTAGGTATCAATAGGCCTGTGCTGCATTCATATTTTCTTATTCACTATCGAAGTCAATATTCTTCATAAGAAGTGCTGTCGGACGTATATCCTGTTTCACATGTATGTGCCGGCAATGTTGTATCCATCGTGTTCGGTTTATATTGTTGGGCAGGAATCTGTCCCGTTCCTCCAGTTTCATTCATTTCTTCATCTTGGTTCATTTCGTCCGATTCATTAGCCCAGTTTGTGTGTTCATTATCTCTCGATGTGTCCTTTTCTGCATTTCTATTCTCAGGGAGAACCTTCTCTGCATCACATTTTGCTATCAGCTTCAATCTTTCGTGAGACAAATGGTCCGGTGACGTGGGCCATGGTGTACTTGATTTGGCTTGTAATGGGTCAGATGCACGCATACTCATAACCAGATTACTATGTGGTTCTTCATGTAGTTTGTTGCTAGTCTACTTTTTCCCGCAAGGGCGGTGCCAGTTGTTCAGCACCATTGTGAGCCAGTCTCCTCTTATTATGCTTCCTTGCAGGACTGCTTCTTGGGCAAATTTCAGCATCTTCCATTGCCTCGTATGTTTCTTGCGCTCGGTCCTGTTCTCTGACAGGTGGTAGCTCTATTTCCTTGTTTTCTGGAGTCAAATGTTTCAAATGGCTCTGAGCACTATGGGACTTAACTTCTGAGGCCATCAGTCCCCTAGAACTTAGAACTACTTAAACCTATCTAACCTAAGGACATCACACACATCCACCCGAGGCAGGATTCGAACCTGCGACCGTAGTGGTCGCGCGGTTCCAGACTGTAGCGCCTAGAACCGCTCGGCCACCTCGGCTGGCTTTCTGGAGTCAGCTCCTTCTGAGGGACTGTAGTCGGTTCCGGGGTTGCTTACGTCCATTTTCAATTCATTGTCGTTAGCAACGTCATCCTGGGTGGCGTCAGGAGCGTGACGGGTATGGAGTTGTCCGGCGGCTGCCGCTACATAAGTTGGAGGCAAAGTAGACGTAGCAGGGGGTCTCACTGCTTCGCCCGCAGGTAGCTGGGCCACTCGGCGTTGTATACACTGCAAGCGGACATGGCCTGTACCGCCGCACGACGCGCTGGTTCTTGGTTGCCCATCATATCTTACTACAGCACGATAACCACAAACATTTATATACGAGGGTATGTGCTTGTGTAAATCGACTCGCAGATGACCAATACCATTCAAGACGGGGAACTTGTGAGAAGCAGACCAATTTTCTGCAATATTACTATTCTCCCATAAGGAGCCATCACTGAATTCATCTGCTCTTCGGTGATTTCATACACGATGCTGCTCACAATTGAAAGGTGAATACCTACGATATCCTCAAACGAAATTTTCACAACTTCCTCTAGCCATGTCTCAATTTCAAATGAATTCCGTTTCTGAACTTTCTATCAGACACAAATTTTAACGTGTCTCTTCTGTTGGGCTGATTCATCTCTCCATCTAAAATGACTCCATCAAGTGTCTCAAATAACGCAGCTAACTACTGCAACAGGCGCTTGACTTTCCGTACGGAGCACAGCAAACCGCAGCGCACAAAACAGCACGTGCCGGACGTCAGCTCACTACGGCCGCCAAAAGCCGACTGTGAACCGTTTGGTCACAACGGCCGGCGGATACTTGCATATTACTTTATTTATTGTACATTATGGAATGGCTTTAAGAATTGTTGTTGCTGATTGCGGCATATTTTCTGTTTTTTTTTTTTTTCTGTTTCCGTTTTTCTCAGCATGCATCATGTCATCTGCAACTGTGTGAGCGGTTGTTACTAAACAAATACTATAATCCATTCATCATAAGAATAAACCTGATGTAAGCCTTGCACTATGTATTCTTCCGCGTTTGCTGGTACCTCATTGGACTTCCGTTTCACGTGCGACTGCAGCCAAGCTGTCTCGAGTACTGTCAAGTACGATAATAAAGGTACGTTTTGTGGTGTGCGTTACGCGCACATCGACTTAGCGATAATACGGGACAACAGCTTTACCGGTGCATTTAACTTGGACGGCACTGGCCGGTCAGCTGGTACAGCTAGCCTGCAGTAACGTGGCCAGCTGCAGTTCACACGTAAAAAGAGATGAGCAGAGGAGCAATACAGCTTCGAATGTCATGTAATTTTTAAGCAGAATGAAATAGTAGACTGCAAATCTCGGACAGTACGCTCCTTAGACGACTAGACGAAAAGCGCAACACGTTATGGTTTTTAGCTAATGTACTACTGTAATTAAAAACAAGAATGATGAAAATTTCTGACTTAACCACAGGGTAATTTTTCTGCATAAGGTGTAACGTAAGAGAGTATTGAACGATTTCACTCTATAGTTAAATATTGAAGCCACTGAAGGTATTACTTACAGTCAGTCGTCTGGTATTCTCTTAGTTCCTTCCTTATCCGAATCCGAGAAATACATTTCAGTTCTGGAAGTGTCACCTGATACTTTGATAACGAACATATCAACAACATAGAGTCCACGAAGCCAACCAGGCGCAGCATTTTCCCATCTTCTTTTACGACGAGCCGTTCTGTATCCAGCCAGCGTTCGTCAGTGAAGTGTGATAAAAAAAAAAACTGCTTGCGTTAGTTCAGCTTAACAGTCTTATTACTTCTCGGGCCAAATCCCGCAGCTTGGCTCCAGATCAGTTCTGTGGGGTTCATATTGTAATGGTACAGTAGCAAATGAAAAAATCCAGCATTTGTATGATGTGCTCGATGCTGTGAAAATTATTGTTTTTCATGTTTCTACGATAATTATCTGCCTCTGTGATATAAAACGATGGACATCGTCCAAATAAAGAGGATTTGGTTTTTCATTTTTGCCTTAAAAGATTAAATTGTTATGTTTTCTTAATTTAAACAACTTGTATGAACAGTTTTCATAAAACATCAATAATTAAGAATTTGTATTTGAAATGCAAACAGGAATTTGAGTACAATATGTAATTAGAAACAAGAAGACGTGCATTATTCATGAAAAATGATGATGAGTTTTATAATTACGAGATGCAGGTATTTCAAATTGAAAGGGAAAAAATGGTTACCGGGAGATTTCAAACACCCCACAAATAGTAGTAAATGGTTCTTAATCTATTACGCTAACGACTATGCTACGCATTCATTATACATATGTTTACCGACTGCGTTGTATACAAGCACGGGAAAATTTCAAAGCCGTTATCTCCGTAAATTTATGAAAGACATTAAGAACAATTATTGCTTGGCACTTTCTAACCGGGTTCCACGGGCGTGCTTCACTACAGAAAAGGAGGCAGCCTCAGCCATTTTCATATTGCGCATTAACAGCGCGACAGTCAGAGAACAAAGTTGCAGATGCTGTGACTGTAAACGATTTTTGAAATAAAAACTAAGTAGCTAAAACGTAATTAAGAAAAACGTTGATGGCTGTTAATACATCTGAATATCTTAATGTCTCAATTAACTTATCTTAGTGATAAGATATCTAATACATAAGCAGAAACTACTTCCAAGAGCGAAACAACTCCAGTGCACGTGTGCTACTGCTTTTGACCAATCATCGCATTTGTGTTTGTTTACATCAGGTTCATTCTTACGATGAACGAATTATTACAAGGGGAGCTTACGTACTGCAGCGTTATACACTTGGGGTTGCGGCAGTGTCGTGGATACAGTTTTGGTTTGTACTGGGTTGTTACTTAGTTTGTCGTGTAATCACGTTCGTTGGACGGCGTGCAGCTAAGTGTATACAAAGACAAGCAAAATTTTCACATTTTGTTTATGATCCAAAACATTACGCCATCTTGCTGTCCACGTGTTTCGCGAGAAGTGTATCGCATGTTGCAAGAAGGTTGTGAATGCTATAGCGGACAACTTCTGTTCCTTACTTCTATCTCTGTGTCTGATGGGGAAGTGGTTCTTTTGCTTTCTGTTCTGTGTCCTCGGTTAGTTCTCTCTGAGTGGTAAAGATGGTTCCAAAATCAGTTTTCGTTTATTACGTTTTTCCCTTCCACTATAGCCTTTTGTATGTAGCAATTTTCTTCTATTGTTGGTTTTCAGTACAGTCTGTTATTGTGTTTCAGAATATGTAGATCGCTTTCGATATTAGTGGGGTTATGGTTTTTGTTCATTAGGTGTTCTGCGAAAGCCGGCCGGGGTGGCCGAGTGGTTCTAGACACTTCAGTCTGGAACCGCGCGACCGCTACGGTCGCAGGTTCGAATCCTGTCTCGGGCATGGATGTGTGTGATGTCCTTAGGTTAGTTAGGTTTAAGTAGTTCTAAGTTCTAGGGGACTGATGACCTCAGATGTTAAGTCCCATAGTGCTCAGAGCCATTTGAACCATTTTTTTGTTCTGCGAAAGTTGAATGTGTGCTGCTCTCATGTGCTCTGCTTATTTGTCCTATGTATTGGACCTGACAGGAATTACGTGTGAGTTGGTATGTTCCAACATTGCTGAATTCGTCTAAGGTTTTTTGCCTGGTCTTAGTCTTTTTTTAACTGTGTTGTTTGTTCTGAATGTTATTGGAATCCCTTGCTTTTTCAAGATGTTTCCAATTCTCTGTGATATTTTGTTATTGTATGTCAATGTGCACCATCTGTCTCTTTTTCCTGATGTGATATGTTCCGGCTCTATGTTTTCAGATCCTTTGGTTGTGCTTTCGAGTGGGTGGCCGCTATTTTTATGTTTCATTTTTACGTTGTTGAGTTTGTTTATGATGTCTGTTTTGCAGTCGTTTTTAACAGCAATTTGTTTGATTGTATTTAGTTCATGTGTGTAGTTTTCTGGTTTAAAAGGTATTCTGTTTATCCTGTCGAGCATGTGTGTGGATCTGGCGTATTTATGAACTGCCATGTGGTTGGATGAGCTATGGATAACAGTGCTTGTGGATGTGGGCTTCCTCTGGATGGAGAACTCATGTTGTTGGTTGTTTCCTGTGATTGTAAGATCCAAGAAATTTAGTTTCTTGTTTTTTTCTGTTTCCATTGTGAAGTAGATTTGTGGGTGTACTGTGTTGATGTTAAAGTGCATCTCTTTTATTCTTTTTTGTGTTTCATCTGCAAGTGTATAACGCTGACGTACATAAGTTCATCTTGTAGTATTTGTTTACTAACAGCCGCTCACACAGTTGCAGATAGTATGGCGTACGCTGAGAAAAACGGCAAGAGAAAAAGCACAGAAAGTATTCCACAAACAGCGACTACAATTCGTAAAACCATGCCATAACGTACAATAAATAAGGTAATATGAAAGTATCCACAGAAAACTAAATTTGAAAAAAACGGACAGTAAAAGTGTAATAATGCGATTGTGTAACTGTGCTATTTTCTACAGGTTCTAGATTTAATGAATCCACTGATGATGGCGATATTTGTCGCCGAAACTAGTTTGGGGAATAAATAAGTAAGCAAACAACAAAGCGTTTGCATCAAAGTGGTCTCACAATTCCCATATTGGTGTGTTTCTATGCAAACACGGGCGAAATTGAAGAATTGTGAGATAAAGCTACAGGTTTTATTCCCAGATTGATGAACTGTCTATATGTACATGACTGAGTTTGTGTGAAAACTCAGTGCACGTGTCCGTCTCGTTCATGACCAATTTTTTTATTTCGTTGTTTGCTTTTTGTCTTGTCAGATTGCGATGGTGCTTGACAAGTTTACATTTTTCGTAGGAGTTCTGCAAGAAATCAGGTGATATCTGGAGTAAAAATGTTATTTACGTTATACAGTATATGAAAAACGACGACGTGTACACTGCATGTAAGTGAGAACTTGTAGCCCTGAAGACGCCTTTTTTATGGAAGTTCACCGCCAAGCAATGTGAACAGCGCAGTTTCTTTTACATTACTTCATAAAAATAAAAAGATGAGATACAGAAGATAATGAAATAAACCAAGGCGAATAAGTGTTTCCAGAAATTGACTACCTATATTTATGTATTTTTCATGGAGAACACAAATTTTGATGTTTTGACTTTTTTTAATGTATGATTTATTTTCTGTTTTAGTTGCGCTGCTGTTACTAATGGTTCTGTAACAGTGACATCCATTACCAATTTTTCTTTGGTTTTTACTAAACGGAACTACTACCGTTGGTGTTGCTTTCACGATTATACAATTTATCAGATGAACTGTCCTTCACTTTTAATTTCTAGCCAGTGAGTAGTGATTCGCTAATTCATAGAAAACAGGTGGGAAGGTGAGTAACAGGACTTGACTCACGTAGCCCCACTCTCTTTTGGTAAAAATTCTAGAGAATTATGGGCAGACCGTCACCGAGGAACCTGCTTTACACATCGATGACCGCAGAAATATTCCACGATTTACTCAAAAAAAGCCGGCCGGAGTGGCCGTGCGGTTCTAGGCGCTACAGTCTGGAGCCGAGCGACCACTGCGGTCGCAGGTTTGAATTCTGCCTCGGGCGTGGATGTGTGTGATGTCCTTAGGTTAGTTAGGTTTAATTAGTTCTAAGTTCTAGGCGACTGATGACCTCAGAAGTTAAGTCGCATAGTGCTCAGAGCCATTTGAACCATTTGAACTCAAACAAACAAAAAAAAAAAAAAAAAAAAAAAAAATAAAATAAAATAAATAAATAAAAAAATACACGATCATCCAAACGTCGCCTAAATTTGACGACAGCGGCGAGGAAATTTTTACCAGGATGCTTCATTCAGTTCTATACAAAAATACCACACCAACCTATCATCCACTACTGAAAGAAATACCAGAATGTTAGATAAGCTTCTGCCATACTAAGCGACAAAAATACAGCTCCTTGGAAGTGGCAGCATCGGACGATTTCATTCCACGCTACTTCTACCACAGGGACTTGCTCAAACAATAAAACTGTATTCAATGTAGCCTAAATTCAAAAAACTGTAGCACTAGAATGGAAACATGCGCATATTAGACAGATTCCGTAGCCTGGGCAACCCAAAAACAACCATGACTCATACAGACTTATCATGTTTCTTCCAATAATTGACAAAAGCTATGAAGCAATAATTAACAACAGTGTACAATGGTTTGTAGACAACAGCATTATACAACATGGAGAAGCTGGTTTCAGAAACAGTCACAGTACCGCTAATGCATCATTAAGACTAACTACCGAGGCAGTAGAAGCCTGAAACTTAAAAGATGCTACTGTTGCCCTCTAATTGGACATAAAACTTGTCTCTCATGAGGTGGGGTATGACGAATTTCACGGCAAAATGCTCAAATACAGCTTCCCACCTGAAATAGTACAATTATAGCCAACCTTATTGGAATTAGAAAAGTACGAGTTGTGGATTAAAAATTGTCTAACTTCACACCCAAAGCGACAGTCCCTGAGGAAGCTGTCAGCTCGACATTGTTATATACAATATATACAGCTGACATCCCAAGACACAGCAGTTGGAATGAATACATAGCTTTGTACACGGATGACATCAATTATTGGTGTCATACACCCATCCACCTGCCGTGCAATCAGTGAACAAGCTGACAGCTACAGCAATAAACTTGATATCTGGCTCAGTAAATGGAGAATCCGACCAAATCAAACCAAAAGCTAACTTATCCTATTCATACTCAGAAATCTTACTAATCAACAAAAACGGAACCCCCAAAGCTCAACATTCTACTCTGGGCCCAGGAAATTACTCCACAACCAAACGTTAAATGTCTTCAAACCTATCTAGATGAACTCTTACATTGGCAGAAAAACACGACTGAAAAGATTTAACAAGTTGAAAGCAGACGTAATTTAGTGCGTCTCATGAAATACCGAACACGCGGGGTGGAGCAACCAGTTGCCCACCTTACATAAAAACCATTTGTAGAACCCATTCTCTAATATGACATAAAAATACAATAATTTAAGAAAATCACATCATATGACAATGAGCTTAAGGTATTTCGGTAATTAACAGATTACGAAACAGGTAAATAGGCATGAGCCACTATTAAATCTTCCGTAATTACACTACTACATTTCTCAGTACCCAAGTTGCAATTAACGCAACAAGAATTAAATCATTTGAGTGATAATGTTACTTTAAAATAATAAAATCATTTCATACAGAATGGCCCGATCAGTACTCCCCAGTGAAGCAGTTCACACAAATGGTATTCCACGGCTCCGAGCACACAGCCGCATACCAAATGCAACACAACCGCAGGGACCCGGCGTACTACCAGAACCACCAGGCAGTAGACCAAAATCGTACTAAGCCAAAACAAGGACCGACATTTAAAATAACGAGACCTAGCAAAAGCTTCGTTAACGGAAAGCGGAAGCACTACAAGACAAAATAAACTCCAATCTAACTGCGCAAGGCGAACTCTAAGGACTGCCACACGAAGGCTATCCACTTGAAGATCAAACATAAAGTACCCAGACTAACGTGCCGCTGAACGACGCACTTCCATCACCAGCGTTTAGTAGAGTACGGAGAGCAGCGTAGCCCATCGATATACATCCATGGGACGGTAAACGAGGGTAACAATCGCAGCGACGGAGGGACAGGAGGACGAAATAACATCCCGCCGCACATAGAAGGTATTTCAAACTCAGGCTCGACAAACTACAACAGGCGAGATTTTTCTCCCCTTGCGAATCAAGTTAAACGGCACACCACGCCGCTGTCCACACTATTGTCTCCACGCCAAGGCAGCCCACTTCTCACCTCCTCACAAGCCTCCAGCTAAGCTCCTGCCATCGATCACACACGGAAACAACCGCCTAACGCCAAAGCGCCGTCTGAGTGAAAACTCAGCACTAAGATCGATACGGACTTGGAAGTAAGCGAGCACCGTAACAAGTGCGAACGCTTATTAGTAAAGTAAATAGGTCAAGAACTTCTTGAGATTTTTATCGACTACGTTTGCCAAAAAACGTTAATTAGAATATCTTGTAAAAATTTGAAGTAAACCAATCAAGAACTTTTCGAGATTTTTGCTAACAACCCTTCCCATTTGTATGGTAAAGATACGTCACACGTATTAAAAAATATGCAGCCTGCGTCTGACCTAATGTTTATTAGAGTATCGTGTAAAAATAAAAGTAAATCGGTCAAGTCCTTCCGAAATTTTTGATAACAACGTTAAAATACGGCTTGTCTTTACACAGTAGCATAGGTTTTCACTAGTGTAGGATTTCGCTGTTATCATAATCCTGTATACAGTGTCCAAACAAATAAACAAAATAAACAAAAATAAAAAAAAAAACAAAAAAAGAAGAAACGGTACAAATGACTTGTAAACGTCGTCATAAGATAACGAAGCCCCAGTGTCTAAGTATAATATGATGAAGGGGAAATGGAAGAGCCAGGAGGGGAAGCCGAAAGCAACGTCAACACTCCTCCTGCTCTGCTTGTAGCTTTGCACTCAATTCTTGCCTCGGCATATCGTTCTGGAGCGCTGGAGCTTTGCTCTCGTACTAAGAGTTCCCTCTTTGTATTTCAAATTTGAATCTGTTCGTAGTTGTAACATAAGACATTTCACCTCGCGCTTTGTTTTCTAGACTTTCTTTTTTACATTTGCCGCACTATACAGGGTGTTACAAAAAGGTACGCCCAAACTTTCAGGAAACATTCCTCACACACAAATAAAGAAAATATGTTACGTGGACATGTGTCCGGAAACGCTTAATTTCCATGCTAGAGCTCATTTTAGTTTCGTCCGCCTACGCTCAATGGAGCACGTTATCATGATTTCATACGGGATACTCTACCTGTGCTGCTAGAACATGTGCCTTTACAAGCACGACACAACATGTGGTTCATGCGCGATGGAGCTCCTGCACATTTCAGTTGAAATGTTCGTACGCTTCTCAACAACAGATTCGGTGACCGATGGACTGGTAGAGGCGGACCAATTCCATGGCCTCCACGCTCTCCTGACCTCAACCCTCTTCACTTTCATTTATGGGGGCATTTGAAAGCTCTTGTCTACGCAACCCTGGTACCAAATGTAGAGACTCTTGGTGCTCGTATTGTGGACGACTGTGATACAATACGCCATTCTGCAGGGCTGCATCAGCCCAAATGGGATTCCATGCGACGGAGGGTGGATGCATGATCCTCGCTAACAGAGGGCATTTTGAACATTTCCTGTAACAAAGTGTTTGAAGTCACGCTGGTACGTTCTGTTGCTGTGTGTTTCCATTCCATGATTAATGTAATTTGAAGAGAAGTAATAAAATGAGCTCTAACATGGAAAGTAAGCGTTTCCGGACACATGTCCACATAACATATTTTCTTTCTTTGTGTGTGAGGAATGTTTCCTGAAAGTTTGGCCGTACCTTTTTGTAACACCCTGTATACCATTTATGTTTGTACTTCCCATTCAGGCAGGAAATGTTAACATCACATGCAGTTGATTTCAGTTCTCGAAACCGGTGTGCCAGTTTCCTTCTAATTTGCTACGATCATTTGCGTTCTTGTGTTCCGTCGCTATCGATTAAGTATTGCTTTAACCATCTTGCGTTATGTAACTTACTGTCATAATGAAATTGATCTGTTACTTGGCTTAATTTCTTCTATAATCTCCAGCACTTCTTCCAAGGAGCCACAACATTAACATCAGAGCTGTTCCCAGTCGAGAGTTACACATCCCTTTCTGCCATATAGGATATATTTATTCCCCAGGATCGATAGTTTGTACAGAAACCAGACTCCACTAACAAGAATCGAAGGACATGTGAGGGAAGCAATAATTGAAAAAGGAGTGAGTCCGGGTTGCGGCATTCCCCCACGTTTCAGTCTGTACATTGGGAAAGCCGCAAATGAAACCAACTAGTAATTTGGAAAGAAAAGGCTCCGTATTTCTGTCAGAGAGGACAATAGGACTCGCAGGAGCAATTGAAAGAAATGCATTCTTGAAAGATATTATCTACATCTACATGACTGCTCTGCCATTCACAATAAAGTGCCTGGCAGAGGGTTCAATGAACCACCTTCAAGCTGTCTCTCTACCGTTCCACTCTCGAACGGAACACGGGAGAAACGAGCACTTAAATTTTTCTGTGCGCGCCCTGATTTCTCTTATTTTTTCGTGATGATCATTTCTCCCTATTTAGGTGGGTGCCAACAGAATGTTTTCGCAATTGGAAGAGAAAACTGGTGATTGAAATTTCATGAGAAGATCCTCTCGCGCCGGTCGAAGTGGCCGTGCGGTTAAAGGCGCTGCAGTCTGGAACCGCAAGACCGCTACGGTCGCAGGTTCGAATCCTGCCTTGGGCATGGATGTTTGTGATGTTCTTAGGTTAGTTAGGTTTCACTAGTTCTAAGTTCTAGGGGACTAATGACCTCGGCAGTTGAGTCCCATAGTGCTCAGAGCCATTTGAACCATTTTTTTTATCCTCTCGCAACGAGACACGCCTTTGTTTTAATGATTGCCACTCCAATTCACGTATCATGTCTGTGACACTATCTCCCCTATTTCGCGATAACAGAAAACGAGCTGCCCTTCTTTGCACTTTTTCGATGTCATCCGTCAGTCCCACCTGATGCGGATCGCACAACGCATAGCAATATTCCAGAACAGGGTGGACAAGCGTAGTGTAAGCAGTCTCTTTAGTAGACCTGTTGCACCTTCTTTCTGCCAATGAATCGCAGTCTTTGGTTTGCTCTACCCGCAATATTGTCTATGTGATCGTTCCAATTTAAGTTATTTGTAATTGTAATACCTAAGTATTTAGTTGAATTTACAGCCTTCAGATTTGTGTGACTTATCGCGTAATCTAAATTTAGCTGATTTCTTTTAGTACTCAAGTGAATTACTTCACACTTTTCCTTATTCAGGGTCAATTGCCACTTTTCGCACTACACAGATATCTAAATCATTTTGCAAGTCGTTTTGATCATCTGATGACTTGACAAGACGGTAAATGACAGCATCATCTGAAAACAGTCTAAGACGGCTACTCAGATTGTCTCCTATGTCGTTAATGTAGATCAGGAAGAATAGAGGGCCTATAACAATTCCTTGGGGAACGCCCGATATTACTTCTGTTTTACTCGATGGCTTTCCGTCTACGAACTGGGACTTTCCTGACAGGAAATCACGAATTCAGTCACACAACTGAGGCGACATTCCGTAGCCACGCAGTTTGGTTAGAAGACGCTTGTGAGGAGCGGTGTCGAAAGAATTCTGGAAATCTAAAAATATGGAATCGGTCCTCTGTCGATAGCACTTGTTACTTCATGAGTATAAAGAGCTAGTTGTGTTTCACAACAACGATATTTTCTGAATCCGTGCTGACTACGTGTCAATAAATCGTTTTCTTCGAGGTACTTCACAATGTTCGAATACAGTATATGTTCCAAAACCCTACTGCAAATCGACGTTAGTGATATAGGCCTATAATTCAGCGGATTACTCCTACTTCCCTTTTTGGGAATTGGTGTGACTTGAGCAATTTTCCAGTCCTTAGGTTCGGATCATTCTGTGAGCGAGTGGTTGTATATAATTGCTAAATATGGAGCGATTTTATCTGCATACTCTGAGAGGAACCTAACTGGTATACAATCCGGACCGGAGGCCTTGCCTTTATTAAGTGATTTAAGCTGCTTCGTTACTCCGAGGATAACTACTTCTATGTTTCTCAGCTTGGCATCAATTAGTTGGCATCAATAAGTTAAACATTAACAAACGTAAAAACCAACATGATGGAATGACGTCCAATTAAACCGGCTGCTTCTGATGGAAGTAGATTACGAAATCAGCCACTAAAAGAAGTTGCTATGTTTTGCTGTTTTGAGCAAAAACCACTTGATGATGATTGTAGAAGAGATGGCATAAAATGAATAGTGGCAATGGGCACAGATGAGTTTCCGAGTTTACCTAACATATGTTTAACTGCTACGAAGTTTCTTCTGACAGTATTTAGGTGGATTGTAGGCTTATGTGGAATAAAATAAAGATGGTAAACAGTTCAGACCAGAAGAAAGATGCATTTTAAAATTTTCTACAGAAGGATGCTGAAGATAAAACGCGTAGATCTGATAACTAAGGAGGAAGTACTTAATCAAATCAGGGAGAAAAATATTAGTTCATAACTTGAATAGAAGAGGAGAGAGGTTGACAGGAGACATGCTGAGGTATCAAGGAATCGTAAATTAGGCAACGGAAGCAAATTTGGGGAAAAAAGTTGTAGAGTAGACCACACCTCGAGTACAACTGGTAGATTACAACGGACATAGGTAGCAGTAATACGGAGATGAAGGGTCTCGAAGAGGACAGATCTCAATGGAAAGGAGCATCAAAGCAGTATTCAGACTGAAGAAGACGACAACAGCTATTACATCGCCATTTTCTTTGTCTATGTCATGTTAAACTGGGATTCTGTAGGAGGAAACAGGTTATCAACAAGGATATAACTTCACTTAATAATGACAATAATACAGGGTGTTTCAAAAATGACCGGTATATTTGAAACGGCAATAAAAACTAAACGAGCAGCGATAGAAATACACCGTTTGTTGCAATATGCTTGGGACAACAGTACATTTTCAGGCGGACAAACTTTCGAAATTACAGTAGTTACAATTTTCAACAACAGATGGCACTGCAAGTGATGTAAAAGATGTAGAAGACAACGCAGTCTGTGGGTGCGCCATTCTGTACGTCGTCTTTCTGCTGTAAGCGTGTGCTGTTCACAACGTGCAAGTATGCTGTAGACAACATGGTTTATTCCTTAGAACAGAGGATTTTTCTGGTGTTGGAATTCCACCGCCTAGAACACAGTGTTGTTGCAACACGACGAAGTTTTCAACGGAGGTTTAATGTAACCAAAGGACCGAAAAGCGATACAATAAAGGATCTGTTTGAAAATTTTCAACGGACTGGGAACGTGACCGATGAACGTGCTGGAAAGGTAGGGCGACCGCGTACGGCAACCACAGAGGGCAACGCGCAGCTAGTGCAGCAGGTGATCCAACAGCGGCCTCGGGTTTCCGTTCGCCGTGTAGCAGCTGCGGTCCAAATGACGCCAACGTCCACGTATCTTCTCATGCGCCAGAGTTTACACATCTATCCATACAAAATTCAAACGCGGCAACCCCTCAGCGCCGCTACCATTGCTGCACGAGAGACATTCGCTAACGATTTAGTGCACAGGATTGATGACGGCGATATGCATGTGGGCAGCATTTGGTTTACTGACGAAGCTTATTTTTACCTGGACGGCTTCGTCAATAAACAGAACTGGCGCATATGGGGAACCGAAAAGCCCCATGTTGCAGTCCCATCGTCCCTGCATCCTCAAAAAGTACTGGTCTGGGGCGCCATGTCTTCCAAAGGAATCATTGGCCCATTTTTCAGATCCGAAACGATTACTGCATCACGCTATCTGGACATTCTTCGTGAATTTGTGGCGGTACAAACTGCCTTAGACGACACTGCATAGCTTTGCGAGGCTCCTATACTTTTTAGTATTTCACTCTCAGCCAGTACTTACTCTGAACTACGCTCGTACGGCTCAAGACATAAGGACAACAGAGATAACAGAATTTGTCTATATTACTATTTCTCGAATTTTTTATCTTCAGATATATTTCTGAAACTGTGACTTTAAAATTTAAAAGTTCTTACTTCAGTGCTTTTTAAAAGTATTTGGGCGACTTTAAAAAGAAGAGTGAAGTGACAAAACAATTTTTTGTGAAGAAGCTCGTATGAGGTCGAAATTTGCTAGCAGGACTGTTTCATCTGCTTTGCCACCGAAATGCCGTGCAATATGGCGAACGTGCACCATGTCATCATCTTTGATCTACCCCGGTAAGTGGGGAATCTCGCTTTCTGGAGGACTTGATTCAAGTTCCTGTATTACCAACCAGATATCCGTGGTTCCTTAAATTGCCGGCAAATTTCCTTCCAAATCATTGTCCAGTGCCAGCTTGTGCTTGTTTCCTATTTCTCGGTAAATGCTGCGTCACTTTGAGAAAAAAAAGTAGCTTAACAACTTTTGAACTTATAACTGTAACATTGATCTTGGCTCGTAATGTAACAAAAACAATTACTTTCGGTCGCATGTTTTTAAAATTCTTATGACATGAAATGCAGTTTCAGTCGTACTACAGACCATGGTGAGAACAGTGGATGATTGTGCTTCTTGCATTTACAGCGATTCCACGCATCGTCTCTACGCATCACCACTGGACTCATTAGTGGTCGTATGACGGTCTATGTGCGACTGTAAAAGGTTAGCAAAACACAAAATAAAAACCATCTGCTATCTGGTCTCATCGTTTTTGTTGCATTTAGAAAAAAAATCACTGAATGATCGTGCAAGTTGCACAGTGTAAGGCGCATCATCATGAATAACAATAGTGCCCAGGGGAGAAGAAAAATATTCCATTGAATCTTCAAAATTCCTGGGCATGCATAAAAATGAGGAATCCGTAAATACGATCTGATCAAAAGTATCACGACATCTATTAGAGGACATTGATATAGACAGCGTCCACCCTTCGCCTGTATTAATGCTTGAACTCTGCAGGGGACACTTATAGAGAGGTGTCTGGATGTCTGTGGAGGAATGGCAGCCCATTCTTCCACAGGAGTCGAAAGCAGAGAAGTTAGTGAGGCTAGACGGTAGGATCCAGAGCGAAGTCCCAAAAATGGGTGCAGGGGGCTCTGGTCGGGATCTGGGCTGGCCAGTACAACTTAGGAAAGTTATTGTCCACAAATCTCGTCATAGGTGCTGCATTATGACAGTGGCATTTTCATGCTGATACAAGCAAGCAACGTCTCCAAACTGTTCCACTACTGTCCGTAGTACGTAATGCTGTAAAACATGTTTATATCCTTCGGCATTTAGCGTTTCCTTAAACGCAATTTGTGGGCACAACTTAAACACAAACAGCACCTCCATACTGTAGCAACACTTCCTCTGTCTTTCAATGTTGGCACTGCACATGATGACAGGTAAGGTTTTGTAGGTAGTTGGCAAACCCAGAAGTTTTCACGGAAGTGCCACAGGGTACAGCGTGATTCATCACCCAAAATCATGTGTTATCAGTTATCCTTTGTGCCGTCGCTCTTCACACGACCTCAGGCGTCATTTATAACTGAAAACTAAATTGTGTGACTTATGAGGAACTGTTCGACCATTGTACCCCATTCGCTTTAACTGTTTAACTCCCTATGCACAATCATTGTGCTAGCTATATTACTGGTAGCAATTTGTAACTCCCGAGTGATTTTTTCCTTTACTTTCATGTGGATCTTTTTTTACGTCCACCTTCTGTAATGCTCGTCGGTCTCTCTCTGTCAATGCATCAGATCTGCCTGGTCTTCGTTTAGCTGCAGCTGTTCCGTCGCATTTACACTTAACAGTCACTTCACCAGCTTAAGGGGTTCAAATATCGCTGATGGATTCATCACTCAGGTGACATTCAGTGAATAGTCCATTTCGAAGTCACTGTTCGCTCCTGATCTATCAATTGGTTCAAATGGTTCAAATGGCTCTATGGGACTTAACTTCTGAGGTCATCAGTCCCCTAGAACTTAGAACTACTTAAAGCAAACTAACCTAAGGACATCACACACATCCATCCCCGAGGCAGGATTCGAACCTGCGACCGTAGTGGCCGCGCGGTTCCAGACTGTAGCGCCTAGAACCGCTCGGCCACCACGGCCGGCGATGGATCAATTCTGCTGTTACTTCCTCTCTGTTGACGGTGTTTCCTGTCTCCATTTACAATGACGGATCTCCGGCTCTCGTGATGTCCAGTGTTCGGTTACGTATTGCATAAAGATGTCTGGAGACTTTAGAGTACGTGTTGTATTGTGAATATTTTCTAACGACTGAGTACAGCAACAGTTGCTCTATGTTTAATTGCTGATTTTGACAACGACATCGAAATAGCGTGGTTTACTTCGCATGCTTCCACTTAGCAATTTCCTGGGGAAATTCCATAAGTAAACACAAAATATCGAATCACATAGATTCCAAAAAAAGCAGGTCCTGACGGGTGTGTTACTGTCAAACTATCAGTTTAGTACATCATTGTTTCAAAATATTAACATGATTTCGATACAGAGGAATGAAAAAACTGGTAGAAGCCAACCTCGGGAAAGATCATTTTGGGTTCCGGAGAAATGTAGGAACACGCGTGGCAATACTGACACTAGGATTTATTTTAAAGGATAGGTTAAGAAAAGGCAAATTTGTAGAACTACAGAAGCTTTTGACAATGTTGACTGGAATACTCTCTTTGCACTTCAGAAGGTAGCAGGGATAAAATACAGGGTGTGAAAGCCTATTTAGAAATGGTACAGAAACCAGACGGCAGTTGTAAGAGTCGAAGGGAAGCAGTGGTTGAGAAGGGAGTGAGACAAGGTTGTAGCCTACCTCCGACGTTATTCAATCTGTACATTGAGCGAGCAGTAAATGAAACAAAAGAAACATTTGGAGTAGGAAGGTAAGTTATGGGAGAAGAAATTAAAACTTTGAGGTTAGCCGATGACATTTTAATTGTATCAGAGACAATAAAGGTCTTGAAAGAGCAGTTGAACGGAATGCACAGTGTCTTGAAAGGACGGTAAAAGATGAACATCAACGAAAAACGGACATGAATAATGGAATGTAGTCGCATTAATTCAGGTGATGCTGAGGGAATTAGATCGAGACACTTAAAGCAGTAGATGAGTTTTGTTATTTGGGCAGCATAAAACTCGTGATGGCCGAAGTAGAGAGCTGATAAAATGTAGTTTGGCAATTTCAAGAAAACGTTTCTGAAGTAGAGAAATTTGTTAACATCGAATACAGATTTAAGTGTTGGTAAGTCTTTCCGGAAGTATCTGTATGGAATGTACGAAAGTGAAACATGGACAAAAAAGTTTAGACAAGAAGAGAATAGACGCTTCTGAAATGTGGTGCTACAGAAAAATGCGGAAGATTCAGTGGGGAGATCACGTAAATAATAATGAGGTGTTAAATAGAAATGGGAGAAAAGAAATTTGTGCCACAACCTGACTACACGAAAGGATCAATTGACAGCGCACATCAAGGGATCACAAATGTAGTGCTGTAGGGAAGTGTGAGGGTAAAAATTGTAAAGGGAGACCAAAAAAATTTGAAATTTGTGGTAAGGTCTTATGGAACTAAACTGCTGAGGTCATCGGTCCCTAAGCCTACACATTACTTAATCTAACTTAAACTAACTTACGTTATGGATAACACACACACCCATGTGCGAGGGAGAATTCGGACCTCCGACGGGGGCAACCGCATGGGCCGTGACAAGACGCCTCATAAGCAAATTCAGAAGGATGTAACTTGTAATTAAAATACAATTAAAACACCTTGCACGAAGATGCTGAATAAATTACAAAGTACAGAATTGTTACATGATATGAGTTTCATAAAACATAAGGTGTTACATCTATCAGCCTCAGGCGATTAATAAAAAGGCATGTTGTGATACAGGAAATAATTTTAAAATAGTGAGAAAATATATTTGATTGTTAAGTACGAATCAGGCTTTTGTAATAAGTATGTACTTCCTTAATCAAGTTAATGTGTGAACACTTTCATTGCACCCTTGTATGTGGCTAGAACACAACAAATATTTGGAACAACGGTATGGAACTAAGGTGTGGATTATTTTCCGTATTCAACAAGAATCTTACAGTACAAGACGCAGTCTGATGACAAATCCGTATATGGTTAATAATGTGAACTCATTTCAAAACAGTTGTAGCTTCACTCAGTAAACTGGAAGGCTATATGCCCTTAATTATTTCATAAAAAGGTGAGCTCTATTTAATACTGAATATTTATAATGCTTGAAACAGTTCTGCACAAATGCTGTACGAGTCTTAGTGAAACGTCATCAGCTGGTGTTTGAATGACATTAGTGTTACCCGTTTAGGGGTAGCTCATCATCAGATGTCTGTGAAACAGAAACTACGTAGTCATGTAATGAAAGCAATAGCAGCGACATTGTGCACCACAAAAGTATCCATAAGTTACAAGTGGAAGATGCATACCGCAGATATTGTACTGTACAGATGAACTGCAGTTATTTGTCAAATATGTACATAACTATCAGAGATCAGACTGACGGTTCCACAGCACTGCGAAACAAAATTCAAAATTCTACCGGTAGGCGACGATTGTATACCCTTAGTGGCACTACACAGTGTCATGTGATGAACGAATTCTTATGTGATACAATCCTTAGAATTAAGTCAGGTAACCAGAAAGATCCAAACGATAATGAAGGTTACGCGTATAATGAATTGGTGGCTTATGAGCGCCGATATGGCATACGTAAAGATCTTGAGAAACTTTTACGTAAGTAGACGAAGAAAAATTTTTTTAAACTGTACATTCATTTATAATGTCCTCACTGCTGTTACTTTTATTACATGACTATGAATCCTCTGTTCCATAGATATCTGATCATGGGTTATCTCCAAAGGCGTAATATTAAAGTCATTCGTTCACCAGGTGATGACTTTCTATTAGTGTCCTATTCAGCATTAGTGCAGAACAGTTCCAATTATATACGGTCCAATGTGACCACCGCGTATGTTAGACGTCAGTGTGCAACAACCAGTTACAGACAACAGCACTAGCAGTGAAGGGTATACAAAACGTGTCGGACGACGCGGAAAACAGTGCAGTAGTTGTCCTAATGCGGAAACGGATCGATTTATATGACATCTCGTGCATGCGATGTGATTTATATGTATTTGACGATGCTGGTGCTGATTCCGCATTTAACAGTTGACTATGCCACTATGGCTGCAGTGCATTAGGACTTTGTTTTTATGATACAGGTATGCCTCTTCACATTTAAAGCGCACAAATGTAAATTTTGTCAGTACTACTTTTCCATATGCTCTATGTATTGTTCTTAAGCTGTATACAATTTGCGAGTGTATTTATATTTTTCCCATTTTTTGCTGCAGGTCTGATGATGGTCATTAAAGACCGAAACCGGTAATCTGTTAAACAGAAAAGATTGTGATCATGGACGTAAATTAAAGGAAACTTATTACATATACGGGTCACTGTGTTGTTTCGCGACGATGTCGCAGCTTGTGAATGCATAATATGGTCGCATGCTCCGTGTAAGACCTCTTGTCTCATCTCTAATTAATTTTCAATGGAACTGAAAAATGAGTGTGAACGGCAGATTACTAAATTTGAGTTGAGAGATTTATTGTTCACATTTTTTCCATTGGTTTCGTAAGTCCCCCGCAGGAGATTAGAATCTTGCTCTGCAGTGTGTTATTTGCTTGTAATACTACTAATCTCAGTGTTGTGTTATATATAATTTTTGATCTTTTATCAGGTATCTTCTTTTTCTTGTGCCTTTCTCCCGCATCGGCTCAGGGTCAGGATTCTATTCCTAAAGGATTTGGCACAGTTAGTTTGAGAGGCGAACAGATAACATTCCTGTCGCCATCCCGTAACCTACTCGGGACGGAATATGTGTACTCGAACGGTCTGTGTATAATGTAACTCATGTGAAAGTGAGCGAAACTTTTTGAAACGTTTGCGAATCGTGTAACTCAGGCGGGGTAAGGGAAACCGCCTATAAACCACAACTAATCTGGCCAGCACGCCGACATTCGTCGTTAATCCATTCGATTCGGAGTCACGGCCTTCCGCGTTGCTTAAAAACGCACGGCTAACAAGGGTGAATTCTTGGTAGTGACTAAATCCATGGCCGACTAGCTTCGGTTGACAGTCTCACGAAACCTGAAAATCAAAGATCACTGTTATCGGGATATTTTCGTGAACTTTTATACAACCACAATTTCTTCGTCGAAAAATAAATTTAGTCATACCTTCATAAATGTAGACCACTTATTTGAAGAGGAAGACTATCAATAAAATCTTTGTCGCAATAACACGGAGCTACAGGGGTACGTACACTTTCAGAAACTGGAAGTTTGCTGTTACACTCAGTAAAGAAGACAAGCCAGGAGAGATGCGGAGCTATCAGGCTGGCACCAGTGTGCGTCCAGCTGGCTCCCAACTGTTTAGTTAGGGCTCCCCTTCCACCGCACTCGCATTGTGCCTTCCTGGAAGATATGCTCCGGACTTCAACCGGGGCGACAGAGCTCTTTCTCACCATTGTCAGCTCCGCTCACTGCCCTTATCACATTATCACAACACGACTGACACAACTGGCGCCGGGCGCATCGGCGTTAAACAGCAAGTAACTGATAAGAGTCTCCAATTACACTTCGATCTTATCGAAGTTTAAGCACTCTTCATTGTTAGCTCCTTCGAAAACGTATCCCAGGCCGTACATTCACACGACAGCAATCATAGGCTGAACCTTGACTTAGCACAATATTACACCGTACTTTGAAGACCCGCAAATAAGTTACATTCAGCGACTGGGCGACATTCACCAAGTATGAGCACCTAGCACAGTGACCACGACAGAAAAAAATTAGATTTAAGAAAGATTGGCTTATACAGATGGGAATCGCCAATCCTTTTCACGTGCAATTCGCGAATTGTATATGAAAAGGGGCGACTTTTCAGAGGCACAGCTGACCTAGAAATACGCTTCAGGAACAATACTGATTGCCCATCCTCTTCGAGCTGTTCTGATAGATGAATTCCTGAAGATGTCCATTGCACCGGCTAACCAACGAGCTGAGGACAAAAATTTGTATGGCGTCGTTGGCAGCAGGACTCTGACGAGTACGTTCAGCAACCCAATAGAATGGGTTTTCTTCCCTTAAGTTTATCTGTTGACTGTGCGTGACTGTAATGAATGTGTATATTGTGTGTGTCTTATTTTATGTTGTCTGATGATGAGAGAAGGGACAGGGCGGAACCCATTGCAAGCATATGCGTTACTCCTCTCGAATAGCACCAAGATTGGTGTCAAACTAAATGTCGTCATCTGAGTGAAGAATCACCATCTACAGTACACATGTCCTCACTGCTTGAGAAGAGAGAAGATATCAGTCAATGACTTTGTCACACAGTCCTGTGAATCGAAACTTTTCCTTCCCTTGCGCACCAACTATAAACGGTGAAAATTCCATTGGTTACCAGCGAATTCAGAACTTG